>NW_024429205.1:22972500-23572500 GCF_017639785.1 Mesocricetus auratus | reverse complement strand
GTAGGATTGTAGACTGGAACTCCCCTGCTTCATGTCTAAAATCCATATATGAGTGAGTACATACTACGTTTGTCTCTTTGTGACTGGATTAGCTCACTCAGAATGGTTTCTTCTAGTGCCATCCATTTGCCTGCAAATAATTATACAATGGGGAAAAAAAGCATCTTCAACAAATGGTGCTGGCATAACTGGATTCTGGCATGTAGAAGATTGCAGATAGATCTATGTCTATCACTATGCACAAAACCTAAGTCCAAATGGATTAAAGACCTCAACATAAATCCAGCCACACTGAACCTCTTAGAAGAGAAAGTGGGATGTACCCTTGAATAAATTGGTACAGGAGACTGTTTCCTGCACATAACACCAGTAGCACAGACACTAAGATTGACAATTAATAAATAGGACCTCCTGAAACTGAGAAGTTCCTGTAAGTCAAAGGACACAGTCAACAAGACAAAAAGGCAGCCCACAGATTGGGAAAAGATATTCACTAACCCCACATCTGACAGAGGGCTGATCTCCAAAATTTACAGAGAATTCAAGAAGCAAATCTCCAAAACACCAAAGGATCCAATTAAAAGTGGGCTACAGAACTAAATAGAGAATTTTCAATAGAGGAGGCTAAAATGGCCAAGAGACACTTAAGAAAGTGCTCAACATCCTTAGCTATTAGGGAAAGGCAAATCAAAACAACTCTGAGATACCATCTCACTCCTGTCAGAATGGCTAAAATCAAAAACACCAAGGACAATTTATGTTGAAGAGGATGTGGAGAGAGGGGAACACTCCTCCACTGCTGGTGGGAGTGACAACTTGTACAGCCACTTTGGAAATCAGTATGGAGGTTTCTCAGGAAAATGGGAATCTGCCTACTACAAGACCCAGCAACTCCACTCTTAGGCAAATACCCAAAAGATGCCCATTCATACAACAAGGACGTCTATTCCACTATGTTCTTACCAGCCTTATTTGTAATAGCCAGAACCTGGAAGCAACCTAGATGCCCCTCAGCTGAAGAGTGGATAGAGAAAATGTGGTATGTATACACAATGGAGTACTACTACTCAGTGGAAAAAAAATGGAAACTTTCAACCTTTCACCTCGGAACTTTTTACTTTTCTTTCCTTCTGTACATCTTACTTTCACTGCTCCTTGTGTCTAGCTGGCTAGGGGCTGCCTGTCTTCTGGCCCCAAATGTCTCCCCCATTCTCTCCTCCCCTTCTGTCATTTATCTTCATCTTCCCAGCCAAGAGTCCTCATCTTATATATTCTTTCTGCCTGACAGCCCCGCATATGCTTTCTCTGCCCAGCTATTGGCCATTAAGCTCTTTATTAGACCAATCAGACACCTTAGGCAGGCAATGTGAAACAGACACAACACATCTTTACATAATTGGACAAATAAAGCATAAACGAAAGTTACACACCTATACACAGTTAGAGAGATATTCTGCAGCGTAAACAAGTGTAGCACATCTTTATGTAGTTAAAGTGATATTCCACAAGGATCTCTTACGGAGCCTAAAGCTCCATCACATTGTCTAGGCTGACGAGCATTGGGAATCTTTCTGTCTCCATCACTCTCACCCATCACAACCCACTGATGTCAGAGTTACAGGCAAGCCTTGTCTAGCTTTTTACGTGGATTCTGGGGATCCGAACTCAAGTCATCATGTTTGCACAGTGCACAGCGAGGGTACTTTGCTGACTGACCCCTCTCCCCAGGACCAGCCAATGACTCATCCCTGAGCAGGTTCTTCTTGTCCCTGGCCACCTTATTTCCCTTTCCACAAACCTTCCTGTCCCTCAAGACTTGGCCAGCTGCCCCATCTGCATGCTCAGCCAGGGTCTCTCCAGGCCATCACAGCCTACTTTATCCTCCATTTTCCTCTTCTGAGTTCTTAGTCTCCCTTAGGAGATGGCAAATGCAGTTGGGAGCTAGTCCCCTCCCCGTCACCACCTTAACTGCTGTATGGCCCTTAGTGCTTGGAAACTACCCTTAGAAGCCCTAGCATGTTGGGGTGGTGGCATTTTTTAGTAGAAAAGTAGATTCATTCCTACCCCTATGTTAATTAGCTGGTGTCTTTGACACCTATTTGGGGGAAGAGTCTCAAACAGGCTAAGTGAAAGAAATCAGTTGGTACTTAGTAAATCTCACATGGTTCCTATATACAGTCAGCAGTGGTTTGGAGAGAGCCAACACAGAATAGATAACCATGGACAGAAGTGCTATGACAGTTGTTCTCAACCTACGGGTCTCAGCCCCTTTGGGGATCAAACAGTGGGGGCCATCTAAGACCATCAGAAAACACAGGTATGCATTACAATTAATAGCAGTAGCAGTATTACAGTTATGAAGTAGCAATGAAAATAATTCTATGGTTGGAGGTCACCACACTCGAGGAACTGCATTAAAGGGCTGCAGTATTGGAAAGGTTGAGAATCTCTGTGCTGTAAGTTCTTCGTGAGAAAGAAACATAGGAAAGCTTAGTGTACCTCTCAGGTGCCAAGCAGTCCCCTCCAGTGGGGACATTTATATCCTAGAAAGGTCTTTGTGCCTGTGAATTGCTCTGAGGAGCCAAGGGCTAATGAAGTCATCCTCTTGCTAGTCTGAGTCTGAAGCCGAGAAGAAACTAGAGTATGGAAACAGGGTTTGAGGGCCAAGGCTGAAGACCCACAGGAAGGTAAAAGAGTAGGAAACAGACATCTCGCCAGGGAGAGAAGTTGGGCAATGTTCCCCACTTCAGCCAAGGTCATCTGAAAGAAAAACAGACTTAAAGACTTAAAGCCAGACGTGTGGTAGTATGGAAATCTGCGGCTCAGGAACAGAAGATGGGAAAGAAGAGGCCTGGACCTCTTGTTTTCCATCACAAATGTGCCCCACAGTTACTGCCGACTTTTTGGAAAATATGGAACATTAGAATGAAAGCTAATCAACCAAAGTTCTATCGTGCGAAGACATCTGCAGCCTCATTTCTTCCCACTTAGGATCATTTTCTCTTCAAAGAGCACCTTTTAGTATGGTTGTAATCATCCTGTATTTGCCCAACTTTGTATTCTGCTGCACCCCCCCACCCATAAGCACTTTCATGCAATCTCTAAGGTAATCTAACCCTAGCCAGAATAGCAGATGTATTGTGTGTGTGCATGTACGTGCATGCAAAAGACACGTAGCAAAACCGACCATTTTAACCATTTCAAACTGCGGTTATAGACTATGCAGCTCTCACTACAATTATAAAGCATTCTCACTACCTCAGAAGGAAACGTCACAGTGAGAAGCCATCGCTCCCACTTCTGTCCCACCCCTGCCTTTGCAGCCACTAACCTGCTTTGTCTCTGGGGACTTGCCCCTTCTGTATGTTCCATAAAATTAGAATCATAGGAGGTGGCCTTTGAGCCTGACTTATCTTACCCAACATATGTTGAGCTCCATTCATATGGTAGCATGTCAATATTCTTTTTGTGGTAAAATAATCATTCCATGGGCCATGTTTTGTTTTTATATTCATTCACACATGGGTACAGTAATGATGCTGATATAACTGTTCATGTACAGGTTTTTATTCACGTATCTATTTTCATCTCTTATGGGATGCATACTAAGGATTAGGGTTGCTGGAATTGGATGCTTCTTGCATAGGGACCCCCCAGATGATTAACTTTGAAGAACTTTTTTTTTGAGTTGCCGTTGTTATTCTTTGATAATTTCATCCCCCATTATTGTCTTTCATCCCTACCTCTCTCCCACTAAAATCTTTCTTCTCTCCAACAATTGTCCTCCTACTCTGCTCTCTCTCTCCCCCCTCTCTCTCCCTCTCTGTCTCTCTCCCTCCCTCCCTCCTTCCCCCCTCTCTCTCTCTCTTTCTCTCTCTCCCTCCCTCTCTGTCTCTCTCTCTTTCTCTCTCTCTCCCTCCCTCTCTCTCTGTCTCTCTCTCCCTCTCTCTCTCTCTCTCTCTCTCTTCCTCTCTCTCTCCCTCCCTCTCCCCTTCCCTCCTCTCCTCCATCCCTCCCTCCCTCCAGGGGCTCACTGTGTGTGTAGCCCTGGACACTGTGGATCAGGTTGCCTCCTCAGTGCTGGGATTAAAGATCTGCACACCACTCCCATCATTTCTTTGTCTTCTTTTTGTTATCGTTGTTCACTGTATTTAATTAAGGTCCCCTGCATGAACACTCATGGGGGATTATTTACTGGAATACAGGCAACTTATCAGTGGCTCCACCACTGGGGAAGATGAATTTCAGCCCCTCTCCTAGTACTCACTAGCTGCCAGAGACTAACAATGGAGGTGCATGAGGAGAAAAGGGATGCGCCAATCTTATGCGAGTCTTCAGTAGAAAACCACAGTCCTAGAGGGTATTTTAAGGGAGTTCAGTCTTAGTTAGTCTGAATCCCTTTCTATTCCGAGGGCTCTGAGTCCATCTTGGAAAACTTTCCGGGAGGTGGTCTCATTTCTCTTTCTGCAGCAGCCCGTCTTCCTTACAGACTGGCACAGGGCTCTTTGCTTTCTCCGATGGTAGTTAGGCTTGTGGCAACCAGACATCCCTCTGGGAGTCATTTGGCCCCATGATGGAGCTTGGCTTCTTGGTCCCTATCACTTTCAGAGCTCAGCCTTTCACAGTGAAGAGATTGGTGAGAGGAGACCCAGGGTTAGCCCAGAAAGTCCTCTGTGAGCTGCTAAGATCACCCTGAAAGTTCTACCTCTTCTACTATGGGGCAGGGCCTGGGACAGCCTTGCAGGGATAGGGACTGTGTATGCATTACAGCTGTGTTTCTGGATTTCTCTGCATATGCCCTGTCTCCACATACAATGTGATCTGATCTTGTGAGTGGAAATGGAAATTTTAAGCTATAATTGGAGACTGGGGTTTTCAAAAATAGAACAAAGTAAGAAACAAGCTGTCCTAGGCTATCTCAGCTGAAGTTTCCCCGGTGACACCTCCCTAATTTCCCTTCCCATCCCTCTAATTCTTGAAAGAAACACCAAGTTGGTTTCTGTGCTGCTTTGTTTCGTTTTTAGCATAATATTTCTTTCTTTCTTTCTTTCTTTCACCTCCTTCCTTATATGTGTTTTTGATGGGAAAGAGATTTCAAGAAATCTCCATCCTTTCAACACCCAGAAAATGTACGTGAATGGTAGTTGATGCAGCCTTCAATGCCTGCCTGCGTATGCGCTGTCCTCTCCTGCCTTCCTTGCATGAGCTCTGTTCAAAAGGCAGGATCTTCTTGCAAGGAGTAGCAACTTGCCTCCTCATCACAGGTTTACAGACAAGATCCCATGGAACATGCCAGTTTGCCAAGGCCATACATAATTCTGCATGACAGAGCATGAATGGAAATCCAGACATTCTGTCGATAAGTGTGTCCCTCCCCCACAGTGGCATCGCCTTAAGGACCCGGTCAGCTTCTCTCACATGAGTGAGCTGGATGTTAACTCATCCTCCACCCTCTGCCAGCTTGCTCATCGGGTCCCCAGTTGGTGGCGCTGTTTTGGGAGGTTATGGAGCTAGTGGGAAGAGGGTTCTAGCCAGAGGAAGTAGGTTGCTGAGGGCGAGTCTGTAGCCTACCCCTCTTGCTACTAGCCTCTCTTTGCTTCCCAATCTTCAGAGATTCTGAGCAAGCAGCCTCATACTCCAGCTTCCCCAGCAGCCCCTCACGTCATGCCATGCCGTCCCTGCCACACAGAGCCCAAACAGATGCTTCTTTCCCTTCAGCTGCTTCTTGTCAAGTTTTTGGTCCTAAAGAGGAAAACATATCACACCTGCCCCTAGGCCAACTGAGAGGCCCCATGGACTGTTCTTAGACCCTGAATCGAGTTCATCGTTTCCTCCTACAATCCCTACGCCACAGGAAGACTCAGGAATGCTGGTGACCACCTGAGAGAGTGATTCCAGAAGTTTTTGATTGCCCATTCACAATATGCTTTAATCATGCGAATCAGTGGGGAAACAAGAGGTATGGCAGCGGCAATGATTGACAGCTTCTGCCCAGCGCTTTCAGCCTCCTTCCTCCTGGCAAGGGGGTGGGGAGTAGAGATAGGGCTGGGTCAGGGGAAACAGGCTTGCATTTTCATGGTAGGGAGAGGAAATGGGGAGTAGGCAATAGTCCAGGACCCGCCTAGGATTATACCAGCTGCTTGCCTATTCTCAAGCTTGGACCTAACTTTTAGGACATAGCATTTAGGGGCACACAGCAGCAGAGCCTCTGTTAAACCATAAGTGACCCATCTGGTCCCTGCCATCACCTACACAAGGGTGTAGGGAGTGAAAGCCTCTCTCTTTTAGACTATGCCATCAAATACTGGCTGCCTTCCAGGCTCTAGGCTAGGCCTGGGGGCACTCCAGAGAGTTGACACCAATCCTCCAGTATAGAGAGTTTGTGTTCGGGTTTTGCTGACTCCCTATAAAAGCCTCTGCAGCCTCTTTCAAGGTAATAACCCCCCTTAGCACTCGGTCCCCAACCAACCCTCACTTCCCATCTGTTCTCCACCGACCAGATACCACAACTGAGGTGTGACAGCAGTCCTGAGACACCAGCAGTCAGAGGCGTAGGACAGCACTTGGGGAGCCTGTCACAGCTGGGGCTCCGTGTCCATGTGGAGGCTGTGGCTGAGGCACTTGCTCTTCACTTGGTTTTTCAGCTTGATACTAAAATAGGGAGGGGGAGTTTGTTTCCACTAAAGCAAAACAAAACAAGAATCCTCAAGACCATTCCCGGGCTCAGTGCAAGGATCAACAAGTCAGCAAAGCAAACCTGCTGTGCTTATCAGTGATGGCAGTGGAAAGGAAACAGGTTAGCAGCAGCAGGAGCACAATTCCATCACGTGCATTCAGCGGTCCTCTCCCAGAAGGGCTCCACAGACAACATTTGCTTCTCCTAGAAGCAATCTCTGGTAGCCCAGGGAGGGGAAGGGAGGAAGGGATTGCCAACCAGGAAAGCTCACCTATGCCTTGGTATCCAGAGCTTTAACTGGACATCAGTCATATAGATGAGCCTGAATTTTATGGTCTTCTTGGTCACCATGCGACTGTAGAGGTCAAGTTGGAACTTCATGGGGCAAACCCCTCAGCATACACCACAGTGTTAGCACAGACTAGTGTGGCCCAAGACTCCCAGGGAAACGATGACATCTTGTAAGCACGGCATACCAAGGGCTTAGAGGATATCCCTAGCAGCTGGGCATAGACTAGACATGCCTTTGAGAGTCTAAAGGGTCACAGAAGGAATCAGTGTGGCTGCAGAGGTCCCTGAACACAGCCAGAGAAGACAGACTTGGTAGAACTTACTGACTACATTCCTAAGCTTTTGATTTTAAAGCTAAAGTGATATGAGTATCCTCGATGGTATGTGTGTATGCTCACACACACAACATCAATGACTGGAGAGCAGGTCTAAAGGGACCATGGTACCCGGGCAGGTGCAGTGCTGACAGCAGAAGCATCTCTAACATCCCTGCAGTGGGAGCGATACCTTGGCAACAGTGCTCCTTTCCTTTCCACCTGGGCCAGTTGGCTTTCAGAGGCACCTTACTCCTGTCAGAGTCAACTGGATGTGGGGAGGCTCAGGGCCAAATTAAGTCTGTGAACTTAGAATCAAGTGCTCTGTGGTTCTGGGGCTTAAAAATAAGAAGACCATCTCATTTGGGGAAAAGATTGAACCTGGAAATTAAACAGCTTCAAGGTGAGGCAGAAGTTCCAGCCTGAGCTGGCTCAAGGGTGGGGGGTGGAAAGGAGAGCTCCCTCAAGATGGGTTGGCCTCCCCAGGCCACTTGACTTCAGTGTGAGATCCAGGTGTCTTTGTGTTCATACCATTGTTGGGTCAATATCCTGTGCTATACTCACCTACAAGGGACAAACTTGATAGGCTTGGTAGTCCTATCTACCAGGAACTGGGGACTTGGGCTTGGTTGTCTTGAAAATATTCCTTAAGATGTTTATTTAGGGTTATTTTCTTTTTAATTATGTATATGTGTGTATGTGGGTATGTGCACACACACACAACACACACACACACACACACACACACACACACACACACACACACACGTGTGCTCAGGTGCCCATGGAATCCAGGGCATCAGATCCCCTGGGGATGGTGGTACAGGTGGTTGTGAGCCTCCTGATGTGGACACTGGGAACTGAACCCAAGTCCTCTTGGAAGACTAGGGAGCACTATTAACTACTGAGCCATCTCTCTATCCCACATGACCTTGATGGCAATGTACAGGGTGTCCTGAGGGAGAAGTAAGTGATAAAATTGGAAAGCAAGATGCATGACTTTTTTTTTAAATTAACACAAAAAATTATGCATATTCATGGGGTATATTTCCATATATGTATACACCAAGTAATGATCAAGTCAAGGTAATTAGCATTTCTCCCACCTCAAACACTGATCATTTCTTTGTGTTGAGAACATTCAAAATCTTCTAACATTTTGAAATATATAATAAATTATTAAAAGCTATAACCCCTCTGCTATGCTGGAGAACTGTAGTACTTATGCCTCCTCTAACTGAATTTTGGTGCCTGTTATCAGTCCTCTCCCTCTCCCCCCAGCCCCTGGTAATATCTGTCCTGCCGGAACCAACATCCCATGTTCTCACTCACATGTAGAAGCACGTTTGAATGGCCTTAGATTCTGTGTTAAGAAATACACCTTCTGTTAGAGGTGATTAAAGTATCGGCCAGATTTGTATAACTGAAAGAGCATGGGCAGCCATATACAGAAGGAAAGGGAACAGTGTGGATGAGATGGGAAAGAGCTTAGGAGTTCATAGTAGTTCTTTAGACATGAGTCATTGTGGATTCAGAAGAGTCCTTCAGAACTTCAGGGTCAGAACCAGAAGCTGATCTGCGTGATGGACAGCATGATTTAGTGCTAGGGGAAGAGGATGTGGGGTGATCTGTTAATAGAAATTGGAGCTTGAAGGAAGGAGTGTGTCAGTAGAAGATGGTGAAGCCACTGTTGAAGAGCTGAGTGACGACTGTGTGTATAGAAGTCGCCAGTGGTGTATTGGGCTGATTAGTAGGTGGGAATTCAGGACTGGATGTGTGTGTGTGTGTGTGTGTGTGTGTGTGTGTGTGTGTGTGTGTCCGTCTGTTTGTCTGCCTTCAGGGAACCACTATTCACCAACTTGTCCAACAACTTTAGGCCTCATGTGAAGGAATTTGGAACCCAGGCTCCGTTTGGGCATGCACAGTTTCTCATGACTAGGCTAGAACCACTAGTTGACCAAGTTTTCGCTGACCTCCAGTCAGCAGGTGTTCCTGCAAACTGAATGCAAATCTTCGTTTCACAGGATTACACAAGGGTCGTGTGCCCTGTGATTGACATCATCAATCTGGACACCTTCAATTACATTGAGTCTGCCTCCGAGCTCAGAGGGGGTGAGTGAGCTGATACCTCTTCCCTCTTCCCCCTCCTGCTTTCCTCTTTTTCTTCCTCTGCCTTCCTCCTCCTCTTCCCCTCCTCCTCCTTTTGCTCCCCATCCTCTTTTACCCCATCTCAACGTGGGGAAAATGAAGACCTCCTAGAGAGCTGTCTGACATGTCCAAGTGTATAGTTTAGCAGTAAAATCCAGTTCAGCCCGGCCCTTTCTCCTGGGACAGCGAAGTGAAATGCTGGGAAAATGAACCAGACATCCCAGCCCCTAGAGCCTGGGGTTATGTGGGGCCTGACTTGGTCTGCTATCTTGATTTTGGCATCACCCTTTCCCAGAGACCCTCCCTCCCCTGCACTCCGCCTGGGCCTAGTTCACTTCCGCCCAGCACTGACATCTAGGTGACTCTGACCACTTATATCAAACTCTCTGCTTACTCCTTCCCAAGACACAGAGCTGTGGTTGTTGTCCTTGTCTGAAGTTTGTTAAGCACTCCAGATGCCCCCAGCCTCCCCCTGAGGCAGAACTGTTTGAGTCTGGAGGTTCCCAAGAAGCCTTGGATAAGATACCTCCATCATTATAGATGTTGGGTCATTTCCCTGAATTGACTTAAGTTGAAATAAAGACTGGGGGGCACCAAAGAGCTGAATGGCTGTGGTCTAGGCAGGTGGGTAGAGAGAGACTCAGAGATGGTTGTGTCCCATGATGCCCTTTCTGTCACCTTTGTGCCATGTGCCTTGGCTTTTACCCTTTGCTCCTTATTTCTTTACCAAGCAGGGAGCTTCAGGCGGGCTCCATGGGCTCCAGTTGGAGAAGGAAATCCAGAGAGAGCTTTGGTAGCCCTGCTGTTGATCAGCAAGTTTTCCCGGAACTAGAAAAAAGAGTGGGATAAGAAAGCGCTGAGCGTTCTTTGAGAAACCAAATCAGCTGTGCCAATGCTGTGTTTTTAGGGTTTGACTGGAGCCTGCATTTCCAGTGGGAGCAGCTCTCTCCAGAGCAGAAGGCTTTGCGCCTGGACCCTACTGAGCCCATCCGGTGAGTATAAAAGGCTGCTGCAGTGGGGGGTGGGGTGGGCAGGTTCAGCCCTACTTGACCCTCCCTGCTGTCCCATGGCTCAGAAAGGTCACTACTGAGTGTCCAAAAGAGTGGGGAAGTGGAGACAAAAACCCTGGGCCAGGGAATCTCTACTTTTTCCCCTTATTCTGGAAAGTTTCTGTATTATGGAGATGGGACCTTTAGAGACCCGTGCTGTGGAATGGTAACCAACACTCCCCACCTTCACATGAGCCATGATGCCTCTAGACAGAGAACATGTAAGGGTCCAAGGTCATCACATTTGGGCCTCTGGTGAGGGAAGAAGTGCTTCCTAGAGCCCATGGGTCCAAGGTTTTGGTTGTCAGGGTTCATCTCAGAGAGGATATGTGGAGGCTGTAAGTCCTATAAAGTGGAATGCATACATGACCACTGCTATGTGGTGACACCTCTGCGTTTGTTCTGTGTGAATGTGGTGGCTTGAACTGAACTAACTGGCCATTCTGCAGATGGCTCTGGCATGCCACACATTCTCTTGGTCGGTTCCACTGTCACCTGTGCTAGCAAGCTGTCTTCCTGGAGTTCACCGCCATCCGAGAGATTCTGGCATAGAACAGAGCACAGTTTGTATCCTGCAGAGGAGCCTGCGGTCTCAGCATTGAGATGTGGCCTTGATGCTATGCTTGAGACTTGTTTGAAAGCTTATCCAAGGCCTCTTGGGAACCTCCAGACTCAAACAATTCTGCCTCAGGGGAAGCTGGGGCATCTGGAGTGCTTAACGAACTTCAGACAAGGACAGTAGACCAGAATTTCTCCATCCAGTCACTTTAAAATACCCAAGATTATTCAAGAGTGCTTGTGTCTCTGATATCTCCATCATTATAGATGTTGGATCATTTCTCTGAATTGACTTAAGTTGAAATAAAGACTGGGGGAGCATTAAAGAGCTGAATGGTTGTGGTCTAGATGGGTGGGTAGAGACTCAGAGATGGTTGTGTCTCATGCATCTCCTAATTTGTGTTTCCTTCTTCATCCTTCATAATCTGCACTGAATCCAAGAGAAAGAGAGAGAGTGAACCAGATGACACTCAGGACAATGTCCTTTATCCCAAAAAGGAAAGGAGCCCCCCACCCCACCAGGCTGAGCACTATGTTCTTCTATGTCAGTGCACAGAGCAGGTTTTGGTGCGGAGAGAGGGTGGCTTGTGAAAATACTTCAGAGGAGTGGAGCAAGGCATGGGCTAAGATGGCACTGACACTGCCAGTCTGTCCCAAGAGAAAGTCTTGGGACGGGTGTTCTTATGCACATTGCTTATCAGGGAGGAAGTGTTCCCAGAATTAGACCAGCGTTCCAGGAACAGCAAATTATCATAGCAAAGGCAAACTCAGGGCTTCTGACCTGCTCTCTGGGTTTGCTATGGAGACAGAACCCCTTAACCCCTTTGCTCTCTGGGCACACCAAAGTGAGTGTTCACAACCCTGGCCCTTGGTTTTGCTAATGTATGTCCTAATACTTACAGAATTACCTGCTTGGCTCCTGCTGCTCTTGTCTACCTGCCTGTGTTCTCTTTCTGAACAACTTCTCTAGCTTCTCTCTGAGCAATCAAGAACCATAGTAGGATAAAGGAGATTCCCCCTCCCCAAAGAAAGAAGAGGGTACATTAGTTTGCTATGGCTGCAGCAACGAGCACCTGAGTTGTTTAAGTGGGAGAAGCCTGTGCCGTGGGTTAGAGACAGGCGAGGTGTTGGCAGAGTTGCTATCCTCTGATAGCCATCCAGGTCTCTTGGCTCAACTTGCAGATTGACAACTTCTCTCTAGTCTCTAGGTCCTCTTCTTGGTAGGTTCACATCTGCATGCCAGTTTCCCTTTTTATAGAAACCTCAGTCGTTGGATCCAAGCCCACCCTCATTGCCTTGTTTCAACTTGATTACCTCACTATAAACTCTGCCTCCAGATAAGGTCACATTCTGAGATACTGGGAATTAGGATTTCAGTAACACTTTTATCTATCTATCTATCTATCTATCTATCTATCTATCTATCTACCTGTTTATTGTATGGGAAGGGGGCAAGGTTTCGAACATAAAGGTACAACGTAAAGGTAATGTCTAAAACCAGGGAAGTAGGCAGAGGTCGGGACATGGCCAGGCTGCTCACAGCCCTTCTCTGTCTGGTCAGTGGCTGTCAGCTTTGCTCCCAGAGCCTCACTAAGCAGAACTGGGGGAGGAGGAGCCAGTGGCAGCCCACTGGAAAGGCACTACTAAGTAGAGTTTCCTGTCTTCAAGGTCAGAGAATTTGCAAGCAGAGGGCAAAACTCTACAGCAGATCCTTGTTTTAGATAGCCTAAAAATAGCATTGGCTCTTCTGAAGAAATTGTCTTGAGTTCTGGACTCTCAGAAGCAAAGAGCTGGAGGGTAGCTTCTTATTAAATGATTCCCCACCTTACCCTCTTTCCAAACAGGACTCCAATCATAGCTGGAGGGCTCTTCGTGATTGACAAAGCCTGGTTCGATTACCTTGGTAAATATGACGTCGACATGGACATCTGGGGTGGGGAGAACTTCGGTAAGTCTCTGCCCTGTGTGTCATGATCTATTTTGTGCAGGGCAGCCCGAGAGCTCCGCATCCTTAGCCACCACACCAACCGAAGGATGCAGCATGGGGTGGGTGGTCTAGAAATGTTAGTCACTTCCTTCGGGAAAAGACTGGTCAGGCTTCCAGACAGCGACTGTAGGAAGGTGGTCATAGCAAGAGAATTTCCCCATGGGATGCATGCCCAATCGGGTTCTTGAGGGAGGAAGTAAGATGTGAAATTCAAGAGAACTCAGAATGAATGCCAAGGCGAAAGTGTCAGATATGACTTGAACTAGAAGCGCTGAAAACTTGGAGTTTTGAAGTTGAAGAAGGCGGAGGAGGAAAAGAACGTGGCACAGGGGTTAAGAGAGCAGTCCCTTCCCGCCACAGTTCTGGGTTGATCGCCACGAAAACCATGAGGTCATTCGTCCTTACCTCTCAGTGGGGAAAGAAGAGGGTGCGGAACGGTTGGCTGCTACACACAGGTGCCCTGCCTCGGTCATAGCAGTGGCTGATATATGCAGCTACAGAGAAAACGTCTCAGATAAGAAGGCTCATTTCACCTGTCACACTAAGCTGTCCTCTTGTTCTTCGTATAGCTTTGTTTTAACAGCCCTTCTTCTTGGGGGTGCTGTGAATATCTTGAGGTCAGTGAGAGTGGTAGTGTCCATGGACATGTGAGTTTCTTCCCAGGAAGAGAGACCTAATGGGACTGGTATTTAGTCCTTGTTGTTCCTGTGTAGCTCCATCCCTCAGTGTGCCTAGGGCCTGCTGGGCGGGACGTCCATGATGACTGTTGGTTGAGCAAACCAGTCACCGAAGTGTTAGAGGGAGAGTCCTAACGTGAGGGGTGCTTCTCCTCTGTGGGTGCTGGGGGTGTGCTGGCATGGCTTGGGGAGCAGTACATAGGCCGGAAACGTGACCCATCGGCTCACCCTGGCATTAGCAGCCTGGCATTATCCATCGTTGTCTCCTGTCCCTGCCCTCGGGGTGTTTTATGGCTTTCCTCCTTGGCCACTAAGAATTATTTCCCAGAAATTGATGGCTTCGGCCTAACCCTCAACATCTGTTTTCCCCCCACCTGGGAAGCATAGGGAAGAAATCTATCAGGAAATTGGTTTCTTGCCAGGTAGGGGGTCAGACTGGAAGCATAGTAAACAGAACTGGAATCTCCAGTCCCCAGCACACAAGTCAAGGGTGACTCCCTTCCTGGGGGATCAGTCATTACTGGTCCTGTGAAATGTAACCGAGATTGTGAATGTGCTGGTGTGGGGTTCATGGCTAAGTCTGCCTACACCGGCCTCGGTGAAGCCGGGTATCTTATTACACAGAATCATTTATTTGCACTTCTTACTTAGTGAGAAGTTCCAGCCCTCCTTCCCACCGGCAAATAGGTGCTGGCCCCCTGCAGCCCATCTGACGGACGGCGGCAGCGGTTCAGTCTCTGCCCCAGTGCCGCTCGAAAAGATTCAGAAACTGTTTTGCTGTTGGGCATTTTCTGGGTTGAGGATTTTTTTGTGTGGAATTATTAGAAAATCCTTGAAGTTACAGCTCAGCTCCATCCAGTCTGTCTTCTGGGGTTCCTCCTGTCCTCTTGAACTGCACAAGGCGGGGATGATCCCTCCTGGGTGTCGCAGTCGTATTTGGATGCAGGCAGCATCATCATTTGCAGAATGGCACATTCTGGTCCCACTTACCCAGCACCCTTCCTTTAGAGAGATGTTAACACACAGCTGCTCAAATCAAGATGCAATCTCGAGGAGCCGGCTTCTGAGTCGTTTGGCATCACCAAGGGCTGATTTAAATAGAGAAGTTGGGAAACGGTCCCTGGGAGGTGTGGGAGAGATGTTTTATAATCCATCACAAGATTTTTGAGACCACAGAGAAGAAACCACTTTGTTTCCATGCACCCCAACATCCTACTATGTTGTGGCTGGCTAACAGCACTCTAAAAGCCTTTTCTGGAATTTTTTTTCCTTTCTTTTCTGCTTTCTTTCTTTTTTTTTTAATTTTTGTATACCAGAGAGTAAAGTCCTTTTCCAAGAGTGGATCTATCACATGCTTGTGTGCACAGGGAGGTAACATTTGCAAGGGGCGGGTAACCAGGCCACAAAGCATGAGCAGGTGAGAACTCCGAAGTGGGCCAGGTGATTGATGGGTGGTTAGCGGTCTGGATGGAGGGTGTGAGCAGGGCTTCTGCTACAAATGAAGGCGAAAGAAGCTGCCTGTCAGAGCAAAGGAATCCCATCTGTTGGGTGTAACAGGGGGTTCTCACCCCCAGTCCTAAAGATCTGCTTCTGTCTCCCTCACATTTCCTCTCCACCCCAGCCAGCCCTTCGCTAAGTGGTTCTCCAACAGCGTTTATTTCCCCCGAATCTACTCTTCTGCTCCTGCCGAGGTACCCTTGCTGAGAAGCAAGCCTCCCAGGTCTTGGTCCACAGGTCTGCCTCTGTTCCCTGGCTTTGTCTGTCTCTCAAAGCCCAACAGACTTCTCCCATTTCCAGCCTCCACCCACCCTCCTGAACTCTCGGACTGTCTGGGTCCTCTGCAAGGATGGAGCCTCCTTACCACCCACCGTGAAGCCCTGCAGATGGCAGTGCTGGGTGACCTCCTCTGCCACCTGGACACTTTCTCCGCCTTCTCCCCACCTCTGCCCTTCCCCCACCCACCCACTCTGCCAACTTGTTTTCTCCACCGATGTCTCTTTATACCACCATTGTGCAGACCGTCTAAGTAAGCATCTGTCCCATTGTCTGTCCCTGCCCCGTGCTGGTTCCCTTAAGGCAAGAGCAGAAAGTTCATCTCCTTTCTGGTTCTTAAGGCCCAGAATAGTTGAAGCTCCTCACAAAATACATGTGTGAAAAGCGAGAGACTGAATGGGAAGGAATTTCTGGCTGGGAAAGCAATCCAGACACAGATGTCTCCCCCACGCTCCAACCTATGGACGCTCAAGTCCCTTATATGTAATGGTGGATAATTTGCATAGAACCTATGTGCTAACACTTGTATTTCTTAAATCACTTCTCCATTAGCCATAATACATGATAGAGTGTAAACATTGTGTAAACAGTTGTACCCTACATGATTTAGGGAGAGATAGTGAGGAAAATGGCTTTCCATGTATGCTCAAGACAAACAAAACAGAGTTGTTTTCTATTTTCAATAAAATACTAATCCACGGTTGGTTGAGTCTGGGATGAGGAGGATGTAGGACAGACAACACAATGCACAAGGGATTGCTTGAAATAGTTTACATTGAATACAATGGAGCCATGCTTGAGGGGACTCTGATTATGTCAACAACAGGAGAAGGCTGAAGTGTCTGTCCATCCCAGAATTTCTGCATGCTCTCAATATGTTCACAGCTCCAGAATCAGATGTACTTTTTGGCCAGGGTGTTGAAGACTGAGCCAGATCCCCCTCTCACCCAGCCCTGTCTCCGCTTTAGAAGTCTCTGCAGATGGATTGACTTCGGGGGCCTTGTAAAAGCCACATTGTGTCTTGGTTAACCTCCCCACCTGCTGACCCTGGCACTTCATTCCCACCAAGTGTTTCTAAAATGAGCTGAGCACTTTTGATAATTATATCCACAGTTTAGGATATGAGCAGGCTTTAGGGAAATGTGGCTTTTAGATTTTTTTTCAGAGGTTGATTTGCATTAAAATTGGATACTTAAACTCCAATTTACATAACACAGGATACATGTAATATATCTACTTACTCTGAGCCCTGCCACATCTCACTTTTAGCTTTTGGTCTCCAGAGAAAAAAAAGGAATCTGCTGCCAGTCACAAGTCTGTGTGCAGCAGAGTGGGGATTGGGGGGGGGGGTCCGTATTTCTAAAAACAGGAAGCTTTGGCACACATGCAGGGAGAGTGTGGGGTTCCTGAATTTAGAACGGGGGATCTCCAAAGCACAGCAGGCACAAAGGACAGAGCTGAAAAGAGAAATGGGGTACAGACTTGCCACCACCCACCATCCTCAGAATGGAGTCTAGGCTGCCAGGCTATTCCAGGCTCAGGGGATGCGTGTGGTACAGAAGAACTCAGACTGTGAGGCCAGCCAGGAGTAAGTTTGAAGCCCATAGTTACCAGCAAGTACCCTTGAGAAAGTCACCTCACTGAACTTGTTTCTAGTGCCTGAAGGTAGAATCATTGATCTCTTAAGGTAGGGTGAGCAGCCCCCCAAAAGATATCCGTACCCCAAATACCTGGAACCCATCAGGGTGTGACCTTAAGTGACACAAAGTGTCTAGGTAATGTGATATCTTCTCATCAGTGACCTGAAGCTAGGGGATTTTACGACAGGTCTAATTTAATTTCACAGGATCTCTAAAACCAGAGAGCTTTCTTAAGCAGCAGAAAGGCAACACAAATCAGGTGCCATGCTCCAAAGGGATATTAGCAGCTGTTAGCTTGAAGATGGAAAGACAACAGGAAGTAACTTAAGGGAATTCTGAGCCATCAGCCAGCAAGGAGAAGGGAACCTAAGTCCTACAGCCCCAAGGAACTTCCGTAAACAGCTGCATGAGCTTCATGGCAGATGCTCCTTCAGAGCCTCCATGAAGGGATGTAGTCCTGCTGATGCCTCAACCATGGAAGACACTGAGTAGAGGCCCCTCCCAAGCCTTCTAAGTCTGGGATGAATCATTAAAAGCAACACAAGAAACTCATCACATCTGTCTCTCATGGGGCTGTAGGAAGACAGCCAAGTCTCTACAAGTGCTGACTGCCTTCCCTTCAGGATGCACGTGACCAGCGTCTGGTAAAGGAGGGCTGGCTGACCCTACTGAGAAACGTCAGTGCCCATGCTTCTGACTGAGCAGGGAAATGGCCTCAATGAGAAAGAAGACTCACACTTGCAGAGACACTCCTGTTCCCCAGACAAAGCAAGCTAAGGCATCTTGATTTGCAATGCCCTCTGGGCTGCTCTGCTAGAGCCCAGGACCACCTGTGATTCTCCAGGCCCCATGCCACAGGCCACCCTTTGCTGCTGCTTTTAAATGTCCCACATTTTGTCAAATAGGGACACCGGTTACTTATTTGCCATCAGAGACTGGAAAGTTAAAGGATGTCCGTAGTCACACAGCCATGGACATGTGGTTAATACTTGTCCAGAAGCAGGGACCTGGCTACAGCCTCACTTGTCCCCGATATGGGAAGGAAGGCAGTTTGGCTCTCAGATCCAAAGCTATCTTTTGTAGGCCAAAAAGATGATTTCTAGTCAAATCAGAACATTCATTAGAGGACAATGGCAATGGCTTATTTGATGTTGTTCTGTTATAGGAGAATACCATGCTGGGTGGCTTATATAGAACAGATTTATTTCTTACTATCTCAGAGAGTGCGAAGTTCAAGATTGAGAGGTCTGCATCTGGAGAAGGTCTGCTTGCTCAGTCATCCCATGGCAGAATGGAGAAGCAGGAGCATACACTATCGGCAGCAGGAATATGGAGGACCAATCCATCCTTTTATAGAAATGGATTCCTGTGATAGCAAACTCATTCCCTGGATAACAGCATTAATCCATTCGCCAGAGCCAATCCCTCATGACCCCTCAGAGCTCTTGTGATTTCTGCTGCTTTGTGTTGGACATTAAGTCTGAAGCTCATGAACTCGCTGTTTGGTCCAGTAAAAGCTAGGAAATTAAAATTACTGGATTACCTGTCACATAAGCAGACTTATGATTGACAATAGTCAGGTGAACATCTCTTTTGTCCATCACTGTCTCCATTTGTCCTCAACAGGTTTAAGTTTGAAAAGAGGTAGAATGGCAAATGTGATCTCATAAGTCACAATATGATGCTCCCCTTGAAACAAGGACCATGGAGCCAACAAGATGTCTCAGTGGGTAAAACCCTTGTCCCAGAGCCTGAGGACCCGAGTTCAATCCCCAGAAACCTGTTGTCCCCTGATGGCCTTATACATTTCATGGCATATGTGTACATGTGCAGACCCCCACACACATACACCACACCTCACCACATGCTGAATAAATAAATGAAAAATAGAACCAATGTGTATAGCTATTGGGTGAATTGGTACCCTTTACCTTTGTTAGAAATCCAGCTACAACAAAAATAGATGGGTAGACCAATGGAATTGAATTGAACACCCTGATATTAACCCATACATGTATGAGCACTGATCTTCGACAAAGAAGCTAAAAATATACAATGGAAAAAAGAAAGCATCTTCAACAAATGGTGCTGGCATAACTGGATTCTGGCATGTAGAAGACTGTGCATAGATCCATGTCTATCACCATGCACAAAACTTAAGTCCAAATGGATCAAAGATCTCAACATAAATCCAGCCACAGTGAACCTCTTAGAAGAGAAAGTGGGTGGTATCCTTGAACGAATTGGTACAGGAGACAGCTTCCTGAACATAACTCTAGTAGCACAGACACTAAGATCAACAATTAACAAATGGAACCTCCTGAAACTGAGAAGCTTCTGTAAGGCAAAGGACACAGTCAGCAAGACAAAAAGGCAGCCCACAGATTGGGAAAAGATATTCACTAACCCCATATCTGACAGAGGGCTGATCTCCAAAATTTATAAAGAACTCAAAAAGCAAGTCTCCAAAACACCAAAGGATCCAATCATAAAATGGGGTACAGAACTAAATAGAGAATTCTCAATAGAGGAGACTAAAATGGCTGAGAGACACTTGAGAAAGTGCTCAACATCCCTAGCCATCCAGGAAATGCAAATCAAAACAACCCTGAGATACTATCTCACTCCTGTCAGAATGGCTAAAATCAAACACCAATGACAGTTTATGCTGGAGAGAATGTGGGTAGAGGGGAACACTCCTCCACTGCTGGTGGGAGTGCTGACGTGTACAGCCACTTTGGAAATCAGTATGGAGATTCCTCAGGAAAATGGGAATCAATCTACCATGAGACCCAGCGATTCCACTCTTAGGCATATACCCAAAAGATGCACATTCATATAACAAGGATGTCTGTTCCACTATGTTCATAGCAGCATTATTTGTAATAGCCAGAACCTGGAAGCAACCTAGATGCCCCCAAGTGAAGAGTGGATAGAGAAAATGTGGTACATTTATATAATGGAGTACTACTCAGCAGATAAAAACAATGGAATCTTGAAATTTGCAGGCAAATGGATGGCACTAGAAGAAACCATCCTGAGTGAGGTAACCCAGTCACAAAAAGAGAAACATGGTATGTACTCACTCATTTATGGATTTTAGACGTGGATCAGGGGAGTGCCAGCCTACAATCCCACTGCCAAAGAGTCTAGGAAACAGAACATTCATCCAGCAACTGATGAAAGCAGAGGCAGATACCCACAGACAAACACTGAACTGAACTAGAATCCAGTGTCAGAAAGAGAGAACTGATGGGCAAAGGAGTTAGGAGTGGGCTAGTTTAACCCACAGAAACAGTTGACCTGAACAAGGGGGAGCTCTTGGACTCCAGATTGATGGCTGTGTGGAAAGCATGTGACTGACCCAGACCCCCTGAATGTGGGTGTCAGTGAGGAGGCCTAGGTAATCTATGGGGCCTTGGGTAGTATTTATTCCTGGTGTACAAATAGACTTTGAGTGCCCATCCCACAATGAGGGATGTTCTCTCAGCCTGGACTTTTGGGGGAGGGCCTAGGCTCTGCCCTGGATGAAATGACAGTTACTGGAGATCCACCCTGGAGGGCCTCACCCTCCTTGGGGATCGGAGTGGAGATTGGGTGGGGGACTGGGGGACCTGGTGGGGAGGGAGAGAGAGGAGGGGAGGGAGAGGGAGCTAGGATTGACATGTGAAACAAGATTGTTTCTAACCTAAATTAAAGAAAATAGTATTTGTCACATTTAATCCTTGTGGAATAAAAGCAAATATGTTCATTAAAAAAAATCTAGCTACACAATGAAGCCAGAACCTTGAGCAGGGATTGTGTGCTTTCTGGGAAAAGAACTACGCACTGTCCCCTGAATCCTTACCCACCACTCACAGGGTCATCAGATGGATGTTGTTTCTAATGAAAGGTGAGGCTTCTAGGAGGTGGGAAAAACAGTTGATGGGTTGATGAGGAGATGGAAGACAAGAGAATGAAAGGCAGGCCATGAGGGCAATTTGCTCTCAAGCATTAATCTGAAGTTCAAAAACTAAGATTCCCATCATAGTGCCCCCAGTGAGGATGGAGTAATTACACATCTCCCTGCCTGGAATGCAGATCTAGTCTGTGTGACATTCATCACCAGGGAGATGGTGCAGGGGGTGACTGAGTGAGAACCCCTGCAGGCTTCTATCCAAACACTCTGGCTCATTCCAATCTCACTGGAGAGATGATAGCACTGTGTGAGTACAAGCCTGGAGAGCAAGGCTCTGAGACTGTGGCTTCACACCTCAGCCTCTGTGGTCCTGGCACTCCCCCAAGCCCTCCGAGGGTGGCTCAGGATCCGGCTGTCTTCCCCCCTCCAAGGGCTCTCACAAAACTGCTAACCAAGCAGGCCTGGTGTGTGAGCGTGAGAGCTGCTCATCCTTCTGAAGTCATGGTACAGATAAATACAGGCTCTTTGTACATCCTGGATTTAAAGGATTCCACAGAGTGGTGCTTACAAGTCATTACACCAGCCTGGAAACTCCACACTCTGCCCCTCAGATGGCCTTTTGATCCAAGCGACAATACAGGGACCCATGGTAGGTCACATGTCTTCCAAAACTCCAGTTTACAACCATCTCAGCTTGAGTTTGAGAAACCTAACTCATCCCGGGCCAAGACTCCTCTGGCCTGAAGGAGGGCTAAGTATGGCAGGGTTGGATGTGTGACTTGATGAGGCAGAAATGGCATGGGTGATTACGTATGTGTTCGCTACGTGACCTACTTTGTGGGTGCCCTGAAGTCAGAATCTGTATCTGCGGGTGCTCAGCTCTGAGGAAGAGAGCTGTCCAGATAAGAACTCTGAGTCTGGAGTTGGGAAAAGGCTATCAGTTCCCAGTGTCCTGCTGTCAGCTGCCCTAGCAGAGCCTCGTTGGCAAACAAGAGCATCAATAAGCACTGAGTGGGGTCATTATGAAGATGGATAAGAACCTGCCTGGCCATGGGAGCACAGGAAGGGGTCATTGTCTCCTGTGACTAAGGAGACTGAAATGGAGGACGATGGGCTTAGAGGAGGGCAGAAGGCAGGGACTGCGGATGGTGCTGAGAGATGTAGACGGTGGCTTGTGTGTCTCTGTGAAGCGTCAGCCATCCCTGAAGTGGATCCCTGCATCCTGAAGTCGGGATGGGGCTGCTGGCATGGACATGAGTCCTCAGTGCCATTGAGTGGGCCCTGGAATCAGATGATGAAGCATTCAGTGTTGGAAAGACATTCAGTGACAGTGTCACTGAGGAAGGGACAAGGAGGAGAACAAAGGGCCAGGTGATGGCACTATTTAAGATGGGAGACTACATGACTGGTGGAAGTTAGAGTTTTTAATTTCTGCGAAGAGACACCATGGCCACAGCTACTCTTATAAGTGGAAACTTTTAATTGAGGTGTAGTCCATTTTCATCATGGCAGGGAGCATAGTGGCATGCAGGCAGACATGGTACTGAGAGTCCTACATCTTGCAGGCAACAGGAAGTCTACTGCCACACGGGGCAGTATTCTGGGCATAGGAAACCTCAAAGCTCAGCCCACAGTGTCACACTTCCTCTAACATGGTCACACCCACTCCCACAAAGCCACATCCCCTCATAGTGCCACTGCCTGAGAGATTATGGAGGCTGATTACATTCAAACCACCACAGCAGGGGCTAGTGGACTCTGAAGCAAAAAGCTGGCCAGAGGGACTGCAGGGAGAGGGATAGCTGATAGGGTGGGGGATGGGATCGAGATTGCAGGGATTTGCTTTTCAAATGTGAGGGGCATATGTCTCATCTGAATACACGGAAAAGAATCTGAGAAGCGTCTGTCTGTGTGGAGAAAAGCTAGCACAAAGTGTGTATCTTATATCCAGTAAGCCAGCCCATCATCTCATGTGCTGGGCTCTATAGAGGTCTCCTTTTCAGAAAGTGGAGCAGACCCTTCTTGGGGTCCCTGGGGAAGAGTTGATGGAAGAACATACCAAAAAGAAGACCCGCTCACACATGGAATGGACAGGATCCCACGTCTGACCTCTGAGGTCTCTTGTAGCGTCTGATCAAGATGTGGGCTACAGGCAGCTGGCTTAGCTACACCTTGCTTAGTGACTCATAAACACCAGGCTCAGTGACCTAGCCAAAATGCCAGTTCTCTACAGCTGGGACCTCTGAGACACAAAGTCTCAGGTATTAAGTTAATAAGCTCCAGAGTCTCTTGTAGTGCTGGCAGACTGACCAAAAAGCAGGAAGTGGCCTGTGAAGAAGCACCCCCAGGTGGGTGATGTCATTAGTGTCTGAGTTTTCCAGAGATTGCCTTCCCAAGGGTGTCTCCTAATCGATGTCCTTGAGTCTCTGGTAGTGCTCAATTCACAGCCGCTCTCATTTGATGCTGACAGCAGTTCTGTGGAGGACTTTGATGGTCTTGGTTTAACTCACAACGAGATCGAGGTCGAGATCAAGCCTTACCAAGCTGAAGCCCACTTTCCCCAGTCTGCATCTAATAGGTTACTACAGACTTAGTAGACAAAGCCAAGTTCTTCTGTGTCTTCTCTCTGTTTTATTTGGGGGGGGGGTAGGGGTAGCCTGGCTGGGAGGGGCAAGCAGAGCTGCAGGTATTGAAATGGTGGAGTAGACTTGGTGTAAAGGGAGTCCTGCCTGTGACACAGGGACAGAAGGGAGCAAGAAAGGGCAGAGAGGAGAAGGTGAGAGCAGAGAAAGGGAGGGCGAATCCCAGCCTGGGTGCCTGCTCTGAGAGCTGGTGTGGTGGAGATACGGCAGGAGACAGAAGGAAAGCGGAAGAGAGAGGCCATCTGAGGTCAACTGGGGAGGCTGAAACGTGGGACCCAGACTTCGGAAGGTGTGATGCCGCATGATGGAAAGACCCTGGAGCACCCACACCCCAGTTCTCTGTCTCTGGACTAGGGCTGCTTCACAGGGGCAGAGTATGGGTATTCAAGAGTGTGCCTTCAAGTGTGGGTATTTTGTCTCTCTTGGGAGCCTGCCCCAGACCTTCAGTGCAGAAGCATGGGCCAGACAGGAAGCCCCACAAATTAGAAATTGCCTTTTCTCCCCTTTCTACCACTGATGTGCCCAGTAGGGTGTGGGATGGGAGAGGGACCTTGGGTAGACTCAGTAAGGGGTAGGGTACATTGTGTATAAAGAATCTTACATCAGCCATACAACCACCTTAGATGCCTTTCAGTATCACCACACACGGGCAGTTTCAAACAGTGGCAGTAATAAAGTATTTCCCTGTCCTTTCTGCTACTACTACCAACTCCCTGATTCCCTTGGGCTAAAGTTAGGACAAAAATCTGGCCCGGAGCCTACTCTGAGTAGCTCCAACAGAAAAAAAAATGCACTAACTGCAGCCTTCTCTAACTCCATCCCATCCACTCAGCAGCAAATAGGAAGAGATAGATGTATGTGTGAAACTCCACCCTGGGGAGCATCCTCAGTAACTCCGATTATTACTCAGACCCTGTCTTCCTGACCTAGACTCAATTGGCTCATATTTACCCAGTGGGAGAATGTCAGGTTTGGTATGGGCCAGGTGCCTTCTGCTGCATCTTTGAGATGGTGTTTTCTACCTCATCTGAATCTGCTCCCAACAGATGTCTGGTCCCTAGCTCAGGATATTATTCTGTGGTCTCAAATGAATCCCTAAGTCCTCCCTCTCTCCCCCTCCTCCATTTATTTGATTGGGAGTGTGCATTGTATGTGTGCCACAGCGTTCCTGTGGAGGTCAAAAGACAGCTCGTGGGAATCCATTCTTTCACTCCGTCGTGTTGGTTCTGTAGACTTAACTCGGGTCTTCAGGCTTGGTAGCCAGTGCCTTTGCTGGTTGAGCTGCCAGTCTTCACTTTCATCTGTGTTCCAAACATTTGCGATCATACAGAGCAACTATGACCAAATTTCCACACTGAAGGCTTTTTCTATATCATATCCCTAACAAGCCTTCATTTATCTCCCAAAACATCGCACTGGGGTCCCCACATCTCCGTGTTGTTCAGTGAGTTGTTCTAGGTCCACTCTTCATGGTGTTGAGACTGATATTTAGATGTGCTCCCAAACAATGGAACACACAGCCTAATTGTAGGAGTTGGTCTTAGATGCCTCAGACCCAGTTTTTTAAATCAAGTATAGAAAGATTGGCAAGTAATGGGAGGAATGTGAATGTCTTGCAGAAATCTCCTTCCGAGTCTGGATGTGTGGAGGCAGCCTGGAGATCATCCCCTGCAGCCGGGTGGGGCACGTTTTCAGGAAAAAGCACCCGTATGTGTTCCCTGATGGAAACGCCAACACATACATAAAGTAAGTGCATGCTGAGGCCCATTCTGCAAGGCAATGGAGGACAAGGGTTTGCAACCGATTCTGAGCTCTGCTAGGCGGTCTGAGTGTCCTGGATGATGAATGAGCTGCATGCCTGCAATTTGGACTTAGCCTGAACAATTGGCATTAGAGCCACGCCTTCCTTAGCCAAGATTTGAGAAGCCCCACCAAGCCCACCCACACCCACCTCATTCCCTAGAACCTCAGGAATTAAAGTGCCTGGTTAGATGCATCCTGCAGGGCTTTGCCTCTGGGCATTTGGGAAAGGGATGGGAAACAGCTGGGCCACTCAGGAAATGATCCCGGGAAGAGGCAAGAAATGGAAATCACTGGAGAGTACAGCATTTTCCTGCTCAAGGACCTCCTGGTAGACTAGAAGAATCCAGAGGGGCATTTCTGATAATCCAGCTCTATGGAGTCTCCTCTCAATCAACACCCCTAGAACCTAGACACAGATCAATGACTTCTTGCCTGTCTTTCTCTCTCCCTGTCCTTCATCTATCTCCTTCTAGATTGTTTTCCTCGTTAGTTTTCTCTTGTCAAAATATTCATGCATGTCTATTTTTCTTAGGATTTAAAAAAATTACATGTATATGCAAGGAGGGCGAAGGTGCCCTTGTGAATGCTGCCTTTAGTGGCCAGAAGAGAGCTGAAGGCACAGGCAGTTGGTATGCCACCTAATGTGGATACTAAGGACCAATCACGTTTGAGTCCTTTGCGGGAGCAGTGCGCTCTTAAATGCCACGTTCCTGCTCTAGCCTCTGACTGTCTTAGAATATTTTTCCCTATCTTCCGTTGCTTACTTTGATCTTCTTGTCTCCTGACACCCAGTTGCTTCACTCATCCACCTAATTAATCTCCTTTCCTTTTTTCTCCCCCTACTGTTGGGTATTGGGGAGGGGGCTTCACATCCTTTGATTTTTGACTTACTTAGTTATGGTGTTCTTTCACGACTTATCACACACGTGAATAGGTGTGTGTGTCATATCCTGACACAGCTGGCTCAGGAGACGTGGGTTTGAACAGTGGTGGCATTCTGCATCTTGCAAAGCAGGTTGGGCAAGGAAAGGAGACGGGAAGGCAGCAGGGTAGGGACCATCAGGGAAACAAGGACTGAGCCACCTTTGTCGCTATAAAAGTAGCCAGGGATATCTGGCATATAACAAATCAGGCATGGCTGTGCAGGAGCCAGAGCCTTCAGCCTGATGTGGGGCTGGCTGGGAAGCAGGGTCCTGGGGCCTCAGATGTCTATCCTACCTGAGATTGGCCTTTGGCCAGTAAGCATCCTTGCAGGCCAGTGGTGGGCCATTCTGGTTAGAGACAGGAGGCACAGTGTTCGTAAAGCAGCTTCTAGCCTGCAGGTAGTGAAGCCACTTGCAGGGGCTGGCAAGGTGGCCTTAGCTCCTTCCAGTGCCCGCACCCCAATTGCCTGTAATTACCCCTCTCCTTTCAGATCCCAGCTCAGAAGGCCTTGCCATGCTCCTCTGTCAAATGTCTGTGCTCTACAGTAGATCTAAGAACCTGGAGGAGCAAGCTGCTTTTAGTTAGACCCACCTTCCTTCACTTTCTCCTGTGTGCTTCTGAAGCCCAGACTACCAGCCCTTATTATTTTCTGATCTCTCTCCTCTTGATTTCAGGGATCTTCCTAGACCCTCCCCCCCCCACTACTGAATGATGACAATCATCCCCTCTTCCTCTGTCTCCCCTTCTTCTATGGTTACCTTTGGGGGTGGACTCAAGCAGATATCTGATGAAAAGCCTAATGTACTGGCAAAGTAATGAAAGAGGTGTCCTGATTGCTAATTACTTACATGGGACCGTTGCTTGCACCATGTGTGCCTTAGCAATGTGACCTTACTCTTGGGGTGCTGAGAACTCAACACGTCCCCTGTGGGAAAGTGGAGCTCTTAGAGCAAGAGCTCACTAACCAAGTAGACCCAGAAGTCAACTGGTCCTCACAAACCCCTCTTTTGTACTCAAGAGTGACAGGCAGCAAATGGACACACCTACTTTTCCTGGCACTTTTCTGCTTCTTTGAGAGTAAGCAAAGTTCAGCTTCTGATGTGATTTTTTTTTCTGATCTGTACCTTTTGGGAAAAGATTGTAGGTAGCACCAAAGTCTTGTGTCTTGGGGGTGCCTTTGAAGATGGGGACACTTGCTTGTGCTCTGTATTCTAGAAACATGGACATGAGCACCTCTTTCCTGGTGGCTGCTACCAACTTTGCCCTCATGTGTGTATTTCACCTGGAAATGTGCACAGATAATTCCCAGATGAGCCCCCTTTTGAGATACCTTATCTCCCTAGGAACACCAAGCGGACAGCTGAAGTATGGATGGATGAATACAAACAGTACTACTATGCAGCCCGGCCTTTCGCCCTGGAGAGACCCTTTGGAAAGTAAGTGCGCACCGACTGAGGAGAACCAAGAACTGAGGACCTCATCTCATGGGCCCATTACTTTACCTGTCTCTGGAGCCACTAAGTGCCTCCAGGCTTCAGCCACTCTGATCTCAGATCTCTTTATGTTCTACCCTGTTCTGGGTATGCACGGCTTTTTGTCAGCTCTCCTGTGACTCCGTTCCTAGATGACTGCTCTAAGAGAGGGAACTGAGCATAGGTAGATGGATAGCTGTTTGCAGAAAGGTAGCATGAGTTACTGGTCCCTCTGGGTCGTTAATTCCTTCCTCGACTTCTTTGTTCCTTTCCAAGCTTAAGCTCCGCTCCTTCCTTAGAGGGGGAATGCATGCTCACATATCCTCTTCAGCAATAGTCAAGCTTCGTGGGCGCACACTAGGTACTGCTCCATGCAGAGTCTCTTTAATCTTCCCTAAGCTCTGAGAGTTGCAGTTACCTAGCCCTGCTCGATGGGTAAGGAGACTGGGATCTATGCAGAGGAGAGCACAGATTACAGCTGAAGGCTCACAACACAATGCTTCCCAAATTATATGACCTTGCACTTACCAGACCCAAGCTGGCTGGAGTAAGGAAAACATTTCAATTTCCCTTAGTTATCATTTGTGTTCCTTGGGGAGTGGGAGGAGCAAGCATTTTGTCCTACTAGTTCCACTCACTCATCATATAAGTCTAATGAGCAGATGGTCTTTTGAACCCTAACCTAAGGTTGAGTTCATGCCTGTACCAAAGGGTTGGATGGGAGTCAGGCAAAGTGATTGGCACCTCTGACATCACAGTCCAGGCCCGCCCTCCAGTTTGCTTACTCCGCCTCTCCAGAGGCATTGAATCTTGTCCACAGCAGAATTGTTATGTCCACTGATGAAGTCTCATTAGCCCATTTCTTCATTCACTTACCTCTCTAGGTGGGAACCCTTCCTCTCTCACTTAAAGACAGACCGCAGAAAGTTCGGTCCTACACACACACACACACTGCTTTTATGTGTCTCCCTCCCCTGCACACAGGCTTCTGGGCAGCCTTACAGAATTTCAGATGCTCCCACTGATGGTACTTCATGGCCATGTTGTCAGCAACGTCACATGACCTCCCCTGGCCCTGCTCTTTCCTAACCAGCTCAGACCCACCGCTTCTATTAACCTGCTTCACTCCCTCCCCACCCTATGAGCCTACCACCCCCTTTCTCTTGCACAGATGACATCTAGTTTATGGATGAAATAGACAATATTGATTTCCCAAGACAAATCGACCCATTAGCCTGGCCACAACTGTACCATCCTTCTCGCTCTCCTTTGTCTCTGTGGACAGGTGTGCTTCCTGTGTCAGTAAGCCAGCCCTCTTCATTCATGCCTGCATTCGTTCATAAACCAGCATTTTATCACATTCCCACCATCTGCATCCATCTCCCCCAGCCTGCTGGTGCAGGGCCCCTCAAACTTTAATGAGCACACAGATCTCCCAGGGAGCATGTTAAAATGTGGAATCTGATTCCTGAGGTCTGTGTTTCTAATAAGCTCCCACGTGACCCTGCACTGCTGCCGGAGAATCCTAATTTGGGGAACAAGTTTCCATGTTTCGGTTCCCAAACTAACCTGTCAGTGGAATTACCTGCAGATCCTCGAAGCCCCAGCTGCCTGAGCTCAGTCTCTAGAGGGCCGGTTTTCTTGGCTTTCAAATGAGTAGCGGCTCCAGCATTGCAGACAGGGGCACGTGCCCATATCCAGGCACTTCCTCCCTCCACCTCCTGGGTTCACCTCTTCCATGTTTGCGTCTACTGCTTGACTTAAAAGAGAGGGGGTGAAAGAAAATACACCATAAAAACCTACTTGGAAGGCAGCATTGCTCACCATCTCTATGCCTGTCCAGAACCGAGCATCGTGATGTAGTGGTCCACCTGTGCTGCCTCTCCCAGGCCTGCAGCTCTTCCCACCATGCTTAGCCCAACCCACCTCCCCACCCCCGCCGTGCCCCTGGCCCCTAGGCTTCCAGTCATTTCCATTGTTCCTGGATCCTACATCTCCCATCCTAACTCCATGCCCAGTTTCTTCTCCCCACCCTTGGTCATTCTCTGAGGCTCCGTCCCAAGTCTTCTTTTCACCAGATATCCTCCTGGTGATGCTGCCACGGCTACTCACCGCCCTGTTTCTAACTGCAGCCTTTCCTTACGCATACATATCAAATGGCCACTCCTCCCTGGATGCCTCCCAGACACCTCCAGTGTAACAGGTCCTAAGCTAAACTCGTTTTGTTCCTGAATCTGTCACTCATCCCGTGTTCCCCATCCAACCCCACAAGCAGTCTTTCCTGCACCATATGAGCCAAGTCACAAGTCTGGGTATCACACTAGCTCCCCTTCCTTGACTTATCTGAGTGATCACCACGTCCTGATGCTGCTGCTTCGTTCAAACCCCGAGAACCCAGGCTCTTTCTGAACACAGCACAGCAAGCATGCAAAAAACATGACATGTTTGTCCCCTGGGAGCTGTGAGGTCTGGTGAGGGAGTGTGCTATGTGCCTTAGGGATGTTTGAGGCTGGCAGTAAAGCTCAGTGGTAGAGCAGTTGGCCAGTGTGCATGAGGTTTGAGTCCCAGCACAAGAGAGGGGAAAACTGGAAGAAGAGGAAGAGAAATGGTTTGAGCAAAGTCTTGGGAAGAAAAAGGGGTGGGAGGAAGGGGGCTGGACAGGAGGCAGAGCTACTGCTATTGGCTGCCCACAGAGGACAAGGTTTGACTAGTCCTTAGGTAGAGTGAAGGAAAAGAGTAGAGGATGTCCATTCCCACCCAATTCACTAACAGGAGTATAATGGCACCTGGGATTATACAGTCACCATCTCCTCGTCCTCTGTCCCTGCTTCCCCTCCATCTGGCCCATTCCAAAAGCAGTGTTAAAATTTCCTTAAAGCAACTTCATGTCATACAGGGCCCACCAAGTCCACGCCCAGGGCCTCTGAGATAGCATGGACACCCTTCAGCAGTTCCTCACATGGATCTCCGGGGACTCACATCCCCATCCCCATGCTCTTCTGTTTTAAGGCCAGGTGGCCAGTGTCTCTCCTGTAGCTGAGCCCTTTGACTTGTTCGCAACACTGATCCCTGCTTTCCAGCCCATCCCACCTGTAGCGGGGCCCCTGCCTCGCCCATCCTTTGGCTTCTCTGGATGGCTATGCCTCCTTCCACACACCAGCATCAATAGCCGCTCTTCTCCTGAGTACCATGGACCCATCCAGCAAGAGTGCACCTCCCTGGTGTCCTTACGCCCACCCAGGCTTTGGGGGCACGTGGGCTATGGCACTTGAGTCGGTATCTTGTACTACTATTCTGAAGCTTTCACGTTCCACGCTGAATGCAATGCCTATCTCGGAGGGAAGTGCAGTGACTATCTGGTGGACAAATGTGTGATAAGACCCCAATACATTCCACAGAAGAGGACGGTCTGAAGCTGGGGCAGTCAGAGAGGGTAGTCCAACCACACAGGGACTTGAGAGGGGGTAAGATCCAGAGTCCCAGCAGTGAATTATTAACAATGCACTCAGAATTCTTGCAGCTTGATTTTTAATGAAGATGACAAATACCCCAATTCCATTTTCAAAGAAGAGCACAAGTCCTTGGTGTCATTACACATCATTGAGAGACCAAGCTGGGAGCTTTCATAGGTCTGTCCAGAGCTAGAGAAATCTCTGCTTGATTCATTGCTCAGCACCCCCCAGAGATGTGTGGTTGCAGAGCAGGTGGCTGGTGGTGGGGAGCCTCTGTTGTCGACTCCTGCCTCTGACAGTCATGGTTTGTCTCTGTGTCCACCCTCCAACCTCATCATTCCAGCATTGAGAACAGGCTGACCCTGAGGAAAAATCTACACTGCCAGACCTTCAAGTGGTACCTGGAGAATGTCTACCCAGAACTCAGGTACACCTTTCTACTAGAGCCATAGATAGCTACGATAAAAAGCCCTTGTCCAGCCTGGTCTGGGAAAGTCATGACCCAAAGCTGACTGGAGGAGAGTTTCTAAGTCTATGGGGGACTGAGCAGACCAATCAATCCTATTTATCCTAAAGCCAGAGGAGAATTATGTTGAACTTAGTAGCATGAGAGACTGGGCTTAACTGATAGTGTAATTTCTCAATTGCTGGGGGTGGTTGGTACCCTGTGCTATGCTATGAGCGTGGTATTGATGGCATAGACTCCATGCTAGAGGTTCATCTGCTGTGTGGCTACTGACGGTCTCTTGCTGCATCACACCAACAGCATCCTTCCATCCTCTGAACAGTGCCAACCTTTGTGACAACTCCAGGGGAGATGGCTCTGTCCTCTCAAAACACACCCCTAATCTGCCTAGCAGTTAGCAGCACTAATGTCAAAAGCAGTGTGTTCTCATTTGTCCTTGTGACTTTCCTACAGGGTCCCCCCAGACTCTTCCATCCAGAAGGGCAATATCCGGCAGAGGCAGAAGTGCCTAGAGTCTCAAAAACAGAAAAACCAAGAGACTCCACACCTCAGGCTAAGCCCCTGCACCAAGGTCAAAGGAGAAGAAGCAAAGTCTCAGGTAGAGTAACTGGCTGGGGTCATAGCTCTACACACCATGGAGAGTAGAGATGCCCAGATTAGCCTTGGCCCCTGCTTTGGCCCAACACCAGGGGTCCAGAATGGGACAGAAGGACACTTCTTGCTTGATCGCTGACTTTTTTCCACTTGGTTACCAAAATACATGGAATTCCTTTGAAAGACGACTTCCAAGTGGCATCTACCCTTAGGAAATGGTCCAGGTAATTAACAGGAACCCAAAGAGACTGGCAGCTGTCTTCTACCTATAAGCAGTAGACATGGGACTGGGTCAGGCATGGAAATTCACATGAGCTAAGTCATGTGGCGTGCAAAGAGGAAAGGAAGCCTCCTGCTAGACGTTGAGACAAGATGCCCACATGGCGAGTCTCCCAGCTGTCTGCCAGGTCATCATATCAGACTTGGCTAAACCACCACCATACACTGCTCTATCCCTGGGCATCACCCCCCCCCTTCTGCCGTGTCTGTGGATTGTTTGGGGCTCTTCCCCAGGAAGCTGTCCTTGTTCCTTGCTTGGTTTGTCAACAGAGGACAGCCCATCCAAGTGCTGTGTTCTGCCAGTATTCCCCCTTCTGAAGCTTGGCCTGCTGTTTTCAAGGTCACTGGCAAAGTCACCACCTGTCCAACCTCCACAGCACTTGGCCACACACAGCCTTTGCCTGACTCCCCTCTCCGCCTTGTGACTTCACAGGATCTCGGCCTTCTTCTCCTGCCCGACTTCTCGGCTAGCTCCTCTCCCCAGCTTTGCGGTGTTTACTGAGGTTCTCAGTCCACTCTTTTTTTTTTTTCCTCTACAAACTCTCGGAGCTATTACCCATATTTCCAGCCCTGACCATCTCCTGTTTATTGATTCACAAATTCTGTGCCTTCATGCATCATTTATTTACTCAGCAGATGTTGTTAACTCTGAAGTTGCAGAAGGGCAAGGCTAGACTGAAGGAGGAAATGTGTAAGCAGCCACTGTGATCTAATCTCTGTCCCTGGGCATTTGTCACTAAAACTATAGAAACAAAAGTGTGGCATCCAAGTTCTGAATGAGCGTAGCAAATGGACTGTGTTTTGAAGTAGAAACAGACAAGGCCAGAAGGGGAAGAGAGGGTGACCCAGGAAATACAGCATAGACTATGACCTGGTAGCAAGTACAAGGATAGACTTTAGGGAAACTGAGGTCACAAGGAGGAGTCAGGGCAAATAGATGTTGAGATTGGAGAGAAGCAGGAGCTGGATTACTGTCTATCTTCCTCAGGAAGTATGTTCCCTGAGGAAGCTGAACTTTGTCTCATTAATGAGAACTCTGTAAGGTCCCAGTAGAGGACTCTGGGAATAGAAGGTTCACAGTTAGGAACTCCCACATGGACTGTGGCTCAAACATTGGGTAGCAGAGTCAAACTCCTCTGTGATTTAACTATAGATGGCTGTGAGCACCCAGGCTACCTGGCAACGCACAGGTCTCTGCATTGGTGCCATGGTTCCAGTCCTCACTAGTGCCTTGGCCTCTCTTCCTCCTATAGTCCACTGTGTCTGCAGCCCACTGTGTTCTCCCCCAAAAAAAAACTCTTTTCATGTTCCATCCTTACTCCATTTCCCCAAGACCAACTCCGTTGACTTTGGGAGCAAGGTCATTCTTTTAAAATGTCCCTGTTGAGAACCTTTGCGTTAGATTATGGCCACAGCCTTTAGGCATTCCTCCTGCCCTGTCCCTCACCCCCACTCCATGTTTGGTCTCTAAACCATACCCCTCACTCAGCACAGCCTTCAGTGTCTCTTTGCTGTTCACAAAAATCTACACTCTCAAACCTGGCTTTGCCAGAAGCAGCCTGTGCTCCAAACAGGGCAGAGGAGGTGGTGTGGGAGTTAGGTAAGCCTAGAAAGGAAAGGAAATGGGGGTGTCGGTTCAACTTTAGGTGTGGCTGCCTGGATGACAGTGACACAGTTTGCTCAAGTGGTACTTTGTAAAGCTCTGTGAGTAGGTGAGGCATCCCTGTGAGTCTGAGTGTGGGTGTTGCTGATGGGAATTCCATCAGTCAGAATAGTGTCTGGCCCCTTCCCTGGGACACGATTTGCTTGGTCTATCCCCAGCTAAGCAGAACCTGTCTGTAATAAACCAACTTTGGTTGCATAAGGGGTGGGAGAGAAGGCCACCAACTCTCTGGGCCTCAGAGAGGATCCTTCAATACCCAGTCCTAGGAGAGGGAGCAGGTCCTGTTCACCTGGAGGAGAACGGCACATCCCAGCTGCCCTTTCAGCTGACCTTTCTGAGGAAGGAGAAAGGCACATGATGGCAGGCACTGGGGCCACGGGGGAAGGGCCTGGAGGTACACAGTGCTCTCTCCATGAGGCAGCGGTAGGCTGCTGCTCTGCTTTGCTTTGAGATAATGGCTGGTTTGTGCGACTTTCAGAAGTTAAATTACTGGAAAGTAGAAAGAGGTTCAGTTAACAAACTGGATGGTAGCATCTTGGGTACCATATTACCTTCTGGGGAGGCAAGGTGGACTCATTCAGAATTAGACACAGCCCTGTTCTCCAAGGGCACACAGCCCAGCAGCAGGGTTGGGCTTCATTTTCAGGTACTCAGAAGGAAATCTACGAAACAGTTTCTGCTAACATCATCTCCACGAGATGAACGCGTGTGTGCATCTGTTGTGTGTCTTTGTAGGACTGACTTGTTTATCTTTTCTCGTAATGGGATCCTCTCCCCCATTCCCCATGAATCTCCATTGTTGTCACCCTTCATCTCAACCCTGTCTTCAAGCATCAGGCACCTGTGGGGGCTCTTCCCCTTAGCATAGCTCTGTTCTCTCCTATCTTCATCTTCACGGCCTTCCTTGACTCGATCTGTCCAGAGGGTGATGGAACTCTTTCAGCATCTCTTCGGGCACCCACCTCTTCAGTCGCTGAGCATTCGTAAGCAAGGGAGTGACCAAGAACCAGATGAAGTAGGTATCACTCTTACCCCTGCTTCACAGCTGATGCTCCCAGAGATTAACTAGTGTCATATACTAGTGGTGACCACACACACACTCACACACACACACACACTCACACACACACCAACTCTATCCAGCAGTTCTCTTGTTACAGCAAAGTCATGGTTCCAGGACTTTATGGTGTCTTTAGTCATGGCAGAAGACACCTGTCTATGACACTCATCTTCAAGGCTGTGAACATTAAAAAAAACTCCATCTTGACAGGAGAAAGCTACCAAGAGGGTGTTTGTCATAACCAATCTCCAGTGACAAATCCAAAATCAAAAGCCACGCCTCTAAGAAAGCATGGAATCAGTGTCCTCCCTAACATTTGTGAGAACTTGGGCAAGAGTGTGACTGGGTTCTCTGTTCCACAAATGACACACCGTACTCCAGAGACTCTTCTGGCTTGCTGCTTTTGCCTGGCTCCAGTTTCCTCCCATTTCTGTCTGCCCTACATGATGAACTCTAAGCTTTCATATTCAAGTATAGTCACTTCCTTGAAAGCCTAGTTATGTATACCAGAGGAACAGCCTGCCCTGGAAGTACAAACCCAGGCACTGGGTCAGCACAAATCCTGAGATCAGGTTGGAGCCATTGGGTGGATGTTCTAGGGCCCGGAACTATGGAAAGTGGGACAAGCACATCCAAGTTCTGCCTCTCACTTGAAGGTAGGTAAAACCCAGGCACTGGGATGTCCTCGTGCCTGTAATGATACTCGTTTGATTTGTTTATGTTGGCAGCACTGGGTATCAGACCCCAGATCCGCATGCCTCTCCAACCACGCTGCATGGCCAGCATGAAGGCTATTTAATCCAGTAGCTCCAACAATTGTTCTTCCTTCACACCAGCCCAGCCATCCCACTCCCTGCCTCACCTTCCTTCTTGCTGGCTTATCCTTTGGAGCACAATGCTGAATTCAAATGTTTCAAAGATGCTGGCAAGCTGATGCCCTGGGGTAATGCAAGAGGCTTACATCATGCATTTGAAAACCTGTAAAGCCCCAGACATCTCTTTCCTCTCAACTTCACTGAATTCTCCAGAAAAATATCCGTGAATGGCAGAAGACAGATGTTCCACTCTGGTTTCTATTCCAGATTAAAGAGAAGGAAACGTAAGACAGTCTGCAGTGTATTCGCCCCCTGCCCAGCCAGTGGTTTAGGCTCCCGGTTTGTGGAGCAGAAGGTAGCAGCTGGGAAGCCCAAAGGCGTGTGTGATTGAAAGTGCTCTGTGTATCAGCGGGCACACGGACACTCCAGGGTGCAGATCTCAAGTCTGCAGTGCTACAAGCTGCCCTCTCTTCCTCAGAGTTCCTCATCACATATGGGAATGGTCCCTCAAAAGAGCCATGCCAGCCTGTGTCTGCAATAGTTTTCGAAGAAGAGTCTAAAGGGACGTGTCTTTCTTGCCTTGCTCTGAGTTACTGGTGTCACCATCAGAAACAGTAACCAAGTCTTTGCTAAACGGAGATAACTATTCTGAATACACACATGTTAGCAATATATTCTATACAGTAGCCCTCTTGCTAGTCTCTTTACATTGTACTTGAGGTTATGGAAGTAATTCATCAAGAGTTTACACAGTTATTAAGCTGGTGAGCAGGGATCCTCACCATGGTAGTTACCCCAGAGCCCAGCCCTGTGATACAACAAAACAAAGTGGATGTGGGGCCTTAATCCCACATAGTCGTTATCCCAGCAGTGTAGGAGAAGACAGGATGGAAACAAAGGGACGATCTTAAGCATGAGTCCACTGAAGAGCCCAGTCAAGAGAAATATATATCTGGGTCAACTTGCTGTCTCCGGGAGCCATCTCAAAGGTGGAACTGAGGTCTGTGCCTGCACATTCAAGGAAGAGAGTGAGCCCAGCATGGCCTGTCAGCCATTCATGCTGTTGTTAATACTCAATGCTGACCCCCATGACTGATCCCTTAGAGACCTTATTATGAATCAGAAGTTTTGTTGGACCTGATTCATTTGTTCCAGGCGTCTATCTGAAAGGAGCCCTTCAAGGGTGTGCTTGTGGCCTGATAGGTTTTCCTGTGTGGTCTATAGAGGACATCTGGTTTCATCTCATCTGAGGAGAGCTCAGCGTGAGCCCAGCAGCTGTTCCTGACATTGCAGAGTAGCCATCAACCACGTTGACCCTTACTTCCGTGAAACTGTTCCTAAGTAAATAGACCATGAACATGAAGGGGCTTGAACCTGCCAAGCCCTTAAATGACTCTCACTTCAACAAGACCAGCAATACTGTCTTGGGCCAGCTCTCTTTTCTCAGTTCTTTAATTGACGTAGAAACACAAAACTCACTATCATTTGTAGAGGACATTAGTTCCTGGTTACCTCACCTTCCTAGGAGGGCTGGTTTGTCACTCCTCACCCAACATTCCTTTGCACAAGGACACACCACTCTTGGAGCTAATACACACAGGCAGGGCCAGGATCTGGGCTAAGTGTTCAGCAGGCAGGATATTGTTGACACTTTGCATAGTCCCTCAGATGGGTCCTGTCCTGTTATCACCCCCACTTGACAGATTGGGCAATCTAGGCGCATGTACACTAAACGGGGTGTACATGAACAATACCAAAGAGTTTAGGTGTAAGCCCGCAGACTATCTTATGATGGTTTTAGCATGATTGTCCTTAAGTCTGGATCATTCTTTTTCATGGGGACTGTCCTGTGCCTTGTAGGGTATTTAGCAATGTCCCCGCCCTCCTTGCTAAATGCCCATAGAACACAGTCTTAATAATCCAGAAATGTCTCTGCACACTGCATTTCTTCAATGGTATAAAGAGCAAAGACTCCTCGCTCTAGGCTGATGTTTTCCTGTCTGTTAAAGGATGGACTCCTGGGCCATTCCAAGATCAGCACCTCTGCCTGGCATCACCCTCTCCCTTTCCCTCCCTTAGTTCTTGTTGCATCTTAAGAAAATCTTTCCTCCCTAACTTTCCATCCAACTCAAAACAGTAAGTCCCCAGCCAGACCAGGTGCCACTGTGGTCCCTTTGCATCCCAGCTTTCCCAGCTGCAGCCCCAGGACATTAGCCTGAGAGAGAAGTCTACTGTTCCTGTCTATAAGCACTCTGTTCCAGCAGTGGCAGGAAGAATGGCCTCTGAGTAGAGTGTCCCCACTCTAATAGACTAGCAAAGGAGTCCAGGGACCAGGAGCGAACCTCAGCCCCTCCCCATAGAAAGCCAAAGCGGGTCACATCTGCTCCTAGATTGGCCCTTGGGTTACCTTCGCCGGGGGTGGAGCGGGACATCCATCACGAACAGCGCTTCCATCAGGCTCTGAATGGAGTGATCGGTAGAGGGTCCTGCAACCCTCAGTGGAGAGCAGATCTGGCTGAGCACTCCTGTCGCCTTTTCCTTTGTTGTTCATTCGTTTGTTTGTTTTCTGGAACTCACAGCCTTGCTTGCTAGGTAAACACGTTACCACTTAGCTAAATGCCCAGCCCTCCCCTCAGTGACGATCTTCTTAGGGTACATTTCTGGCTCAGGATTCATTTAATAAACCCATTCATGCTCTGGGAAGTGTGAGGGACACAGAATGGGACATGGGCACTTTGTGGGCCTCAGTTCCTCCTGCCCACCTGATCCTGACTTCTGCTTGCCATCTCTCTTCTTCCTTCTTGAATGTGGGGCCAGAGCTCAGCCCCAATCCTCCTCTGGGAGGTGAAATATCAGGAAAGCCCCGGAATGTGTGCTCATGTAAGGAGTGTGTGTGTGTGTGTGTGTGTGTGTGTGTGTGTGTGTTTGTGTGTAAGAGCAGCAAGTGTCACTCTTAACCACAGAGCCATATCTCTAGCCTCCTTGTATAAGGACTTTTGTGCTGGCTTCCTATTCACAGGTTCCTTTTACAGACCCTTAGCATAGCTTTCTTAGACCCTGGCCCAGGCGTGTCCCCTCTCAAGAGGCATTTCTGAATGTGGAGTCTCAGATGTCAAGAGAACCTATCCCTGCCACTTCTAAGCCCTTAGGGTATTAACAGGAAAGACAGACAAGGTGTGTTTTTGGAAACTGTGGTATGTTTTCAGGTTTTAGAAACTGTGGTGTGCTTAATCCCTTAATACTTTTAACACAAACAATACAATGCTGTGTATTGTGGTGATTGTATGATAATGACAGGATTTATTTTCGAAATGTTAATTTGTGCTTCCCAGTGGGCTACAAAGCAGTAACAGAAGAGACGAACTCATTTTTCCATCGCTGATTGAAGCCTTACTTTCAGGGAGGGTAAAAATCTAATAGATTTCAGGCCAGTGGTCCTATGGGCCCACAAACAACCCCCTGCAGCTCTGCCCTTGGACTTTTATCCTCCCCACAAGGAGAAATATCCTCAGCCCCAATTGCAGATTGCCATTTGAGATCACACTCCTGATACCTAGGGCACCAGAGTGTCATCTGCCCAGTGCCCCAGCCCAGGCTCAAGACCCATGTGGACTTCATGCCTGGCTTTGGTCTCTCAGTCACTAATACACATATCTAAACCCATTTAGGGACAAGTGTTACCTCTTTGTACAACCTGAGAGAAACCCTCTTTGTCATTTTGGCAGCTGCTGTACCAGAGCTTGCTGTCTCCCAACTGGGGAAATAGAGATTGCTTGTTAAGCAATCTGCCACTGGTGTCTTGCAGTGACCTCACAGAACACCCCTGCTCCCTGTTCCATCAGAACTCCAGCTTGCTGGTCTGGTTTCTCTACTTCACCCCTGCAGAGAGTGAAGGGCTGAATCCTTTGCCATGCTGGCACGTTGGACTGCACGCCCTCTTAAGTAATGTTACTTTGCATAGCTCTCTCCTTTCCCAATGTCTCCATCGCCTCCCTCGAGTGCCTCCCTTCTCTTTACCCTTCTGTCTGCCTCTTATCAAACCTGTCATGTTCTCAAGGCAATGGCTTCGAATCTTTACAAAGAAGAGGGGACATTCTAAAGACATCTGGGGCAGCCTATCAGCTGTTTGATGTGCTAAGTGTCAGCAACAGACTCCCATGGAGACGTTGTCTCTAAGCAGACACTAGAGATCATATGGTCCAGCTAGGGTGTTGCTCACCTGCAAGTCCATGGCTCGGGACCCAGCATGGGGGACAGGGACTTCATAACAGTATAGACGGTGACTTTGTTGATAATCATTACTTCCTGGGATCCATGGAACTGCTTATCCAGCTGTATGGGCCATCACACATAGGCATGGTGAGACCCCCCCAATAGATGGCCTCTGTCCCACTCCTGAGTAAATCTCCCTGGTCTCCTCAGGTGTGGGCCTTCACGTACACCCAGCAGATCATCCAGGAAGAGCTGTGCCTATCTGTTGTCACCCTGTTCCCCGGAGCCCCAGTGGTTCTTGTCCTGTGCAAGAATGGGGATGAAAGGCAGGTGAGTACTTGGCAGGCCCTGGGGCAGGGTAGGACTGGGAGTGGTCAACCTCCACAATGTGACTGGGGTGGGTGTAAGTCTTCTCTAGTCAGAAGAGAGGACAGGTTGAGAGAGGAAGGGTTAATAAGCAAGAAGTCTTCCAGTCAGTGCCAGGGATAGGAGTCCTAAAATTGTATCAGTAACAAAGGCCATGTTGGTCCCACTGATCAGTGAATACCTGAAAGTCTGTAGACTTAGCCGTTATTGCCAGGCCTGCTCACCTGGTATGTTCCTGTCACTGTTCTGTCACTTACCTGGACTCTTAGACAGGAGCCAGAGCCGTAGGTGTGAAGGCAGCCCAACCCCTTGCCCTCGGTGCTGTGGGCTTTGACAGTTGTGTCCTAGATGCACACTGTTCCTCCAGCAGCGTGTACTAGGAGTGTGCTCAGTTTCCTGCCCAGACCTGAGAGACTGTTCAAGAGCTCATTCCAAGTATGAGGGTGGCACGTGGTGGGTCACTGCATCTGTCTGAGATCTCCCCTTCTCTTCCAAAGGGGGCTCGTGTAACCCAGAGGAACTATGGGGAAGAGGCATTGTTCTGGTCTCTATGAAGCACAGTGTCTGGTCAGGGTTTCGTCCCTCCCTCCCTCTGTCCTTACCACATAGGAGGGAGTCAAGGGACACTGCCTGACACCGGCATGGGCTTTGGAGACACCCCTTCTGTTGTCTTCACAGCCCCATCTGCTCTTTCTCTAACTTATTCCTAAAGGAAGACACGGAACGTGGGTTGTGTTTTTTGTGTTGTCTTTTGTATTGTTGTCTAACTCAGTCCACGTTTTCTGTCCTGCTGATGAGTTTTTCTAGTGAACACTGATTTAACTTTTCACATTTTTAAACCCATTTTTAAAAGACTAGTACTGGAGAGATGGCTCAGTGGATAAGGTACTTTATCCAGGCCTGCCCATCTGAGTTTAATACCTAGAGATACATGCAAAAAGAGAAAGAGAAAAGCAACTCTGACAAGTTGTATACTGGCCTACACACACACACACACACACACACACACACACACACACACACAAATAAGCAAATAAATATAAATTTAAAATGTAATAAAAACAAAAACCCTACTGCATGCCAGAATTAATGGCACTTTTCTGCCTCCATGAGACCATGAAATCACATCTCTGACTGACCACATGTAGTGTCATACCTTCTGATGATGCCTGAGTGATTTATTTGTATTATCCACAGAACCCATGGCTTTAGCCAGAAAAGGTATGGGCTCATTTTCTCTCCCCTCTGTCTCCTCAGCAATGGATGAAGACAGGTGCTCGCATTGAGCACATAGCATCCCACCTCTGCCTGGACACAGACATGTTTGGTGACAGCACCGAGGATGGGAAAGAAGTCGTTGTCAACCCTTGCGAGTCATCACTCATGAGCCAGCACTGGGACATTGTGAGCTCATGAGGACCCTGGGTGGATCCAGCTGTGGATCAGGGATGGTGCTTCCCTGGACCAAAACAAACTGGAACCCAGGCTGTGGACAGCCCAGGTCTGCAACAGATGCCCTCGACTGGAGGTAGAGCAAAGGCCCCCAGGACAGGAGCAACTGTCTCAGGGAAGATGGAGGAAAAGGTGACAAACCAGCAGGACTCTGCAACACCCACATGTGTGCAATATTGTGAAGGTCCATCCTGACCAGGTTTTCTGACTGGGACCTGGAGATGGAGATCCGATGAGAAGTGTTTGTTGTACCCTTCCTTACAAAACAAGGCACCTTATAAAGGCCAGAAGGAAAGTTCCCCTTGTCAAAGTACCAGGACTACATGGAGAGATGAGGAATGGGGATGGTTTCCAGAACAAATAAAGTTAACACTGAAGTTGTCCTTCAATAACTCATGCTGCTTTTTCAGCTAGCTCAACACCTAAGAGGAACTCCCCCATTGAGTTAGGGTGGGGTATCTTTGTGGCAGAATGAATGAAGAAGCCAGAAAAATGGGAACATTGTGCCCTTATCCTAGGTTACCAACAACCAGCCATAGGATCTTAAAAAGACACTTTAGGGGGCAGGCAAGATGGCTCAGTGGGTAAAGGGGTTTGCCATCAAGCCTGATGACCTGAATTTGGTCTCTCAGGCCCCTCTTACAAATTGTCTTCTGACCTAAACACACATAGGCACGCAAGCCCACACTCATGGTACCACACACAAAACAAGTAAATAAATGTTATCATTTTTAAGACACTTCAGAGCTGGAAGATGGGCATATTTTATAAAGTACTTGCCTTGAAAACACGAGTTTCAACTTCAAAACTCTTATTGAAAAAAAAAAAGATGAGTGTGGTACACTCTTGTAATGTCGGAACTAGAGAGACAGAATTGGGTGAATCCCAGGGGTTTGTCAGCCAGCAAGCTATCCTAGTCTACTTGGAAAGTTCCAGGCCAGTGATAGACTCTGACTCAAACAAACAAATAAAAAACAAACAAACAAAAAAACAAAACATGATGAACAGTACTTGTGGAAAAGCATCCAAGATTGACTTTTAATGTCCACTTACATGTGTGCACACATGCACATGCTAACCTGCACTCTCAAACATGTAATACCCATTTATACACACACAAGGCAATTCACTTTTTTGGCCCACCACTTCCTATTATGTTACCATGATGGGGCCAGATGAGTGGTGGTGACTGTGGAAATCTCTGGGTGCCTATAGAGAGCCTGACTTGGTAGGTCTCACATGGAGGTCGATCTCCTTGGTTAATTCTGACACCTCCGCTTGTTTAAAGCTCTGTCATAGAGGATGTATCCATCAGCAGCCTTATAACCCATAGCCCTTAACATAGGAATTTCCTGCTGTAATAAAACCCATTTTCTGGTGTCTTCTGGGATTGGTTAGAGTAGCTGTCTATCTTAGTTAGGGTTTCTATTGTTGTGAAGAGACACCATGACCACGGCAGTTCTTTTAAGGGAAAACATTTAATTGGCTGATTTACACTTCAGAGGTTTAGTCCATTATCATCATGGCAGGACACAGCAGCATGCAGGCAGACGTGGTGTGGAAAAGGAGCCGAGGGTAGAGCAGGAGCTACATCTTGATCCTGCAGGCAACAGGAAGTGGTCTGAGACACTGGGCATGACTTGAGCACAGTAGACCTCAAATCCCACCCCCACAGTGACATGCTTCCTCCAATAAGACCACACCTTCTCCAACAAAGCCACACCTCCTAATAGTTCCATTCCCTATGAGCTAATGGGGGTCAATTACATTCCAACTACCACACTATCTATTCTTATTAACTAGGTCTTAAGAAACAAGCCATATTCCATTAAAGTTTCTAACAGGCACCCCCACATGCTGTTAGTAACTGCCTGTTAGCTATTGCTGTATAACAAATGACCCAAACTTGGCAGAGTAAGGCAACACATGTTTACTGTCTCATGGTTTTTGTGGGTCAGGAACCTAGGCCCAAATCTTTCCTTCTGGAGTCTTATTAAACTATGGTGGAGGTGATAGATAGAGCTGCAGTCAGTCTCATGGGCTCACATAGATCTATATCTTGATGGTGGGTTTTGGCCCTGACGCTATCAGTTCTCCAATATAGTTCTCCAGTATAATTCAGTTCTCTCTCCAATATAGCAGATTACTTTGCAGCAAACTGGGAGTGGGGTGGGGAGATAGGATACCAGCAAGATGGGAACTCTGTCCCTTTGCAACAAAATCACTCAAGCCTCCTACGCATCACTTGTTCCATGTTGTACTTGACAGAAGCAGTCAGCAGGTGCAGCCCCTACTCAAGGGGAGGCCAATCAGAAGAGTGAAGGACATGATCAGATCCATTCAAATCCACCTACCCCAGTGACTGTTGGAGCCTAAGCAAGGATCCATTCTCCTTCATTCAAGGGATCCCTTTGGCGATGGGTTGTTATCAAGCCCCTTACGTAGTCTGATACTGCAAACTACTATAGCCTTGGAAACTTGAGAGCTGAAGTGCCTGGACCAGGTATCTCTTCTGCAGGTTGTGTTTGTGAACACAACGATATCACTTGCTCTGGTTAGGACTAAGCCCTATTCTGGGCCAAAGAAGAGGGGGTAGAGAAATTGAGCTGCTCCATCTATAAAAGACATGCCATGGCTCCTTAAGCCGTGTGTGTACAGAGCTTAAAGCAGCTTTGCAGAATGGACAGACAGAAGGAATGGTTACTAGTGACCAACCAGACCCCTAAGTAGGTGAAGCAGTCACTGTACTAGGAGAGCCTGGGGTTGTCCTTTGTCTACTTGTCACCGCTGTATTTGTGACTGTCTTTGAGTTCTCTGGTGGCAACAAAAGTGTCTTTTGCTCTTCTTGACACAACAAGTACTTAGTAGACATGTTTATAAGTAGATAGTTGACAAACCATTCCTTGTCCATGATAAAGTGAATCTAAGTATATATGACTACTGCCATACAGTTACAGAACATGGGTGGGCTTGTATCTCTCTGGGAGCCAGAGGACTTGAGGAGAGGAGCCCTAGTGGCAATTACTTACTTATGTCCTAGTGCTGCTTACTTATCTTCTTTCCTCGTGACAGAAAAGCTAGTGCTTAGCTTCCTACTGGCATCCCTCTTACCAGTGAAACAACTTGGAAATGACAACGAAGAGTCAGGTTGAAGGGTATGGAGAGGAACTTGCTAATGGAATGCAGGCAGTTCTGGTGTGAGCTGCATGCAAGGTGCATTCCTTAAGGCTCCATTATTTGGAAATGGAGGCTAACCACTGATGATAAGGATAGAAATCACTCCAAATGTGTGAGGTAACTGAAGTGCTCTCCACTGTTCTCAGGCTGCTGTAGACCAAGAGAGAATTGAGATTTAAAAGTAAGCAGGGCAGCAATGATGAGTGTCCATAAACTCAAAATAAGACTGACATCTCGGAGATGGCCATGGTCTACACATACACAGCAGAGTGAGTATGGCCAACATTTGGTGGATATCACCACTGGGTTTGAATGGCAAACTCCAGTAGCCTGAAGTATCTCACTTAGTAGGCAATCTGGAGCTCTGAAGGAAAAGTTGTCAAATGATGTCATCCTCTGAGAACAGGGAAGATCTCTTGAGCATTTTGACGTCTCACAAGATTCAGACTCCAAGCAATGCTTGGAAAATCCCCTCCCTGGAGCGGCTTCACTACCCTGTCAGGTGAGGAGGCAGCAGGAGCCCCATCCCTCATGGTCACATCTGACCAATGGAAGAATACGGTCTTCTTTCATAATTTACTAATAGGCTATACATACTTAAAAACATATAGGCGTTTGCTATATGTGACTGGGTATGTATGCCTTTCATAACTACAAGCTTTGGATCTGTGTGTCCAGCCAACCACAGACTAAAGTCACGTAGGAAACATGCATCTGTAATGAGTTGTATGGTTTTTTCTTTTATTATTCCTTAAACTATATAGTCTAAAACCACTTTCATACCCTTATATTATAGTAGATCTCTTAACTAACAAAAAGCTGGCTTAAACTATAAAAGAGGATGTACATAGGTAGGGAAATGGCATAGCAGGTAAGCATGATTTGCTGTGCAAGCATGAGGACCTGAGTTCAAATCCCCAGAACCACAAAAAATAAAATAAAATAGAAAAATGATCATGTGCAACTGTAACCCTAGCCCTGTAGTCCTGTGGTAGAAACAGGAGTCTTTCTGGAGTTTTCCAGACATCAGCATAGTTCAGGGGTGTGATAGAGTTCAGGCAGGATGATGGGGCAGTACCCAGCGCCCTCCTCCAGCCTCTGCACATGGATAGATATAAAAAACCTTCACATACATGCACACATACATTATACACACAAAATATACACAAACACAGTACCGTCTTATATGGTTAACTTTAGCATCCACAGAGTAGGTATCTGTGGGAGAAAGGTATTGTTGAAGCCCACCTCCTACTAATGGACAACTACGTATTCTCGTGAACTTAGAAAAAAGGAGAAGCAGGGGTTTCAGACGCTCTGGTGTCTCATTTAGAGTTGGGGGCAGGATAGTATTGAATGAATGGAAAAGTAGGAGGTTTTAGGTAAATCTGGGCTCTGCATGGATGGTGGAGCCTGGGGCCGCATAGAATCTGAGACTTTCTTTCCCGACAGTTTGATTCCCTTTGTGCTTTATAACTCCCCCCATCCCCCTGAGCTCATCTTCAGCGAGAGTTTTTCCTCTGGGCATCTAGATGCTCTGGTTGTAGAGGCATGCCTCGGGGTAGGTTTAAGCTTGCCTCAGCTAGGATCCCATTGGATTGCTTTGATTTCAAGCCAATTTATGAATTGATTTTTCTGCTAATGGTTTTCACACTGTGAGAAGAGAATCTGGACCCCAGCTTGGAACAATCTTAGATTTTGATCATTTATAGATTGCTTTTTTCGAGGTTGCTTTGATCACATTTCCCTGGAGTTGCCCAGCCATGTGGATAGCCCATTTTTAGCCCCTGCTACCCATGAGGTCTCCTATCTGTTTCTGCCTGCACACAAAGCCCAGCCTTAGTGACACGTTTCTGCTTGGATTCCACTCCACACCTCACTCACCACACACACACATATATACTCTCTAAATTCCCATGCATTTTTGGAATTTGGATACACAACTGTGGTTTCAAATGGTCTTATCCAATATTTATTGTGTGTGTGGTAAGGGGCTTCCTGTGTTGGCTCAGACCAGAATTCCTTAGTGCTGTAATTAGCTGTCACCACTGTCTTCCCCACTGGCTGGGGAACTTTATCTTATTGTAGACACCCAATAAATTTCTATGAATGAGTGAGAGAATGCGCCTGTGATTCTTCAGCACCACTTCCTAATTACCTCCTGGCTAGTTATCAGACATTTGAGTTTTTAAAAGACAGCCAAGGCAGAAACAGAAGACAGAGAAGACAAATTTATAACAATAAAATCTTGTTATAATACACATAGATTTGGGGATCATGCATATTTAACTTCATAATGACAGAGTTTAATATTGAGCATGCTAACTGGAAAGAACTATCAGTAATGAAAATCTGTAATACTGCAGTGGAGCCTGGCCAGATAGAATTTGTTCTCAGAAACCCAGGGGATGGGGATGGAAGGCTGCTAGGCAAGAACCCCTTGTATTTCATCAGCAAGCATCCCAGGCGTGTCTACTGGCATCTAACAAGATGAGTCCTGGCCTCCAGAGAGAAGCTAACCCTGTGTTGCTGGTTCTTCTTAGGTGACCCACAAAGAAATGCCCTGCTTCTCCAGTGTCACCCACTGAGCATTCCTGCCCTAACCGCTCCATCCTTTCAGCACCTGGGACAGCGTCTGGCATGCAGGCCTTGTGGGCCAAAGGACTAAGGGAGTTCTAGCAGCTGTGCAAATGTCCCACGTGGCAGGTGGAAGCCCGTTGGCCCCTGCCACGCAGAGCCAATCATCTGAGCTCCCTCATGGGCTACAGTTTCTGGCAGCCCAACTCGGATTAGCCAACTCTGAAGCTCTGAGCGCTTTCCCATTTGCCATGGAGCCGACTAATTTAATGAAGCCGTCACAGTGCAAACCTCGGGGCTTATTGGAAAAGGACTCGAGCACGACATTATTTCACAGCAGTAGATTGCATCATTTTCATTTCACAGCTTTCCAATGGGAAATAATAAAACAAAATTACAAACATAATGAAGAAAGAAAGAAGGAAAGAAAAATCTGTGGGAGAGAGGAGTGCCCTCTATTCCATGATAGGGTTGCTTTGCTCATTCACTTGGGCCAGTAAATATCACCTGGTTTCACTCTGCAGGGAAGAACATCCCGGGATGCGTGCACCTGCTGCTGGAGATAAGAGGCTATAATAACTCACTGTCCAGGAACGCCAAGGAGCTGTGAGCACTCCTCTAGGTACCCCTTCGGAGAAATCCCAGCTTCTAAGAGCAAAGCTCACCTGGGCTGGTCAGGACACCCAGGCAAAGGGCTGCCACTGGTAGGGCAGGGTGAACTCATGGAGTATGGGTATGCTCAGCACCTCCCCCTCGAAGACAAAGCTGTTTTACTAGTGGTGCTTCCTATTCTAGATGGAAGGAAACAAGTAGGTCCCTTCCCACATCCCTCCTGCAGGATGCTTTCATTGTTACTGTGGGTGATCTGACAGCCAGAGGCTAAATGGCAGTCAACAGAGGGACAAAGCTCTTTCCAAAAGCTGTTCTCATTAATTGCACTGAGGTATACAGAGGCAGGGAGGCTGCAAAGCCCTGCCAGGTCTTTTATTCTCCTCTTTGGGCCTGCCCTTCAGCCAAGGAGATGTTCCTGGGCTGTCCCCAAGCTAGGAGACTAGACTTCCCCATTGCAGTCAGACCCCAGATTCCTCACCTGCCTCTTAACTGAAAATAAATTCATACTCCAAGACTGGGGTGTGGGGATGGGAGGTGTGGAACTATCTGGAATGACTTTCTTTTTACCCAGAAGCCTCCTTAAAGACGCCACGGACTCCCTCTTCCCCTCCTCATCTTGCAGGTAGTCTCTGGTTTCCGGCTCCCCCCATCTGAGCGGCATCCAAATGTCTCCCATCTTGGCTCATACTAATATCTCCAACACTAGGGTGTTGGTCAAGATGCATCTCTAAAGCACAGATGTCGAAGGCCAGCACCCCAGGATGATCTTTTTGTGGACTAAGACTACATGACTTACATTTCTCTGATCTCAGTTATCTTTTCTGTACAGGGGTCAATGTCATCACTGACTCCTAATTTCATTTTGAGATTAAATGCAGTGATTCATATGAAGTTCTCAGCACAGAGCTAGGCACATAGTAGGTCCTCTTCATTAGGTCATCACAACAGTTCACTGGAACAGAGGGCAGAGTCTGTATGTTTTGTAGGCTGATCTCTTTAATCTTCTTGGGATGGTATATCAAAAAAAATAGTTACAACCACAAACATTTATTTCTCATAGTGCTGGAAACTGAGGAATCCACAGTCAAGGTACCAGCAAATGTGGCGTCAGCTGAGGTACATTCTCTGGTTTATGGACAATAGCCATCTGTGGCCCTACTTGCTAAAGATCTCTATGGAGTTCCTGTTGTATGGGTACTAACTCCACTCATGAAGGCTCCACCCCATGACCCAGTCACATCCCAAAGAACCCATCCCAAACCAATATCCTCATGCTGGAAGTTGGGATTTCATCACCTGAGTTTGGAGCATACACAAGCATTCTACCCTCCATCCTCGGAGACCTCTTAAATATCAGGCTATTGGCCAGAGAATCCCCTGTAGGACTCCCCAAGGCAGAGGGTCAAGAGGGAGGTATTAACCCAGGAGGACAGAAAACAGAGAAGAGCAATGAGGTTCTGTGAGGAAAACACATCCCCACTCAGTTTTTGCTGCACAGGGGCCTCTTCCATTTCTCTGTCGGTGTGTCTTTATCCTTTTTGCCTCTCCCCTGCCTGTACACATGAATCATGACTCTGTCTCGTGTGTGCTGAATCCTGGGAGGAGGTGGTACAGGATATCAATGGGTATTACTGGAGAGAAGGCTGAAAATGGGCATAGAACCCATGCCATGAATTCAAGGTCAGCCTGCACTGCAGAATGAGACCATGTGCCATTTCCCATCCTTAAGAAACTTCTGATCTACCTTGTGAATCCAACTCCCATGCCTTAATTCTACCTCTCTGCTCTCTTCCTGCCTGGTACCCACACAATTGTCAGTTTATAGTGGTCCCCACCAGGTATGTTCAAACCATAGCCCAAGGGCTGCATGTGGCCCAGAATACTGGTTAATGTAGCCCAAGATAAAACTGCAAGCTTATTAAAAATGTTGTAAGATGGAGGACAGTGCTAATAACTAGGTTGTGTGGCTCTCAAAGTTGGGTGATGCTGGAGGCCTGCTTCAGGTTCAGGTCCAAAAGAGGGAGTGCAGAGTAGGCAGGAGTTGGGGGGGGGGATAGGAGGTGGGGATGGAGAGGTGGGAGTTAGGGGAAAGAGGTGAACACCATCAGGATGGCTGCCAGCAGGGTTTAATACTATAGTTGCACACGGGATTAAAAAGGAGACAAAGGGCATGTGAGCTGGGGTGTGACTTGAGATCCGGGATTGAGGAATCTAACATTGACCTTGACAGAAGTCAGCAGTCCTATTAATGAAAGGGCCACAAGTTCTTCTTGCTAGAGATAAGAAGAATGACTGCTTTATCGAGCCGGGCGTTGGTGGCACACGCCTTTAATCCCAGCACTTGGGAGGCAGAGGCAGGCGGATCTCTGTGAGTTCAAGGCCAGCCTGGTCTACAAGAGCTAGTTCCAGGACAGCCTCCAAAGCCACAGAGAAACCCTGTCTCGAAAAAACAAAAAACAAAAAACAAAAAAAGAAGAATGACTGCTTTATCAAGCAGGAACTTTCCTCAAGCCCCTAAGGAATGGAGGCCCTTAGCCAAAGCCCCGATCTTGGGAAAAGGACTTCTGGGGAGCAGACACTACATTAGTTTCTTAGTTTTACTATATGAGCCTGTTCCCCTTATAATGCTCCCAAAAGGGAAGGTCCTGATGTCTTTCTCTTTTCCCATTATACCCATATCATTCTAATTTCTCTGCATTTATTAACTGAACTCTTACCCTTAATAGCCTCAGGCTCTGAATCTGATCTGTAAGCATTTCATCCTTAGGATCAGGTATGTTCAGTAAATCTCTAAGTTTCCTGTTCTTGGTGTAATTAGGAGAGCACAGTGGAATTTCTGGTTCCATGGTGGTGGGGATTTTTCTTCCAAAGACTTATTTGGCTACCATTGTACACATTTTTTATCTTTTACCAAAGCCCACACAAAATTTCCCAAAGGGAAAGGCATTAATATTGAAAATCATTAAAAATGAAAGTTAAAAGGTGCTGGAGGAGTGTGGTCTACAATGTTGAAATGCTGGAACTTTGTCAAGCATCCATAGTCACCATGCAGTCCCCACCAGAGTGAACTTTGTAATGACAGAGCATCACAGTCTCAAAACTAGACCCTCCAACAAGTTAAAAGTTGCCATAATATGGTGTCCAGCTTGAGGAGCAGCTCTCAGTGTCCCAGGCTTCCATCAGCTTCCAGAAAGTGTCACCTGCATGGGGGTAGGTCTTAGCAGACAGAGCAGAAATCGCACCCACTAGTGCTCTACAGATTGTCCAGTCCTGAGCCAGGGAAGAACCAGAGTGTAATGCCAAGATTGCAGAGTCCCCCAAAGACCAACAAGGAGTCTGAAAACATATGCAAAAGCAAAGAGCCTTTATTCAAGCTTGAGCTTGGACGCCCCACGTGTGCCACACAGTAGCATGAGATTAGAGAGCCTTGAGTTCAGTTGGGGTGGGGTTTTATCGTAACAGAGGTTGGGGTGAGGGGATTTCTAAGGTTCAAGACCCCTCATTGGCTGACGTTTGTCTAGGCATGTCTTGGAGAAAGGGGATGGGTGTGTGCTGGGCTAAGGCACTTGGTGATCTTGTCTACATTGATGGGAACGGTAGGTATTTTTTTTGAAACGTTAGGTGTTTTCCCTTGGCTGCTGATTGGCCTGTGCCTGGGTGGCCTGGGTGGTCTCAGTTTGTGGTCTTTCCGGGAACCAGGTATCGCCTTAGGGTAAGCTGAAACTTAGGCCTACTCTTTGACTGACTTCTACTGAGCCTGTCATGGAAGCAGTGTAGCCAAGCTGGCCTGGGTCCCGCACAGAGCAGTTCATGCAGAACGCTGGTTGCAGAAGAGATTGAAAGAGCTCTAAGGCACAAAGCAAGAAAAGAAGGCACAAGAAGACCTCAAAGCCTATCTGTGATGTCACTAAGACAGAGAGTGGGGCTCCATCCATGTGGCAGGAGCGAGCAGTGTGAGGACAGGTGTTGTGATGTGTGACACGGGGTACCCCAGTGGATCCCATGCAGGTACGAGGCAAGCAGGTTATCCAGGCGAAATTCACATGGGAAGGAAGATTCACTGGGGGAAGGGAAGGGAGTGGGGAAGGAAAGAGGGAGATGGGAGACAGACAGACAGACAGAGACCTCCTGCCTCTTCAGAGAAATGGTGGGCAGAGAGTGAGAGTGGGTGGGGCCCATCTCTTAAAGGGACCTCCTGTGCCTGCGTAGATCCAGCTTACTGCTTTGCTGTGCATGGAGGGGTGACATACTGTGCCAGGTACCCAAGGGTGCGGGGCCAAGGTGTGCCTGGGTGCTAACATAGGGAAAGGGAAACAGTGAGACATGGGAAAGGAAGGGCGTGAGGTGGGGCCAGACAGGCAGCTTTGAACGCCAGAACCTAGCCTGGTAAGCTGTGAGCTATTGAAGTTTCCTGAGCAAGGGGATATTACTGACTAGCACATAAGATTGACTTGGCAGAAGTAGCATGGTTTGAAGTGAGAGTCTGTGAAACCAGGGTCTGATCAAAGTTTCAGAAACGTCGTGAGGCCAGAGCTGTGTCACTGGTAGAGGAGAAAAGACACAATAGTTATGAGAACCCGGGGGTGGATTTGGGTGGAGGAGGGCAGAGGAGGGAGACAGAATGTAGTGGGAGAGTGGCTTTTATGTCACAGAGCTCTGGCAGGACAGAATGTGCCCATGCCTTCACGGTAGCCACACGGATCTGCTCCAGTGTGAAGCCAGGCTGAAATTTTTTAATTATACAAACTAAAATGTGGAAAGTAGTGCATAGCAGCTGCAAACAGTGTCTCTCTCCCCAGTGTTGTCTCAAGGGCACCGAAGAATCAGTGTGGTAACAGCTCTTCCTCTTAGTTCCATCCTGGAGATATCAGAGAGCCAGGAAGGCTAGGCAAGCGACCCAGAGTCCAACGAATGTGAAGTAGGAATGGGATCCAAACACAAGATGAAAGACCCCAAATTTATAGAAATAAAATATAAGCTTAAACAGGGAGGGCACCCCACTAGAGAATTCAGAAAGTAAACAAAGGGCCACATCCCAGGAACTGGCCAAACCATAGAATGGGATGTATGGTTTAGCAACCTTAATTACAGAAGGGCTGTAAACCCACAAAAGGCCAAATTCCGGGCTGCTGACCACCAGAGATGGGCAAACAAGATTTGTGGGAAACAAGGAGAGATAACCACCATTTACTTAGGGAGAGATGATTAACTCGTACCAAGGTTTGAGGAATTTACAACATGTAGGTCAAGAAGACATCTACTTCCCCTGGTCAGTAGTTTCGTACCCCCCACCCCGGGCACAAGATAGGGACCCCTCCCAAAGGCTTGTGGTTTTTGTCTTTAAAAGCTGATTGTAACTGAACCTCGGGGCCAATCGGTCTAAAATCTGACCGAGAGGCCCATCTGCAGATGCCTAATTAAAGCCTCTTGCGTGTTGCATCAATTGGCGCGTGGACTCTTGATTCTTGGGGTGACGAATCCAGCTTGGGGACTCCTCCTCAATTCGGGGTACCCCAACAAAGGAACCTTCTCCCCAGTTCTAGATTCACAGCCACAAGGCTCTACTCCGTGCGTGAGGACTAAAATTATGAATACTCATTGTTATATATGGCTCAAGGGGGACCTTGATGGATCCCATGGCACAGGAGAGACAAGTACACATGCAGGCACAACTTACATGAGAAGCTTTAGTGAGGGAAGGAAAGGGAAGGGGCGGGAGAAGGGAGGTGGGGGGGGCGCAAAGACCTGCCTGACTCTTCACAGGAACAGTGAGAGAGAGGAAGTAGACGGAGCTTCTCTCTTAAAGGGACCTTTTGTGGCTACATACAGAGCCAGGGTACTGTTTACCATGTGCAGAGGGTTGATGCACTGAGCCAGGTCCCCAAGGTGCCTGGGTGCTGACACCCATATTCTTACGGGAAGGTCCCTAGCAGGCTGACTTGTAACATTGTCTCTAGTTCAGTCAGTGTCTTAGACACCCAGTTAGCCCCACTGACCCTCAGGGTTATTCCCTAGATGTCCATTTGACAGGTAGGGGAGAATGCATAATTTAGAGTTGTTAAGATGTGCCTTGACTAGGCTTGTGTGCTCCATGTTCACCAGTTCCTTTCATGCAAACAGCATCCCTGGGGGATAAACATTAGCATCACAATTTTACAGGCCAGGAACTTGAGTCTCAGAGAAGTTAAATAACTGATGGGGTTGCCCAAGTGATAAATAGCACAGCAGGTACTCGTCTCAGTGACCAGGCATCCAAAGTGCATGACAGCTTAGCACCCCCCACACCACACACAAATATATATGCAGATCAGTCGGCAATAAATATTTACTAGGTACCTGCTATCTGACAGCATTATGCCAGGACTTGGCCACCAGTCCTTGCCTTCAAGGACAGCAAGCACAGGAGAGAAACAAGTTTCATTTAAAGCAGGTGGGGGGGAGGACATTTCATAGGATCTCAGCTACAACAGAGCTTGCTTGGGAACAGGGAATGTGGAGAAGGAAGACGAGAGCTGGGCAGAAAATGGAGTGGCTGTACCATGAGGTTGGTGGGAAACCAGAAAGAGCACTGCTCCACACGGAGGAGCCCGTGTGTGCGTCTCCAGGCTATTCTGGGCCTCTGCGTTAGTCCTGACTAGATCACCAACACACCCTCTTTAGGAACCGATGATGACTTTAGAGGTCATGGAAGAACATGGTAGCAACCCAACCGAGCTCTGCTCTGGGACCTACTTTATGGCTCCCAGCAGGAGAGGTGCAGAAAGCTGGAGGCCTCTGCTGTGTCTTCATGGCATACTATGTCCTGAAGCAACACTCAAGCTTCCTGCATGTGCCTGTCTTTACCCTTTATTTATTACCTATCTCTGTGTCTGTCTCTCCTCCTGGAAGTTGGGGTCCACGCTGTACCTTGCAGGTGTTGGCTTTTATGGAATGCTACGTGGGGTGCCTGGGACACCCTGAGTGAACTGAACCCGCTTGTTCAGATTAAGCTGCTCTCAAGACTCCTGCATCTAACCAGACAGGGCAGGGTCACTTCTCTGTCTCCAACACACCCCTGAAGGTAGCACAAAGAGCTCATAGCTATTCTGTTGGCCCAGAGGCTGCCAAATAGCCTCAGGTTCTGTAAATAGACACCCATGATCTTGCACTGCCCCCTCCCCACCCCCACCCCTGCTCCGAAACTGGTACTGTAAACTCAACAAGACTGGTGAGCATCAGGCAGCTGCCTGGATGGAGCAGGGTCAGAAGAAAACTCCTGCTGGATGTGGGTTACCACCTCGTTGAACAGAGCTAACCACATCAGAGTGACTGATAGTAGGCCAGGAGTTCAGAAAGATGTTTACTGACCATCTTTCCCACAGCTGGCTTTGGGCCATCCAGACATTCAGACCAGCTAAGACTCCACAGTGACAGCTGAGCAAGGTGAGCCTCAGGGAAAAGACGCCTGTCCTAACCACAGCCACAGGAGCACTTCTGATTCCAGATCAAGAAGCTGTAATGTAGGAGGCCTGAGTGGACAAAGTTCCTGGAGCTGCTGGGATGTTCCAGCATGAAGTTAGTCATCCCTGTGAAAGCAGGCTTGACTCTCCCTGCCCCTGCCCCCTCCCGGGGATTCTGTATACTATCAACAGAGCAACTAAACGTACTGTCTTAAGTTTCCGTATGTCTTATCAGTGATGAAAGAAAAGTCTAAAATAGTGAGTATGGCTAGGACTTCTCAGGGTTCTATGAAGTCCACCCCAGCTTCATAGAAGGCCTGTGCCCAAATTATAGCTGCTAACTGGTCCCATTTTAAAACATTCTTAGAAGTCATTCTTGGCTTGCTAAGATGAAATCAGTACCTAGTAGATGTCTACCCCACATGCAAGAAGCCAGGTACATTGAGCTACATTGGGATGAAATCCCCATGCTCAGTGGTAAAGTATTTGCTGTCCAAGCATAAGGATCTAAGTTCGAATCGCCAACACCTATGGAAAAGTGAATATAGTGGCATACATCTGTTACCCCAGAGTTCTGGTTGGAACTGGGAATGGGGGATGGGTAGATACAAGCAGATCCTTGGAGCTCATTGGCCAGCCCATCTAGACACCTGATGAGCTCCAGGCTCAGAGGAATATACCTAATGTTGACACCTGATCTCAACCTGCACATATGTACATGCACATGTGTGTACGTAACACACAAGTAATAAACTGAATAAATAGATAAGCATGAAAACAGTATTTATTATATATAACTAAGAAACTTAACTTATAACACGCTTTTAAAAATCTCTTTTCCATTCATAAATGGAGAAGCTGAAGTTCTAAGACAATAATGATTTGGCCAGTCTGATTGAAAAAAAAATGCTTATTTGGCCCACTAAAAAGCTCTATCAGCTTTTCTTGTATCTTTGGGAAGTTCAGATCTTTAGTTTTATTGAGGCGTTGTTGAAGTGATGCTTACATATAGAAATGTTTTGTTCCACCCACAACTCTCTCTCCCCAGAGACAACCATCTCTCAAACTTCTTGGTCTTTCCCCCAGCATTAAAGCTATAATTTTAAAATTATGCTCCTATTTTTTAAAATATCAGTTTTAGACATTTTCTATTGGCTTCCTGCCATGGTAAACACGGACTTAGTTTTGTATTTTTTTTTCACACCACTGCCCACATTTCGCTCCTTTTATCCCTGTGACATGTTTATAAAATAATTTTTTAGCAAAATCAATAATCAGCTTTTGCATGCTGAGCCAAACAGCGAATTATGATGAAACCTTTTTGCCGCCCAGTCTTTTGTTTTCCCTGAACTTAATAATCGCCTCAGGTTTTGTTTTTTCTTCTTTCTGGTATCTGAGACATTTTTCTACAAGTTCTCCAAAATGTCATAATATTCTTCATAATCTGAGATAATCAACATTCCCTTTCTTCCTTCCTGCAAGAGTCCTTGGGCTTTTCTATTAAAATGCTCTGGTGGCATTACTTACATTCTGTTCTCCGGTCTCTAAATGTCAATTTGAAAATCCTCATGACCTGCATCTCTGGTGCTTTTTCTAAACTACTTTGTTGATTGTTAGATGTTTTTTTGTCCTTTGTTTTCTTTCTCTCTTGTGCCCTTATGGAATTCTCTAGCTTTCTTTGGATGTGTTTGTTTGCTTTTCTGTCTTTCCAGTTGGAAGACATCCTCAAATTTCTAGTTGCTTCTAACCATTTGTATGTACTTCAGAATGAGACACAAAAATAACAGAAATTTGGTGTGCTTGGGCAGGCATGCTGTCTGGTGACGAAACCCTTCTCTTTGGGATGACCCCTGTGTGGGCAGGCATTTGCTCTTGGTTTCTTTAGTTCAGTGGTCCTTAACCCTTGGATCATGAACCCTTGGGAGTCAAATGGCCCTTTAACAGGGGTCGCATATCAGATTTCTTGCACATCAGATATTTATATTACGTTTCACAACAGTAGCAAAATTACAGTTGTGAAGTAGTAACAACAATAATTTTATGGTTGGGGGTCATCACAACAGGTCTCTTCTGAAAGAGAAGAAACAAATGCAGCTGGTAAATCCGTGCTCCTGACCCTGGTGCCCTCACAGTGGCCCTTCCTTGTCTGTAGCTTCTGAGCTTAGCTTAGAGCCCCAGACTCCTGCTGCATCACAGAAAACAGTGAAGTCAGCAAGACCTGCAATTCTAGTCCTCATTCTTTGCTCTGGAGTTGTTCGTCTCTGGTAGATCTGCCTGAAGGCCTGCAGGACACCTGGGAAGAGAATGGGGACCTGTGTGGTTCCATCTATACATGCCGCTCTTCATAAAGGGGCTTTGTGTGGTTCACCTTGCTTCTTTGGGCCCTGGTGTGAGGTACACCCATCTTTTTAGTTTTCCTTCACAGAGTGTTCATCTTTTTCCAGATGTGCATGTCTTAATGATGCCCATGTATGGTAAGCCTCCACCGCGTGTCTGTTTCAGGACCACTCCACTTAGTAGGTCTTGTTCTGATAGTGAGGGGCAGAAAAGCCAAGAATCTCTTCAGACTTCCACTATCAGAATCTCATGCCCGGGGCCCTAGAAGGTGCATTTTGAGAACATTCTTTAAGTAGTTCTGATGACCTATTAGGCCTCTCATGCCTCGTGTTTTATTCTGAGGCTCTGGTAAACTAAGCTACATGTCCATGGTATCATCTACCTACTGGAACTTCTGCCACCCACATCTCTGGCTAGCCAGAGCCCAAGCCCCACACCGCAATTCCTCCATCATCCCTAAGCTGTGATGTCTTACCCCAACTTTTCTGTCTGACCTCTCAGTCTCGGGTGAGTTTTATGGACTTCTCGCTGCCCTTGCCAAGGCTCATGTCCCACCCAAATTTTGATCTAACACTGGTTCATTTTGATGCTGCCTGTGCCTTAGGACCAGTAAATGGGAAGGATGCTATTTGTGGTACAGGATTTGGCCTAACAAGAGATGCAGGTAATGAGCACCGTGGAGGAAGTGAGGACTGCAGGTGTCTATCTCAAGCAGTCTTCTGCAGTGGGGTCCCAAAAGACCTTTAAGTAGCAGAGTAATTTTGTGTACACATAGAATAAGGGAAATCTAACCCAAGAATACCTCCTGCTATTGAAATACAGTGAGATTCTTTCTACTAATACTCATGTCTCTTCCTCAGTCCCTTGTGTAGGATGATCATTCTCATTTACATATATTACTTGAACCTACAATTATGCCCATTGTAGAGATGTGAAAAACCATGTACAGGAGAATTTCTTAAGACCTCAAGGTCTTCTGTCATTATGTTTCAGCAGCCACCCTCCAAGGGAAAAATGTGATTCCCACCTCTGGGAGGAGCAGTGTCCTTGTAGAAATATATCTGCAAATGAAATTCAAATCAAATCACATTGGGTCTCCCACCTCAGCATGGAGCTTGGAGAAGTGCCGGCTCCTCCTCCTGGAAATGGCTAGTCTGGCAGGTGAAGCAGGGTAAACTGCCGACATTGAGGACTCGTGGCCAGTGTAGGTGACAGGAAGGCATGGTGGCCATTACTAGGCTGCAAGCTCATTTCCTTCCATGCCCCTCTTTATCATTCCCCATGGCTTTCTGATACATTTGCTCAGAGACTAAAAATACCCAGAGCTCCGTGCAGCCCCGGATCCGAATTATTTTGTAAAACTTGTTAAGTGCTTTTAGAGTTAGGCAAGCAAGAAAATACTTGACTTTGGTTCTAATGAAAACTATTTTTAACACTTAAAATACATAAAACAACCATCCTTCTACATCTGCAACTTCAGTATTTGCCAGCACACAGCTCCTTAAGCACACCACACATGAAAATATGGGTTTATAGAAAAGTTAAGCCCCAGGAGGTGGCTTATTTGTTGATAAGGATGTCCTCTGTAGGCAAATTCCTAGAATCCAGAAACCCAAATTCAGGCCAAGCCCAGTCATTTGCCTTAGTCTCTCTGCCTCTCTGTCCACCTCTGGGAAATGGGATCAGATATTTCTTCTGCCCCCTATGGGCTGTCTTGAGAATCAAATAGGCGACAGAAGGCAAGTTGTGCATGGGCATAGGCAGGTAATACACCTTCCCTTCCACAAGCGGACAGAGAGTGGGTATGAGAGCAGCAGGCCCCTCCTGGAGTGATACCCCCAGGTTGTTGCAGGGACCAGCCTCCCACCTTGTCAAGTTGTAAAGAGTCCAGCCTCCATCCCCCAGCAACTGGAATATGAGCTATTCTAAGTCCCATTATTCTGCACGGCATCGCCCTGCAGCCCTGAGATTCAGTTAAACACCGAAGCTCCTGAGTACATTTTAATTTCTAATCATTAGTTACAAGATTTTCTTGTTAATTCTGATTCAGCAGATTTTGCTGAGACAGCTCTATTTTTTCCCCTTTATTTTGGTCGCACAGCACAGAGCCTATTCAGACAGACAATAAATCTGGGTGGCTAACCTCCCTCCTGGGAATGAATCATCTGCAACTCAGAAAAGGACACAGCCACAGGGGTGGCAGCAGTGTGTGTGTGTGGGGGGGGAAGGTCTTCCTCCTGGTTTTTTCTACAAGCGACTCTAGACCCAGGATACAACACTGCAGGTAATTACATCAAGAGATAACAAGATTCCCTCAGAACTGCAACATCAGGCAAATTAGGTGTGCGGGGTTTGGGGTGGGGTAGACCTGAGGGTGAGCTCAGGACAATTCGGCGAAGCAGAGCTCCTGCTGCCTGCCTCTTTTATTAGATCACAGATATCATGCCACTGAATTTGCTGTAGATTTATGTAACCTGGGAGGCACCAACAGAATTTTGCAATCAGCGAGATTGGCTCAGGCCTGTGCACCTTCCTCCTGCCTTCCTTATGCCAAGTTGCTTGCCTATGGCTATTGGCAAGAACAAGTTTATTGCTCTCCTTGGTCAGGGAGGCGGCCTCCCCACCCCAGTTCTTGGTGTAGGAGAATAATGAGCTATGCTAACTTGTCTTCCTGGCTATAATCTTTCCAAAGACTATTGGTATTCTTAGGCATGGTTACTACAAGCTAATACTTAGAGAATATTACTATGTGCCAGCCACTCTTCCAAGCCCTTTTTTTAAATATTAACTCACTTCACTGCCATAGCAACCCCACAAGGTGAATATAAATAATGACTTCCATTTTATACATGAGGAAACTGAGGTACACAAGGGACAGAGATTCCTCTGCAGTCACCCAAGTAGTAAGTGGCAGCACTGAGACTTGGCTCCCCGTTTTAGAGTCCATACCCTTAGAAATTGCGCTTTATTGATAAAACCTGATTTAGTCACAAGATACAACTAGAGTGGCCTGATAAAGTAGAAATGGAGCTTAGTCTTGGGAGGGAAGGGTTAGGGTTAGACCTGTGATGGAATAGAGGGATTGCAGAGGGAACACATTTAGGTGGTTGACTTAAAGGAGACCCTGTCAAGTAAATTTCATGATAGGGGAGGAAATAGTCATCTGGACCAGAAACCTAGAGGCTAACAGAGTACAGACCAAGGCCACAGACAAATAGATTATGCAGGTCAAGAAACATTGGGCAGCGTAGGCCTCGGGGACAACTAATAGCAGGCATTAAGTCCAGGGCTAGACCCCTGGCTGAGGCAGGCATTGTAGCTCTATCTCACACCAGACACACAAAAAAGCTTCAGATAGTTCAATGAGGTACATACATGAGCCAAAGAATATAGCTCCTAGAAGGAAGCAGAAATAAAACTTTGTGGCCTCAGCTTTGCCAGTGATTTTTAAAAAATATAACACCAAATGCCTGAATGGCTAAAGAGAATGCTAGACATATTGGATTTTCTCAAAATTAAAGATTTTATGTATATATATATTGATATAAAGAAGAACAATTAAATGTACAAAGATTAGAAGTATTTGTAAATCACATATGTGGTAATGATTTAGTATACAGAATATATAAAGAGCTAAGACTCAACAACAAAATTGGCAGACACTCCGATTTAAACATAATTTAAAGGCTATGGAAGTGGCTCAGTGGTTAAGAACACTGGCTACTCTTCCCTGGGACCCAGGTTCGGTTCCCAGCACCACAGTTCACACTTATCAATTACTCCAGTTCCAGGGGGTCTGATACCCACAGGCACCAGGCATACACATAGTGCACAGTCATACATGCAAGCAAAACATCTATACACATAAAAATAACATTTAAAAAATGATGAGTCAACATTTTTCTGAGAACGTTTACAAGTACACTCAATGCTTTGATGATCATTTCTCATCAGAAGACTGTCAATCAAAAGGACATTGAGGGTTTGGGCTATAGCTCAGTTGGCAGAATGCTTGCCTACATGCACACATTCATGGGTTCAATCTCTAGCACTGTATGAGCTAGGTGAGTGTCTATAATCCTAGTACTTAAGAGGTAGAGGCAGAAGAATCAGAAGTTCAAGGTCATCCTTGGCTGCATAGGTTGGAGAGGGGGTTCTCAAAAGTGAAACAGTTATCATCTGACCCACTAGTTCCAACTCCTCTTTAAAAAGTCAAAACAATTGATAAAAGCTACATAGATAAACACACACACACAATTCACAACCTTAAGTGGAAACACTCCAAACAGCTATTAACAAATGGAGGAATAAAAAAATGTGGATTTATAAACAGTGAAATATTAGCTAGATATAAAAAGGAATGAAGAATCAATAGAGACTGTAATGTGGATTAACCTTGAAAATATGCTAAGTGAAAGAGGCTGGTCCCATGAGCCTCCTTTTATGCAAGTCTATTTATGTGAAATTCTTAGAATTGGTAAATCTATAGAACTAGAAACAAGATTACTGGTTGCCAAGGCCTGGGAAATGAAAATGAACTGTTTAATAAATAGCTAAACAAAATTCCATTTTGGGGAATGAAAATGTCACAGAGCAAGCCTGCTACTGTTGCACTGTAAATATCTTTCAAAGACTCACATGCTAAATACTTTGTTGCCAAACCTGGGAGGCAGTAGACTCTTTAAGAGGCAGGGCTTAATGGGAGGAAGATCGGTCATTGGTCCTGTGCCCTGGAAGGTGGTATTGGTGTCTAAGCCTTCCCTCCTTTGCTTATTTATCTAGTGAAAGGAAAGTGAAGAGGCCTCCCCATACCGACTCCCATCATGATGTAATTAATGTGCTCCACTGGCCCAAAGTCATGAGGCCAATCACTCATGGGCTAGAAGCATCCAAAACTATCATCAAAAATGCCCTTTTACTCTTTTTAAGTTTACTTGTCACAAGTAATTGCTATAATGAAGGATGACTAATACAGGTAAGGGGGTGGTCATTGTGTGTGTGACTCTACGAAAGGCTGAGCTGTTTGTTTTTGGTGGTTAGGTGAAAGGACATGGAGATTAAGTGTCTGATACACGCATGGCAGTAGCCCTGCTATCTGGCGAAAGGGTGGCCGGGCACTAATCTCAGCACACAGAGCCAGGGTTCAACCCAAAAGAAGAGCAAGATCCCAGGCAGCCTGGAAGGTAGACAGTGTCTGATGCCTAACTAGATGAACAGGAACCTGGGATCCTCTTCCCAGATCAGGAGTTACCAATAAATAGCTGGCTATTGCATGTGGTCATTCAAGGTTGGCAAATGCAAGCGGCCAGGGGACATGGACTCTGATTTCCTGTGATTCCAGCATTTCAGGTCTCCCCTCCCTCCCTCCCTCCCTCCCTCCCTCCCTCCCTCCCTCCCTCCCTCCCTCCCTCCCTCCCTCCCTCCCTCCCTCCCTCCCTCCCTCCCTCCCTCCCTTTGCTTGTTGTATAAGCCTTGAGGCTTAGACCAATGCATTTGGCTGATAATGAATCTCAAACACAAAGGAGAAAAAAAATGAGAGGGAGGGGGGCAGGGGGAGGGAATGTTCTGCTGTTGTTTAGAAAATGAACAAAACAGCTGGAGGTAAAGCTTTTGTTACAGGCTGCCATCTCTGATTCATGTGTCTCTATAATCCTGACTGCGGCTTGAGCAAGCCAGGAAGAACGATTATTACCTCTCGCCCTGCACCCACCAGCATGGGGTTTATTGGAAGTCGACGCCCATTTAGCACTGTCAGGAGCTTGCTTTTCATCATGCAAAACAGGCCATTACCCAGGGAGAGCCACCACCTCTGCCCGGATGTCCAGGAAGGTGTGTGTTCAGCTGCTCCAGGATCCAACTGAGGGTGTACGGCGGAGCTCTGCAGAAACCCCTGGGGTGGGGGGCGGTGGAAGTCCACAGGGAAACATACGTAGAGACCCCAGCCTGAGCCAAACTTGGGGAACGATGAGGCAGGACCTTCCAACTTCATCCTCACATCAGTTAGAAGGAGCAGAAAAGGAGAGGAATTGTACAAAGCAAAACAAGGAGCCTTGGACGTCCCCACGTACATCTTTGCTCTTCCCCTACTCCCTTCCCACCCCTCCCAGGCCACTGCTTCTTCCTGTTTCCTCTATTCTGCTTCTTTCCCACATGGCCCCCTGAGCAGAGGTCATCTGGCACCTGGTCATTTCAGTGTGGACCTGCCACCTCTTCCCGTGACCCCTTCCTCCCCTTCACACATATACCTATTTTTGTCTTCCTGTGGCATGGTCAGGTTGGGTGGGCTTCCTAATGGCCTTCTTGATTACCCACTCCCTCCAAACAGCCTCAGCCAGACCGTGCTTCTCTTGGGAGATTTTTCTGTCCTCTTCCTTGTGAATATTTCCTTCTAGTTGGTTTTGTTTTTTCTTAAAAACAACAACAAAAATTGAATTGGATATTGAACATTAGGAAAGATGAGTAGCCCTAAACTAGGGTGGGAAAGGGGTGATTGGAGGGATCCAGACAATGACAAAAACATTCCATAGATGTATGCAAGCCCCTCCTACCCTTCCCAGGCCCCCAAACACACTCCTCTATAGCAAACTAGGTTTAGCTGCTCAAGCTGCCTCCCTCCTGCCCCCCTCTTCTCCCAATTAAAACATCTCTTCAGTATTTCCTGCATACAGCACCCTTAATATTAGGTCTGAAAACAATTTGCAATCAGTTGCACTAATTAATCTAATTGAATTTAATTTCCCTTTCTTGGTGCTAAGGGTGAGTGAACTCCACATGCTGACTTAAGTAAAGTAATATGCAAATTTGTATCTTGAGCCCAGAGCCCTGAGAATGCTTTTGGTTACAATAAAGGCTACATTGAAGGCCTACATAAGTGAAACACTCCCTACAGTTTCTGGCCCAATCATATCTCCTTGCTGGGCCACATGTGGCTTTGTCACACTTGTTTCTCCCAAGACTATGATGTTAAGTACCTCAAATACATCCCTGGATATCTGGATAGAAGTCTACTTCAAGCCTTAAGGAGCTGGGCTTTGCTATCCCCTCTCATAAACACAAGGATGGCCCTTATGTGTACAGAGACATTTGATGGTGAGACTGCCCTCGGGGACATGGTAGGCAGAACTCTGCCCACTATCCTGTTTGCCTCCAGCAGAGGGCAGCTTCAAGCTAGAATGGGGGAGCCCAGCCCCAAGCGAGAAAGTGGACAGAGAGGACAAGTTGGTGTCATTGGTGATGAGATGGCAATGGAGAAGAGGGTCACAAGCCTTGGTCAGGCACAGGCAGAGCTCCAGAGTCTCTTATAGAGTCCTGCATCCAAGAGTCACCAGGGTGTGTTGGGAAGGTACACATGGGAACTAAAGCTGTGACCCAAAACAGGCTGTGGCCATGGTGTTTCTGCTCAATTAAAACCCCATGTTTTCATTCTAAATTTGCTTCAAAATATTCCAAGGTAGGAAAGGGGAATTGCATGGGTATTGAGAAAACAAAATTGGCCATGAATCAGACAGTTGTGGAAGCTGGGTCATGGGTTTATTGGGGTTTGATATACTTAATTTTTCCCATTTATTTGAAAATTTCCTTAACTAAAACCAAACATTCTAGAAATAATCTGGATCTAAAAGCTCCACTGAGTGGAACTTCACAAAGGAAATAAGAAGGCTTTCTCATCACCTGTTGTCACACCTGGGCCAGTGTGGATGAAGGCAATAATCTCACTCAGCCTACAGGCAAGGTCAGAGGTGAAGAGGGGTGAGGATAGGTTTGTTGCTCTAGCCACCTGATGGTTCTAGAGCTCTCTGAGTCTGCTTGTTTGATCAGAGAAAGGGCAGCAATGCCAGAAGCAGCTCTGGCCAGTAAAATATCAGCAAATGTAGACTTGGGACTAGGACATATCAGAGTTCAATGAGGTTGTGAGGAGGAGGACTTTCAAATAGAGATCTCAGTGATTTTCATCAATGTAAAACAGTAAGAGCTTTAATCAGTGCAGGCCCAATGGACATGGGAAGTGAACTCATATCTGGAATGTTTCTGAAGACAAATCGGACAGTTTCCTTCTTACTGGATTGTGTGTGTAGAGAGAGAGAGAGAGAGAGAGAGAGAGAGAGAGAGAGAGAGAGAGAGAGAGAGAGAGAGAGAGGGAGAAGCTCAGAGATGGTGTGAGATTGCATGGGTCAGCAGCAGATTCCAGAATTGAAGAGTCAAGGGCAGCAAAGAAGAAAAGTGGATGGTTCTAAGACAAATACCATCTTAAGAAAACAACACACATCCAACTTGGACTCTTCAAGGTGTTCCAGAGAGAGGCAGAAGTCATGGGTGTAGAAATGTCAGATCAAGGAGAGTGAGGTCATCCTGGAAGGCTGGAGGTGAAGAAGTGGGCGAGCAAAAAGATGCAGAATTAACTGCACAAGAGGAGGGAAGGGACTCAGCAAGTAGATGGAGGCAGAGAATCAAAGGGACAACTCTGTGAGAAAAGGAGAACCAGAAAAATAGTCATGCAAGCTGCAAAGAACACTGAGAAATGCACTTACTAATGATGTAGCAAGAGCTTGAAGACCATGTAAATGCATCTCCTTTGGCCCTCAAAATCTTATAATACTGGAAAAATCATTTTTTACAAAATAAAAAGCAATTTCCTAGCATAGATCTGTTATGCATGAAATCTATCTTCTTCTAGAAATATGACTTCCCCTCTAGTGTATTAAGCATACTTGGAACATTTCTCAAGGGTGTTCAAGAACAATGAGACACTTTCCAACTCAGCATCAAGTGGTGGAGGAGTTTAGTAATAAGAATGAATCCATACCACCTCTCAAATGCCCTCCAATTCCAATTGTCTCTCCCTGCATTCCCTCCCTTTACCCTAGCTCTCCTCCACCCCCTTCCTCCTGATCCTCCAAGTGTGATGAAGACTTCCTAAAATATATGAAGGTAATGCTGATACAGTCTCCAAATGATGAGAGAGACTGAGTCCCAACCATCTCTTGTCACCAAATGAAGCTTCCAGTACTGGGACTCGGTTCCATCTAATTGGGTTGTTGGCCAAAGTGGTTCCATGGAAATCCTCAAACAACTCAGGGTGTTTCCAAGACAATAGGGTGCTCTCCACAAACTGGTAGCAAGGTCACACTGCTGAAGACAATACCCACCAAACTCACTGAACACAGAGAGGTCAAGCTGGTACCTTCACCCCATGTTCTAGTGTCTTTGATATGGGAAGATGTTCTTCAGGCTAACAAAAGAGAAATGAAATACCAATGCAACCACAAACCCTTTGACCTACAATGCAGTCCTGCCTGAAAACTATGCCAGGCCAGTGGTGTCACAAAGCTGATGGGAGTAACCAACCAATATCTTGATTTGACTTAAGGCCCATTCTATGCGATGGAACCCATACCTGACCCTGCTTGGATGACCAGGAACCAGACATTAAGGTAGTATAGAGATACTACTGGTGTAAAAAAATAAGTGATGTTCTCTTATACTAATAAACCAGTGCCTATTCAACCATTATCAGAGAAGCTTCCCTCCACAACCAGACATTATACAGGGAGAAACACCTTGGAATGCACAGCTGTAAATTGGGTGTCTCCATCAAAGCCCTCCCCTCAGAGCTCATGAAACCTGGTGGAAGAGGAGGAAGGAGGGTGGGAACCAGAGGGGATGGGGCTCATATGGATTCATGGAGTCTGAAGCATTAAGCACAAGATGTATACAGGTCTGCACCAGGTCCTCTTCATGTGCATTACAGCTTTCAGTTTAGTATTTTTATGGGACTCCTGAGTTCACAACAGTGAGTAGGTTTCTGATTGTTTTTCCTTCTCTTGGGACTCTTTTCCTTCTGGGGGTTTGCCTTGTCTAACTTCAATGTGATAGCTTTTGTTTCATCTTATTATATTTATTATGCTTTATTATTATCTCTTAGAAGCCTGTTCTTTTCTAATGAGAGACAGAAAAGGAGTGATTCTGTATGGGAGCGGGAAATGAGAAGGAACTGGGAGGAATATAGAGGGGGGAACTGTAACCAGGATGTATTGTATGAGAAAAGAATCTAGTTCCAAAAAAATTTTTAAGTATTCATGCAAAACAATGAATCCAGTTGAAAAGGTACAAGGTGGAAGTCAAAGATCCATTAGTTGAGAACAATTCCTTTGTCCTTTATGTAGGACTTTATTTCATGATTGCTATTTGTGTGTGTGTGTGTGTGTGTGTGTGTGTGTGTGTGTGTGTGTATGGGGGGTGTTTGTGTATGTAGGTGTCCATGTATTCATTAATACGTGGAGGCAAGAAGTCAACTTCTTATATTGTTCCTCAGATTTTGAGATGGTCTTTCTCTTGGCCTGGAACCTGCACATTTGACTAGGTTGGCTATCCAAGGCAACGGAGTCTAGGTGCCGAGGTGCCTGGCAGCCTTGTGGGTGTAACTCACTGGAAGACATCTGTAAAGAAAGATTCAGATCCAAACATTGGTTTGCAGAGATCCTTTTGTAAGCTACAGTCTTTGTTGGGTACATTTGTCTGTGTGAGAATTCTTAGCACTATGGCCAAGATGGCCCAGGAACAGAATCCAAGGTACATCTTACCACACATCTTACCAGCAGGTTTTTTTATTAAGAAAATCATCTTCATTTGTTTTCAATCTTTACAGTATTTTCATGTGATATACTATTGGAAAGTTAGCTGTAAATTTTGATTGAGAAGTAACTGGTCAGTGTTGCTTCAGAAGAAACATAGTCTCTAGTGTCTTGAGGATACAGTTCCAATCCCCCTGCTCCCTTTCATCTTATTTAATGTCAGTGCAAGGCTTTGAGCTCCACCCATATCCAGGTCCCTCCCTACCCCTAGATGCCCCCCATTGCTTCTCTGGTCAAGAAGGCGTTTAGCTTCAACTTTTGTTGCGGTTTTCTTGTGGGTGCACAGTAAGTTTGCCATTTTCACATGCCATCTGCCACCTGATGCTCAGTTATTGAGGCTATTTTCAAGGTCATAGCAGGGACTGGAGATGTAGCTCAGCAATATTGCACCTGCCTGGTATGTAGGCAATCTTGGCTCTTTCCTCAGCACTAGAGGAGGGGGCAGAAAGAAGAAACTGGTTCCTCCTGTAGGTTATGAGGTAGAAGAATCCAGTTCAGAGCCTGGATCTCCTGACTTCCTAGTCATCTTCAGTGGTCTTGATTCCCTGTGTACCATGATGAACAAATTCTGTTTGGACTAAAACAGTGGTTAGAATGCTTCAATGGAAAAGAAACCTTAGCAAATGGGTCCGGGGCAAAGATGGATCGATGATACGTACCCAGCTGTGTGGGCACTATATGCTCCAAATGCAGAGGTTAACCCAGTGTGTGGGTATATAGAGCTTGCAGTGGTCTTTAACTCTATGTTTGAATGTGATACACGTACAGATATTCTCGTAGGCTATGTTCTGTGTTCTGTTTCAAGAAGGGAATACAAGTTATTTTACAGGCCACTTCAGATGTGTCATGACCAGAACAGATGTAGAAATGAACTCAATGAGCTCAGTATATGAATTATGAGGAAAACATGAATGATAAACATAAATAGCAAAGGGACATAGAATATCGAATGGACAAAGGAAAAGTTATAACAGTGGTGTTTGCCACTAATGATGGCAGGGCAGCTTGCTTTGAACTAACTTCTGTATATAGAATCATAATCTCGGGGAAAACATGTGCACACATGCACACATATGTGTACATACACATACACACACTGTTTGAAGGTACCAAAAAGATCAAAAGCAAGAAGAACCTGGAGGAAAGTAACAACAAAATGATTTCATGATTGGGGGCTCATCACAACATGATGAACTGTATTAAAGAATTGGAGAACGAGGAAGGCTGAGAGCACTGGTCCCAGACTTTTAAAAGTCAGCCTGAATTGTAGTTAACAGCCATTATAGTACAGGGTGGAGAAACTGAGGCACTGTGAAACCAGGAAAGCTCCACCCACCCAAGTCACACAGCAAGTTGGATACAGAGCCTCCTGTTTCACTCATCTTTGTCCCACCCTGCCTCTAGCCCAGGCATCGGGCATTAGGGTGAGGGTGCTCTCGGCCTCCAGGGCTCTGATCTCAAAAGGGTTCTCTCCCCTTGATGGGGTGAACACCACAGCAAGCCGGCAAGACTGTGGTGAGTAATTGATAGTTTTTTGCATAGCATCCGTCAGGAGACAAGCCCTGGTATTTATCTAGCAGCAAGTGATCGTTATCTGGTAGCAATGTTCTTCCCACCGACAGTATCTTCTAAATAAGGGTCAGCTGTCAGCACTCTGTCTGCTACTGACTTCTTCCCATGGCATGATAAACCACGTTTAAGCTAAGGTGGTGGTGGGAGGGGTGGCCAGGATGGAGCTGTTAGAGGAGGGAATCATTCCACAGTGTTGAATAAATGTTTTGGGGCCACTACACTAGGGGTATCCCCACTGTAATCGCCAACAACATCATACACACACACACAGACACACACACACACACACACACACACACACACAGACAGACACACACACACAGAGAGAGAGAGAGAGAGAGAGAGAGAGAGAGAGAGAGAGAGAGAGAGAGAGAGAGGGAGAGAGGTGTAGAAATCATTATTACCACAACCTCTGGAGTAAATAGTTTAAGATTCTTTAGAGGTTAAACATGCAGTTACCACATGATTTAGGAATTCCACCTCTGGATATTTACCCAAGGGGTTAAAATCGGGGTTCCAATCAGATATTTATGTATTCATTTAATAACATAGCCCCAAGATAGAAGTAGCCCAAGTTTCAGTTAAAGGATGAATGTATAATATGGTGGAATATTATTCAGCCTTGGATAGGAAGGTAATTCTGACATAGTTTGTTTGCCTGATGACATGCTATATGTGATAAACAAGAAACCAGATGGTACATGCTATAAAACCCCACTCGGATGGAGTTGTGTGAACACTACCATGTAGTCACATAAGGACACGGAGAGTAGAGTGAATTTAGAAGACACGGGAGGATGAGGATGATAACTGTCATTTAATGAGTCCAGATTGCTGTTCAAAATGAAGAAATGTTCTGGAAGTGGATAGTGGTATTGGTGGCGTGACTTTGTGACCATACTTAATACCATTGAATCATATATTTAAAATGGTTAGTCTTATGTAGCGTTTATTTTACTGCATTAAAAATAATGGAAGAGGCATTCTTGTATGAGGATACCATACTAGGGGTATCCTCACTGTAATTTCCAACATCACACACACACATACACACACATACACAGAGAGAGAGAGAGAGAGAGAGAGAGAGAGAGAGAGAGAGAGAGAGAGAAAGTGAGAGACAGAGACAGATAGACAGAGAGAGACAAAAGAGACGGAGAGAGAGAGGGAGAGACAGGGAGAGAGGGAGGGAGGGAAAGAGAGAGATGAAGGGAGGGAGGGAGAGACAGAGACATACAGAGAGACAAAGACAAAGAAGAAGGGATAGCATGCAGACTAAAGGCCGCCTTCACTGTCCACCCCAGAGGTTACTATGTCTCTTTGAAAGTCATGAGCATTTTGTCAAGGCAACCACATCTGGGTACTAGACAGTGGTCACTTAAGAAACAGTGTCTGGTGCTAAAGTAAGCCAGCAAGCAATGGATTCCATTTCAACTTCCAGCTCTGGGGACTGAACCTAGGTCTTCACACACGCTAAGCAAGACTCTATCACTGAACCATATCCATAACTCCCTTTTTACTTTTTATGTTGAGATCAAGTGCTCAGGCTAGCCTTGAACTCACTTTGTAGCTTAGTTGGTCTTGAACTTGTGATCTTCCTGATTCCACCTCCTAACAAGCCCATCAGGTCCAACTTAGGATTTGATTTCTAAAAAAATGAGGTTTTATAAAACATTATCCAGAGCCTACTGAGTGTCCAAGGCACAAAAGCCTGCACCCATATTCCAGGAGCTGAAAGAAAATGTAGCAGACTCTGTTCAGGGCCCTTTAAGTCACTCAGTGATGCAATTTGCGCCACATGTTTCTTGGGCTTTTAAAAGGCAATGTTCTGTGCTGATGGTCCCCCAGGCTGTATAGATAATTGTAAAACAAACTCCATATTCCACTGACACCCTTTCTAATTACATCTCACCTTCATTCAGCTATTAAAGTGATAGATGGTAGCAATTACATTGAACCCCACTGAAAACCCTCTATCTGTGATGCTCAGTGACGAGAACATGAGTTATTTATCCAGAAGCTGGGAAGAGAGGCAGCCAGGCCGCTACAGGGGGAAGAGACAGCCTGTGTGACCACCCTCAGTCCTGGGGTCCTTGGAATGGAGGCAGGGGGCAAGGGGAAGGGGGCAGAGGACTCCAGCATCAGCTTCCCATGGTTCAGCTGGCCTCTCCAAATGCCCAAGTGGGGAAATCAGAACCTGCGATGGTTTGTTGATATGAAGTTCCTTAAAAACAAGTGTGAACACACTCCAGAAGAGTCTTCCAATGTCCACATACTCCCATCACTTCATATGAGGAATAGTTGATGGAAGCAACAAGTCTGACCCTGGGGTGAAGAGGCGTGGCCATCACTGGGCTTCCCAGAATGAATTAGGCATGGTGCATCCACACTACCCAAGGGGCATGAGCCCTTAGTGCAGACAACAGAAAGCCTGTTTGTATCAGTTTAAACAGGGGCATTTACCGCTTTGCAAGACTGGAGGAGCAGAGATAAACAGACAAACATTGGTGGCCCAGCGGTGGAGTTCTTGCCTTTGTCACTGTTATATTCCGTGGCTCAGGTTCTTCTGTTCCAGGCACACTGCTGGTGACACTGTTGGCTTTATCCTAAAGTGATTTTCTGGCATGATTCTCTGTCCCTCATGATACACTAAGAACAAGGACTAGCTTCCGGTAACTCTTAGGAGAGTGAGGAAAGATGTTAGCACCTTGCTTTTTCTCCATGGTCCTGAAACCACAGATTCTCTACATGGGCCCTGAGCCCAGACATCTGCTGTTCTCTAGAATATTGTCGGTACCTTCACATTTGCTTTAACGTATGCAAACACTCTCTGTTAGCCTTCACTTAAAACAACAACATCAAAAAACAAGGGTCTCACTACATAGCCCTGACTGTCTGGAATTTGCTATGTAAATGTGACTGCCCTTAAACTCATTGAGACCCACCTGCCTCTGCCTCCTCCGTGCTGTGACTAAAGGTGTGTGCCACTACATCTGGCTTGCATACGAATTTTCATTCTCATTAAACAGTACACACACACGAGAGGAGCCATTGTCATTTTACTGATGCATGAACCTGACAGGCTGGTTGTCTCAATCAAAAGCACATAGGTAAGCTAATGGCCAGGTTGGCATGAGAACTCAGAACTTGACATCTTATCTGATTTGACATTAGAACTTTAATCAAATCAAAGCAATCTGGAGTCCTGCTCTGAAATCAGAGGGCTAAGCGGCTGAGGTGTCCTCACCTGAGCATATAAACATTCAAGAAGAGCCGAGCCAGACATGCCCTAGCACAGAAGGAACGTCCTCTAGGCTGTGTTGACTCCTGCTTGGGTACTGTGCCTCTTCCATCTTTCCTGGGTATTGTAACCATCCATTTCCTTGGCAGCATCCTCCAAGTAGAGATGATCACATAGCTAAGATGCTAGAGGGCCATAACAAAGAGTGGTGCTTTTTTCCTCAAGTATCCTCCTCTACAACAGACACTCAAGTTTCTCCTGAGCCTGGTGGGAAGCTCTAAGGGTGTTACATTCCATTTGTTCCTTGGAATGAGTTGGAAGGCAGGAGTCAGCCCTGAATCATGGACACATCTACTGATGTGCTTTGAGATCCTTGTCTAGAGACGCAGCTCCCTTGTCTTTACAGTGGCTTTTCTCCACGTCATCTTTAGCTTGCAATGATATAGAAAAGACAAGGGAATGGAAAGGGAAGGCTGGGAAGTATTGCTAAGGAGGAGTCTGCTATCCCCACTGGCGTCTGACACCCAGTTAGCGTGTGGAGCGCATTCTGCATGTCAGGCCTGAGGGAAGGCACTCCGTGCATGTTATCTGGGCACTTCTTGCTGGAAGCACTGTGATGTGCCAGAGTGTTCCATCCACCCTGAGAGGGGCTGCGACACATTTGTCAAAGCCTGTCTGTTGTTTACAATGTGTATTTCAGCCTAAAATTTGGTGCATGTTAAACACAGCAAAGTGAGTGAATGGTTCTGCCCATTTTTTTGTAGATGAGGTAATCAAATGTCAAGGGCTTGACAGATCAAACTGCATGAGGCATGGCTGGGATTGTAATGTAGATTGTCATATCACATATTTGCAGCTGTGACTAAAATACTCAAAGGACTGCCTATAGTAAGGATTTACTTATTTGGTCTCGTGGTTTCAGATGTTGACTCCATATGTTTTTGCCTCAGTTTCCTGGGATGAGATGAGACATCTCATGGTGATAGAAGTATCTGGAACAGAGCCATTCAATTCAGGGCAACTAGGAAACAAAGCAAGACATAATCGAGAAGCCAGGACAAGTTGTAAATGTAGGGAAGGCCCTTGGGGACTGATTTCCTCTTCCCACATTCTCACCCCCTCCCAAGGATCCATTCACAAATGTCATTGTCTGGTGTCTGTGACAAATCACCCAACAAAAGCAATTTAAAGAAGGTTTACTTCGTTCACAGTGTGAGGGGAGGTGTAGCAGGAACATGAGGCAGCTGGTCACAATGCTTCCATAATTGGGAGCAGAGTGGAGGAAGAGGGAGGGAGGGAGAGAGAAAGAGACATAGACAGACATGGAGACAGACAGGCAGGGAGACACAATCAGAGAGGTGGAGAGATAGAGAGAAAGCAAGAGAAAAAGAGAGACAGAGAGATGGAGACAGAGATAGAAAGAGATAGACAGATAGCCATACACAGAGATAGACACTGAGAGACACATAGATAGACAGACAGACAGATAGATTTGATACTCAGCTGGCATCCAGCTTCCCCTTTCTTTTCTATTCAGTTTGAAACCCCAGCCCATGGGATGGTACTATCCAGCTCAGGAAGAACTCTCCCTCAATTGAGCCTCATTTCCATCTAGAGGTATACTGCCTATATGATTCCAAATCTAGTCATGTTGATAGTGAGGATTAACCATGACCCTATATACATGTGAATCTACCAGATTAAATGATTGGGTAGAGTGGAGCCTCGTGATCTGGCTGTTTCAAGAAATTCCCTCCCAGACACACGCAGGCCTGTGCCTTGTTCATGTCTTAGTAACCTTTCAACCCAGTGAAGTTGACCATAAAGATGAACCCTCACACAGATCTGCATCCTAGGAGAAAAGATGAGGCAATCTCTCCTATTTCTGTGCTCAGATTCTAATTCTACAGCAAACGAGACGTTATACCGAGGTATTCTGTAGAACTCTCTATGGCGATGGATCCTCTAACCCTGCACTGTGGAATACGGTAGCCATTGGTGGAATTGGCAGCTGAAGTCTCAGGATGTGGCTGGTGTAACCAATGAACTGGATTTTTTTTTAGCCACATTAGACATATTCCCGCCAGAGACACGGCACCACAGCCTCAACCCAGCGTCGGGGTAGTGCCAGTTTACAGTCAATGATGACACCTGGCAAAACACATCAGATCGCCAAATGTGTCACTCACTGCTCAGCACCTGCACTTCCCGGGGATGAAAGGGAAATTGAAAGAGCTGAAGCAGAAAGACTATTGATTTTTAATCCCTTTTTATCATCTAAGAATTTCAAGGTGTATTCCTCATGTCATTCCATCCTTCCCCTGGGAACCGGGAGAAACTGACCTGCAAGCCCCTGATAGCATAGAGTGAAGGGAACTAAGTGTAGTTAAAGAAAACCTTTCTAGACAACATCATTTTTCCCCCAGCGAAATGTTTGGATCTTTAGTAGCTATTATTTCCCTCTGAATTTTTGCCAAGAGAGGATTTTTTTTAAAGTAGATTAAATCATTAATCCATTAAACAGCGATTTAATCTCTAGGCCTTCGTTCTTCCAAACTTTCCTCATCACATAGCAGAAGTGGGCCACATAAGGGCTGGAAGACAGTGTAAGCTTTCTCCAGGCAAAATTGACGAAGATGAAAGAGCTACTGCTTATTCAAGTTGTGAAGTATGTGTATCCCTTAGGTCAGTAAGTATAGTCATCACCATAATCATGTCATTGAAATCCTCTCCCATTTTACAGGTGGCAATGACATCTGTAAATTCTAGATAGGGTACCAAAGTCAGACCAAATACAATTCCAGAAAAATCCCACTCTGGTGAGCCAATGAATTTCTTGGGCATATGGGCATGCTTGCAGAACATGTTTGAAGGTTACTTATAGGAAGTGGGTGATCCCCCAAAAGGCTACATCACTACAAAGTTCCACTACGTCATGGGTGATGCCCTCATAGAGGGTACATCATGGAGTCTCCTTTCCAGTTAACACCTTACATCTTCTAGTATCTTCCAAAATCACTTGCAGTTTGGCAGAGGGTGGGAAGGAGTAATAGCTGGAGGATTTTGTGACCCTACTCTACCCCTTCTTCTAGGGAATATGGGTAGCTCTGTTAGACTCAGTTATATCTCCACATTTTTGTTGGTTAATGGCCACAGCTATGGCAATGCATTAAATGTGCTATACCCAGAAGGTGAAACAGGTGACTGAACTGGAATTTGCACCCATGTCTTTCCAGGTCTGCTCGTGGGGCTTTTTCTCTGTCCCTTGCGTCTTCCGGTCATTTCACAGATGAGAACAGAGACCCAGAGAGAGCAATAACCAGAAAGCTAGATCCTGACCACCACCATGTGCCTCTTGTCTCTGCTCCATTCAGTGCTGCTCTTTGACCACAGATTTATAACCCCACACCCAGCTTGCGGATATCACCTTCTTATCAACATTGCCCCATTCCCAGGAAAAGGAGAAGCAACGCCCGATTTCTCAGGAAAAAATGAAAACATCTTAATTTATCTTTTGACAATCATTCTTTCATAACTAGTTCTGACCTTCCCTGAACTTCTCAACCCCAACAAAACTCCTAAATCTGTGAGAGTCTAGTGTTTATATTCTTTCTACGTTTTCAGAATGGAATAACCCGCTTCTCTCTCTCTCTCTCTCTCTCTCTCTCTCTCTCTCTCTCTCTCTCTCTCTCTCTCTCTCTCTCTCTCTCACACACACACACACACACACACGATGTAAATTATATTCATGTATAGCAACAAAGGTACCTTGGCATTAAATGCAAATATGTTTATTATAGCAATATTCCTTACAGTGAAAAGTGCAAACAACTTACATGATCACCCAAAATAAAAAATGTTAAAAATAAAGTACTTTTATCCTACAAACTAGTATAAAGTCAGTAAAGCAGAAATAGGGGCCCTGTTATAGGACCATTGGTGCCCTGTGATGGGACTAGATGAAAGAGTAATAGAGTCTATCTCCACTTCTTATGCAAAAGCAAGTTTTGCACTAATTTATGAAATAAAGTGAAGTAGCACTTGCCTGCTCCCCCCCTTTTTATTTTGGTTTTACGAGACAGGGTTTCTCTGTATTGTTTTGGAGGCTGTCGGTCTAGCCTGGCCTCGAACTCACAGAGATCCGCTAGCCTCTGAACCTGCTCCCCTTTTAAAACATTCCCAGTAAATGATAGTAGAATAAATTCACAGTGAATTTGTAGTCAGAGGCCAGTTGATAAAAGTCTGACTGGGTCCTTCAGACTTCAGTATTCCTATCTATAAAGTGGGAAGATTCTGCCTGTCATAGGGTAACATGTTAAACTGATTCTGCCTGTCATAGGGTAACATGTTAAACTGATTCTGCCTGTCATGGGGTACCATGTTAAACTGATTCTGCCTGTCATGGAGTACTGTGTTAAATCAATGGCTGCATTCCCTGCAACTCCATGGATATGGGAGCAAGAGACACGAGGCTCTGCTGTAAGCACAGAGAGCCGAGCAGCCTCTGGTGCCACCCTAGCTGAAGAGGGGATGGAGTGCCGCTCTGCTTAGGCAAGCTGGTCTAGCAGTCCAGTCCTGACCTTGTCAACACAGTTTGCAGCAATCCACCCACGCAGAGGCAGCCGTGGAGAGGCAGGACTGTTGTGGGCTTCCTCCAGAGCCTTCCTAAATGTGCAGCTTCTGTTAAACCAGAAATACTAGACAGCATCACGATTACTCTTGGCCACAGAAGCGTGGAGTAAGGGGCAGGGACTTCTGATCGTTACCAACCATTCAGGGGCCATTTCAAGGTCTGGTCAATGGACAACGCAGTTACTATTTACAAAGCAAACTATTGTCATCAAATGTACTATCTCTATGTACTACTGCAGGTCACTGAGGAATAACTTCATCTTGTCCTCCAGGGCCATATGGGTTAGGATCTAGACTATATATCTGAGCTGCATCTGTAAGCCCCAAATTCAGAGTCTTGTGGAGTGGCTAAGAACAACCTTCCAAAGGTGGTAAGCAAAAGAACACGTTTTCTCAGGTGAAATCTTACCTGGAAACCAGTACATATTAAATACCTTGATGGTAGTTGCTTGTTGTGTAACTTTAAAAATCAATTTTAATGAATAGAAAAATTCAATCAGTGACAATAATTGAATTTTAATAAATGAGGTTACATTGGGAAGGGTATGTGGGAGGGAATGGAGGAAGGCCAGATAATCGGCACCAAAACCCAATTAGATAAGACAAACTCAAGTGTTTCAACGGCAGTCAGGGCTGTGGTCACTTCCTGGGGCCGAGCAGGATGGTGAGCGACGGTGACCCAGACCCCGCTCCTAGTCACTGGAGAGAATCAACACTGAGTCTTGGAGACCTGTGGAAGCAGAGTCTCGCTTTAGTGTAACAGGCATGCGCTTATATAGAGTTGGAAAAGTGGGTGGGGACCTACCTCAGGATGGGTGAGGGCCAATAATATTCCACCACATTTGCAGTAGCAAGGCAGAGGCAGTTTCGCTGAGTCACTCCTGCGCAGAAGTGATAGTTCAGAGACAGGTCTCCAAACTCTAGCCCGCCTCAGGAAGTTCCACTAGGCCTTCTGTCGGGCCTTTTTAGGCCCAACATCTCAGTGCAGCAGGGTGACTGCAGTTCACAGCAACTTATTTCATATTTGAGGATTGTTGGAACTTCCGGCATCATGCTGACCTCACCCCCCTGACGAAGGGTGGGCCACACACAGTGACTTGGCTATGTCAGTCATACGGGCTCCTTAAGGACTCAGTAAGCATGCCAGTATGCACGAGTGAGCTCCCCGCATGCACGAGTGAGCTCCCCTTTTGAGCTCCGAGCCATCATCCCTCTCTCTCTTTACTCTTACTCTTCACTCTATCACCCTCTTACTCTGCCCTTCGCCCTGTCCCCGTGCCTCCCTCTCTCCCCCTCTCGCTCTCCCACCGCTGCAATAATGCACTCTGTGGCTTGTGCTCCATCGCGCAGGTCCCGGTTCCATCTCGCGTCTTTCACTCTCTTTCTAATTTTTGAACTTTTACAAAAGAACAACACGGATGAACTAGAGGGAGGAGTGCAAAGGCTCCAAAATAAAGAAATTCAAAGGAGGTGGGCATATGGATTGCATGATGTGATCCATACTCTACACGTGTTTTGAACTATCATGATCACCCTGTATAACCCTGAGATGTCAATAAACCAGCTCAGTCAGGAATCATGGGTGGCAGCTATTTTCTTGTTACCAATATCAGTATCTGATATGTTTGCACTTTATTTTGCTGCCCAGTAATATTTCACCACTGCTCTGAGTTCTTTAAACAGGAGAGTTCATCTAAGCCTTGATTCCCTATTTCCAGGTGAGGAACTAGAAGCCCAGAGACCCAAATAAGCGGCTCATGGTCACACAGTAAGCTAGTAAGTGGCAGATATGGACAGTGCAACTCTTTAGTCTATGACTGAAGAAGGTACTTTCCTTTGCTATCCCTGATTAAAGCCTATGTGTGCATGAATGTATATATGTATGTATGATGTATAGACATAAATACATGCAAACACACATGCATATATATATGTATATATTTGCAAATGATAACTTTGGAATTGCTTGCTTGACAAGCTAGGAATATTTAATTAAGTTAGGAAAGTGAAAACCTGCATTCCAAGTTCTACATTAAAAAAAAAAATTAAAAAATGACCTGAATCTGAAAGCATCCTGCTAGGATTCAGAGAGCTGTTTGAGTAACCCAAACCTAGAGTACCAGTGATGTCTTGAAGAGCCAGCCAGGCTGTCAAAATCCATGTGTAGACAACCCACGGGAGTGTAGGAGACAAAAGACATTGGCTGGCAATTTACCAAATGGAAATCTCTAGTCTCTGGAACTACCAATATTCTCCATTACAAATCTTCCAGCTGGTAAACAGAATGATGCCACTGACATTTAATTGAAATGTCAGCACATTTAGAAAGAGCCCTGATGGAATTGCCAAGTGAAAGTTATCGCTGATGACTTGAGCTAAATGGAAACAGAAAATAACCACAAACACCCCCACATACACACACACACACACACACACACACACACACACACACACACACACACAAAACTCTTAGAGTTCCGGAAGGCAGACAGCGTCATCTATCCAAGAAAAATTTATGGATAGTTTGAAATGGACTTCTATTTTTGCTGTGGAAAAACTATGGGGTGATCGGAAAACCACTTGTGAAAGCTATCAGGTCTGAAACAGGCCAATGCCCCTGTAAATCAATTCAACAAGTATGCATTGATTAAACTGCCTTTGGATAGTAATTTACCTTACATTTATTTGCATAGCTTATAGTTTATAGAGGCTATGGTGGATTGCAAAAATGGCCTGATTCTTCGTCATTTCCCATATCCCTGCTATGTCATCCCTCTTTGCCATGAGTCGATTTGACCATGTGATTTGTTTTGGCCACTGGGTTGTTAAGAGATATGATGTATGCAGAGGCTAGCAAAGGGTTTAATGTGTCTATATTAATCCTTGTCCGATCCCATCCATCAATGTTCCTTAGAACAGAGCCCATGGAATCCAAGGAATGTGCCCATACCTAAGCCAAAGCAGTTTGTGATTGCAGCAAAGGTCATAGTATATCAGCAACAGATCTCTCCTTCGGGCACGTCAGCAAAACTGTTCAGAGGGCCTGTAGCCAAGCTGTGACACGGACAAGCAAGAATTCATTCAAAGCACCTGCACCACATCACCTGGACCCAGATGCATGAACTGATTGAATATGTACTCTCACAGGCCACCGTGGTTCTGCGGAGCACAATGTAACAGCAGCTGTCTGATGAGATGTGCCCCTTCAGAGCGTGGGGCAGGGCCTGTTTCCCGGGCTTTACGGAGAAGCACGCGGTGCTCCACACAGGTTTATCCCCGCAGCCGCAGTGTGCCTGTGATGCTCGCCCTTGCAACATGCGGCCTCTCTCAAACACTCAGCAAATAGCATTAACCTGGAGGCTGAATCCATTTTTCTCCTTTAGATCAAAGAGGCAGCCTTTATAGGTTGAAAGCACAGAGGGAGGGAAGTCTCAGAAGTCCCAAGGGCCTCAAGGCAGGAGCTTCACAGCGCTTGCCTCTGCAGCCTCCCTCGCCGTCTCCCACCCTGGGATCCCTCCTCCCGTCCTGGCTTCCACTCTGCTTTGAAGAGACTGGAGATCCAGGACACGTCAGACGCGAGCCTCTCTCACCATCTCTCTGCAGATTCCTGCACCAACACTCCAAATGCTTCATGATATCCAGCCAGGTAAGAAAACCTGAGGAAGTGGTGACAAAATGATGAAAAATAGCATTTTTGATCTCGTAGCCTCCCTCCTGGTTTCCTTCCCTGACCTCCACACTCATGACCCTATGGTCATCTGGAGCAATGTCTGCTTGTGTCCACTTTCTCATGGCTTCACAAGCAGAAGTGGTTGTCCCACCTGGAGCATTTTGAGCTTTGGGCTCCTAGTCCTACTCTTCTATATCGCTGGAATGTTCTCTTTCCTCAGCCTGGAGTGCCTCTTCTTTCCTGTAAGACATTTTGACAAAGAGAGTTGGGATGGCTGGGTAGAGCAGAGTAGATGTGTTTAAGTAGATCTTAAACACCTGTTCCTCCGGCCTGGAAAGGGCCCAGCACATGGATTGTAACGGCCTCTCTTAACTCACCTCCCATCCCCTCTTGCTACGAGCTCATCCGGAGCACATGTGTTCTGTTTGGCTCTTTGTATTTTTTCACATTTCTTCACCAACCTCCTCACCCCCAACTCTAATTGCTTAGAACAGAGCTTTGCATGTATTAGAAGCTCAGTGGTTGCAGACAATGCTGGCCTCCAAAGGCTAGGCAGAAGTGAGAGAAGACCATAGGTTGGACCTCTTTATTGTCCATAAAGACCAAGGATAAAGTGTAAGAGAAGACATGATGAGCAACTTATTGGCCCCATCTGTTTCTTTTGGGTTCCACGCTCCAATGTGGGAGGAGCATCAGCTAGATGCAAAAGCGTGAAACGTGATGGCAGGGAATGGGTGGGGAAATTGCGTAGGTGCTTTTGTTCTGCACACAACCTTGTAGGAAGAGAGTGTCCAAGATGGAGGCATGAGTGGTGGCAACAGAACAGGACACTGATGGACCTATTCTTGCAGGAGAATAATCGACTCAGCTCTCACACAGAGCGTAAAGCCCCATAGAAGGTATTTGGTAGAAGGACTTCATGGAGATAGCTCCAGTGTAGATTTAGCCAAGTTCTTCATCATGTCTTTCTCTGGTGTGAGACAGACAGACATACACACACACACACACACACACACACACACACACACACACACACATCTACTCAGTCCAGATAGGGAACCTATGACAGACCAAAGTAATGATTACACTTGAGTCAAACTTGGTGACCTTTGCACTGGGGTTACTTACAGGAGTGTGGGTGAGGAGTTACTCACATGAACAGGGACAACTGAAGAGCATCTGCACTGCTGAAAAGCTCACCCAGTACAGGTGACAGCTCAGGAAAGCTGCCCCCCTGCAAGTGCTTCCATGACTTACTGGCAGCTGAAGAGTGCTCCCTCTGCCCCCTCCTAACCTTGGGGGTGTGAAGCTTGTAAGTTTCATATTTCTCAGACATGTGAAGTTTGTTTGCTTTCTGGGTCTCAAGAACCTTCTGCCTCAGCTGGTCATTGGTGGTGCACGCCTTTGATCCCAGCACTCAGGAGGCAGAGGCAGGCAGATCTCTGAGTTCGAGACCAGCCTGGTCTACAGAGCAAGTTCCAGAACAGTCTCGAAAACAATACAGAGAAACCCTGTCTTAAAAACAACAACAAAAAACAAACAAACAAACAAAAAAAAACCTTCTGCCTCTTAAATGTTTCAAAACCAGGAAATCGTTACATTTTCCTGGTCAGTTGTAGAGCTCCCAACAGCGTCTAAGGCGAAAATGCCCTAACCATCTCCTTTCTGTTCTTAGAAGTATAGCAAAGGTATCGTCATAGACAGACTTTCATGTAGATATGTAGTGAGTCAACATATAAGCAAACACACACTTGCTCTTATGTTATTAAAAGAATACTCTGTGTGTGTGCACACGTGTGCATTCGCTCGAGTGCTTGTATGTGTGTGCATGCATATGCTCGTGAGTGTGCACATGTGTGTACACTTGTGCACACACATGTATATCGTTTTAATAAAATTTTATTTAAATTAGAAACTTTCTTATTTTACGTGTCAAATCCCAGTTCCCACCCCTTATCTATCCCCCAGGGAGGGTGAGGCCTTCCATGGGGGATCATCAAAGTCTGTCACATCATATGGGGTAGGGCCTAGGCCCTCCCCCATGTATCTAGGCTGAGAGAGTGTCCCTCCGTGGGGAATGGGCTCCCAAAGTCCATTCGTGCACTAGGGATAGATATTTGTTCCACTGCCAGAGGCCCCAAAGACTTCCCAGGCCTCTTAACTGTCACCCATGTTCAGGAGGCCTGGTTCGGTCCTATGCATGCATATCTTTCTATGTATTTCTTTTCTGGTCCAATAAAAGTCATGGAATTCTCTTCAAATCTTCTGGTAGTTTGCTACTGTTCCCTTGTTTTTATGCATACATACATGTAATGCATATAAATATACAACAGCGTATTCAGGTTGGTGTCATTATAAGCACCAATATCAAATTCAACAACAGTATGCATGGGTGTTTCCTGTTCTATCTTTAGAAGCTGCTATCTAACTTCCCTGGGATGGTTTCACAGAAGTAGGATTGCTAGATTACAGTTTCTATGTACTTTGGATATTAATAGGCATCGCTTGTTTACTACCAGAATACTGTTGCTCCATCCCTCTTCCAAGCAGCAATGTGTGAGGCCCCATTTCTTCCTCACAGTCTCTGCTCACAGCAGATATGATAGTTCTTTTTGATGCTTGCCAGTCTGGTGAGTGCAAAAAGATCCCTCATTGTTATTTTAATTTGGATTTTTTGACTGTCAGTGAAGTGAACATATTTTGAGCCATTTGCATATGCCCTTCTGTGAATCGTATTTTGGTGTAATCTGCTCTATTGATTGTGATTTTGTCTATTTGTCAATTTCTAATTTCTCTGCACAGTGGAGAAATTAACAATTTAAATACTGTTTGAATTACACTTTTGTAAGTATATTGTTATCTCTGTTATATCTTTTCCAAGATGCATAACCTAATGTTTTTGTTTCAGATATAAAAGTTACCATACTACTCACAATAGAAGTTACCTTTTTGAGTTCACAAGTCACTCATTGATTTTAGTAGAAACAAGGCTTTGCAAGCTTTCACCATTATCTAATTCTGGAATATACTAACCACCTGAACAAACGTCTGTCTTCCCTGGAAATCACAAATATGCTTTCTGTCTCTGTGGATTTACTTAGTCTTGCTATCTCATAGAAACAAATCCTGTAATATACGGCTCCTTCTGCTTCATTCATTTAGGATGTTTTCAAAGTTCACCATGTTGGAACAGGAACTGAAACTCTGTCCTTATTTCTGTACTAATAATATTCCATTGACTTTCAGTCTTCATGTCTTCCCCAATGGATGTTTGACAGTTTCCATCTTTGCATCTTTGGCCTAGGTGGAAGAGGGCTATGTGGACATTTGGATGAGTCTCTTCAAACAGGCTTTCAGTTCCTTTGGTCATATACGAAGAGATTGCATGACAGCTCTATGCTTAACTCATTCTTCCAACAGGGTAGGAAAGTTCTAGTTTCTGCTTGATTGTCTTTGCTATTATAGCTTCCTTTTTATGAAAATGAGAGCTGTCTTCCGTATCTCATTGTGGTTTTGATTTGCATTTTATTCACTAAGTATAATTATTGGTGATTTGTGTATCTTCAATAGAGAAATCGCTGCTCAAGTCTTCCCATTTTGACGTGTTAGTGATTGGATTTAGTAAGTATGTGCTCTACCATTGAGCCACAGCCCTAGCCATAACTCATTTTTAAATTGGATTGCCTTTATTAGTAGACTATAAAATAATTCCTTATATATTATAGATAAGATTAAATACCGTATATTATTGCAAATATTTTCTCTCATTCTCCTTGTTGACCATAATGGCTTTTAGGGACCGGTTTATAATTTGGTAAAGTCTAATTAATATATTTATCTTTCTTTGGTTGGCTATACTTTTGATGACGTAGATATTTTTTAAAAGCTATTTTAAAGCCAGGATCTGAATACCTGTGTTTTCTCTTATTTCATTGATCATTTTAGCTTTTAAATATAGGCCTTTGTGATTTAATTCTCACTTTTATGGAGTGAAATGAGGCTATCACTTCAGTCATCTGCATGCAAATACCCAGCTGTCCCCAGTGTCATGTGTTGAAAAGACAAGTCTTTCCAAACCTTAGCATCTTGGTGCCCTTTTTGGAAAGCAGATGACCAAATGTTTGTTTCTAGACTTGCCTTTCTGTGTTTGGACAGAATCTTCATCTTGCTGATCTCACAGGAAAGATTGTAGGTGGGTTCCTGGTAGATGCTGTTCCTCAGAAAATCTCCTCCTCTTATCAATATTCTCTTCCTTTTTAATCACAAGACAGTGTTGGAAATTTTTCAAGTTTTTTTCTGCATCCCCAGAAAAGGGCTTTCTGTGCTGATGTTCGTATGCTAAAGTAACCCTGGACTCTTAGGACAAGCACAGCTTGGTCAGGCCATATCAGCCTTTTTCTGAGGTGCCTGATTCAGTTTGCTAGTATTTTGCTGGAAATTTTCATATCTATAGTCATCAGGGATATTGGGCTGCAGTTTTCTTTTTTTTTTAGATTGTTTAATTTAAATTATAAACAAGCTTGCTTCTCATGTAATCCCAGCTCCCTCTCCCTCCCCTCCTCCTACATCCCCCCCCAGCAACGCCCCCCCCAGTTCCCCACCCAGTTCCCACTCTGTTCCCCAGGGAGGGTAAGGCCCTCCATGAGGGATATCCAAAGTCTGTCACTTCATTCAGGGCAGGGCCTAGGCCTTCCCCCAAAAGTCCAGGCTACAGTTTTCTTGTGATACTTTATCTCATTTTGAACTTGGCACTTGTGGGTTCAGATCCCTTCCTTATCACTAAAGGTCATGTTTGAGGCAATCATGTGGTTCTCTTTAGTCGGTTTCTCCACTATGGTCTAATTAGGATCAAGGATGAGTTTCAGTTTATTCCAGGATCAGTCTTAGAAGAAGAAAGGGGGAGGCTGGCTGATAGCATGAACCCCATAAGTCAGAGCTCAGATGGACTGACATGGAGAATCTCCATACAGAGGACATTCTCAGCTTCTGGGGGGATTTACCCCCTTTCTTGTCGCGTCTGCTGCGCGGCCTGTGTCCGAGAACGTGCGGAGGGTGTCGGGGATTGACAACACAGAGACTTGTTCAACGATGTAAAGAAAACTTTAAGCAGGCCCCAAAAAGGTTCAAGAAAACTTCCTAAGAAAGGCTCCCACCAGAGAAGCTTCTGCTCTCCCCCTCCCTGGCTGGTTCTGCTCTGACCCCAGAAACTGATCTGGGCGTGGCAGAAGAGGTGGTTAGTCTTTGGACAAGGTCGAGGTCAGGGTGGTTTCTGTGGGTAGGCCTTTTCCAGGAACGTATTGCCCCGGGCATTGTATTGTTTTTAGTAAACATGTTTTTAGTAAACATTGTCTTACAGCTGCCTACTCCCAGGCAGAAGGGGAAGTGGGTCTCTGCTCAAGGTCTGGTGTTCCCACACTTTCTTATACTGTATACAGTCTGTACCAGTTACCAATTGTTTCTTTCATAACAGGCATTTAAGCTATTCTTAAGAAAGCTTGGTTTCCAGGTTTATGAGAGTTGTGTTTATGCTGAATGCTCTTGTTCCCCGAACTTTGTGAGTTGGAAATCCCTAAACGGTTAGGGTGTTAAATGATATGTGGTGTTGTTTCCATGAGACCTTGAGTGGACCATATAACTACCATTTATATAAAGTCATGGTGTATCTCTGATAACATATTATATCAGGTAATGCAGACTTCAGGATGATTTGGTAAACGTCCTGCCCTCTGTTTTGGACAAGCCGTTATAAGGATGAGTGCTAATCCTTCCTTAAAAGTTTTATCGAATTCATTAGCAAAGCCATTTAAACTTGGGTTTTCCTGTGAGCAAGGCTTTTTGGTTACTCATTTAATCTTCTAACTTTCTCTGCAGATTTTGTTTCTTCCCATATTGATTTTCTCGTTTCTGTGAACAAACACCTCATAAGGAGCAAAGTAGTTAAGTTGAGGTTGACTTTTGACTCACAGTTGAAGAGATAAATCCCATCCTGGCAAAGAAGATATAGTAGTAAGAGATGCCTTGCTCATCTCAGGGTATGGTGGAGCAGAGAAAGGGGGATGTGGGCATTCTACAGTGTTTCATTTATGTGCAGGCCAGGATTCCAAGTCATGAGATGGTAAAACCCACACTCAAAAAGGGATTCTTCTCTTCAATTAAACCTTGTGAAAGTTCTCTCACAGACACACCCAAAAGTATGTTCTAGGTGTTTTTTATCCAATCAAGTTGATAGTCAAAATTAACTTTTACACCCTCGAATCAGTCCGTTCACAGTATGCAGCATTCTAGAAATATGTCCCTTCATTTAGTTCTTCTGTTTGTTGATTCACAATTTTTCTTGATATATATTGATATGATAACCCTTGTTATTATCTAAGGTCAACAGTAATGCCCCATATTTTTAAAAATTATATTTTATTGTGTGTATGTTCATGTGTGTGTGTGTGTATGTTTGCGTGTGTATGTGTGTGTGTGGTGTATATGTGTCTGTGTGTGTGTGTTTGCGTGTGTGTGTGTGTGTGTGTGTGTGTGTGTGTGTGTGTGTGTCCGTCCGTACCATATGTTATCAATAGAGATCAGAGGACAACTTGTGGGAGGTTCTGTCCTTCAATGATGTGGATTCCAGGGATGAAACTCAGGTCACTAGCTTGGCAGCAAGTTCCTTTTCCCAATAAGTCAGTTCACCACTCCAGATATCCATGTTTAACTTGTAATTTTGATTACTTAAAAGGAGTTTTTCCATTGATCAGTCTAACTGAAAGTTAAGAAATTTTGATTCCTTTTTTAAAAAACACTTTTAATTTTATTATTCTCCATTGTTTTCCTGTTGTTTATATCCCATATGCCCACTCCATTGTTTATTTACCTTCTTTTGTCTAATTTTTTGTTTTGTTAACATTTTGTTTTCTTCTCAAAGTAATGGTTTAAGCTATTGTCTTAACATCTTCTTACAGTATATATACATTTTTTCTAATTATTATGTTTGCTATATTCTGTAAGTTTGAAAATTTTTACAGTTTCCCCTTCCTTTTGTGATTTCTTCTTTGACCTAAATGGCTATTTAAGAATATGAATGATTTTTAAATTTCTACAATTTGTGAATTTCCCACATAATTTACATGGTGTCAACCTATTAAGTGAAGGTTAATTGAGGCTTGTCTTATGGTCTTACCTATTGTCGACCCTGAGGAATGCTCCAGGTATACTTAAGAATCAAGTGTATTCTGGGCTTATTGGGCAAAATGTTCTGTAGGTGTCTGCTAGGTATGTATGTCTGTCTGGTTTTATTTCCTTGTTTTGCAATCCATGGCTGAAAGTAGGGCATTAAAGACTCCAAGTTCTATTACTAGTGATCAGTTTCCCCTTTTATTTATTCTGTATTTTGCTTCATATACTCAGGGATTTGGTTGTAAAGTACATGTGTATTTATCTCTATTTCATTCTAATTTCCAGTAATAATTTTTGTACTTAAGTCCATATTTTTTCTGATACTTGTAACCACTCAAATTCTGTTTGCATAACACAGTTTCTCTATACTTGAATAGACAAGACCTACTTGTCTTCTGAATTTAAAATGTATTTCTTATAGGTAGCATATAAGAAGACTATTTCAAAAAAATCTCTTCTGTCAATCTCCTCCTTTCGTTCAGCGTTTAATAATTTACTTTTAATGTCTAATGTGTTTGTATTGAATATAACTAATGAGGTGTGATTTATAGCCACCACTATGCTCTCTGCTCTGTATATATGGTATGTCTTTTCTGTTATTCTCCTCCTCTGTCACTGTCCCATTTTCTGCTAAATGACTGTTTTCTATTGTACTGTCTTAAATCCCCTGGTGCTTCTTTATTTCTATTTTTAGTGATTTTGAGACAGTTGTCCTGCTGGCTGCTAGGCTGCTGGTTTTCAGTGTGAATGAGGAATGCTTATTTTTGTGTCTACTGCAGAGCTGGAAGAGTAAAAATGCTATAATGTCTCTGTTCTTATATAACTTTACCCACTTTTTTGGATAAGTGCACTCTGTTTTATATATATATATATATATATAGATAGATAGATTTGGTTAAATTTGAGGATTCTACAAATGCTTATTCTGGGGCTGGAGAGATGGTCCTGCGGTTAAAAGCACTGGCTGCTGTCCTTCCAGAGGACCCAGGTTCAATTCCCAGCACCCACAGCTGTCTGTAGCTCCAGCTTTGGGGGGGGGGGGCTGACAGCCTCACACAGAGAGTCATGCAGGCAAAACACCAATGCACATAAAATAAAAAATAAATAAGTCATTAAAAATTTATTCTGACCACTTTTACTAGTGTTACCATTGTGTTTATGGAGAAGGAACTCTTTGGAGGCTTTTACTGTACCATTTTCTCTGACATTTTTCTTGTAACCTTTTCTTGAAGGGAAAACATTGAATTTGTATTTTCATATTATAGCTTATTTAGCTTATTTTGATTTATATATATGTATGTATAGTCAAATGTACATGTATTTTGTTTTTATGCTAGATATTTTTTCATTAGTAAATCCTTCCCAACCTTAGACCATAGTCCCCTCGATTTATATAGATGTATTATTCACATTAATGTTATAGGCAGTCATACATGAATATTCAATCTGTACATATAACATGCCTAAAATACGTGTATACTCATATGCATATTTATGTTCCGTTTATTGGTCTAATTGGTGCATATTGATATAATGGTTTTTTTTAAGGCATAGTGACTATTTGGATAGATTTCCTTGTATTGAGCAGCACTGCCATAAAACCTGCCTGAGCAGGCTGGTGAGATGGCTCAGTGCATAAAGGCGCTTGCCAACCAAGCCTGAGGACTTGAGTTCAAGCCCCGGAGCCCACACTCAGGTAGAAGGAGAGAACCAGTTCCTCTAGGTTGTCCTCTAGCTGCCACGTGCATGCACACATGCACGCACACATGCACGCACAGGCACAATAATGCACACAACCTCATTAAGAGCTGACTGCTTATAGCGAGCTATCCTGTAGATCATTGCTGTGTTTTATTTGTGTCAACATTTCATTTTGCACCTACCCTAGTTACTTTCTCATTGCTTTGATAAAGCACCATAGTAAAAGCAATGCAAGAGAGAAAGGGCTTATTTTAGCCTGTTGTTCCAGAGGATACGGTCCCTCATGGTGGGGAAGCCATGCAGCAAACAGGGAAAGCATGGAGGCAGGACCAGGAGGCTGGCTTGATCACATGGCACCCACACTCAGGAAGCAGAGGGTGAAGGGGCCTGACTGTTAGCATTCAGGCATCTGCACTGGCCCGCCCTTGAGGTTCTGACAGGATACGCCCTCAGCTGAGGCCACTAAGAGCACCACACTCACTATGTTCCCTTTTGCAAAGACCCTGCCACTTCCCATCTCCCCTCTCCCTCTCATTCTCCCTCTTCTTCCCTACCCCCTCTCCCCCTCTCTCCCTCTCTGCCATCTCCTCCCCCTCTCTCTCTTCTCTCCCTCTCTCCCTTTACCTCTCCCTCATGCTCTCTGTCTTTCTCTTCCACCACCCTCTTTTCCCCAGGGACCGGTCTCTGCCCCTTTCTCTGCCCCTTCTCTCTCCTCTTCCAGTAAACCTCCTATGTGAGTCCTGTTGCATGGTTTGACTTCTCTTCGCAGCATCTTTTTAAATTACAACACTGACTATAAAGCTCCAAAGCCCATGCCTAGTGACCCACTTCCTCTAGTGAAGCTGCTAAGAGTTCTACAAACTTCCCACGCAGTGATAGCAGCTAGTGACCCAGTGTTCAAAGACCTGAGTCTCTGCAGGATGTTGCCATTGAAATTGTAGTAGCACCCTCATTCATAAGTGATGGTGGCATGTATAATTCTCTTTTGTGGTTCTTGTTGAGCTTTGTTATCAAAGTTACTCAGAAGGCTTCTATTTCCTCTTATTGTCTAGGATGATTAGATTGCATTGGAATTGCTACTGTTGAGTTATCAAAACTCAGCTTGGAGACTGGTGATTTTCCCAATAGTAGCCCACTAAACGAGTATCAACTTCTCTAATAATTGATCAAGTTTGGCTATCCATTTCTTCATTTCTTCTTAAATAGATTTTAGTGAATGTTTCCTTAAGCTGAATTCATTTATTTCCTCTCAGGTTTCAGATTCTGCTATTATCTAGTTCAAGCTTGTAGATATGATATGGCTCCTTTTCCATTTTTAATCTTGTGTAGGTTATACTCTCTTTTATATTAATTAGGCTTGCAAGGGGTATGTACATTTTATTATTCTTTCTCAAAGAATAAAATTTTAGATTTGCTTATGCTTTCTACTTTTTAAATTCCCATTTCACTAGTTTCAGAGGAAATTAAAAAGATAATTTATTACTTAGATGCCAATGAAAAAAAATATAACAACTTATCCAAATACAATAGCACTAGGGAGGCCATATTTAATTATTAAAGAAAGATAATGAAAAATAAACGAACTCAATGTTCATCTTAAGCTAGAAAATAACAGTGATATGAAACAATTGGGTGAAGGAAACAAAAACATAGTTTGGTTGAAATCAAAGATATTTAAGCCTCATGTGTTCCTTGCTGTGCCTCTTCTCTCTCCTATGAGGTCAAGGCCAAGCACAAGTCTAAGCATGATATCTGAAGCCATTCATGGTGACATCTCTATTTGCCCCACTAGCTGACACTCCCTGCATGCTTCATGTCACAGATATCAATTTGCGCATCAATCCCTAAGTACATCCTTTCTGACACCTTCGTTTCCATTACATCTTGTTTTATTCTGCGTGAAAGATTCCTGCCCGCTTCCTCCCAGCAAGTATCTTCTAATCTTTTAAATCCCAGATGAATGGTTCTTTGTCAGAAGTTTCTGCAACTTCTCTACCAGGTAAAATACAAGTTTCTTCCTCTCTGACACATGGGTCATTATACACTGCCCTAATGCATGCATGTCAGTGGTCACTACCTGCCCTATTACATGCATGTCAGTGGTCACTACCTCAAAAGCAGGACATCTGCATTACCATTCCCTACAAGGATGCTCTAGCTAAGTGCCTAGGATATACAAGGAAGTAAGAAAGAATATTTATTAAAATGATAAATAATAAATGGTTATAATGACCATAATATTGAGTGATCTCTAGCCTTTCTTGGCTAGAATGTTTCTTCGTGTATACCTTCTTTCTCGACCTTGGACTTGGGGCACTCGTGAGCTTCTGTAGACTGTTATCTGCTTCAACAAAATGACTTAATCCAATAGCCTCCTGTTGATGACTTAAACAGTTTCTCCTCCCTGATTTTGAATAGACTAGGGGCAGTATTTCCCCTTTATCTTTTGATTTCTTTTCTTTTCTTTTTTTTCCCTTGCTTTTGGCACATTCTCCCTGAGAGCATATTCTAAATTTCTTCAGTTGTCCCATTCTGGGAGAATATTTGTTGGGTGGTTTAGCCATCTTCCTCCTTATTTTTTTCTGAGTAACTTGACTGATTCCTGTGATTTTCAATGTAAAGTTTTAGATGGAAGGATCTCTAGTCACAAGCCCCAGCACCTGCTTCCTGTGTGAATTGCACATGTGTAACTATCAGCTTAACTGCCAAGCACTAGTTTCTCCATCTTTGAGACTGGTCTAAATATTTCCCACATCACTGAATTGCAATCATCTGCACCTCTGTGTTGCTAAATGCTGACATCACCAAGTCTTGCTCCTGTCTCCAGAACACCTTTCATGTTTCTCTCTTGCCTTCATTCCCATGGAGAGAGCCCTACATCTGTTCTCATTGTTTCTTGTAGATTACAGACTAACATTCTAATTGCTGCTCAGCACCCAGTATCTTTCCACCTAATGTAGTCTTGGTTTTAGTTCTAAAACATAAAAATGGCATGCTTCCCACATTAAAACATCTTTGTCAGCTCCTTGATACCCATCACCCAAGGGAGATAATATAAATGCCTTAGTCTGAAGTTAAGACCCTCCAAAATACATTGGGCTTGTATCATTTTTGTTTTAATTTTTTGAGATTTCATACATAAATATTATATTTACACCATTCTACCCTTCCTTTCCCCCTCCAACTCTTCCTGTTGCCTCCCTCTAACCCCTCTCAAGTTCATAAGCTCCTCCTCTTTAATTATCATTGTTTCATGTATATATACATATATATATATACACATGTGTATATATAAATACGATCTGCTGAGGCTACTTAGTATTGCTAGTATATGTGTGTGTGTTTAGGACTGATCCCTTTGGGATCAGATAACCCTGGAGAAAAATCGAATGTCCCTCCCTCAGCAGCCACCATTGGCTATAACTCTTCATCTAGAGGTGGGGTCTTGTGAGACTCCCCCAATCCATGTGGTATGCCAGCTGGTACAGCCGCTGTGCTTCTCTTGTTCAATCAACCATACTGTTGGGATTTCCTGAGTACAGCTTCCCTGTCGTATATAAAGGACACTATTTCCTAGAAGATGTCCTGGTCTTCTGGCTCTTAGACTCTCTCCACCCTCTCTTTCATGATGTCCCTTGTGCCCTAGGCACAGAGACTAGGTTAGGGATACATGAGTGGGGCGGGGCACCCCACAGTCCGTTGTTCTTCATATTTTGACTAGTTATGGATTTGTGTAATGGTCTCCCCAAAACAATATAAGCTATTGATATTGCCCTTGGCTGTCTCCCAAAACTGGAAAATAAAACCCTATTGGTGAAGATACACACATGCGCTCGCACCACACACACACACACACACACACACACACACACACACATACACACACTCGCACACACGCACACACACTTCAGACACAGAATTTAGAGAAATAGAGGTGGACTGACATAGAAGCTTCCTCCCTGAGGACAGCTCTCATAGTATTGGAAGATGCTATGCCAGCTGCCACGAGAGAAAAACAACCAGGAGTCCTGCCCAGCTTGTTAAGCCTGTGAGCCACAATGTAGACCAGCCACAGCAAGATAGTCCCAAGAGTGTAATTGTAGAATTTAAGTCTTGGGGAACCATCTAATTGAACTTACTCCCTGCTCAAATAGGAGGGAATTTCTGCCTAGTTCTATAAACGTAACCAACTACTCATAGCAAGTGAGGTCATGGACCCTAGAGGAGAACCTGCTGTTGCCACTTTCCTGAACCATTGTAATTTTGACTGCATTCTGAAAACATGTCCTTATACTTGCAGGTAAGTGTAGTGCTCAGCCTTCCTCGAGGAAGCTTCTTTTAGGGCTTGCATCTTTTCAAGGCCATTTTCAGGTTCTCCCTAGACTGTCCCTTGTGCTTCAAGCTGTCTGTATTTCCTAATTCTAGGTCAGTAGTATCAGGGGCTCTGCCTGTTGTAGTCCTAATGCTCCTGCGCCTCTAGCAGGCACTGAGTGAGAACACTTTTAGTCATTTTGTCTTAGCTGGACACTTGCTCTGGAACGTCCTATCCCTGGTCCCTCTGGTGTGACTGTCAAATCACCAACCTTTTTTGAATATGTATCTTTTTGACAGATTTGACTTCTTAAGGGGGTCCCTGTGTTCTACTTATGTAAAGTTTTGAACACTGAACTTCATAGTGTCAGTAAATTCCCAACAAACATTTGAGCTAGAAGAAGGTGGAGTTGGCTTTCTACTTTTTGGTGATGTGGAGATGGTCCTCCAGTGCAAACTAGGGACTGGTGATGTAGAGACGGTGGGTCCTCCAGTGTAGACAAGGGAGTGGTGATGTGGATACAGTCCTCCGATTCGGACTGGGCTCCTCCCCTGCTGATCTCCTTTTCCCCTTGTCTCCATTTACCTTCTCTTCCTCTTCACTGAGCCATAGGTGCAAGGTTCGAATGCAAAGGGGAAACAGAGGTACAATGTGTATCAGAGGCCACGTGGAAGAATGAGCTCAGATCGGGACTACAGCAGCTGTCCTTCTTAGCACAGGGCCTTCCTTTTTGACATTTTTAATTTAAATTAGAAACATGGATGCTTCACATGTCAATCACAGCTCCCTCTCCCTCCCTTCCACCCTAGTCCCTCCACCAGCCCCCCCAGTCCTCCCCCCAGTCCCCACTTCATTCCCCAGGGAGGGTGAGGCCCTCCTTGGGGGAATCTCCAAGGTCTGTCATTTCATCCAGGGCAGGACCTAGGCCCTTCCCCATGTGTCCAGGCTGAGAGAGCATCCCTCTATTTGGATTGGGCTCCCAAAGGTCATTCATAAACCATGGTAAACACTGATCTGCTACCCAAGGCCCCAGTGATTTCTGTGGCCTCCTCCCTGGCACTACATTCATGGAGTCTGGATCAGTCCCCTGTTGGCCTCTCAGGCATCAGTCTGGGATTCAAGAGCTCCCCCTTATTCAGACAGCTGTTTTTGTGGGTTTCATCAGCATGGGGCCTTTCTACTATTCTACTATTCACTTTGGCATCGTTTACAACCAATTGCCTCTCAATAGGAAGGCAAAGTCAGAGAGTGGGAAAAAAACGTGTTTTAAGGAGTGATGCCATTGAGAGAGGGAGAATGGGGGAGAGGGAACAAGGGAAGGGAAAGAAAGAGAAAGAAGGGAGGAGAGAAAAGGATTTTTCTACTTCTGATTCTACCACCATCTGCAATGGCAAATTCTACCCTATCTGCTGTTGCATTAAACCCCTGACATTGAACAAAGAAATCTATAACCTTGAAAGAAGCTGTGAAAACTCAACTGCTTCCTGGTTCTTCCCAACTCATTCAATTTACTCTTTAGGGCAAGCCCAGTGCCTATGCAAGCTGAGCTATGGCATCAGCCTCTTCGTATCCGTGGTGAGTCTTTAGATACCACTCTCTCCAGACTCATGTCCCTAGACAGAATGGAAATGATAAGCTGTGTTTCCTCCATCTTGTGGAAAGCCTGTGGCCCCCTGTGGCCTAGACAAGAAGCAAAGAATAGCTCCAAGGGATGTCAAGTTTCAGCCATTCTCTTATATTAGATGAGGGGAGGGCACTTTACCCTCAATAGACATGATTTTATTGTAATTGCTTAAAATTTGAATAGCATGCCATAACCATCCCCATAAATCGGACTTCTTTAGATTTATTAAGCTATTTATTGAATGGTGGGTAATAAACATCCAGGATTAACAGCTCTGCAACTGCTCTGTGCCAGTTTCACAGAGAGTTGCTAAACTCCCATAAAATAATTATGAATCAGTTACCATGCTGACGAACCATAACTGTCAAAAGCTCAATGCAGACTCAGGGCCTTGTTTCAACGTTTGTTCTTGTCTGCAGCTTTGGTTTTCATCGTTGCTGGGGAAGGCTCTGCCTAGCTTCCATTTCTCTCCACTTTCTCCTCAGTCCCTGTGATGTCTTCTCCTCTCTTACCTGTCATTCATGATATATAAGGTTGACATACTGTGAAAGAAAGGGCAATGAGCTGGGGATCTGGGTCACCTCTGTTGTCCCTGAGAGGCTGAGAAAGTCACTTCTCTTAGTTATTAGCTCCTTAGCCATTGTCTCATTCTCTTTCCCGGTGTGGTGCTAAGATACATTGACAAGAGCAACTCGGTGAAGAAAGGGGTCATTTTGGCTCACATTTCAAAGGTTTAGTCCATCACAAAGGTGAAGTCAAGTGGACAAGGGCTTAAGCTGCTGTTGCACTGCCTCAACAATCAGGAAACAGAGAATGATGAATGCATGCTGTGTCTCAATTCCTCTTGTCTATGCAGCCAGTGGTCCTAACTAGGGAATGGTGCTACCCACAGTGGGTGCATCATCCCAACTCATGACTAAGTTATCAGAATGTTCATCTTTTGGCTGGTTCACCTTCAGACGTCCATCTTACATGTGAGTTTAGAGCCTGTCAAGCTGACTACACTGACCACCATAGCTGTCAAAGTGGAAGCCTATGACGCTGTCAGCAGCTTTGACTTTCTTCCCCTCTGTGGCTCCTGCATCCCCAACTTCACTATCCTATAGGCCCTGCAGCTCAGCTCTCCCCAGAGACCCTCTTCAACATCCCAACCAGCCTTCAAACATCTCAGTGATTGGCACACCACCTTGCAACTTTTTTACTGACTGTATCAACTCATATAGGCTCCCAGTGTTACATAGACTTTGACTCCTATTAAGTGAGTGTTTTTTTAATTGTGATAAAATATTCATAACCTTAAACTTGCCTTGTTAACCATGATTAAGTGCACAGTTTAGTGGCATTTTGAGAACACTCTCACTGTGCAAATACCATCATCATCATTCATTTTCAGAAGTAATTTCATTTAGTAAAACTGTCCAGGAAACGTTAACTCCTCATTCCTTTCTCCCTACTGTTATCAACCTCCATTCCATTCTCTGCCTTTAACTTTGACTGCAGTAAATGAAATTATATAGGATTTTTCCTTTGAATGACTTGCTTACTTCAGCTAATAGAATGTCTTCAGGATCCCCCCCCCCGGGAATCATAACTTTCTTCCTTTTTAAGGCTGAACAAGACTATACATATTTTGTTTACCATCTGCCCACAGATAGACATTTGTGTCACATGTTTCACTGGTGGTTGTGAACAATGCCATTACAAACACGTGGACAGACATCTGTTGGAGTGACCACTTCCAGTGTTTCTGGGTCTACACGCAGAAGGGGAATCACTACATTATATGATTATTCAATATTTAATTTTGTGGAATTGCCTTCTATTTTTCCCCACAGTGAAAAATTTAAAACTTTCAATTAGGTGAGAATTTCAAGCTTAAATTTCTTTCATTTAAAATGTTAAGAATAACTCGAATTTTCAATTTTATGGATAATTTGAAAAACAGAAAAAATCTGTATAATAAATAAATGTCTCATAACAACACCATTCAGAGTCAAGCAGATTTTACTTTCGGAAAGAATACCAGCTAATCTTCTTTCTATATAAAATTGCATTCATGGATTCCCCTGGCTTTATTTTTTTGTTTCAAACAGAATTATTTAGTTTGTGCTATCTATATAATCTTTTCCTTTTTCTCTACATTATAGTACAAACAGTTCCCATTGTTGATTAGGTATGTAGGTGTGTGTGTGTGTGTGTGTGTGTGTCTGTGTGTCTATACAATGTTTCAATACATAAATATATAATTGTTTGTAAGGCACAGGTAAAGCAGATGAATAAAAATGTTCATTGAAATTTATTCCTGGGGTTGGAGAGCACTTGCTGCTCTTCTGGAAGACTGAGATTTGGTTCGCAGCGCCCACTTCAGGTGCTTAAAACTCTGGTTCCTAAAGCTCTGACTCCCTTCTCTGGCTTCCCTGGGCACATACTCATGATAGACTCACAGACATAGATGTAAAATAATAAAAATAAGTCCTTCAAAAACTATTCTCATACAAAATTATCTTTTATTTATAGAGAAGTTGGGCAACAGTGACAAAATTATGAAAGTAATCCTATCTCTCTTTGTATGTTTTCAAGTATTGTGAAACTCGAAATATCTGTTTGCTCCATACCTACATCTCTGTTCCCAGTGACTTGAAAACAAAATAGTGACTGTCATCTTGAAGCAGTATGCGATGAGAATTTACAAGCAAACGAAGAGAAAATATCTTACCACCCTGGCGCCTAGCGGAAGCTGCAGGCTTTGTTTTGTGAGCCCCGGTGGCCGTTGCCTTTCGTTTTCTATTTTCACATGGATTCCATAAAGACAACACACGCATTGTCCGATGGTGATGAAGCTTTCCATACTCTTACCATACCGTACTCATAATAAAATTCAACCTGATGGTTTTATACCATCCCTCTGAGGGCACATATCCTATTCTACCTACCTCCTGGCACTGATTTGGGAGAACTAACTTCCTACCCATTATCCATGGGCTTTCCCATTTTCTAGAAGTCCTTCCCTCCCTAGGGAACTATGTTTGTTTTTTGTTTTGTTTTGTTTTGTTTTGTTTTGTTTCTTCGGGCACCATTGCTTCCCTCCTCCTGGAAACTCACTCATCTGATATGACTCATTTCAACACTTTTTAATCCTGTTAGTGTGTGAATACATATTCCATGAGAGAATTTCGGAATAAATCCCACAAATATACTGAGACCCACTCCTGGAATGCATCTTTTAAAAACTATCCCCTCCAAATCCAGGTTCTCGAAGGTCATTTGCTCCACTTAAAGGACTTTACACGTGGATGTCCCTACCCCTGAACACCCAGCATCCTCACAAAAGAAGGTAACAGACAATTTCAAAGGGAATATCCCTGCATGCTGACTGAGGCTAAATCTTATTAATTGTATATTATTCTCTTTAGACCCCCCAACTAAATTTGAAAAAAAAACCACGTTTTTAAAAGAAGTTTCAGAAATGGAACATTGTCCACTGGGAAATCAGAACATTACATCTCCATTGTTACATAATGGACCCGTTTACAAACTGCATCCAAATTCAGTCTTGCAAAATCCTACTGAATCTTTGCAAATAAAATTAAATTGTCTCCTTAAAATAAATCACAGGTAACTTTGGGTCATCTGTTCAGACTAATTCCTTCAAAAATCTCTGGTGATGTGAAACCTTCTAGAATCCTCATTTTCTCATAAAATCTTGACACTAAGTGATAATGCCCTCTGTCCAATAGTCCAAAGCCAATTTTATTTCAGGAGCCAACAGGGGAAAAACTTCTCAGCAATACCAGTCCCGAGGGGGAAAGATCAATCTGTTTGTAGGCCTGCTGCAGTCGACCTGGTGATCCAAGCTGGGCTTGTTTACCTCAGTGCTGAGACACTCAAGTAGAACCATCTCTATGAAATCCGTGAGTGGTTTTCAGTTGTATGATGCACTTGCATTGAGATTTGGATTATTTAAATCCTAAGGTGAGTCTTAGAACAGTGGTCCTCAACCTGTGGGTCTTGACCCCTTTGGGGGTCAAATTACCTATCACAAGTTCACTGAAGACCATTGGGAAACACAGATATTTACATTTTGATTTATAACAGTAGCGAAATTACAGCTATGAAGTTGCAACGAATATAATTTTCTGGTTGGGGGTCACCACAACATGAGGAACTGTATTAAAGGGTTGCAGCATGAGGAAGGCTGAGAACCGCTGCTCTAGAGTCACAGCCAATGACCTCGTTTTCCGTTTAAGGATTATTTTTATTTTCTGTGTAGGAGCGTCTTGCCACATGTGTGTCTGCACACTACATGTGTGTGGTACCCACTTCAGATACCCTGGAACTAGAGTTATACTCGCCGAAAGAACAGCAAGCACTCTTAACCATTGAGTGATCACCCCAGCTTCTAGAGAGTGAATTCCTAAGAATGGAATCTTGTTTCCTTATGGCTGTTTATACTGCTTTATAACTTATAAAAAGCAAAATACTGCATTTAGTACCTGACAAAGGAGAGGGGACAGGGTAGGGACCAGGAACTCCTGACTTGTTTTAATGGCACATCTCAGGCAGGCACTTGCCCCAGGCAGAAAAGCTCTGATTGGGGTCTTGACTGTCCAAGGCCAGTGTGTGATAAACCCAGAGATCTTGATGTCAAGCATCTGTCAGTCATAGTCTGGGTTTCTTTCAGAGTCCTCTAAGGGCACTTGCTGGATTTGATCCTTGGGATCCACATAGTGGGAGGAGATGACATTTCCTGCAAGTTGTCCTCTACACACAACTAATGGAACACACACACTCCAAAAATTCAGAGAAGCTCTTTATCAGTATTACTAATGTTCTATATGTATAATACACATGCATATTATCATGGTTACACATATACACATATTAGGAGTCTGACCTCTGTAGGTACTTGTCTTTGGAGAGTTCTACAGTGTTTGTTCTTCTTATGTCTGTCTTATCCACTTAGCATAATGTCTCATCCACGTGGCCACACACATCAGGATTTCCCACCTTTTAACAGTGTAAACAACTCCATTGTGTATATAGACCGCATTCTAGCCGTCAATGGATACCAGGATTGTTTTCATATCTGCGTGCTGTAAATACTACTATTGTCATCGGTGGCGACGCAGACACGTGTTTGAGCTCCTGCCCCCGGTTCTTTTGTGTGTCCCCCTGAAGCAGAATTGGAGGTTGTATGGCATTTCCACTTTCGTTCTACGAACCCATTCCTCCATGTCTTCCAGCAGAGCACAGGTTCTAGTTTCTCCAAATCACTGACAACTCTCTCCTGTCTGCCTGCTGTCATTGTCATGGAGGTAGTATGGGGTCCTGTTTCTCTGATGCCTTTTGATGGCCTTCGCCTTTTCGCGTGTTGATTGGCCACTTCTGTATCTTCTATGGAGGGAGTCATTTGCCCATTTTTAAACTGGAACAACTCATTTAAAAAAAATTAAGTTCATGCTTCCAACTCAGATTTGAAGAAACCACTCCAGTGATTGAGAAAAGATGAAAAAACATATTTAAAAATGATTAATCTTCTCCATCTGCCATTTTGCATGCCAGAGCCCTCCATTTGAGCTTAGGGATGGGCTGTGAGAGTTCTGCCCTGCCCTTTCCACAAGTTACCTCTCCATGGGAATAAACCTCTAAGTTCCATACTGCTGCAATTTCCCCCACATTCATGACACGGCGTTTTGCCAGCTAAATCACTATGCTTGGCAATGTATCAATGGATTAGAATTTCAGGATCGTTTTCCTGGAAAGCGAGATGTGTGGAGGAAAGGCAATTTCTATTCCAGGGTCCCCTCACTACTTTTCGGGCCACAGTTTGTACCAATGGGATACGCACACCAAAGAAGGAGAGAACGTGAAACGAGACCTGAAGACCTGTGAGTAAGATTTGTCCTGGCCAGGAAGTAACTTTGACAGCAAGGTGTCCATGTCTTTCGTTTCCTGCTAATAACTTACAGGCTAAAGAGAAAGGATTCAGAGAAAGCCAGTTGAGATGGAGACACGAATTGTATTGCTTCCCATCCTCCTCCAGTATGCTCCTCTGCTCTTTTATATTCTATACCTGTCATTGAGCCCAGCATGTCTGCTTTGACTCCTTGGTTAATGACACTTGTGGGTTTATTCAGGTCTTAGAATAACATCTGTCTGCGAAACTCAAGAAGCAATAGAACAAAATGTCCAGTCCTGTTTTGGGGTCACACCTGGGCTGAGTCCTTCTCTGTGTCCAGAGGCAGCCATTTGGTCTTGTCCCCTGGCCTATGATAGTCTGACTTTGTCTAATTGTACCAAACCACAATTTTGCCTTCTTGGTATAGGTGTTTATATTGTTTTATGACTTGGGAAAGTAAAACACTGCATTTAGCTACTGGGTAGAGAAGAGGAGACCCCAACGTGTGTTAATGACACTTGCTGTGGGCAGGGAAGTGCAGATCTTGACTAGAAACCAGTGTGTGGTGAACCCTGAGTTCTCGAAGACATCTCAGTTTCTGAATGACCTGGTTTATCTGTGTTTTCCCCGGCCCCAGCTATTAAATTAATGATCATGTAGCAGATGCTGGAGTGGATTACTGAAATGGAGAGATTTTCTCCCCAGTAGGACCAATGGTAGAAATCCCTCCTTTGAGAAACCTGTGCTAATCTCCCAGCTGCTTGTAAGCTCCACACTGAGGAGCTTAAGCAATAAAAAGTTTCTGCCACAAACTTTTGGAGGCCAGAAGTCTGAGGTCAAGTTTTGGCAGCCCCTGTTCCCTCTGAAGTCTCTAGAATTGGTATTCCAGGCTCCACTCCTGGCTTCTTAGTAGGAGTTCACAATAGCACTACCTCATCCTTTATAGGACATTTTCCCAGTCATGCCAACTTGTCCCATTTCCTGACATGCCACTGGTGTTGGACTGTCCTGGTGACCTCATTTTAACTTTGTCACCTCTGCAAAACTCACTTCTCCTATTGGCATCACCTGCTAAGGCACTACGTTAAGATTACAGTGAATGGTCTTAGTTGTTTAGGTGGGGGATTAGAAAGGCTGTTGAGTTCAACCCATAACATGTCAATAACCTGCAGCTTAGAATTTTGGTCTGGATTCAGACAGGCAGATCCAGGCTTTTCATGAGTCTCTCTGGATTTTAGGTCTCTGTAAAATAAAGTATAGGACAGGTGAAACCCAGAATGTTCCCCACCTCTTAAGTTACCCGAGTTTCAAATAGTTCTTTCTATTCATCGGACTGCCTCAGATTTCTACTAAGGGTTCTGACAATAATGGATTAAACACAGGGAAGGCACTTGAGATCTGGGGCGGCAGAGCAATCAGAGAAGTGCTTTCTGTCAAGGAATAAAGACCAGAGTTCGATACCCAGACCCACTATAAGAAAGAAGCTGGGTGTGATGTTATGTGACTGTAATCATAGCGCTGGGGAGGAAGAGATGGGCAGATTCTTGGGGATCACTCATCAGCCAGCCTAGTTGACTTAACGAATCTCAAAGCCAGCAAAGAAACCTCTCCCCTCCCAAAAGGTGAGCAATTCTTAAAGCATAACAACTGAAATCACCCCCCCTGGTTTCTATGAACATGCATGCGCACACACACCACATAAATGTGCACAAGAAAGACACATGAAATCAGTAACATAGCGCTTGTCCCCAAAGTCCCAAGACAAGGATGAAGAAACTTTAAGAGTGAGACGGCTACCGCGGATTGCTTGCAAAGACAGATAGCACCCTTTGGACCTCCTCCTGTGCCGCCCTGCCCCCAGGGCCTCCCTGTGCTAAGTACAGCTTCGACTCCCCCATGACATCTTGTGCCAGACTTCTCAGCCTTTCCCGTCTCAGCCCTTGTCCCTGAGCAGTTGCCTCCTCTCTTTATCACACCAGGAGAGCCACTCATGCAGAACTGCAAATGTTGTCCTTGGTGATAAAATTATCCTGTGCGGCTGGGAAATCCACCCCCACGCAGCGGGCAGCCCTCGACTGACAATGCGGCCCCCAGAAAATACCCAGCATCCTGGCTCAGAACGGTGATTAGCACAAGTGTGTATTTTGCTTCTGCCTCTGCACACAGACACTTTAACTCTGGTGAGTGGTAAGGATGCCCAGCTTTGCCTTCCTCTCTGTGTGGCAATGTCATCTAGGGAGAAGCTTGTGGGAGGGATGGCATGAGCCCCCCGCCCCCGCTCCCCCCCGCGTTGAGAACATATTTCCTGCTTTCTTTTTCCTTTTTTTGGTGCTCAACTCCCTGCTCATTGTGGGGGAAATGTATAACTGTAAGGATGGCTAAAGAAGGCGGAAAGAAAAAAAAATCAGCCACTATCTTACTGTAAAGAGGCAATTATGGTGACATCTTGACACTTGTGCTTCTAGAATTTTCCTAAGCCATTATGTAGCAGAGTTGGAATCATATCGAATATGTTATTTTGAGTCACACTTTTACTTTGTGCTTGATATGCTCACAGCATTACTCCAAGGCTAGTTACTAGTCAACCTCTTAATGGATAATATTTGGGAGACTTATGACCTGTGGGCCCTCCCTCTCAGATTTAGTCCTCCGCATTGGCTTGGATTTCCTCAGACCCAGGAGAGTGATGGTAGGTCTCGTGTGACATTATAACAGTGCTCTTGTATTGCAAGTCTCCCTGCTCTTTAAAGGAAAATAGGCCAAGGCACTTCTTTTTGTTGCAGTAAGAAATTTGGAAATCTGAGATTCAAGTCCAGGACCAAATGTGAACAATGTTCCCAGTAGAGGTGTTATTATCAATGCTCTCAGGTCCTCAGCTACCAGGACATTGTGAGATTGAGGAGAAATGGCTCATTAGTGTGCTGTTATCATATGGAAAATTAGAGACCAGGGCAGGGAAGTCCACTCAGGGCAGAGACTGAGGGTATACACCCTATGTCCCAGATATTGTCATACCAAGAACTTCAGACCTCGGTGACTTTGCATTGAACCCATTTATGAGCCTATGTTAAAGATAAGTCAACTGAGAGTAAGGTTTTAAGTGACTTGACTAAAATCCTAACTTTAGGAAGTGGCTATGCTTGCCTAGTATTTCAATCCAAGCCCAAGATGTCTTACAACATTCCCAGGTTGCCTTTCAAGGGCGCCCGCGTCCCTAACAGCTAGTTAGATTCATATTGCAAGCATCTCAAAAACAAAAAAAAAGACACCTTGAGGCATGGCTAGTGTCATGGATAATGGGGTGGGTGGTAGGTAAATTGTGATTAAAGATTGTTGAGTTCTCCAGTTGTTCAACATGCTTACATGAGTCTCCAGTGAAGCTTTCTCTGGGCATTGCCTCGGTGTCCATTAACTGAAGAGGACTGCCTCATCACAGGTCAAGGCCAGTCTATGTAGGGGACTCAACAAAGTTATTTTTGGCCTCCCAGTAGGCGTGCTCCTAGGAACTGCATGACTTGTCCATGCCAAGGCTTTGCTTCAAGCGCATCCATGATAACTTCTACTCCCCCCTATCCATGCCATCCTTTATTCCTGCCTTAATTCTTACACAGGCACTGATTCTCCCCCACAGTGCTTCCCTGTAAAGCTGTGCATGAATTCCCTCAGTGTTTGCCTCACAGGCCTTGACTAAGACCATTGAGTCTCTAGTCACTTAGACTAATGGAAGGGCTGTAGACATGCCTAGCTTCCCTTGGTTATTCCTCCAACAGCATCTTCCCTTAGGGGCTCAGTGCTGGAGAGAGGAGAAGAGGAGGGCTTAGGAGCCCTGAGAAAGAACACGGTTCAGTGGGATGGTTAGCATGATGCATGTGGGCAGCCAGGCCATGTGGTTCCAATGTCGAATTCTCAGATGAGTGTCCACCCTTCAGAGCCAGAAATAAAGAACCCAGAAAGCCAAAAAATGAAAAAGCCTATAGTTCTTAACCCTCATGGTGTAGCCCTTGTTCACAGGAATGCCCTCATTCTACTGCTGTGATCCTGGTGACTGCTCCAGGGAACAGATCAAGCATAAGCATCTTTAAAAATTCCCTCAGAGGTCTAAGGCTCAGCCAGGACTGAGAAACTTGTCTCTGGAGACCAAGAGGCCGCAAAAGCCAGCAGTCCACTGAAATTTACGCCACAAGTTTGCTCTGCCCCCTGGGTGATCAGTTCTGAACTTACCACCCAAGATAAGTTGCTGGACAGTGCTCATGGGGGTAACCATGTCTCCCAGTCTACTGAAGGCTGCATGTTCCTCCAACGCAGTGGTTCTCAACCTCCCTAGAACCCTTTAATACTACAGTTCCTCATCCTGTGCTGACCCCAACCACAAAATCATTCATGTTGCTACTGTTATGAATTGAAATACAAATACTTGTGTTTTCTGATGGTCTTAAGCCACCCCTGTGGAAGGGTCATTTGTTGCCCCCAGGGGAGTTGTGACCCACAGGTTGAGAACCACTTCTCTAGAGGTGTACCAGGAAGCAAGATGAGCACAGGGACTCTTAAGGCAGGATCTTCTGAGGTGCTAATTAAGCCTGTGGATTCTCTGAGCCCAACCCATACATAATCAGAATCTGTAGGGTGAGATCGGGGATCCACATTTCTTATCAGACTCCCTGAGTGAATCTTCCCCACAGGAGTTTGAGACCTGCGGCTCAGAGCTCACTGCCAGGCACTGTTTACCAACATACTTCCTGTGTCTAAAAAGAAAAAAGAAAGAAAGAAGACCTTGCTGCTTCTGTGTTGCCTAGAGCACACTGCATTTTCCAAAGCACACTCAAGGACAAGTTCCTGAACAGATGTATGAACCTGTTGATGAATCTCTAAGGCTGAGAATATTCTTCAGTACATCCCTTTGAGCTCATTTCCCCTGCTAGCTGGTGTGGTAAACATATCTCGTGAATTGTTCCAAATATTTTTTTGTCATTGTGCAACGGAATTGACAGTTTTGTATAATAAAAGGTTAACATAATGAGCTGAAAAGGAAATGAATAAAGCTTGATTGCTCTGTTTGGAGGCAGTATTTGCAACTGGGCACACTGTACTTATCTTCATGCTTGGCCCATTGTCTAATGATTGTCTTCTTGGGATGTAAGATGGCTCTCACAAGGACAAAAATAGATATTACGAGACTTGTGTACATTCACCCAATAGTGTTCCCCTATCAAGGTGATACAAATATTCCTCTGACCACAGTGTGAAAACAATAGCATATGTGAGCTTGCTTAAGGCTCTCTCATGGGGCATGTCTGTGTCTTCTTCATACCCAGCTGCACATGTCTCCTCTAACTTCTTTAATTACTTGGTGATGACATGAGCGTTCATATAAATGAAATGATTTTCATTATCTTTCACAGTAAACAGCAGCAGGAAGCAGACCCAAGAAAGAGCCCCAAGTGGACCCTACACTAGTCTGGTTCCCCTCTTCTTTCTTTAAAATCTGTTTATCTTCTGGGGTCCAGTTATCTCTTGGTAGTCCTTCTGTCATCCCCAACCTAGGTAGAGACTGAGATAGCTCCATCTCAGCACCCCTTACTTTCTGCCTCCCCTCAAATGGACATAGGCAGCCCTTTTGCTAGTTTTCTTGTTTAACACCTTAGGGAGCACAGAGACAGGCCCAGGAGTCCATGAGAAGTTATACCAGGCCACTCTGGCTGTCCAAGATCATTTTCTTAAAGGGTCCTGTGATGGTCAATGTTAACTATCTTTTCAATGTGAACTAGGATCACCTGGGAAGAGAATCTCAGTGAGGGCTTGTCTACATTAGATTGCTTTGGGGACATGTCTGTGGAGGTTATCATGATTGTGTTTATGCGTACCCACTGTGGGTGGCACCATTACCTAGGCTAGGGATTCTGAACTGTACAGAGGAGAAAATGTGAGCTGAGCACAGGTGCATGGGTTGTGCTCAGTCCCTGATTATGGATGATTCGATGTGACCAGATGGTTTAAGGTCCTTCTCCCTTCTCTAATACGATGGGTTGAGTCCAGGAGCTACAATCTAACTTAACTCCCTCAAGTTGTTTTTCTCAGAATGTTTTATCAGAGCAACAGGAAAAGAAACCAAGACAAGTACTGGCGGGCTCTCCCGGGGGGACTGGAAGTCTCTCTTCAGAGGACAAGCTAAAAGCGATGCACCTGTCATATCATAGCCCAATGTGTCCATAAATTTCAAGTGGTAGGAACGAGTTCTCAGTGTGATAATGTGCAGGTGGGGAGCTATTAAGTAGATTAGTCTTATTACCATGGAATCAAGGTATCTGTTGTAAGAGTACATTTGATATAAAAGTGACTTCATGTCTCTCACTATTGCTGGGCTGTCCTGCCCTCCTGCTCCCTACCATGGGATGATATAGTATGTCAACTCAAGGTATTCTGTTGCCTTGATGTTGCACTTCCTCTGAGAGTTCCAGAACCATGATACAAATAAACTTCTATTGCTTATAAATAAGTCTCTCTGTAAATATTGCTGTACCAGGAAAGAAACAGACCAAATATCTACCAACTACCCCAGCCAGGGCTTCTGCTACCAGGACAAGATATGGAGTTGACCTCTTTTTAGGCTATGTTTTCGTGGATCTGAGTGGCAACTACAAGGACACGACATGATGGGTACTGAATTATGGCAAGCTCGCAGTCACCCTGCCCTGGTGCAGATACATTCCCCTCCAGGTGTCAACTCCCTACTCCTTCAACATAAGCAAGACTTAGTTTCTCATGGCTGCTATACCAAATGGAGAGAGATGGCTGCTTTACTCATGTCTCTTTGGTTAGATTTTTCTGTCTTTCTGTGTATAGCAACACATGGTAATATGAGAGACAGATATATTGCCAGTCTCTCAATCTCTTCAGGAAATTCTTAGCACACATTGGCTTTCTTATTCTGGAAGCAGGTGAAAATGTGTCCCCTTTCTACTCAGGACTTTCCTACACTGGCCATTGTCTGTCCTTGGTCACCACATTCAACCTTCCTAGGAGTGATCTCGATCTCCACACGAGGAGTCACAGCTTCTCTACTAACTTGGTTCTCCTAACTTCCATCCTCCTGGTACTAAAGTTTTTACTACAGAGCAATCATAATATGTAGGATAAGCTAGACTCCACTTTTGGCTTTAGCAGGTCCATCACACCTGATCAGGACACAGGCTAAGAGTTAAACTTGTTCCAGCTCCCACAGATATGTATCAAGACCAGGACAGACTGGCTTAAAAACTTGTACTTGTAACTTCCTATTAAACATAATATCAGATTTACTATTTATGGTAAATCTCATCTATGGTATTGTCTCAGCCTAAGAGCATGGCAATACCTATACTTCATAGAGACCATGAAGATCCATGGGCTCCATCATTCTGGAGGTCATCTACCCTAACCCTCTGCCCTTGAGTAGTGCTCTCCAGGCTTCCATGTCACTTCCAGACTCCACTCTGAGAACTGCAACTTACACTTCATTTGCCTAGGTGAAATAATTGTTACAGCCCAAGATAAATGAATGGTCTACCTCACCAACACTCGAACAAGCCACTTGATTTAGGAACTGCACTTCATGCCACACAGATTTATTGTGTACCTCCTGTAGGCCATGGATCTGCTAGAAGGTTGAAATATGGATGATATATTATCCATGACTCTTAAGTAGCTCAAAGACTAGTTGGGAAATGATCAAGTACCTAATAGCCAATGCGAGAGAGAAAATGATTTCATGATACAGGGAGGTGAGAGGAGGCTGGAGAAAAATCCAGAGGGTAGGATCCTGTAGTCTTTGAAGGAAGAGTGGACAGTGTTCAAATCATGATTGACTGTTTACAGCTATGTGATCTTGAGTAAATGATTTAATCTTTAAAATGCATACTCTGCGTGTGTGTGTGTGTGTGTGTGTGTGTGTGTGTGTGTGTGTGTAAAATGATGGCAATTGTCTTCTCTCATTGGGTTAGGAGAATTAAATGAAATATTTAACCAAGACTCCTACATAGAATCTCATGAAGTAGTAACAACAGTAGCGATTGCTAAGATTTACTGAATATTTGCTGATAGGTGGTAAGAAGAGACATAATGTTTGAACAATGCTTTGAAAGTGATTTGGGCTAGACTGGGCAGGAGAGATATGGTGACATATTTTCTACAGGGGGGCAACACAGCAAAGTTCTTGTGAACATGGAAATACAAGACTCTCCCAAGGATTGTCAAGGCCTCCCATGGTTGGGAACTGGCCATGGAGCATGCAGGAAATGACATGGCTGGGAATTGGTCATGGGACATGGAGGAGATGACACGGCTGGGAACTGGCCATGGAGCACAGGACATGGAGGAGATGACACGGCTTGGAACTGGTCATGGAGCAGGGACATGGAGGGGATGAGACTGAAGAAGTGGTACCCGCTGTCTGAGCACTTGAAGCTTCCTTCCTGTGCTGTAGTTCACTTCTCCACTGTCCAGTGCCACATCTTCCCCCGCCCCTGGGAAAACCAGTACAATTTATAATGTCAAAACATTCCAAGCGGGGTGGATCAATGCTTCAGTGGGTAAAGCAGGTGCTGTACAAGCACAAGGACAAGAGTTACGATTCCCCAGATAAATGTAAATACCAGGCAAGTATTTACAGGGATTCCTGGAGCAAGCTGATGGGTCACAGTAGTCATTTTGGCAAACTCTGCGTTGAACTTAGAGATACGGCCAGGCTGTGGAGGCACACACCTTTAATTCCAGCACTTAGGAGGCAGAGGCAGGCAGATCTCTGTGAGTTTGAGGATAGCATGGTCTACAAAGCTACACAGAGAAACCGTGTCTTGAAAAACCAATAAATAAATAAATAAATAAATAAAACCCTGCTCAACTTAGACATGCTGTCTCAATGAACAAGGTAGAGAGTTATTGATAAAGAGCCCCAATATCAACTTCAGGACTCCACACACATATACACATATGTGTATATGCACCTGTATACACACATTGGCCCACACACATGCAACATGAATATACACATGTGCATACACCACACATACAGAGCTACATAAGAAAAACCCTAAGGATAGAAAAATGGCCTTTGTGTAGTGCTAGAAGGGTATGGCCTTTTGTATGAATATTTTAGCAATAGAAACTGGAATATTGGCCGGGCGGTGGTGGCACACGCCTTTAATCCCAGCACTCGGGAGGCAGAGGCAGGCAGATCTCTGTGAGTTCGAGGCCAGGCTGGACCGACAGCCTCCAAAACAATACAGAGAAACCCTGTCTCGTAAATATCAAAAAGAAAAAAAAAGAAAAGAAACTGGAATATTGGACCCGTTAGATGGCTCAGTGGGTGAAAGCACTTGCTACCTTGGACTGTCAAGGTGGAAAGTGAGAAAAACACTCCTAAATGGTTTCCCTGACCTCTAACACATGCATTATACTACTACTACTACTACTACTCACACACACACACACACTGAGAGAGAGAGAGACAGAGAGAGAGAGACAGACAGAGAGAGAGAGAGAGAATAAATGTAATTTAAAAAGAAATCAAAATCATTCATAGTGTCCATAACTCTTAACCCAGTGCTTTCAATTTTAAGAGTTTAGCATAAGAAATCCATCAACACCATTTAGGGAGATTCATGTAAGCAGATTTGTAGTGGATAAAATTCAGAAATGATTTAAATGTTCAGAAATGCAAGATGAGTTAGTGTCACCAAACATGAGTCAGGGAGCTTGAAGCGTGTAAAAACCAATGCCCAAAGATGAGTTTGGGAAGAGAGGAGATAGGCTTTATAGAGGATGCTAGCAGGGAGGCAGATATTTTAATATCTCAAGTGCCACCTTGCCCATCATTGGAGAGGTAGAGGCATTTATATGAGGACCCGAGGAAGGGTCGTGTGCAGAAATCAGTATTTCCCAGGAATGGAGTCAGTGTGGCACTAACCAGAACTGAGGGCAGGACATTCCATTCTTTTCAATTAATGTTTTAAAATTAAATCTAATCAAATATTAATTAATACAATCATATACTATATAGTATAATTATATTGTAATTGTAATAAATTAAAATATATCACTTTCTCCCCTTCCTTCCTTCCTACGTGACTCTCTTATTATTTCTCAAATTCATATCCTCTTTTATTTGTCTTATATATATGTGTGTGTGTATGTATACACACTCTCCCTTGCACTTTCTCTCAAAATAACATCCTCTTTTCCTTTGTTTTATATAAATATCGTCTCCCCCCACAAGGCAGGGGACATGACGATGCATCCTGTAGCTATGGGCCACCACGGAGCTTGACCGTCAGGTCTCCTCTAACAAAACAATATTCAAGCACTGAAGAACTAGTAGTCACCAGAGCTGTGGTCCCGAAGATCAGCCAGCAGCATAGAAGGAGCCTGTTTGTGGTTGGGTTTTAGGTGGGAAGGGCGGGATGGAGACCGATACTATAATCTGAGGCTTGTTTAAAATGTCAAGGGAAGGATGTCTGTGAGAGGCACAGGAAGAGAGTGCCAATGCTGGGAACAAGTTTCGTTTGGAAGGTTGAGAGTCTGGATACACACCCCACCCTAGAGCCATAGCAGCAGCGGTTGTGAGGGAGAAGGTTCCAGAAGCCATTTGGAAGAGGAAGAACTAGGACTGGAGGCAAAAAGTGAGTCAGAGACCAGCAGCCTGGGCAAAGCGAGTCTTCTCTGGTACCCAGGGATAAGAGAACATGCTCTGTGGAGACCCAGAAGACACCCCCAGGACTCACCAGAAACATGGAGGAAGTCTTGACAGAGAGAAGGCTGAGTTGACCTGGTTCAAGTGTAACTGCAGACTGGACTGCTGGGGATTTCTGAATTCTATACGGAAGGGTGTAGAAAGACACACACAAAAGAGTAAGAGCTGCCACATCGTTTGAAAAGCACCTCTGGGTCCTCTGTCCCTGATGCTTTCACCCTCCGCCCATTTGTGCACACTCGAGTCTCTGCTCCACTGGACATGCAAATGGGACTCTTGGTTGCTGCTGGGGTCCTGCCCTGCGAGGCACAGTAAGAAATCAGAGTGGAACGGACGTGGGCCTGGCTTGGTTCTGCAGAAAGTCCAGCGGGCTGAGCCCTGTCTCTTCATAAGTTTTTGCACTAACAGAAATCAGTTCCACCCAGCTTGAAATTTGTTAGGTGATCCTTTTAGCTGTGTGGCAAGTGCTCTGTAGACCTGTTTACCCTGTCAATTGTGCCTTTTGCCATGTTTTCACATAGACGTTTTTAATCCCTTAAACCAACATTGTTGTTTTCTTATAAAAGAAAACAGAATAGGGTTTATCAGAACCAACCAGACCAAGAGCATTTTACCTTGGGGTGCCCTGAAGCATCAGTCTGCCCAGCAGACTTCTGGATACCCATAACACTGCTTGGAAACCTCATTGAAGATGCTAATGTATATCACAACACTCATATCAAGTCACACTGTGTGTCTGCCCTGTGGCTGTCGGTTATGTGTGTCTCTCTCATTAAAATAGTCACAAGTACCAAGGTCCACATCTATGTATCCCAAGCCTGGCAAAGAGCCTGGAAAAGGCAGTAGCATAGGAGCCAGTGGTTTGAGATGGACTGATGAATGGACAGAGAGGTAAAGTCCAACCCAGGGCTGGAGGAAGAAGATGAGGAGAAGCCAGGAGAGGGAGCTATGAAATGCTTTGCCTCTTACACTCAAGTATGAGTGTGTTGAGACCCGGTGGAGACTGGGTATGTATTTACACGGGTAAGCAAAGAAGCTTCTGGGAAGGTAGTCTTTCCTTGGGAAGGTAGGTGACCCAAGGACTGTAGCCTAGGCTGAGCACAGAGTGTAGCTCCTAATCCCAGTCTCTCTCTGACGTTTTTCTGGGGCCAAATACTAGATAAAAATAAACCTTCCCTCTGTTACTTCTACAGGATACCAAGCAAGAGATGAGGCAAGTGCAGGCTTGGGATCAGCCATGGCAGAGACAGCCAAGCCACTGTCCGGAGAAGGTGGACTTTGTCGCGGGCTGTGGGAAACACAGCTTCATCCAGGGTCACTACAGGGAAATAAGCCCAGAAGTCCTGGCTTGGGCCACCCAGGATCTGTGTGGCTGTTACACACAAATTGTGACAGCACTGGGAAGTGCTTCAGGAGGTCTCCATGACAGAGTTGCCACGGTGCCACTGTGCCATGACAGGAAATGGGTGGCTATTGTGCCTCCCGCTCGGCGACCAATGGGCTGCATTTCACAGCAGGCATGAAGTAAAGAGTCTACCACATTCTTCCGGAGCAGGAAGTCCAGTTAAGATTTTTATGGTGATGTTTATAGTTTCAGGATAGAATTCACTAGAAACACAGATCACTGGGAGCTGCCTGATAGAGAGCATACAGGAGAGAGAGAGAGAGAGAGAGAGAGAGAGAGAGAGAGAGAGAGAGAGAGAGAGAGAGAGAGAGAGAGAGAGAGAGAGAGAGAGAGAGAGGAGAATACCAGCAAATCAGCAAACAGCCCCTTCACAGCTGCTGTTCTCTGTTCTTACAGCCCAACTGTCAGCAAACAGAACTCACCTTGTGCATCAAACACTCCAACAAAAGACATTTCCCTTGAACTCGGTCCTCCAGTGACTATTGTAAGGACAAGGACTCTTGCTTTTAGGAGGAAAAATATTTCATGAGATGAGAAAAGGCAAATCCATCATCAGTAAGCCAGAAAAAAAGCCCAATTATTTTCCTGGAGGCTCAATCTTAATATAGGATCATGTGGGTGGGGCTTTCTGAGATATTTTCTCACTATTCTGTTTTCTGATATGATGGCTTTCAAATGTTTTTGACTACATATTTAATCAGTGAAATTATCTGGGGCATGCACCACCAACATGCATATGTATGAATATTTATTCATAGTTATTACAGAAAGTGTGCTGTTTGTTGTGTCTATAGTCAAAGTCCTAATAGTCTGTCCCAATAAACAAACAAGACTCATCTCACAGACTGGTAAACGAAGACTTAAAGGAAGTGTCTTCCTCAGACCTGATAAAGCTTGTGAGGATGGATTAAATAAAGCCCACCGTAAGTCAAGCCAGTGACCTCCCCCACCAGTTTACCCACTCACTGCCCTGTCTCCACGGGTGGTCTAAGCTGCTGTCCCTCAAACAGTCAGATTCTTCCTTCCATGGTGTCCCAAATCTCCTTTCTCCCAGTCCCTCCCAGTTTGGGAACAGACTGTTCATGTTAGCCTCTAGTAGTTTCCACATTTGTCCTGCTTTGCCTGTTTTTCCATCAACTCCTGTAACCCAGGGTAAACCACAGTATCAGGGTTCTGCAACCGGGAGACACAGGCTTCATGGGCCCCATCCATTTCCCCACGCTCCATTAGGCAGAGATGATGCGGAGTCCATCTGCGGGTCTCACCATGCCCAGGGGTTGATGTATTCTGAAATTTATTTGTAAGAAGAAAATGTGTTCTTCACCAGGACGAACATGAGATGTGACTTGCTCTGAGTGACCACACCCGGCAGGGAAGACGAGGTGTTTGAGCTTCCGGGATGGAATGAGGCATGAAGGAGAACAGCTTCCCTGGTCTTGTAAAATCACCAAGTCTCAGAAACAAGGGAAAGATGAAGCCATGGAAATACCTGGAAACAAGGAAAATTCAAGTAAGGCAGGTGAGAATTCATCAGCTAGTGTGTCAGAAGTTAGGCAGGGCTGGGTAGGGATGGAGCTGGGCCGGGGTGGAGGGGTTAGTGGGGGATCTGGGAGGTCTCACAGTTGAAAGCATATTCAGCTCTCTGTGTGTCTGGGCGCCAAGGCTGGGATTACTGTTTAACTAAGGTGGGGCTGCAGTGCCTGCTGAACCCATATAAGGAAGCACCGGAGAGGAAGAAGCAAGCAGAACCTGCCTGGCATTGCCAGCCCTCTTGTGTTTCCTCCAAAGTGACAGCACTCTCCTCCATTGTCCCCTCTGCCTCTCGCCAACCCTCAAGAACGCTGCAGCTCAGTCTGTGAGACTGATTCACCCCAGCGGGCTTCGTGCAGGATCTATTGGATGCACCTGCAGAGGACACAGGTGAGGTGCTCTGGACCTAGATAACCCTCCTGCCATCAGCGAGTCTACGTGTTTCCTGGGAAACCTGCCTCACCTCGTGATGCTGGTTCTGGGTCCTGCCCCAGGGCTATGATGCAGGATTCAGGGTCTTTGAAGACTGTGCCTTTCCTATGTACCTGGTCCAAGGAGATAGATGCTTCCAGAGGGAAGAGTCAGAAAGAGGGGAAATCATGGTCAGAATATATTGTATTTGAAAATATCTATTTTCAACTAAAAATGTAGTAGGGACAAACACAAGTTGAGTCTTGCAGAGGGGCTTATCATAATTTTGCCCCAGTTCACAAAGAGCAAAGATCTCAGTCATTTAGTCAACTTTGCTCTCTATTCATTTGGGGCCATGACCTTGAGGTCATTGCTGGTCATAGGAACACTCTGATGAGAGGAATCATTACTTCTTTTTTAATCTATCTTTTGTGTGTGTGTCTATGTAGGTGTCTGTGCATATATGTGCTTATGTGCATGAATTTCAAAGTTTAACCTTGGTGTCATTTCTCAGACATTTTTCACCTTTTTATTTACTTATTTATTATGTGTATAAGTGTGTGTGTGTGTGTGTGTGTGTGTGTGTGTGTGTGTGTGTGTAGAGGCCAGAGACCAAACTTGGGTACAACTCCAGGATTCACCTACTTTGTTTTGCGAATCAGCGTCACTGGGACCCAAGACTGGATATTTCTGCTAGACATATTGTCAAGTGAGCCCCAGGGACCTGCCCATCTCTGCTGGAATAAGCGTGTTCCACCATGCCCAACTTTCTATGTAGGTGCTGAGAATCTAAGTTGGGTCCTCATGCTTATGTGGCATGGACTTCACCAACTGAATAATATGCCTAGCCAAGTAATCGTGACTTCTATGTCCACTGATTCACAGGTCTGGGAGAGTAGGCATTTAATATATATATTCACTAAAGGGAAGCATGGAGCACGGACACTGTTTTCTAATAATATGGTATAATAGCTACAAGAATGAAGTTGAAAAAACTCTGAGCTCAACACAAAAAGCAGGTCACAGCCACTGCTGAGTTAGGTGACTTCTATAACCTCCTGCTACATTGTAGTCACATGAGTGCCTCTGTGGTTGCTGAAGCTACCCAGTCTTTGAGATGTGATGCTGTTGTCAGGGTGACACAGCTGGGTAGGTCAACCCCATGCTTCCCAGATTAGAACAAAGGTGTATTTCCCTTTGTGCTTAGAATGGGGTCACAAATGACAGGTGGACCTCTGTTTACCCCCAAGAGGCAGTGACTGGATCTTCAACCAGAATACTTTCTTGAATTTCTCTACTGTGTACTCAGCTTGACCTCACTGCTATCTATGGGAAGGTCTGGTAACTATACGAGGGATTATTTATTACTATGAGAAGTGGAGAGATACAATAACATGCTACTTGTGTAATGGGCAGATGTTATAAGTACTGTGAGTTCATTATTCCCAATTTGTAGACGGAGAAAGTGACTGTTAAGCTCTTACTAAATGCAAATGACAGAGCCTTGGTTTGCTCCCTGATTCCTTGATTGCCTCTTAGGCAAACAACTTAGAAGAGAAGGTGCTGGGAGGCAATGCACAGTGAATGCCTCCTCATTGGCACTGGACAAACTTTGTATCCTTACTACCTTACCTGTTAGAAGTGTCCCAGTTTCCTCTTCGCTAAGATGTGGTAGCCACAGTTGGTTCCTCTGAAGACTGAACAGTTAAATAAAATGGTAAGTACAAAGGACTTTACAGTGCATGGGTTGTGGATATTGCTCAAGAAAGTTGAGTCTTTATTAGTGATGATACTTTATCCCGGGCTCCCTGCTAACTGGCTACTGGCAAAGTTTAAGTGCTCCTGTACTAGCGTTAGGTGCTACCATCCAGGCAAGCAAGAGTGAGGGAAATTGGAGGTAACCAGAGAATGGTGGGAAACAATAGAGATTCACCCATCTGGCCTCTCTTCATACAGAGACATGGCCCAGGCACTTAGCTAGGGAATGGCTGTATATCTTGTCTTGCATGGAAACAAGAGAAGTGATGAACATTCTGGATCCCTCATTTTCCTTGTTCAGATGAGCTTACTCTCCTGTTCTCCTGACTGTGTTATCTGATTCACTGTCCCTCACTGAGAAACCTACACTCATCTAGTCTTTAGGGTGGGCACTTCATCAGAGTCTGGGAACAGTTGGCAAAGGTGTTTCCTTGTCTGGGGTAGAAAAGGAAACTGAGAGGCTGAGTAACTTAGTTTCTTTTTTTGTTGCTGTGAGAAAACACTCTGGCAAGAGAAACTTACAGTGGGAAAGGATTTCAGTTCACAGCTCAAGATTACAGTCCATCACTGTGGAAAAAGTCAGAGCAGAAAGAACTTGAGGCAACGAGTCACATTATGTCTACAACTGAAAGACAAAAGCAATAAATATATGCACATTAGTATGTAGTTTACTTTTTCAGCTCTTATACAGACATGCCTGGGGAATAGTTTTACCCACAGTGGTAGGTCTTCTTACTTCAATTTGGTAGTCAAGATAATCCCCCATAGACATGCCCAGAGGCTCATCTCCCTGGTGGCTATAACCTCTGCCAACATTACAGTTAACACTAACTGTTCACACTAGGCATGGAGGCACATGCAATGAACCTGTGACAAAATGTAAGTTCAAAAAGGACCAAATAATCATTTTAGTATTTTACTAATTATCCATTTTCTTGGCATAATGTAATATACTAGCATTTTCTAGGGGTCACCTCTTTCACCCATGAGAGAACCATGAGGGTTTCAGATGGCCCCAAGCACTCTACCAGTCAAGCAAATGTCCAGCTCCACCTCTGCCTCTTCAACCCTGCTGCCTAAAACACATGGAGTGAACGCGGCAAGCAAGTAATAACAAGAAAGAGAAAGGAAGGAATGAAAGAAAGTGAAGGGGGATGAAAAGAGGGAGGGAAGGATGGAGGGGCAGAGGAAGGAAGGAAGGAAGGAAGGAAAGAGGGAAAGGATGGAGAAAGGAAGGAAGGAGGAAAGGAAGGGAGGAAGAAAGGAAGGAAGGAAGGAAAAAAGGAAGGAAGGGAGGGGAGGGAGGAAGAAAGGAAGGAAGGGAGGGAAGGAGGGAGGGAGGGAGAGAGGGAGGGAGGAAGGGAAGGAGGGAGGGAGGAAGGGAGGGAGGGAGGGAGGGAGGGAGAGGAGACTAAGACACCCAAAAGACATATGAAGCTAACAGAGCCAAAAGTAAAACAGTGTATGGTTTCTGAGAGCTGTAGTTGGGAGCTCCTTGGTATAAAGGGTTGATGCCAACATTTGGGCTAATGTTGCATGCTGTCTTTTCTTTGCTTGGAGAGTCATTATTCAAATCTGCATATAAAGGCTATGCAAAGGCCAGAAGAAAGGCGTTGAACCCATGACCTCTTCCTCTACCAAATACCTATAGGAAGCACTACTTTTGACCATAGCGGTTGTAAGCGGGCCTTGATCTCCTTCTGCCTTGATCCCTAAATTCTCAAGGAACTTTATTACATTCTATTTTTTTCTATTCCATAGATGTTTTGTTTTGTTTTTTTGCAGAAAAATTCTGCAATATAATGAGAAACCCAGCAGTATGTAGAAAGTTCATCAACCTGCATAGCTGAATACCCAGTAAACAGCTGGGACCAGTTCCTCATCTTAATGATGAAGTTGCATGTGAGATGTGTGAGGGGCCCTTCTAGCCCTCTGTAACCGCGATATGTTCAAAAGCAGCTGTGAACCCATTCATCCAGCTCCCGCGTTGCCTCAGAGACAGTCTAATTGTCTTCTTTTGTTTAGATCTATATTCATTGCTTATATCCAGCAATGAATCCAACTTTTTAAAGTGCTGGTGTAGGGTACAAAGTAAGTTTGTCACACTAGCTGCCCTTTTGTTTGTCACACTAGCTGCCTATCTGATGGAGTCATATACGAGAAGAATGTTGGATAACATCACAGATGTCCTGGTGTTCTATTGCATTGTTGGGTACATGGATAACACCAGGGATGACCCTGTTCTAGTACCAGTGTCTTCCTTGGACCTGTGTATCAACCCTATCCACCTACTCAGTGAGGGTGCTTTTCCCAAATGGGCGCAGGATCCCCCAATGACTCCCTGTTAACCTCGGGTATTTGGAAAGGTGGTTCAAGCAACAGGAGAGGTCTTGATAGCATCCCCATCTCTTCTCAGAGAGAGGCTTCAGGCCTGTTGGTATTCATGAGGGCTGACCTGTCCCTCACTCCGAAATGTGACCTTATCTACTTGGAAACTTGACTTTAGAACCTGGGATCATCATCAGGTGTTCCAGATTGCTTCTCAGGAAAAGAGAATGGTCCCCTTGGTCAAAGCGCTCCCTGGCTGTTGGTACCACTTACTCCTCCTTTCCATCCCCACCACTCCCATGCCACGTTGGGAGTGGCCGCTGATAGAGTCAGAGTTGGGCTGGGCTTCCAGGCCAGGGCTCTGCCGTACACTTGTGAGCTAACACCGACCAAAAGTTAGTATGTCAAGCCAACTGGGAAGCCAGAAGCAGCAATAGAGGGGTAAGGACTATCTTCAAGAGCACCGTCTAGAGATGGGTCACAGCACATGCATGTTTTCTGGCTGTGTGTGAATGGATGAAGAAAGGCATATATACTTAAACACAGTAAAAAGAATCTCAACCTTACTGCCTGGTAATATTTAGGATACATAAGATCCTTTCTCTTTCCGTACATATTCTCAGCACCATAAATATAGGGCATACATTTAGAAGGTAGGGGAAACTTTGAAGAAAGTCCAATTTGCTTCCAAAGGGAAAAACTAAGGCTAGGGGGAGCAATGCTATATATGAGATCAGAATAGCAACATAGATCCTCTCTGTTCTTTCTATCCCCTAGAACTTCCTGAGGTGTTCCTGTCGGTTAGGAACCCCTGTATGCTTCCTGAGGCTGTGAGGGTGGGAGGTTGGGAGGCTTTGTTCACGAGCCAGGCCAGTGGGAAAGAGAGTGGTGTGGCTGCCATGTCTGCTGACCCACAGAAGGTATCTTCCACACTCTGTGCTCTCAATGCCAAGCTGTCAATCTCCTTGGCAGCCAGCACTGAGGCTAAACCCAGTCACTGGCAGGCAATGGATGGTTCTATTCTGAGCACTCACTTCTCTGGCACCTGCTATAGAGCCGGGATGCTTCACTGCTTCTAAATCCGAGCGTGGAGAGAGGCTTCTTTCCCGGCTCCCACTCCCGTGGCCAGTTGGTGGGCTAGGGATTATCTCGGAGGATGGCGGGCACTTGCTCACTCCCATCCCTTTCAAGCCTGATTAAGGGGAATGGACAGGCGCCATGTGTTACTGCAGGCTGGACTTCCAGCCCTGAAGCCGGGGATAGTGCAGAGGCCCCCCAAGTGCTGCCCAACTTCTCCCACTTGACTTTGAACCTCAGTTTCCTCCTCTGCAAATGGAACACACTGCGATCTTTGTGATGATAAATCTCGCTTGTGATAAACTATGAGATAAGATCCTGGGCAGACCTGTGAGGATTATCCTCATCACATTAATTGATATGGGAAGGTCCACTCTAACTGTGTGTGGCACCGTTTCCCAGCAGGGGAGGCCTACACTATGGAGAGCGGAGAAGGCAAACAGCCCATGCCTATACCACTCTGTTGCTGTCTCCTGCTACGTTGACTTCCCCGCTGCGATAGACTATACCTTGAACTGAGAGACGAAGCAGCCCCTTCTCTCATAGGTTGCTTTTGCCAAAGTGTTTATGCAACAGCAGGAAAAGAAACTGCGAGAGTTTTCTTCTGAGACTTGCTTTTCTGGGAGACATAACCCCCAGCCTTGGCTTTAGACCATAAAGGGCTGGGAACTCCCTGAGGTGTCTGAAGCATGAACATAACTCAAGGCCAGCAGTCACCTTGGAGTTTAGTTCCGTCTTCAAGACCTGCCACCAATGCTCATTCTCACACTGGAGCCTTCTCCCCCTCTTTGGGAAGTTCTGAGCCTTCCACCAATGGCAGACAAGCCTATGCACAAGGCCTCTTTCTTCTCTCCTATCTCATGCTCCCTTTCTCTTTCTCTCCCTTCCCCCTTCGTCCCCTCCCCATCCTTCTCTGTCCCCAGTCCTCCCTCCCCATTTGCTCTGTGGACTGGCCTCTCCCTCTCCTCCCCTCAATCCCTCCTCCTTTCTCTCTCCCTAACGCTCCTAGGCGTGTCAAGGAGGCACATAGCTAAAAGTGGTTTGCACGGGGTGTTTTTCCGCCAGAGAGCAGTTAAGTGCCTTATTTTCTCCACTCCGGTAACTAAATTATTCTCCACGTGTTAAACAGTGTAATTAAACACATACACATGAGAGTGAGCAGGACCCTTCCCCCACCCTTCCTTGTCCCTTGTCAGCAGAGAGTGTGTGAGCCCCAGCCTTCAAGCTCTGTTAGTTTTAATTTGAGTTGTGGAATTAGTAATGGGTTTTGCTGTAACACTGTTGAGGGAAATAGATCGCTTCTCGTGCAGGGTTTGGGCACCATTTCAAATGAGTATTTGTTAAGGGGAAAGCCGTCCCTTGTCGTGTTCTGCTACATTACATTAGATTTATTTCCATTGTTCTGAAAAACACCAGCCAGGAGAGAGAGGACTGTGTGCATCACTCCTGGGCAAGCAACAATTGAACACTTCTTCCTGTTTCTTAGCTGACTGGGAAAAAAATATAAAAGCAAACCAACTCACCCTTTGTGGCTAGACTATTCCAAGTACTTTCTGTAGACAGGGACACCGGGACAGCTCAGGCACCTGTCAGTGCAAGGCCTGGGGGAGCTGCTTTCCTGGGCCTGTCATTGGAAGGAAGTGACTGAGTGAGTCGGTGGTGGGGAAATTGGATGCCGAGGAAAAGTAATTGGGTAGAGAGAGCCCAGCAGGCCAGAGTTGAAAGCGATCTGCAGGCTGCAAAGACTCTTCTGCGTCTGTTTGCAGTCGTGCTTGATGAGTCCGACTGAAGCTCTGTCATGCTCTTCCTTGTTCCGTGGCATTTCGTGTCATTAGCAGCACTTTTCCTGGGTGCTGCCCAATAAGGCAGCCACTAGTTGCACGTAGATGGGTACAGTTAAATGCAATTTAAATGTAAATGAAATAAAATGGAATCAAATTAAAAGTCGGTCACTGGCCTTATACCAGGAGCTCAAGGGCCACACGTGCCTAGTGATTCCTGTGTTGTATGTGACAGCGTGTTAATCAGAGTTCTCTAGGGCAACAGAGCCAAGAGAAAGAATATATATATTAAAATCTTACTTACTAGACTGGTTTGCATGATGTGGCCAGGTTATTTCCAACATAGGCTGTCTCACACCAGAGAGTCCAAGAACCCAGTAGCTGTTCAGGGTCCAGAGACAGTCAAACTGCTGCCTTCCCAGGACAGCTATGCTCTGAAAGGCTTGGGAGCTGGGATGCAGGGGCTGGGGACAATGACATTTCTGTGCCCTCCCTCCCAGGAAACTTATTTAGATACTGATCATGGTCTCTAGGCCCCTTGCCTGCTTGACTGGACTTCTTCCAGCCTGTGTATCTTATTTGTACAAATTTAATAAAGTCACCCACTGTTCCAGGTGGATATGACTAGCATGTCAAAAAGCCTGCCTGCAAGTAGAGTGAGTACTTACCTCCCTACTCAAATTCTACTCCTGCTTGGACAGGAGAGGGAGGGAGGGAGAGCCAGACATACAGACAGAGAGAGAGAGAGAGAGAGAGAGAGAGAGAGAGAGAGAGAGAGAGAGAGAGAGAGAGAGAGAGAGAGAGAGAGAGAGAAGCAATGGGCCACTTGGAACATAGCCTCTAGTACTGAAGCCACACATTCAACACCCCAGAAGACCATGAGCAGCTTAATATACAAGACTAGAGCAACACATTGCCTTTGAAGTTCAGACCCCAAGCATAGTCCTGCTCCATTTTAAGCATGAAATTAGATATACAGAATATTTTCTTTTTCTTTTTTGTCCAGCATAATCTTTTCAGTGATTAGATGGGAATTTCATACAATGCTCCCCAGTCACACTTGCTTCCCAGACCTCTCAAGTCCATCCCCACCCTTGTGACCACCCCCCAAGAAAAGAAAAACACACACCAAGGCCAGTTTGTATTGCCCATATACTTATTGGAGCATGGTCCAATGCCCAGAGTATTTTCAATGAAGTTTTGCTAACTTTGACCCTGCTCTCTCTGAATGTGTACAGTTAGCCTTCTCATGCAAAGACAGTTTTGTGTCAGTCTGGGTCACACTTCATCCCCAGAGTTCTGAGGTCATGTAGAGTTTGGATTCTGTCAGCTCTTGGGTTGTGGCTCTCTTCTATTTCCACTGTTAAACATGACAGAAAAGTTGCAAAGGATCTTCATTTAAATCTCAGCAGGTGGAAATGCTGAGCAGGGCAGGGCAAGGGTCATAATTCGATGACCACCACAGTACAGTGATTCCCAGGTAATCCCGACTCACTCATCGGCATCTCTGGGTCAAAGTGTGAACTGTGGATCCTGTTACTGTGATGCATTCTCCATCACTGTGCTACATTGCACAGTGCTTCCATCTGGCAGGATGCACAGCAGCCCAAGCCAGCTACCACCTTACATGTACAGGAAGACAAGATTTTTATAGAAAATTGTTTTTAAAGACAGGAACACTACACACACACACACACACACACACACACACACACACACACACACACACACACACACACAAAACGCACATCCTCCAGCATTATTTGCTAAAAACTCAAAATGTTCCTCATGAATCTGTTTCAGTTTTTTTTAACCAGACTTGTTAAAGTTGCCATAGAGCTATAAAAATCCTTAAATCAGAAAAATTGTAGTGTTAATTAAAAATCAACTTTAAACAAACAAAAAAGGAGAAAAGCTCACAGTTTTTTCTATTAAATATCCACAACTGTTAGCATTTGGCTCAGTTTATAAAATCTAAACTGATACTTTAATATGTTTATGTAAATTAGAAGATAGTCATGTTCTTCAAAATGACACTGTGAAAGAAGATGAAGCCACAAGCTGGGTGAAGACATTTGCAACATATATGCCCAATCAAAGACAACTATCCCAAGAAGATAAAGAAGTCCTACAAATCAAAGAGAGAAGGACAAGCCAGTAGATAAATGTGCATAAGATATGAATATTCATTTCTCAAGGGAGGGAGCATGGATGGAGAAGAAACATATTGAAAAATGCTCAATCTTACCACTAACCAGGGAAACAAATTAAGACCACAAGGAGTTGCTACTTGCTCACACTAGATGGATACTAATGAGAAACTTGCCGATACCCAGAATCGCTCATGATGTACGGCAGTGGAGACTCTTTCTTCCTTGGAAAACCATGTACTGGCTTTGACTGCACATACACATAGTACACACCCAAAACGCCTACTTCAGGAGATCCAATCCGGAGATATTAGGGCGAGGTGTGCCCAAGCATATTTATGGCATAGCTTTTCGTTACAACAAAGAGAACTTCTAATATCTCTGGAGAGGTGGCTGTGTACGTTGTAGGATAATGTGTAAAATAGCAAGGAAAAATGAATGATGAATGTTATATAAAAGCTATGTACAGCACCTACTTTTAATCAACTTTAGATACAACTAACACATAACTGTACATATCTGAAGTGCAGACATTGATGGAACCGGAAGGTGTCCACACATGTGCTGTCCTTACCACACGCAAGATGAGCATCAGTGTCACCCTCGGCAGTTGTAATGTATTCATTCTTCTCCCTCACGTTGTGGGTGACACCAAACATTCCCGTCACAATTACATAGTTAAATGTACTTGTATGGCATGTGCCCCTTTCAGCTCGTTCCCTCATTCAGCATGATGATTTCTGAGAGTTATCAACATGCCGACAAGTATCAGTGCCATTCCATCAAAGAGACCTTTCCATCTTTCCACTCATTCAAATACTGTTAGGTGCTGCCTGGCCAGTCTTCCTCATGGCCACTGACATCCATTGCCTTCTATCCCAAGGTCCTAGTTAATATTCCTCAATTCCCTCGGATCTGCAAACTTCTTAGAATACATAATCAGTACCAGGAAAGCTGTTGGGTCAAACTGGAGTGAATTAGCCACTGCTGCAGATTGAGCTGAATTCCCTCCACCCCTACCAAGACTAGTATGTAGGAAACCTAGCCCCTAGCATGACTGCATCCAGAGATAAAATCATAAGGAACTAGCTTGCGTTAAGAGTAAGGCCTTACACAAAAGACTGTGGCCATGTATAAGAAGCAAGTGAGAACGCAAAACTGGGCCTCACTTCTGGCCTCCAGATGGGATCAATAAAATCTGTTGCTAGTGGGCCCAGTCGGTGGTGTTTTGTTATGCGGTTCAAACTGACTAAGACAGTTTTCCCCTCTACAGAGTTGTGTAGAGAAGGCTGGATTCAGCCTGTTTCATAGATGCAAAAGCCAGCAGAAGGGGAGGTTTCATAACCCCAACACCTTCACTCTTCCTGAAGCCGGACTAATTAACTTACACAATTACTCAGTTCCTACCCGTTCTGCCATTGTCATACCTCCCTGTGCCATTTTTCTTTGAGTGCCCCAAAAGATGCCCAGCAGCCAGCTGGACTTTAACCTGGGCACTGGTGGGACCTTTCCTGTCTTTCATTTCCTTTCCCATGTCAATGCGGTTGATTATTCACTTGTTCTTGTTTCTCTTACGCTGTAAGGCAAGTAGGGGGAAGAAGAAATGAAGCCCCCCAAAAGTGACAAGTGGGAAAACTGATGGGTCCTTTCTGGGACATATCATAGTGACACAGTGTCAAGTTCTGCAGATGAGTAACCCAGAAAGGAGAGGACATGGTAGGTGCGAGGCATGTGTGCTGTGTGTCTGTGTGCATACAAATACGTCTCTGTTAGCTGAATGGGCCTCCGTGTTTGTCCTTTCTGTCACCCATCAGATTCCCTGCCTTCTCCCCCCTTCCCACAGAGATGGACATGAAGTCCCACCCTTGACTGAGGCACCCTTGGTAATTGATAGCTTCTGGGAAAGGGAAAGGCAGCTGTCATTAAGGGTGGAACCTCTGGTTGGTCAAGCATGCTGTAGGAGATGGCCCTATGCCCAAGTGGGCGTGGGCAGCACACATTGGGTTTAAAAAGAAAAGAAAATGAGGGCAGGAAATTGAGTGAGGAGAGAGATAGAGGTGGATCTGGGATACGCTGGGTGGTGAATATGTATGCGAATCTCAAAGAATTAATAAAAACATTGTTTTAAATAAACAGGGTTGAAAAGAGAAAGATTCTTCCCCAGAGTATCCTACCTCCTTCAGCAGCAGACATCAAGTGCCACTGCCCTTGGAACATTGCCCTTCCCCCTGGCCTAGACAGCCCAGTGAATGAGTAAACAGTGGAGAACAAATATTAAGACAGAGAGGTATGATCACACTCTTACCCTCATCCTTCAGTTAATCCTAGCCTATTCTGGAATACAGTCAAGTTCTTGTCTTAGACGATGTCAGCCACTACATAACCCACTTATCCTGAAATGATAATGGTCCCTGTGCTGATAACAATTACCCATTGACCAGTTATGGTGTTCTGCATTATACAGGTATAGTTTCTTCTGGGTCTCAGAATGACCCTATTATGTACATAAAATTATCTCCATCTTACAAATCAGGACAGTGACTCTTAAACAGACATGCCTAAAGTCTGGCCAACCCACTACCCAGTAGTGGGCAATGGGAACTCTCTAGAATAGACCAGGAAGTCATTCCCTACTTGTAAGACCTTTGAATGATTCTGAACAATAAATGAAACAAAAATCCTTTAAACTTTAATTTTACATGCAATTATGGGCTCCTTACTAGCAATCCCATAATTGTGTTATTAAGGGTAACTATAGTGTGGTTTTCATACGCTAAAATTAGGTCATTGCTAGAGTCTTTCACATACTCCAGTTCAATATATGATGGAGAGGCAGGAGGCTGAGTAATGCTGTGTTGGTTCCCCGGTCTCTGAGCACACACACAATTGGCAAACCCACAATTTCGTAACTCTTCATTACCAGGTGTCATTGTCATTATCTTGAATTGACAAGCAATTTCTACCACTGTTTTCCTGCTCTTGAATGATAGCTTGCTGTTACTCCAGCTCTGTCACTACTATTTAATTTGTCATGGGCGCTCTGTATAACCCATTGCAGGTGGTGAGGTGTACAGAATATTTTGGTTTGTTTTTTCCCAAGAATTAAACTGAAGAAATACATATACCATGCTAAGTAAAGACAAATCAATTGGCCTGTAGTTAACCATTATTTTACCTTAGGTTAAACTATATGGATCTGATTATATTTCGCTGTTTTTGATCCACAACAATGCTGCTTTTATAGCTCTCAGTCTAATAACGCCAATGTAAATTATTCATACCTTATTTGGGAGAAATTATAAGTACAATTTCCCTCTGAATATGCTCGTACAATGACACTTAACTGGTGATATTCTGCCTGTGAATTCACACTCAGTAATTTGCCACATACCACTACCAAGTAACTGCGAGATCATTGCAAAGTTATTTTAAGTTTGCATATGTTTTTCTGGGATTCACAAGTCCTGGCTGTCAGTTCGTGTTATTCCCTTATAAGTTACTTCTCTGTGTTCTCTTACTCTTTATCGCTTGATTTCTTCACTGTGAAGCAATAGCGTGTGGGGAAAAATGGGCATTGGGACTTTATATGCCACCTACGTATACATGTGCCAAAGAAGCTTCACTAGCAGGACTTTAAGATCTGCAGGGGGTTTTCATGTCCCACTAACAAGGTGAATTTTGAACTGTGGTCCAGGCTAGCTTCACAGATGGAGGACGGGATGGATATGTTGTTGGATTCCATCTGCTCCACCTGTAAGGCCTCCTGGACAAGAATCCTAAACCTTTGTTGAAAAGGTATTAAGGAAGTTAGACACTGGCATTTAATGAACTCCTCCTGTGTATCAGCTTCTTGGTTGGGCCAAATCTTATTTAATATCATCACAAAACCTGTAAGTCTGGTACAATCAACCCACATAGGTGGAGAGATTAGTTCATAGACATAGGAAATATTTCAGTATTATAAACCCAAAAGGTAGATGATAAAAGTACAATGCAAAGTTTAAAACCCAAGTGGTTGTCAAAACCCCAAACAAAACAAATGAGTAACACAGCTGAATTTGACTTTCCAGTCTGCCTTTCTAGCCATTTCCCCCAATACTTAACTATTCCAACCCTAATCCCACTAAACTGTCCAAGTCACTTCAAATTTCCCATACCCTGTGACTTCACAAGCTATTCAAGGCAGCTACAGATACTCAAAACATTGCCATTTTTCCACCTGGTAAATTCTTCTTCCTTCAAGGCTGATTCAAATGTCACCACCTATGGAAAGTCCTCCCGGGCTGTCAGAGTTATGATGCTTTCTCTTTAGGGTCACAGACTTTGTACTCGTTTTTAATTGAGTGGTGTCTGTTGAATGATAGCTGGTTGTTGAAACGTCTAATCCATCTTCCTCACTTGATAATGAGCCCCTAGAGGATAAAGATCGTGACGCATTTGTCTTTGGATTGCCAATGTTCAGAAGAGTGCCTGGCACAAGGTTAATGCTCGACAAATGTTCATTAAAGGGGCAAATGCCCTCGTAGTCTCTGGTTCACACAAGACCACAGGGAGATGCTAGCGCAGTACACCAAGCTGAGTGCAACAGGAAGTAGGGATGTTAAATTTCAGTTGACGCTTGCCCACCCAGGGGCTCTATACCAGGGAGCAGCAGGGATCTGAAAGTGAATGCATTAAAATGTGCTGGTGCTGATCATTTTTCTTTTTCCTCACCAGAAAGAACGGATTCCAGACATCTCTCCAGAGATAGCCATGGCACACAACCCAGAACCTCCACCAGAGACCTCCGTGGTCAAGTTCAAGAATCAAGACTTTAGGACCTTACGGGATCGGTGCCTGAACAGGGGTCAGCTGTTTATAGATGACACATTCCCCGCCGAGGCATCTTCCATAGGCCAGAAGTTGCTCAAAGGAAAACACCTTTCAAAACTGGAGTGGAAGCGACCACAGGTGAGTGAGCCCTGTCTGGGAACACAGAAGGCGCTGCCAATCTGGGAGCTGTGAGCCATGGCATCTCCCAGTGAAAAGAGGGTGGGCCAGCCACAAACCAAATTGGAAAGAAAGTAAGTTCATCTGGTTTGTCTGCCATAGTCTTTTGTCCAGTCCAAGGAATGAGAAGACTCTGCTCAGAACGGAGCCTGGACCACTGCTTCTAACTCAGTTCTAATAATGACCTCATCAGCAGATTAAAACATCCCAGTCCTATGACTAGAAAAACGGCATGTCATGAATCGGGAGGCTGTGCTAGTTGGTCCCTAGGATCTCTCCACCTCTTTAATTGAGCCTATCTATCAGTGTGTCACCCTTTATTCTCTTCAGGTGTCGGTGTCTTTATGCTCCTTTCTTCTTACCTACTAGAATTTACTCTAAAGGAATATATCATGTCGGTCATTTATACTATAGGATGAATTTAAATAATTGCTTTGCCTCTCTTTTATAATCCCATTCTCAGTCTTGTAAAGGGACTTCAGACATCTCCTGTGACATCAGAGAGGTAGCGCAGGGCGGTGTTCGAATCACCCTGACTCCCCCACCTCAGCAGACGGCTGCTGACTCTACCTTGCAGTAGGGTGAGCCCTGCTGTTTTCGAGAACTGTCTCAATATTAGAGCATGAAGCTCTGTGGGAAACGTTGCAGCAGACTGAAGTTTCTCATGATCTCATCAGGACTCTCATGAATGCAAAGGAGATAAACAGGAAATGCTTTGGGATGCCTGATGCTTCCTCTTCATACCTCCGAATCTGCCAATGCAGCCTGAAACAAGAAAATAGTATGAAGTCTGTCAGTGGATTCTGAGAACAATTCAAAGCACTGCTTGCCAGCCAAGCACTGACTAGGCACACTGGGTAACACCAGACTAGCCTCTGGTGATGCTGGGAAGAGGCTGGGAGACCTGGGAGATGCTACATTATCTCTCTTGCCCAAGGCTATGTAATTTAGTTCTGCACACAGAAAAGAGAGCTCAAGACACTGAGCTCTGAAGAGAAAACTTCTTGCCTAGCCTGAACAGTTATATCTCTGGGGAAGGAAAGGGCTAGTGGAAACGAGGTGGGGTTTCAATGCTGGTTCAAGAAAGCTCAGTGCATTAGTGAGTTTTGTGTGGTTTATCCCATCAGTCCTTGGCAGCAGTTCCTTAGTTATGGCTCTTCTTTTGTCTTTACCACCTGAGGAGGTAGACAACTCTAAAGAAATTCTGAAGGGTCACTTTACCTCCTCTGTTGTTTTGAAAAGACGAGGTTCATTTAGAAAGTATTTTTGTTTCCCTCACAAGGTGCTGAGCAGTCTGTGTGAGGCCTTATGGCATTGAGAACTTAATAACATTTCTATTTAGAAATGTGGACAGTGCCTAATTGTAAATTCCAGTCAACTTGTGATGTCTGTGGGGGACAAGGAGAAACTGAGGCAGTAGAAATGACTCATACAGAATCAGACCAGAAATCCAAAGGAAAGGGTTAGAAGCCATGCTCATTTTCCCATCATGCCTCACACCCAAGTACTTACCCATATTCTACTAATGGTCAGTGTTTATTTCATCATATATTCTCAATTATCATATTTCCTAATGTGTCCCTTTCCAAGTTTAGCATTGCCTGTATTTATATACTACTTTCTAAAGCTTTCCATGTAGTTTATCTTACTTGAAGCCTTTATGTGTTTTAATGTTACAAGAAAGATAACGGCTGGTTGGTGGTGGCACAGCACTGGGGAGGCAGAGACAGGTGATCCCTGTGAATTCGAGGCCAGCCTGGCCTACAGAGTAAGTTCTAGGACAGGCTCCAAAGCTACAGAGAAACCCTGTCTCAGAAAGAAAGAAACAAAGAAAGAAAGAGAGAGAAGGGGGAGGGAGGGAGGAAGGAAGGGAGGAAGGAAGGAATGAAGGAAGGAAGGAAGGAAGGATGAATAGAAGGAAGGGAGGCAGGAAGGGAGGGAGGGAGGAAGGGAAGAAGGAAGGAAGGAATGAAGGAAGGAAGGATGAATAGAAGGAAGGAAGGGAGGAAGGAAGGAAGGAATGGAGGAAGGGAAGAAGGAAGGAAGGAACGAAGGAAGGATGGAAGGAAGGAAGGAAACAGGCTTGTGCTGATGCTATGCTTGACTTTGAGATGACTTGGTTAGAGAGAGAAGGACCCAGGAGTTGGATCAAGACTTCCCAAGGCCACATGCTGTACTTTTACCCATATGAACTTGCATGCCTAATAAGGGTTTGTCAGGATTTGGAAGAATAAATAAATGAATGAGTGGGTGACTATCTACAAATGACTCATTCAGGTTTCAAGCTCATATGTACAAGAGAGAAACATCTTGTTGACCAAAGAGAAAACCCAGGAACCTGTCTCTTTACTGACTATTGTAGCTTGACTATGCAGAGTATTGAAAGAAGAGCTGCAACCAACCTGGCCCAGGCCTCATAATAAAGCCATGATGCACATGGTGTGGTGACTTTAAGCTCTCTGAATGATTTTTAAACTATCGTGAGGAACTATCATGAATTCCATTCCTCATATAAAAGCAGAAACAGCATAGAATGGTCAGTCTGAAGCCACACAGCTAAACAATCCAAGACCTATATGCCTGACTTCACAATACATTGTCTCCTATAAACTGTCATGGTGAACTCATGCTGTATGTTATATTCTTGGCTGTTGGTTGTCACAGATATTTTATGCACCATTAGACTCTCCAATCTCATATGGTCAACCAGGAACCAACCCTTCCATAAATTCGATCTCTGTCCTTAGATGCTCTCTTTGTTCCATTTCATAGATGAAAAGTAATAGGGATGATAAAAGTACAATGCAATGAAAACTGGGTCTGATGATTTTAAGGAGGGACTGAATGCGATGCTTGGTATCTATCACATTGTAATTACTTACTACACACTAACCATTGCTTCTTTGATCCCTCGATGTTCTTGGGCTTTCACAGTCAGAGAATTCCAGCTTCAGCCCTCAGACAAAAAAGTCAGTGAACGTTTCCAAGGAGATATGTAGGTCAGAGAAAACTGTTGGGGGGCTAAGTGGCTGCTGGGAAGGGATGTGCCACATACGTTTCTTCCAATGTCCTGTATCCCATCTCTGCTTTCACAGTCAAACCTCCCCCACCTACAGCTCGCTTCATGCTCGCCCACCGGTCTCATTGGCTCACCTGCTCCAAGGCTCCATAGCCCATCTCTAGACAGTGGAGAAACTCCATACTCTAGGCAACTGCTAAGCCACCAGGGACATTAGTCTTCCTAGAGTAGCTGTTCAGTAGCTCCAGTTCAATAGATTCAACAATAACCTATAAGTCAGGGGCCTGAGACCCAGGCTCAGTTTTCATCACAGAAAGGCTGTTTCATGTCCTATAACTCCTTTTCTCTCTCCCTGTTTCCCTTCACCTATTGTATTAGTTACTTTTCTTGTCGATGGTCCAAAATACCTGACATAAGCAGCTTTTTCCAGCTGATGGTTTAAGGGTATTGTCCATCATGGCTAGGAAGGCATGGCAGCAGAACAGAAGGTGACTGATTGCAGACAGGAAGCAGAGGAGACGTTGATGTTCAAAAACATTTCTTCTTTATATTTGTTCAGAACATTAGCCCACGCAGTGGTCCCACCCACATTGAGGACAGGTCTTCCCACCAGATTAACATAATCCAGAAAACCCCTCATACATATGCCCACAGGTTTGTTTCCCAGGTGGTCCTACATCCCGCCAGGTTGACAGTCCAGATTAACCACCACCCTTACATTTCCTTTTCTCGCTTCTCCTTCCTTCTACCAATGAATCCAGTGTGTATTTCTGCGGGAATGTCGCTGAAGGGGAATGTTTCTCACAGCCTGGCCCATCCCACTTCTCTGCAAGGGATGCCCAACCCTGCTCCTCACTTCAGCTTGGGCTCTGCAGTAACCTGTGACCTTGCAGAAAGGGAACTCAAGGATTCATCATTCTTAATGTTTCCTATAACCTCTGCTCTCAGTAAAAGATAATGCCAAGAATTAAACATGGGGTATGTGTGCAATGCATTCTCTAAATTAAACTTGGTAGTTAGATGGCCCCCTTTTAGGAGAATTTTTATTCTGTGGCTAATAGTAATAAATCCCGCTTACTGAGTATGTACATAGTTGAGGTATTATACTAAGTGCTTACATGCAATTTGTCATTTAATTGCCCTCACCATCCTGTAAGGTGGATGATAATATTATGCTAACTAAATAGATCAGCAGTGTCCCATAGCCCTTTAAACAATGATGGAGTTGCTCACTCTGCTCCTTTCGCTGCCATGGGCACCAGTCAAACGTGTCTACTGAGTACTTGAAATGTGAACTGTTGTGCCAGGGGGTTGAGATGGAAATTTTACTGTTGTTTAAGTCTAAATCAATGGTTCTCAACTTTCCTAATGCTGCAACCCTTTAATACAGTTCCTCCTGTGGCGACCCCCCAACCATAAAATTACTTCATTGCTATTTCATCATCTGTAATTTTGCTGCTGATATGAATCATAATGTAAATATCTGCTATGCAGGATATCTGATGTGAGACCCCCACAAAGGGATTTCAACCCAAAGGTTAATAACCGCTGGTATAAATCAACATGTGTAACTATAGCTATCATAGTGGACAGCACAAAGCTGAAGACTATAGCTTGCCACCTCGTCACCAATGTGGGTAGACTGAGGAATTGGAATGTCATCTTTGACCTTGTTCAAGGAAGAAATAATCCACTTCTCTACCAAAGAATGAGACGAACTGAACTGAAGATTCTAGTTCAGTTCACGGCTCCATTGTGGACCCAGTCTATGGTGATTCCAGAGCAATGCATTTGCCAGCCCAGGAAATATCTTCACGTAGTCAGAATAGCTTCTGATGGGATCATTCACTGGCTAGAAGTGACTCACTGAAATGTATTCTTCATAAAAAGAAGAGGGGAAGAGGAGATGGAGATCTGAATGTGGGGTAAATAGTAAAGATGTCCCATCATGTAACAGTTAACAGAAGGCACTGGAAGTAACTGTGCCAACAGCCAATTGCCATGGAGCCAAAAAATTTTTTTTGATGACAACACATCAGAATTCTCTCAGAAAAACAGGAAAGGAATTATATTGCCACCTGTCCAAGCAAAAGCCTAGTCACCATCTGGAAGGACTGAGTGACAAGATGATGAGTCTAATTGTTACAGACTGAATATGAAATGTTCCACGGACTTAGGTGCTGAGTGCCTAGTCTACAGCTGATGGCAGCATTTTGGGTGATTCTGGAAACATTAAGAGGTGAGGAAGTCGGTAGGAGGAAGCAGGTCATTGAAGGGCATGCCTCTGAAACTTATACTTGTTCTCCAGTCCCTTGGCTTCTCTACTTTTTGTGCAGTGAACATCCTCACACCAGCACACCGTCTCACTACTCAGTGTTACAGCTAAGGGCATCAAGGAACCAACCCCCGCAAATAGTGTTTTAAAGTAAACCCTTCTTCCTCTAAACTTTCCCCAGGTATTTAAGTCACAAGGGAAACTAATGTACATGTTTTACTACCCGAGACCAGCACTTTGTGTGGGAAATTCATATGTGTATTCAAAGAAAATACTGTAAGGCAAATGTTTCCCATACTGAGGTGATATCTCCAAAGACAATCAGGAACAGTGAGTGGCTTCTGTGGCACCACTTCAGATGATGTTTGCCAAGATTTGCATTACATGGGTTTCTGACATTCCTAATACAAAAGAGAGTAACCCACACTTGACCTGGAGAAAAGGACCTACACCCTAGACTTAAGTTACTATGATTACTTAATGAGACAATTACTTAGTTTGATGATTCTTGATGGCTTATGTATTATTTGGATTTTCCAAGTACCTGACAAAATCTATAGCATATGTATATGCATATCTATATAGCACTGACATATAATTATATATTATTAGTGGATTTATCAACATCTCTATTGATAACATGTGCTCATACACTAACCCTATTAATATACCTATCATTAACCTATTGATGTATTTATTGGGAGAAATTTGTTTCAGTATATTGGCTTGTGTAGTTCTGGAGGCTAAGTAATACCATGATATACAGTCTACATCCTAGAGACATGAAGTCTTAAATTAGTGGCCTGGGAGCCAGGGAGGCCACAGGTCTGATTCCTAGTCTGGGACCAGGAGACCATTTTGTCAACTCAAGCTGAAAGTAGGCAAATTCATTTTCCCCTTTGTTACAGACAGGTACCTGATGAGTTGGATAGGATCAGATGTTGCCACCCACACTGGGGAGGGTAGACTACTTTACTGTGTCTATAAATCCAAATATCAATCCACCCACCCTTTCTTTAACAGACACACCCAGATAAAATATTTACCAAATAAATGACTCCCTGTGATCCAGTTAAGTTGACATATCTAATTAGCTACTACAGCTTCCTTTGGCATACCTAACATATCTAAGGCCTCAGCAGCTCTGTCTATCTCAAAGAGTCAAATACTTCAAGCTGGGAAAGTCACTAACTATTGCGGCGTTAAGAGGGGAAGAGAGAACCATGGAAGCAAACTGCCATGGAGCATACCACCGGACTTCTCTGAGCCTGGTTCCTTGCCCTGGATGGCCTCAGAGTCACCTGGGATTACTGTCAGTCTTTAATGCTACCTCTGGCTGACCTACTGATTCACAGGGGTGGAAGGCAGAGCTTCAGGTCTGCAAGGCTGCCAGCTGATTCTGAGTCACCATGTGGTGGTAGTTCAACACAGATCTCTTCTAGGATCTTATCACGATAACTTCTCACTGCCCTGGTTTGCCAAGTTCCCAGCCCAGGGCTTGTTCCTTCTCAGTCACAGTGACACGTGTTCCATATGGGCCTTTCCTTGAGGAAGCCAGATGGACAACCTGAAAGGCTCTAATTATCCTCGTCCTCTTCCCACCTTCCCTCGCTGATTGAGGGTGGAGTTGTAGAGCCCAGCATGAGGCGTGGGGCAGACACTTGAGGGACAGGAGTTGAAGATACTGTGTCTACCATTGATGTGTCCACTGTTAGCTTGCAAATTTGATATTGGCTATTGATTTCAGTTCTATTCTGCTCATAATGAGTAACTTTTTGTTCTTTTGCTTATAACTCCCGTTATTTTGGTAAAAGGTTGCAAGTTCATCGAACACCCTCATAGCATTTAGCAAGAGTATAAAATTTCCTCTGTTTGTCCCATGTAAGTATTTTTTGTGTGTTACTAGAGATCCTGAAACGAAAATATCCATGCATGTTTCATTCCTGTGAAACTTCCTTCTTGGTGATAATGAGTTACTCTAAGTCAGTCTCGTTTGTGATGTCAGCATGTGTGTGCATGCATGTCTGTGTGCACATGTGTATATATTTACGTATTTGTGTTTACTCTCAGGTTGCACATAGACTTCAGGGGCTTCTTAAAAGACAGTACAGCTCTAACACTGAAACTGTAAATGATACAGGGCTTGTTTGTCCCCTGAAAGTTTAAGAGAATGCAACGGGAAAACTGCATTGATAAATATGCTAGGGTAATAGTCTTTGAAATCTTAAAAATAATGACCAAGATCATTGTTTGGGGTGTCATTTACTAACTTAAGTAATTTTGTCATTATTAGTATACTGCTGTGTTTTTATATTTCTAAAATCCATTTTTATTTCCAGTTGTATTTGGGTTTCTCTGCCATATTTTTCAAAGGTCAAGTTCTATGTGAAGCCACTATCCAGAGCAGACCAATTTATTTACCTTATTATTCTTGCTGTGTTTCTGGCTTATTTTATGGCTTACAGGTTGTTTTCTTTATCACTTCCTTCCTCCCACTTTTGTCCCTTTCTTTATATTATCTATGAATTGACTGCTTAATTTATGTTTGATTCTGTCTTGTTTAATAATGGATGCATTCAAGGCTATGGGTTTGTCTATGAGCATAGCCATTTTAATCTTGCAGCTGTCACACAGGAGAAAGGAATCAATAATTATTGAACACACACTCTGTCAGAGGCTGTATTAAAGCGTTCCACATCCTTCCTCATTTGCAAATGGAAGGACTCATCCTGCTCTGGGAGTCTGTTTTGAGACCGCAGGGAATAGCCTAGGAGCGCAGCATCTACCACTTAGTGAGAGTTTTACAAATGGCCGCTGCTGTCTGCTGCAGAGTTTGACTCTCTCTCAGCTGCCCTATGCTTTTGTCGCCATATTACACATGAAAGCATTGAGCTACAGCAAAGAAGAAGAAATGTTCAAGGTCTCCGGGTCACCTGGGGAGAAATGTCGGGGCAAGATTCCATACGCAGTCTGTCTGCAGGGACCCTCCAGACACAGTCCCCTCCTGTGCAAGTCACCGGTGCAAAGCTAACAAGGCAGCTGCTGAAGAGCTAAAAGTTAACTACAGGCTTGGCCGTGCTCCTGGTCCAAACTCCCATGGTCTTCACTTTCTCCTGTTACATGCATATGCGTGCGTGCATGTATGTGTATATCCTGTTACATGCATATGTGTGCATGCATGTATGTGTAGTGTATGCATGCATGCGTGTATGTTTATCCTGTTACATATGTATGCATGTGTGCATTTATGTGTAGTGTATGTATATGTGCATGTATGTGTATATCCTGTTATATGCGTATGTGTGCGTGAATGTATGTGTAGTGTATGCGTGCGTGCATGTATGTGTATATCCTGTTACATGTGTATGCATGTGTGCATGTATGTTTATCCTGTTACATATGTATGCATGTGTGCATTTATGTGTAGTATATGCACATGTGCATGTATGTGTATATTCTGTTACTTGTGTATGCATGCGTGCATGTATGTGTATATCCTGTTATATGCATATGTGTGCGTACTTAATGTATAGTGTATGCATGTGTGCGTATGCATGTGTGCATGTATGTATAGTGTATGCTTGCATGCATGTATGTGTATATTCTGTTACATGTGTATGCATGCGTGCATGTATGTGTAGTGTATGCATGCATGCATGCATGTATGTGTGTAGGTCACCAGTATAGATGCATACATGGAAGTTTAAGGACAATTTCGGCTGTCATCTTTCCTAAGATACCATCCACCTTGATTTTTGAAATGAGATCTCTCACTTTTACCTGAAATTTGCCAAGTAGACTGGGCTAGTTGGTGGGTAAGCTGCAGGAATCTGACTGTCTCTGCCTCCCTAGTGCTGGGATTATAAATGTACCACACCACTCCTAATATATATATTATATGCTTATAATTACATCATTTCCTCTTTCACTCTCCTCCTCCTAACCCCTCCCATGTGCCTCCTCCCCTTGCTCTCGCTCTAACTCATGACCTCTTTTTCTTATTGTTACACAATGCACATGCACACACACACTCCTAAAATATAAATGCAGCATAATCAGCCCACATAATGTTACTTATGTGTGTATGATCTCAGGGATCACCATTCAGGATTGAATAACCAATTTGGGGGTTGTTCCCTAGGGAAGGCTTTTTCTCCTGCTCTTGGCCCCCCTTGACCACCTGTAGTTTTCTGTCCAGTGTCAAGACCTCATGGGCTTTCCCCTTCCATGTTATCATGTCTATTGGTACCATCATTGTTCTGTGCTGTTGAGGAGATTTCACACGAGTAGCTTGTCTGGCATTCTAGGAGACAGAATCTCACAGTAAACTTCCTGTTCCTTTGCCTCTTATAATCTTTCTGCCCCCTCTTCCTCAATCATCCCTGAGCCTCAGGTGCCAGAATTGTGTTGTAGATGTACTGGTTGGGACTGGGCACCACAGGATCTCTTGTTTTCTACATTTTAAACAGTTGTGGTTTTCTATAATGGTTTCCACCTGTTGCAAAGGGAAGTTTCCTTGATTAGGCCTAAGAACTATACTTACCTGTGAGTATAAAGATAAATATTTAGAATATATTAGTACTATATATTCTAGAATATATTTAGAATATATTAGGGATTGTGCTGGTTTAGTAAGTTGGTCGTTGTAGGTTCTTCATGATCCATGACTTCACTAGCCCAGGGGTAGATGGCTAGATTTCAGGTACCAAGCATGGTTTCCCTCTCGTTGAGCAAGCCTTTAATATGGGGTCTGGGGCCCAAACTCAGGTCATCATGCTTGCTCGAAAGGCAAGTACTTTACACTGAACTATCTCCCCAGATTTCTACCTTCTTTCCCAGTTCCTATGTGGAGTATCAAAACTGATAGGAGACCTCCTTTAAGATATCGAGTGCCTTTCCCCAGTAGAAAAGGGGTCAATCCATGGTCAATAAAGTGCACACACATTGTTTTAGAGCCAACTCTGCTGCCAGCGCACAGGACCATGGCCCTTCAGAGCAGTTTCCATTTGTGTGAACTGGGAAGATTTCCAATTATACCCTGTGTTAGGAACAAAACATGAGGAACCTTGGCGGATTCCATGGCAGGAGAGGGTGACCAGGCGTGGGGTGGGGGGAGGAGTGGACAAACATGCTAGGCAGACAGAGCTTAAGTGAGAAGTTTTATTAGAAAGGGGAGGGGGGAGGAAAGAGAAAAGAGGTAAAGAGACACAGACACAGAGAGGACCGAAGAGAAGAGGGAGTCCTGTTTGCCCCAGGGGAACAGCGGGAAAGAAAGGGGGAAAGAAAGAGGGAAAGGAGAGAGCAGAAAGGGAGTGCAAGTGGGCAGAGGTCTTTGTTTTAAAGGGGTCCTTTGCACTTGGGTTGACCAGGGTGCTGCCTGAGTGCACTCTGCCAGGTGACGGGAAGGCCAACATAATGCCTGGATCCTTACGCCCTGGCTGTATAACAGAGGGGCTCATTGGAGATCCAAACTGTGCCTCTCCTGGCTTATAATGGGGCCAATTCACTGCCAAGAAAACGAATGAAAGCTGGTAGGAAGCTGCCCTTGCTCGAGAAAATGCAGGTGGGTGCCCCCTTGCTTGTCCTCCATCCATGTCCTCACCCTCACCAGAACCCTCTGTCAGCACAGGACAGGCTGGGAGGGTTGTCCATGGTGTAGGTCTCTGTCCTTTTGTAGCTGCTAGGGCCCAGCTCTCTGGGGACTTATGTGTCAGTGTGAAAGGAAACAGTAGTGTAGCAATTACACAAACATATACAGTAGAAGAGCCACATAGAGAGTTACAGGGGAAAACCCCATGGCCTCCCTGAGGGAAACAAATTTAGAGGGCTGGGGGACTCTGGAGGAGGAGCATATCTCTACTCCAGTGTGTCCTAAAAGTGTCTGGAGATCCCCCTTAGGATCTCCAGATGTCACATTTTGACACTGTTTTATTCCTCTTCTGTGGCAGGTAAGTGTGTGGTGGGGACTAGATGCCAGGGGTAGATAGAGATTTCTCAGACTGAGTCTGCAAGTAGGCGAGGGGGTGGCCAAAGATCTGAGTAATTTGAACCTTATGTCCTGGGTAGCATTTGAGTTGTTAATGGCCAAGCTGATTTCTAAGATATGCAGTTGTACTGGCTGGTAGTGTGTGTCAATTTGACACAAGCTGGAGTCATCAGAGTTGAAGGAGCCTCAGCTGAGGAAATGTCTCTATGAGAGCAACCTGTAAGGCATTTTCTCAATTAGTGATCGATTCTGAGGGCCCAGTCCATGATGGGTGGGTCCTGTCCCTGGGCTAGTGGTTCTGGGTTCTATCAGAAGGTAGGCTGTGCAAGCCATGGAAAGCAAGCCAGTAGGTAGCTCCTCTCTGTGGACTCTGCATCGGCTCCTGCCTCCAGGTTCCTGAACTGCTTGATTTCTTGTCCTGACTTCCTTCAATTATGAACAGCAATGTAGAGGTGTAAGCCAAGTAAACCCTCTTGCTTTTTGGTCATGGTGTTCCATTGCAGCAATAGAAACCCTAACTAAGACAGCCATTTTCTAGGAAAAGCTTTACTCAGAGAAAGTGTAGTCCTGATATTTTTCAAAGTCTCTACTGACGAATGGATCCTATTCACTTTTATTTGTTTATAACCATCTAATAAAACACAGGCTTGTTGGGAGCAGACAGTCTGACTACCATTTGATATAAAGATCTTCAGACCTTATTTATGAAGTTTTCTTGTGCAGTTTCTTTGTGCGTTTATTGCCTGTCTTGTCAGCTACATACACACCCCTCTGACACTTGCTTTCCCAAGACCCATAAAACCCAAAAAACAAAGGAAAGTTTCCTAATTCGTATTTTAAGCCCCTACTTAAGAATTAACCTCTATGTCTCAAAGATGAAGTGAATGATGCTGTGGGTACCACACTGAGGCAAAAAGGAGTAAAAGAGGCTCATAGCCTTTCATTGTCTTTTGTAAGGATTTGTCAGAGGATCCCCCTCATTTCATCCTGAAAGGTGCAAGCAGATTTGACATCCAGCAAGGAAGAGCAGGTAAGAACTCCACAGCTTCCATCCCAGCCTTTTGACTTGTTCTTCACATGGGAAGTCATGGTCTCTTCTTCTTCTTCTTCTTCTTCTTCTTCTTCTTCTTCTTCTTCTTCTTCTTCTTCTTCTTCTTCTTCTTCTTCTTCTTCTTCTCCTTCTCCTTCCTCTTCCTCTTCTTCCTCTTCCTCCTCCCCCTCTTAATCTTCCTCTTCCTCTTTGTGGGGGTCACATTTTGAGACAGGATTTCTCTGTACAAAAACAGCCCTTCCTGTCCTGGAACTAGCACTGTAGACCAGACTGGCTTCAAACTCACAGAAATCAGCTTGCTTCTCTCTCCCAAGTGCTGGGACTAAAGGTGTGCACCACCAACCCCCAGCTGAGAAATTATAGTCTTAAGCCAAGTTCATAGACACTTAGCTAGCTTCCAGCCTGTAATCTGCCCATTAGTTTCCCCTAACTGGAGAAAGGAAGGACTCCTCATTGCCACTTCTGCCCTGAGCACAGTGGCTGGCATTCAGAGAATTGATGCTGTTGACAATGAAGGGGGAAGCCTGAGACAGGAGGGAAGCGTAGTCAGAAGGGCTCACATAGATACTTGTAGAGAAGGTCAAGGCTACTAATCCATCAAGAGGAAGCAGAGAAAACTTCTGCATGGGCTGGAGAGTCCCCTAAAAGGGACAGGGCAAACATTTGCAAAGAAAAATACAGGTGCGTTTTCTGCAATGTATAAAATACCATTGCTGATTCTATTCAGTGGTTAAAACAATTGCTGGATATCAGCCCTGGGAAACTCTAGGAAAAAGAACCAAGGAGCAAGTTGAACCCCTTAATTGCCAAAGCCTAGTTAGGGCTTCCCTGGCCTTCCTCACCAGACCTTGCTTCACCCCCTGTCTCCTAATACCTACTGTCATTAGTACCTCCTCTCCATCTCACTTAGAAATGGCTTGGTAAATCCTTTCCCCAACTTTTCTCCCTCAGAGGGCAAAACTTCAGCATACGTTGGCCTTAGCTCCAAACCCCAAAATTTTCACTGCTCCAAACTCTGAAATGTCGTGGGTATGACATACATGGTCAAAACACAGGTGTGAAAAAATAAGCCTTAAATTCACCTCCAATCTGGGTATATGAGAGAGGTACATGTGAAGCATAAAGGAATTCATATTTAAATGTGGGTCACATTCCCACAATAGTTTATTATGTATGTGAAAACAGTCCAAAATTTAAAATCATTTGATAATGTTCTGGTCTCAAAGATTTCTGACTGATATTCACTCTATTTGTAGGAAGATTTGCTAACTCTGGTATCCACAACCTGTAAAACACAGAGAGGGTATGATTTCTGGTTAAGACCAGTCTCCATTATGGCTTTATTTCCCCCCAGGAGACTGCTGGTTCCTGGCAGCACTGGGCTCCCTGACCCAGAACCCAAAGTGTCTGCAGAAGATCCTGATGGACCAAAGCTATTCACATCAGTATGCTGGGATTTTCCGGTTCCGGGTATGTGCACAAGAATACTCCTTCTACGACGGGGAACTCTTGTGAGTCGGGCCTGGGAGCCTGAGCTGGAAGTGGCATCTATGCGTCAGTGACCCCACCCCCTCCAAAACAGGGTTCTGCCTTCCACTTATGGCCCAGCCACACATGGAGCAGATGAGGGGTGAGCTGCTCGCATGGAATTAGAAATGGTGGGAACAGGACGCGAAGGTGTTCTCTGGGCGTACTTTTGGGGGGGGGGATGTGACAGGAAGTGGATGAAGTGCTGACCCGGAAGCTATGGTGATGGCCATTGAGTTCTTGCCTCTTATTCCTGTGCCACGCCATGGTGTTAGCGACAGGAGCGTCACAGGGACTGCAGCATCCGGGAGGTCGTGTTCTGCTTCATTATTCATTCTTCTTTTCTCAGACACCTTTGGCAATCCTTGCACATCTCCCTACCTGGGGAATTTCAAAATAATTTTGTCTAATTAAACAGAAAAGCCACTGTGATGTAGAATGGGACAGTGTGCAATTTATGTATTAATTTGAAAAAAAATCACATTTTTATTGTTTTAATTATTCCTTTCCAGAAGCATGCTATATCTTTCTGTTTATTCAGAACTGATTTTTATGCCTGCCCATAAAATGTTACAGTTATGTTTTCGTATTGGTGCTGTACCCTTCTTGGTAAATTTATTCTCAAATATTTTACAACTGCATAGCCAGTGTCGAGTTCTTTTGGCTCTCCTCCCCCACTTTCCAAGTAGATGTTGCTGAAAAAGAGAAAAAATGGCCACCTATTGTAGAATAAACTGTATGGACACCTTACCAAATTCTCTCTCTAGTCCTCCTTTTTCCCTATGGCTGAGTCTGGATCATTTTAATTACCTCATGATGTGATCTTCAAGCAGATGGAGTTGTTTCTCCTTCCTTAACGCCCCTAGTTGTTATTTTGTTCTTTTGTCATGTCATGCCCTTTGAATCAGAGTGTCAACAGCCAAACTCTTAGCTCCTCCTGATTTTAGTAAGGAGCCTTCCTGATGCCACCAGCTTCTGTTTGTTAAGGGCTTCAGTAGAATTTCTGTGCCTATGTCATGTCGGAAGTTATTTTCTGCATTATGTTGTTTTTAAATCATGTTTGAGTTATACTAGCTTTATAAAGTGAACTATTATACACTTGATTATTTGAAATAATTTGAGTAATGTTTGCTAATCAAACATTCATCAAAGTAGACAAGAAGGGAAGTATAATAGACAAGAGTTAGGTTACCTCACTCCACCTCTTTTTAAAATATGACTTAGCTCTACTAGTGTACTCAGGAGCTATTAATTGGTTTGCACCACTTGTTTCTCTTGGAGTTATTTCTTTTTTTAATTGTTATTTTTGAGATAATAACATAACTACAATATTTCTGCCTTTCCTCCATCTAAACTCTCTTATATATCTCTCTTTGTTCTCTGTCAAACTCATGGCTTCTTTTTTTTTTCATTAGTTGTTCATATATGCCTATATGTATATGTACATACATACATATATACCTAGACATAACCAGCTCCATCTGTTTAATGTTACTCGTGTGTATGAGAACTAGCTTTCAGGGTACCAGAAGGTACCATGCAAGCTTTCAAAGGAGTGGGACCATCGACAATCCTACCCAGTTATGACGCCTATGAACCATAGCGAGGACCATCATAGCGCAATAACCCTGAGGGTGCAGTAGTGGTCCACAAACCTTGGAGGTAACCAACAGCTCTCTAATTGGACTTAAACCTTCTCAACAAAAGGGAAAACATTCCTGGCACTGGGAACCTAGGAAACTTATCAGTGCTAATGAAATCATTTTATCTTGGAGGAGAATCTAAAACCACTACGTTACTAAATTAACACAATCCCTGACAACAATCTAAAGATTTGTTCTTATACCCACAGATAACTGGAGTTACCTACTAATATTTATGCTTTGCCAGAAAGAGTGTTTCCCAATGTAATGTCCTGAGATTCTCTGATAGTCCATTTAATACTTTGTTATCTGTGGGCCAGAAAGATTTTTCAACAGGTTTGGGCCAACCAAACCTGATGACCAATATTCAAGACCTGGGATCTTCACGGTGGAAGGAGAAAACCAAGTCCAGATGGTAGTCCCCAGACCTCCATATATGCCACATCAGGCACATAGACACACCCTCTGCCATCTGGGTTATCCTGTCAAGTTCCTTTACCTCAAGGTTCCCATTGTCTCATTGTCTTATTTCCATTGTTGTAGAAAACTCCAGTGTCAGTTAACTTTACATATAACATGTGCTGTCAAACTTCAAGTCTCTAAGTGATTGTCTCTCCCTGGAATTCAGAAATGCCTTTAGAGTGCATTCAGATGTACACCATTTAAAAATTACTCTTGGGGGATGGAAAGATGGCTCAGCAGTTGACAGCAGAGACTGCTCTTACAGAGGACCTGAGTTCAGTTAGCATTCACATTGAATGGTTTCAACTGCCCTCAATTCTATCTCCTGAGGAACTGATATCATATTCTGGTCTGGGCACATGACACTAGCAAAATGGCACCTGCATGGTTTTTGAAGGGTTTAAACACTGTCCATATGTCTGTCATCTTCACCCAGTAAATAAGCACACGGCTACATTCCTGACCATCAGTCAACTTGCTTTATTTTTTGTCTTATTATATTATTTATGCATATGCATCAATGCTTCTTTAAATACGTATAATTATAATGAAAGTTCATCATGTTTTACACAATTAATAAATAAGTGTGTGTGTGTGTGTGTGTGTGTGTGTGTGTGTGTGTGTGTGTCTGTGTGTGTGTATTCTTGATCTCTGGCAACAGCAATCTTACCCGGTCTTCTCTTTGCATAGAGAAAGCATGTTTGATCAGTCTACATGAGAGTGGTTTCTAAGACAAAACTGGCCATAATAGTTTCCTTGTCCCAGGGCACTCTCATTTGTCATGACACCATCTTAGTTGCTGAACAAAGCAGCCATACAATTCCACAAATCATAGTGGCTCAAAACCACTCCGTTGCTCTCACTTTCTCCTCTGGCTACAGTGTTAGCCTCCTAAGTAATCCTTTCATCTTACCGTCATTTGAAAGACTAGAATGGAGTCAAGGTTAAGTAAGAAGTGTCTTGCCTAATAACTGTTATTAGCTAATAAGAGATAAAACCAAAATTCAGGCATAGTTTTACCAACTGGACATTATCCTCTCTACGTTTACCCAGCTAAGTACAAAGTTTGAATGGCCTTCCTGTCTACCCTCTGGGAACTGTGACTAGCTTTCCTTGGCGGCTCTCAAAAGCATTCCTGCTACCTGAACTTCTCTGCCTACACAGTTTACTGGTTGCTTCAAGAGAAACATTCATCCAGTGTGTCCACGCCCTGGCTCATTAATGACCATGAACACATCTTTACCTAGTTTCCACTGACATCTCAGTCTCTGTTTCCATCTCTGCTCTGATAGTGTGTCCTCAGGTGGGTGTGACAACCCTGAGACACCCAGCTGTGGAAAGGGCGGTGTGGATGAGAGCTCACATCCACCATACTTCGGCAAGCCCAGCTGGAGAAGACTCACCTTCATCCAGTTCAGCCCTAAACCAGAAGTCCTGCTGCTTCATCCAGCCCAACAGATACCAACAAAGAAACTTAAAAGGCTACCTTTGGAATGAATGTTCCTCATTTGCCGATGTCCTCGGGTGAACCGTTTAGAGTTGAATACTAAAGATGAAAGCAGTCTGCTTGGAGAGGAACATCTGGCTCATTTGTGCTCTTAGCAGGAAGAGCGCCAGCCTGCTTCATTTCTCTATTATAACAGCAAGGCCAGTGTGACATGAGGACAGAAGGGCCGTCACCGCCCCATCCTCCTGAGCCGGCCACATCATTCTACCTTGAGGCCTTTGCCCAGTCTGTCTTCATCATTTGAGGTGCATTTGCAATATGCCTGTCATGCTTCCTGCCCTGGCACAGCCCTGCACCTGACACCCTTAACATATGTTTCCCCTGCTGCCCTGTGAGTGCACGGAAGATCTGGATTCCGTGTCTGTTCAAAGAGAGCAGAGGATTTGTCACAAAAAGGCTATAGCAAAGTCCAAGTAGACCCCACACACTCATCTTCCCTGCCTTGATTTCCCTTAGTTAAGTGACTTGTATTCTTGATCTCCATCTCATTTTTTCTCTCTTACCATATGTCTTCTGGGCTGTGATATTGCTCTGGATCGAGTCTGTTATTGGGTCATGGGAGTCAAGTTACAAGAATGTTTTGGCTTAGATCAAAAAGTTACAGAAACTCCCTCCTGCCCCAGCTATGCTAAGACACATCCTTGTCTTTCTTCCAGTTCTGGCAGTGTGGCCAGTGGGTGGAGGTGGTGGTTGATGACCGATTGCCTGTCATAGGCAAGAACTTCCTCTTTGTGCATCCTCGAAGAGGCAACCAGGAATTTTGGCCCTGCCTGATGGAGAAAGCCTATGCCAAGTAAGTGTGGGCAAGCCTCTCTGCATAGTTTCAATGCTGGCTCTGCCTGCCCAATGTCTTGTCCTCACAGATGCTTCCTGCCACCTGGCCCTGCAACTTACAGTATCTGTTTTGAATGTAAGCAATGTCCTGGGCATGGTATACCATACCTTTGATCCCAGCATTGGGAAGCTGAGGCAGGTGGATCTTTATAACCAGCTTGGTCTACATAGTGGGGCTCAGACCAGCCAAGGCTACATTAGTAAGACCTTGTCTCAAAACAAATAAATAAGCACTGTCCATTTGAGCATCATAGCCCTTGTTACCCAGTGAAGCAATCTCTGTAAACATTCAAGATTTGGTCCTAGAGCCACCAGGAGGGCCCCAGAGACACACAGTGAGGTGTGGCCTAGACAGCTCCAGGCCCATGTGACATGAATCATTAGGCAAATGTAAGAATCTAGATGAAATATAGCTGTCTTTGGTATCTGAAGGAGTGTTTCAAGAATTCTCCCATGGATATTAGAAGCCATGATGTTGGCGATCCCTATATGAAATGAAATAGTAGTTACATATAAACTACACACATCCTATATGCTCTAAATCATCTATACATATATTACATAAAATGCCTAGTATAATATAAATCCTATACAAATAGTTGTTGTACTGTATTGTTTAGGAAGTAATGACAAGGGATGTTTGTGCATGTTCATTACTGACAAAATTTGTTTCTAACACTTTCATTCCGTGGTTGGTTTAATGGTGAGTGCCAAGACTGCAGAGTCAGAGGACTGGACTGGCTATAATATGCTCACAGTCTGATGTGCCACAGATGAGGAACTGATCCTGACTCTCTGACCTACAGAGAAGCAAGCCAGGGTTGACTAACACAGGACACTTGAGTGAGATGGAAGGATGGGTAGGACTGTACAGTGAAGGGAGACTTGTGGGTGGAGGCAGGAAGAAGAGACAGTCTTGTGTGGAACACTTAAACTGTGGTCCAGGAACTGAAGGTCCCATGTGGCTGCTGTGAGATCTCATTTGTGTGGGGGAACCGTAGACTAGCAGGACTTTCTCCTTCTCTTGTGGTCCACAAAGGAAGCTCAGGGGCCACCTTGTGGTCCTGACAAGCTCAGAATCTGCTCACTTGTTTTCCTTAGGCTTTCAGGGTTACTTATTCAACAGATGCCCACTGAACATTTTACCATATGCCAGGCACTGTGTTTGGCACTGCCTCAGACACTTGAACAATCTGGCTCAAGCAAATATGTATAACGATATGCATGCGCACATCTATATGGAGCAAGGCATAGCTCTAAAGACTCTTACAATGCCTGAGAGAGGTTCAGCCGTTCTACAACCAAAAAAGAAAACATGCAAATTTTAAAAAGTAAGATAGCAGCCTTCTATGTTCTAGACTGCAAAAGTCAAAGCTAGGTAAGGCCAAGTGGATGCCAGCATGAGGGGAAGCTAAGAAACGGCCCTGATGGACACACCCTGAGATCACCTCCTAGGGCCTCCTGACTACTCTTAGAATACTCATGTGTCACACCCCATGAGGACACTCCTAGAAGGGCTTCAAGAGGCAGACCTGGGCTGGTCCTGATGGCACTGTGGATGTGGTGTGAAGTATCCATGCCAGGATGCACAGATACCATGGGGTGGGTGTACTCCATGGACAGCCACATGGCAGTCAGAAACCACGTATGCAGTCTAAGCCCACGCTAATCTTTGGAGGGTGGGCTCTAAACAAATGGGGCAAGAAACACTGAGCAGTAAGAAATGAAGTGTTTACAGACGTGGACATTACAGCTACTGTAGTATGCATTTTTTTTTCAAGAACCTGGAAGAAAGAAACATTGCAGATTAAGCATCCTGCAGTGCTTGGAGGGGGGAAGAAACCCAGCAGCCTACCTGACTCCAGGTTTCACCTCTGCTCACGCCACTAACTTCACCTCCCTCAGGATGCTCTGTCTGCCTCCTGGCTCCCCATAGCAGAGCTTGGCCTCCTGGCCTTGCTCCTTGTCTCAACCTCAGGCTTCAGTCTGCTCCTTCAACCCCATCTTCTGCTTTTTACGAGGCTCCAGCTGCAGAGAGTGGCCACCGAGCTGGCCAGGCTTACACTGGGTCCCCACTGGCCTTCTCAGGCATGGCCAGGGCTCAGTGGCCGTAGAGCCCTGTGAGCAAGCGCCGTATGGAAGTGTGTTCCCCAGGAGGATGCATGGGCAGAGACCCAGAGAAAAACATTTCACCGGGAGGGGGGGGAGGGGGGAGGGGGGAGGTCACAGCTCACAGGAGGAAGACCATGATGCAGTCCACACTCTTGGGGGAGAAAGGGAACAGGAGAAAGGGACATCGGGTTGGAAGCTGAGCCTCTGAGCTACCATGGGACAACAGGTGCAGGTAGTTTAATCCCTTGGTCACCTGCCCGGGACTCCATGTAGCAGGGTTACAGCCTGGTTGGGCTCACAATCTAGATGAGGTGGCTCCTCCAGACCTCTTTGTATCCGTTCTTTTTTTTTTTTTTTCTTTAAGGCAATTTGCGGGAGGGCTAAAGTTGTTTCTCCCTTCTTTGGTTGGGAAGAGCCGTGCATTGGCACTGCAGAAAGAAGCCTAGATAACAGCATGGCTGTTGAACCAGAGCCGGCGTTCCGGGAGGTTAATTCACTCCTACGCTACGTACACAAACATTGCCATTATCTTTCCAGGCTAGACCCCACCCTTATCACTTCTGGGCCTTGTTTCTTTTTTTTTTTTTCCTTATGTAAAAAGAGGGAGCCCAGGAGAATTAGAAAGCTTGAGGACGGAAATGATGACTTTGACCCCATTTTGTTAACAGCTGACCTAAAGCAATCATTCAGCTTGAAAAGAAATGGGAGAATGGGCCCAAATCCCACATTCCTCCCGCCTAAAGAAATCTAGCTGGGGATAAAATGCTTCAAACTATTAAGGCTATTTAAACGCTTTTCCCCACCCACCCACCCAAAGAGGAGAGCTGCAGAATGCGAAAGTGAATGCCAGCATCTCAGAGCCCCCTCCTGTGAGGGACTAGACAGCTGAGGCTCAGAGGGGACACATCACATGTCCAAAGTCACACAGTGGTCAAGACCAAGTTGGGACTAAGAGCTGCACCCCCCCCCATACCACCAGTTTCTTTCTGCTGGGCTCTTGATCTTTCCAGAAAGAGGTCCATCTTGTTTGTTGCCTGACAAGGAGACGGACCCCCACACAAATGTAGGGAGCGTAGCTGTCTGTGGCAGAGGCCGCTGCCCCCTCAGAGCGCATAGAAACATCCTATTATGTATCTCTGTTCTGGGGAGTCTGGAAGTAAGTTAATCAGTTCGGTCAAGTGTCAGGCAGAGCAATGAGAGATGGGGACAGGATCTGGCAGGCTGCATATGGGCCGTTTCAGTGTCTCTGTGGGTCAGAACTGCAGCATCTCAGCCTCCTGTTGGGCTCAGGTTTAGGCATCTGGAATCTTCTGTTTGGTCAGAACATGGAGACAGTCATTTCCTCACGGCAAGGCTCAAGAAGAGGGATCCAGACAGGCTTGCTCAGAATTCCTGGGTTCAGGTGACAAAGTATAGTGACAGATGTGATGAGCCCTTCTCTCTCTCTCTCTCTCTCTCTCTCTCTCTCTCTCTCTCTCTCTCTCTCTCTCTCTCTCTCTCTCTCTCCCCTCTCATTCTTCCTGTCAGCAACTGGGGCTATGAATAGTTGCCATGTTCCTGGAGCATCAGCAGGAACCATAAGCCTGCATCTGTAAAGAAAACCAACTCCTTGTCAAAACATCTAACTGCTACTGGGACAGGCTCTGTAGTCACCAAGGACAGACACAGAGAGAAGGTTCTGGAAGAGGAGAAGTGCTGAGGTGGGAGACTGAACAGGGAGCCCTTCCATCTCTGTGGTGACAGCAGAATAATGTGGGTACCAGACTTCAGGTGAAGCCCAGGGCCATCGAGATGGGGCATATCAGTGAAGAGGGGTCAGAACCCCCAGTTTCCTGGAGCAACCACCTTCATGGGTCTTGCTGAGAGCTGGGGGGACCCTTGGTACAGGCATGAAGGACTGGGGGAGTAAAGCACAAATAGACTTTGGAATGATCCTTGTTAACTCAGCTGCCCTCAGCAAAGACCTGTGATATCAAGAGTCAAGTCTTCAGACGCAACTGGGCATAACCCTGACCAAGGGGAGCCTGTGTCATTGACTGAGCAAAAACTGTGGATAAAAAGAATTTAAAGCCGATCAGATCCTGAGGTCGCAGGGAGGCCAGGGAGGGGACAAGATCGGCACTCGTTTTAAACAATGTGGGTAAATGTCACCAGTGTCCCTGCTGGTTTGCCCTTTTGGTCTGTGGTTCCTTAGGTTCCTGTAATGAGAGGTTTTTCTTAGCAACCCTTGACATGTGTGCCTGGGACACAGTGGCTGCTTAGCACATGTTTGCTAACATGATTTTTTTCTGGAATTCTCTGTGGTTCTAGGAGGAGACTGACCAAGGTAGAAATAGGATGAGGCAGGAGTATCTGTGGGCCCCAGGGTGACCGAGTCCATCCTGCTGTGTCTAGTGGAAATTCCAAGAACAAAGCAGAAAAGACTCATCTCCAAGGCCGAATGCCTTGTTATAGGCAGTGGTGAGAGCAGACCCAGGCCCAGGCTCCCATTTGATTTTATAGGAGAAGAAGCAAAGGGTCATGGTAGGGACTCTGACTCCCACCAGTGAAAAGATCTGCATCTGCTTACTCGTAGGGGACAGGTGCACTGGGATCTGGCAGGGACAGAGGGAGGGCAGCTCCTACATCCAGGAGACTAACCCACAGACCGCCATCTCCCTCCTTCATGTCTTGCCATGGCGTCGTTTAGGAACCCACAGTTCACCCCACCTGAGAGTCTGACCCTACAACCCCAGCTTCATTGATACCATTGTTACTGTTCCCATGCCCTTCCTCCCAGAGACTTCAGACGTCCCCCAGCCCAGTTGTCTGCCCTCTAGGTCCACCATGCTTTACTGCAGCACTTCTCAACTCATGGGTTGCAACCCCTTGGGGATTGTCAAACGACCCTTTCACTGGGGGCACATATCAGGTACCCTGCATATCAGATATTTGCATTGCAATTCATAACAATAGCAACATTGCAGTTATAAAGTAGCAATGAAAATAATTTCTGGTTGGGGGTCACCACAGCACAGGGAACTGTACTAAAGTGTCGTAGCATTAGGGAGGTTAAGAACCACTGTTCTACTGGCTCTGAGAGCCTCTCCAACTTTATTTTCCCTCCCTGGGATACCCCTGGCACTCTCTTTACCCACATGAACCTTCAGGGCTAACCTGACCTCCCCTTTCCAGGCTGCTTGGCTCCTATTCCCAGATACACTATGGCTACCTTCCTGATGCCCTGGTGGACCTCACAGGAGGAGTGGTCACCATCGTCAACCTGCACTCCTCCCCTTCTGAGATACTTACAGCAGTGAAGACTGCAGTCAAGGCAGGATCAATGGTGGCCTGTGCCACCCCAAAGGGGGTGAGTATCTGGGGGCTTCCTTGGTACCCGAGACATTTTTCTTCACCTGGGAGTGTCCATCCAGAGTCCTTAGCTTGAGAGGAGACAAGAATTCCAATGAGGAGGAAATGAGCTCAGAGAGAGTTTAAAGTCAAATTTCAGAGTCACACAGCTAGAGGGCACTGTGCACAACTGGAATGTAGTGGACCCCCAAATCCTCACATACTGCTTCCTTATGACCAAGAATAGCATGTGGGCCAGGGTGACAGGAAGGCTTTCAGGGTGTCAGAAAAGGCAACTATAGCTATAGGTAGCTCCAGTGTGTTTTCTTTATATTTATAAGAAGTCCTGGTTGTCGCCACCCATGGGGTGGCAGGTCTCATAGTTTGCGTGCCCTCCAAATTATTTGAGTCTATTCTAAGATGCCTGGGTCCCTGTCACTTCCTATCCGCTTAAACACTGGCCAAATCATACTGTTCCTTCCAGGAGGCAGGGGTGTTGTTCGGGGCGGGAGACCCCGCTGACATGTGTTATGCAGTGTCTTGCTCATGGCACACAGTCAGTGGAGCAAGCAGCGCTTGTCCTCAGAGTCCTGTGAGTTTCATAGCCAGTGGGGTAGGTAGCTCCTGGGCATGAAACACTGCGACCTCCCACCCAGTAGCCTCCATACTCCTGGGAAGGGTTTTACACACACACACTTCCTGCTGGAGGCGGGGATAGTTCCCTAGCTTTGCTGCTACCTGAATGTATATTTCTGTGTTTCCAAAGAACTCTGTCTGCTCTTCTCTTCTGCAGCTGACAGACGAGTCTGAGGTGATGGAGAATGGACTGGTGAGCCAGCATGCCTACACAGTGACTGGAGCTGAGCAGGTAAGGCTGAACTGATAGCTTGGCATCTGTCCCCTGGGCTCCTCTGAACAAGAGCCAGCGTCAGTCAGACAACCGCAGCAAGCCCAATAGCTGACGGGAGTGTTTCTTTCTCCCACAGTCCCATAGCCCCCACCTCCGGCAGTCTCGGTTGCTTGTCTAAAGTTGTGGCACCTAGGGTCCCTTCTCCCCCGTGACTCTACTTCCTCTACATCTTTGTTCTGTGAAGTCATCACAATGGTAGATGTCTAGTTAGATAGGAGATTTACTCCAAAGGGAGCTAGAATGAATCATCTAGTTGACTCTGAAGAACACTTTACCCTGAAATTTATGTTATTTGTGGCACATAAAAACTAAACTCGTAGAACAAAGGCCCTCTAAACTACACATACTTAAAGAGGATAGCATTCACTTCTGTCTCAGGTACGCAGGCGATCCTAGGTCAGTCGGTGTCTTAATCACTGTTGCTATGAAAAGATACCATGACCAAGGCAATTCTTACACAAGAAAGTATTTAACTGGGCCTGGCTTACAGACTTAGAGGGTTAGACCACAGTCACCATGGTGGGAAGCAGACAAGCATAGTGCTAGAGCAGTAGCTGAGAGTTTTTCATCCTGATCCACAGGAGAGACAGAGAGGAGGGGGGAGGGAGGGGGGAGGGAGAGAGGGAGGGAAGAGGAGAAAGAGAGAGTTGTGTAAGAGAGTGTGCAAGTATGTGTGTGTGAGTGTGTGTGTGAGAGAGAGACAGAGAGACAGAGGGAGAGGGAGAGAGACAGAGGGAGAGGGAGAGAGACAGAGGGAGGGAGGGAGGGAGGGAGGGAGGGAGGGAGGGAGGGAGGGGGAGAAAGAGAGTGTGTGTAAGAGAGTGTGCAAGTATGTGTGTGTGTAAGAGAGAGAGAGGGAGAGAAAGAGGGAGGGAGGGAGAGAGAGACGGGGAGGGAGAGGGAGAGAGAGAGAGAGAGAACACCTGGACCTGCTGTAGGCTCTTCCCCAGTTGCACACCTCCTCCAACAAGGCCACACCTCCTAATCCTTCCCAGATGGTTCCAATAACCAAGGACCAGTCATTCAAATACATGAGCCCGTGGGAGCCATTCTCCTTCAAGTCACCACAGTGGGTAACTGTGACATCCAGAGCATGGGATTCCATCTGTGAATTCAAGACACATGGTACCCTTGTCTTCTAGCTCGGGGAAAGAGAGAGGCTAGCAGCCACCCTTTGCTTCCCATAGTGGACAAGAATGAGAAGAAACCCACCCACCCACTCCCATGGCCCATCAACCTGCATTTAATCCCCCAGCCATACGGTGACCCAAAGGATGCTCAGACGTGTGCGGTGACCCAAAGGACGCTCCTGTCTGCTCAGGGGCAACTTTACTCCACAAAGAGGAGGGCAGTCTATAGAACTGACTCCAAATGAATGTGTGTGTGGTTTCTGCATAAAGTATGGTCCGTCTAGAAAACATTATGGAAGCCCAGCTCCTTCCGTTCTAAGAAGAGCTGATGGGAGGAGGCTTTCTCTGAAAGTCACAGAGATGGCTACCTGTGGTATAGCTGCCTGGCACCTAGCCTGAATGTCTGCATCTGCAATCATCAAACAGCTGTACAGTGACAGCATTTCCTGACCTCCCAAGGGTTTCCCACAGCACTCTCTGTCACTCTATTTCCCACTATTCTTGAAGCCAAACATGGCTTCTATATCCTAAGAGAGAGTTCCAGACTCCTGGGCAAATCTCTTACAGATACCTGTAAACTAAGGAATGCAGAGTGCCAAGTGGCCTCTGTGACCTTCTCAATTTGTCTTGACTCTTTTGTGACAACCTGTCCCTCCCATCCAACTTAAAGCCAGTGACCCCAGTGTTTCAAGCCCTAGTTCACAGCATGGGGGAACCTTATTCTGTTCCCTACCTGCCTCCAAAATGGTAAATCAGCACCAATACACTTGAAGACAGTAGGCATCTAATAGATGTTTCCGGAATGGATGGAGGCAATTGCATGCATGAATGAATGCATTTGCCCTTGGCCTGGGAAGACGGTATTACTCTTCGCCTGTCACAGAATATATGAGAGTAGCCAAGAAGGCATTTCTATGAGCAAGGTCATGGTGGCTGCAGACTCCGGTCCTCGGAGCCGTGCACCAGACCCTCTGTTCCACTATCCCAGCCTCTTCCGTGCACAGTCAATACTGTCATCACACTGGCCATGTGTAGACACTCCATTTCCTATGGCCCTACTATCCCAGATGTGGATGAGTCTCCAAATCGCAAATAGATTTTATTTCGTGTGGCAGCTGTTATCACTTAACTATGCTGTCTGGGTTTCCAGGTTGACAAGACTTTGATACTGCTTAACAGAATTGGAGAAAGAGAGGTGTAATCAGGTAGTGATACCTGGGGTGAGCATGGAATGAAAGAGCGGTCTGAACAGAGCAACTGACCTGGCATGGCAAGTGATCAAAACCATGTGACCTGTATAATCCCACCCTGTATGTCTGAGCAGGTGTCACATTGCAGAACACACCTTCGGGAGATGTGCTGGGAAGATGGATACATTTGGAGAAAGCTTCTCACCATTCCTGCCTCCTGCAGACGCAGGGTACATTCACAGTTTGAAGGCCTTCCTTCCTTAGTGCTACTTGGTTTTAATCAACCATTAACAACGAAACCACTTTTTCTGGAGTAGAGCTACTAATAGGCAATGGAACTAGCATTCATTCAAGAAAATACATCTAAGAAGCGGCTATTTAGAACAGACAACCTGGGCTACCTCTTGTCCAATGACACCTTTGCTGAGAAGGTTGACCAAGGTCAAGAGGATGCTTGGGAGCCACCCCATTCTTATCCCTATCCATGGCCTTAGCTTCGACTGTGACCTCTGCACCCCTGGCCACAGCCTGCATAGCTACCAGCTGGGCGGGGTTATAAAGGACACAAGGGCTCAGGGATTTGACTTTGTGAGTGACTCCCTCCCCCTCCACAGCGACAAGGCTATAACTCTGAGCCACAAGTGCAAAGATTAAAGCAGCCTGTAAATGTAGTATGCTTTTTAATCTGCTCATCCTCCCTCCAGGCAGGACACAGACAGGAAGATAAATGAAATTGGCATTTTTTATTATGCACCTAGCTCTGCTGGCAACTCCCCTGGGCCAAGGGGTGAGTGTTTATCTGCATGCCTCATTTAGCCCTGTTCTCAGCCTTTCTGAATCACTGGCTGCTTCTCCTCTCTGTGCTCAACTGAGCCCCCAACTCCACTGGGCACCAAAGGGGGCTCTCGTTAAGCTCTGTGGCACCCAAGGTGACCCTGCTTTGTCAGTGCCAGCAGATGATGGCAGCTGAGGGGAGACTTGGGGTAGGCCAGAGAAAATGAGAACCTGGGCTTGTGCCAGGAACCTCTGACCTCTGGAGGAACTACAAACTTCCAATTCATGCTGGTGACAGACAGGGCAGATCTGGAAAGGAAAAAAGAATGACCTTTTTCCAAGCCAAGGTCCAGGCCCTGTCTCATGCTGCTCTTCAGAGGGTACCTGTGAGAGATCACTTGGACCCCAGCAAGGCGACTCAAGGGTTTATTAGAGGCCAATGTCACAGCCACATCAAGGAGTCTTTATCTGTATCTAATTCCAAAATTTAGAGCTAGGCCTAGGGGACTAACAGCAGCTAGGATGGGGATTCTCCTGTCCTTGTCTACTCAGTGGCCTTGGGAAAGTTTATTTACCACCCTACTTCTGTTTCTTCCTCGGCGAGACAAGGATTGTAGGACTACCCGCCTCAGAGACCTGAGGATAACTCAGCTGGAACCTCGACACAGTCTCTGCTTGTCCAGTGATAGGCTGTTGAGTTTCTCAGCGCCTCTGCCATGGAGTCAGTGGGCAGCTCCTCCTTCCCTAGGCCCTCCGTCTCCGGAGACAGCATTAGCATGGATCAATAGCCCAGCTACAACTCAATCGTGCCTCCGTCCCTCTCTCCAGGCTGAGGCCTCCTTGCTCCTGGAAGTATGGGCTGGATGGTTTGTTGCTATCTGGTGTAACACTCTACAGCCCCTGGCCTCTAACTAACGTAAGAGCACAGGTGAAGCCTTGCATGTTGGAGGTAGGGATGAAGCTGAAGGGTGTAGCCGGCGCTTCTTTCCAACCCGGTCCCATGGCCGATTAGCCCCAAGTAAGCACAAAGAGACATATTAATTATAAACTGGCTGATGGTTCAGGCTTCTTATTGGTTAGCTCTCTCTTAATTATTAACCTGTTTCTATTAACCTAAGTATTTCCACCTGGTCTTATCTTCCCAGACAAGGGAACCTGTTACTCTTTCCTCAGCTACAGGGCGTCTTCTCTCCACCTCCTCTCCCCAGAATTCTCATCGGGCAGCCCTGCCCTGCCCACATCTCCTGCCTGGCTACTGAGCAACCATTGCTCCACCCATCAACCAATAAGAGAAACATACATACAAGAAGGACATTCCTTTATCAGAAGGGAGGGTTAGTCAGGCTATTAGAGGCCACCTTCTCACAGACTGGGTTGTCTGGCCAGGAGCAAGATGGGGAATGAGGGAGGCTAACTAGCCTTGGCTACCCCAGCTCTGAGGCTATCCCTGTCTCGGTCACGTCAGCCTTCTCACTCACAACAAGACTGTACCGCAGCCCCTGGCAGGCTGCCGGCATGGATGCAGGCTGTACGGTGGGGTGGACATGCCTTCTGTGAGAGGGATTAGAAGAGGCAGGGGACCACAAAGCTATCTCCCTTACAGCCGAATGCAGCAGCCTGTGCTAGGTGTCTGCGGTTAAACCTGAGTTCACCCAGCTCCGGGAGACAGCATCCAACATGATGGAGCTACCCATGCACCTGCTGGGGGCTGAGCAAGACAAGGGTCATTTTCATCCCCCCCCCCCATTCCAGCTCCACACAGGCAGCAAGAGAGACATTGATTTTTTTCCCTTCTTTTCATTTTTCTCCTGGCTGCAGCCAAATGAGGTCAGAAGTTAAATTAGTCCTGGGAGGTAAAAAGGGGAGCTGCATTCATACTTCAGCTCTCTGCTGACTTTTGCCAGAGAGCCCTGACAGTTGCTTTTTCTGTTTCTCCTTACAGATTCAGTACCAGAGGGGCTGGGAAGAAATCATCCGCCTTTGGAACCCCTGGGGCAACACAGAATGGAAAGGGCGCTGGAGAGATGGGTATGAGTGCTGGAAACACGGGCAGATGGGGGTCCTTCGCTGAGCACCTGGGCAGAGTCTAGCCAGCCCACTGCAGTCTTCACGATGCGCCTGGCCAGTTCATCGCTGGCTATGGCTCTGACTGTACTTACACCCCCAGGAATCACTTTCCAGGCATTCATTAGGCACCTACTATGTGCGTGTGACAGAATGTACAGTGGCTTAGGTAGATGCTGTGATGTGCATGCAAATGGGAAGACCCAATGTGTGTCTCCCAAAAGGCCCTGAGATCTCATATAGCCACGATCAGCAAAGAGGGTAAGGAGGCAGGATGGGAGCTAGGCTTCCCACCGGGGAAAGACAAGCGGAGTATAAAAGCATCCTTCCTGGAAGGGATTCTTAGGATGCAGATGCTGACAATGCCACAGGATCAGAGTGGAGTAGGCAGGCAGAGCTGAGGAACCGAGACAATGATCTGGTGATCTCTTTATTGAGCAGACTCAGATGCTCACCCCCGACCTTTGACCTGGACTCAGCGCACCCACGTGCCTGTAGTGCACCTCGCTCATGATGGGAGTTGCTGAGTGGCTAGGTCTCGACACCCTGCTGAGCGCCTGGGTACCCAGCGTCTTCATCCAGGTGCTAGAATGGTCATTCTCAGCTGTCATAGCCTGACCTCTGGTACCCTACTGCCTGTCATGAGCAATTAAATATCCAGTTTCCATGCGTGAGAGAGAACATTCAATATTTGTCTTTCTTTTGTCCCTTCCATTGACTTTTCTTCCTCCCACCTCAGTCCCCAGGGTCTCGTGACTGAAAGGGAGAGGGTGAGAGGGGGACAGAGAGGCAGCAGTGCTTTATTTGCTTCTCCTGGTGGCCAGTGGGGGTGGATCTGTCACATTCCACTCAGGATCTGTGCAGACCTGTAAAAGCCATCACTGCACAGCGGCTGCAGCCTCATCGCCAGTCAGGGGTGGGAACGCGATGGGAAAGGAAATGCAATGTGCCGGACAGACAGAACAGGACCCAACAAGTAGTGAAAATCAATAGTTTTCACAGTGAGCTCTGGAAGGCACACCAGACAGCCGGTGTGACTGGACCAGCCGCCGACACCCCAGTTGGACTCTCTGGGCCAAGCTGATTCATTGTGGGCCCTGCAGCTGGTGTGTCCCTGGCCTCGTGGATACTTAACAAATAGTGTGCGATGAAGTTATGATGGAGGTGGGGAGAGAATGAGGAAGGAATGGAGGGCGGCAGGGAGGGAGGGAGGGAGGGATGAGGAGAAACATTAATCAGGACATGTCTTTACAATAAACATGGCTGGTGCCTCTGATTCTCCCTGGAGAACAGAAGTGACATGAACTTGGGAAAACATGCGCCCATGCACCAACCCAGCCTCACAATGCCTCCCTTACTGTCATCTTTCTTCTTTTCTCTTGCCTCTATTCTTTAAATTATGTATTTTTCTTCTTTCTTCCATTCTGGGAATTACACACAGGGCTCATGCACGCCAGGCAAGCTCTCAGCCACTTCGCTGCACTCTCAGCCTTCTTGGTGATCTGTTTGACGCAGGGTCTTGCTGTATTTGGTCAAGGCTTGATTCACTCTGTCACCCAAGCTGGCCTTGAACTTGCCACCCTTTAGTCTCAGCCTCTGGGGTGGCTAAAATCATGCACCTGTGCCACCCAACCTGTATTATCCTTTACTTTTTCCAAAGTAAATCTGAGTAAGCTCTGGCTGTCCCCAGTTCCCCAGGCCCAGCACCCAAACTGCTTAATGTGACCCAAAGGACATTTTGGTTGGCTGATAGAAATAAAGCAAATCAGACCATTGACAACAGGTTCCATGGGGTGAGGGCAGACAACAAATTCAAAATGGTTAATATCTCCCTTGTGTCTTCCACCACCACCAAACGCCACAAGAGACATCGTCCTGTGGGTGGGCATATTCAGGGAAAGTGTGACAGATGGCAATGAACAGGAGGTGTCCTTGTGACAAGGGTATAGGTGTGTTTCAGAAAAGACACTAGGTAGGGCCCCTCTCCCTAGCCAGGAATCTGCTGGGCTACAGCAGAGGAAGCAAGGATGGGGAGAATGGGCCTGAATTGGATTCAAACCCCACAGGAATGAGCATGGATGGAGCCCCTAAACAGGAGTGTGGGTGCAGAACAGTATCCACCCTGTAGGATCAAGTCCCTTGGCTGAGTGTCCGCCCCCTCTCGCCAGAACCAGGCTGGAAGGAAGTGGTGGCGACCGCATAATCACTGTCTCTATGCAGGTGGTCGATTTCTTCCCTACTCCTTAGGAATGGAGACGGATGGTGAGAGCCGGATGGTCTAATCTCAGCCATAATTGAAATTTCAGTCGCACACACTTAAAGGCAAACTTGCATGAATCAATAGCGTATTGATTTACACTACATTTATTTTCCCTTACACACTGCAGAAAATGTAATTATCGCTTAATTATAAAATTGCCATTTTACAATAACACATCTGACTGCTTCAGCCAGCAACCAGGAGCCTGGGTGGTGGTCTCTGCCTTGCTGTCCTGACACAGAGGTCACCCGGGTTCCCAGTACAGGCTCCTCTACGGGAAAGATCTCATTAAACTCTTATGCCTCTGGGGCCAGTAGCCTGTGGAGCTTGCTTCTACTTTGAGACACACACTGAAGGAGGAACAGCTGTTGCCTTTTGCCTAGAAGGGTCTCTTTCCCATCACGCCCCAGAACTTGTTTCTGGAACACTACATCTCTGTAGTTTAGTTAACTAAGCAAAAAAAGAGAGAAGAATCATTGCATGGAGTATATGTTGTGGTGTATGTTAGATGCCTGTGATGGTATCTGGGAAAGCAAGGCCACTGCTCTCTGGGTAACTGGAGTCTAAAAAGAGGAAAGAAATAAAAAGTGGCAGAAGAATAGCCCCACAGAGGACTGGGTGTACGGAAGCCCCAAAGGAAGGGTCAGGTCTCGGTGTGCAGCAAGCAAGCTTTAGCCAGGCGTCTCACACAGAGCACTCATTAGGTGAAAAGACGCCTGAGAGGTAGCATTGATGGGAGTGTCCCTGGCACAGGGGCATCATGATGAAAGCCAAGACGTGCGTGTGGGGAGGACACAGGGGTAAAACCCTCTTTAAGGAAATGAAGATATCCGTGATTGCTGGGACAGGAGCAGCCCAGTTAACCCTGGAGAAGTTGGCTGGAGGAGGCCATGGTCTTCTTAAGGAGTTTGAACTTTGCCCTGGCAGGACCTGGATGCCACCAGCATGTTTTAAGCAGGGGAGTGGTGATATGGTCAAGCTCCGCTTGGAAGGGCCTCGTTTCGGTGGCCGTGTGGAGAATGGCTAGGGAAGTGGGCAGGACCATGTTCAGGGAGAGCAACCGCATGTCCACGAGGGAGGAAAGATTAGGCCGAATTAGAGTAACAGAAGGGAGAATGGGGCCAGGGCATCTGGGAGATAGGCCTAGGAGGTAGACTCAATAAATGAGTAACATTTGGTGACCTTCAAGAGGTAGACACAGCAAAAGGCTCTTGTGTTCAAGCCTGGTAACAGGAGCAAGTAGAATAAGCTGATTGAAGGTAGGAGGTAGTTTTTATTAGTGTCCACTAATCATATAAATTGTGGCATCTTCATGCATGTGTAAGATGTATTCTGATCTCTTCCTCCACTTTACCACCCTCTCGTGTCCTCCCTCCCCTTCCCCATTGCTAATTTATGGAATTGGCCTAGGCAGCCACCAGTAGATACATTGGTAACAAAGGGTTGTATGCATGCAGCAGAGTTTTATTCAGTCATAAAGAAGACGAAAAACATGCTATTAGCAAGAAAATGACTATCACACTGAGTGGGAAGAGCCAGATCTTCAAGGATAGAAGTCGGGTATTCTCTCTCAAAAGTGACATCTAGAGTTTAACAAAAGTGGGCAGGTGATTTGAGGTCACCATGGGCCTCTTGCAGTGATGTGGGAGAGGTCTCACTCAGGTCTTTCTCTCCATACTCAGGTCCCAGGAGTGGGAGGAAACCCATGACCCACGGAAAAGCCAACTGTATGAGAACAAGGATGATGGCGAGTTTTGGTATTTATTCTTCTTTAAGGATGTTTGAAGTATTCATTTCCCAAGCCCACCTTCCCAACTGCTTCCCTTAAACTTTTATGAGGATGGAAATTGGTGTTGCAAAGACCTGCTTAGAGCCTATTTTCTGTACCAGGCACAACAACTTTGAATGGAAAATGGCTATGTCCCCTCTCCTTGATGGGAAGGTTATCTTGGAGATGAGACATGGGCTTTCCTGGAAATTTTGATGGTAAAAGCTAGTTTTCTCAGAGGTCTGAATTTGGAGGCATGATTGTCACCTCTGATTTCCATCATGTAAGGACTCAGCACTCCAGTTTGCTTTGGCAAGACTCTCCCAGAAGAGTAACTGCAGGTACATCTTCCAGTTGGGCCTGGGTGGGATAACACTGTCCTTAGCTAGTGGCTACTCAAGACTCCACACCTTGAAAACACATGTCATGCCTTATGTGCACATCTTAAAGAAGATGGCCATTTCTTGGAGGGTTCTCTAGTTTACTTAGTGATGTATTTTGGTGAGATATAGCATGTGTACATGAAAATGGAGAGAAACAGCAGGACAGATCTCTAGAATAAGCCTGACTGGGACCTGAGATGCTCCCTGGAGAGCAGAAGAAAGGAAATGAACTTGGGAAAGCATTGGCTAAGACAGAATGCACAGACCAACACAGGTTCAAACCAGACAAAAATCCAAACACCGAGAAGGGGAAGTGAACACCAAGTCCCACCCTTAATCAAGAAGCCCTTTGCAGGAAAGGGGATGTCTGTTTTCTACAATCGAGTGTCACTTGGCATATCAACTTCACCCCTAGGGCAGGCCCCATAACAAGAAATAGTAAACCAACAGACTCTAGTTTTTGGTGTGTTTGTTTTTTGGGTTTGTTTGTTTTTTAGTTTGTCTTTTTTGATTTTCATTTTTTGTCTTGTTCTTTTTTAGAAAGAGAAAGGACATGATGTTGGGTGGGTAGGGAGGTGGGGAGGAGTTGGAGAAGAGGTAAGAACATCGAATAGACTGAACAAATTTAAATAACTAAAAAAGAAGAAATTTAGCATGTGTGAAATAGTGAAAGAAAGCCGGGGTCTAAGTTACTAAGAGTCAGAGAGGCAAGTGTCAATCAGAAGGGCAAATCTTCCCCCAATAACTATTTTAACCCTGGCACAGGCCAGGGTTTCACTGTGGCATCCATGTGTTTTCTTAAAGGCATTGGCAATGGGTTTGCAATTAGGAAAGGCAAGGTTGCAGAGTGTGGAGGACCAAGTGGAGAGAGCCTGGCCTTCGTCCCACTGACCCTGAAAGGACTCAGTTGGATTATTGGGTTGAATAAGTGGTTTTGCCAGGTGACACAATAACCAGACTTGTCTCTCCCGGTGCCCTGTCAAGCATGGGAGAGGAGAGTCCCAGGGCAGGAGCACGTGGCACTGAATGTGTCAGAGACAGACGTTAGGCCTGGGGCAAGCCAACACAGGGGCACTTCTGCTGACTGGAGAGGCACAGTGACATGGTAGGAAGCCCAACCAGGGGACACAGGCAGAGGTGACTTGGGCTGTGTGTCTGTTTTCCACAGGATGTCATGTCAAGACTTCCAGGAGAACTTCTCATGCCTGTTCATCTGTAACCAGGTCCCGATCACCCTGGATCATGGAGTCACACCCAGTGAAAGATGGCGCCAAATGATGTTCAAGAACCAAGTGGTCTCAAGAAATATGGCAGGTGGTCATTCTGCTAGACCAGCAGCTGTCAGCCCTAGCTCTGCCCTGACTTCTCTCTGACTCTTTCCTCAGGCGAGACCACTAGCCCGATGAAGAAATCAAAGGAGTTAGCTTCAAGGGACAACTAGCTCTTTTCCAAGCACAGTGACTGCTAGTAAGAGTGGGCAGGGTAGTCACCTCTCCTGGTTTCCGTACCTTATAGGTCCTGCTACTCAGCACCAGGGTGGAGCGCTGGCTCTCTGCTCTCCAGTAAACACCCAAGACAGGAGGAAAGGCTGTAGAAGGAGCATGGGAAAGGAATTCAGAGCCTGGTTAAACCATCATCATTTCCACACACTAGCTTTATGCCTGGGAATGTCACTGTTTTCTCTGTCCTTGGGCTCCATGGCTGTAAATGGTATCACTAATAATTCTGCTTGCCCCCTTGAACCCACAGAGTGCCAGCCAGGCACAGGGTGGGTAAGTCTTGTCCTGCTCATGAGTAGCAGTGGCAGGCACATCTCTCATGACCCTTTACTGTCCCTCAAGTTCCCTGTTAGTGACACTGATGACTGAAACTGCTTCCTGTGGCATAGAGTCTGGGTGAGATAGTACATCCTCCACAAAAGAGGCTGTAAGTGTGTCGGTTTGAGAGGATGTATGTTTACACTCGCCTGTCCAGAAAGGCACGATTCATTTTTGATCTCCAGGCTCTTTTGATCCCTCAGAGAGCCTTGTCACCAAGGAGGCAGCAGACTATGAAACTGCTGAGTCATTCTTACTTATTCACCTCCCTAAGCAGTGCCCGCCTAACTATGCCACAAAAGCCCTTTCCCCTGGATATAACGTGCATTAGTAAACCAACCCGATTTACACAGCAAGGCCATTTACAGTAATACCTCACAGGGAAGTGAAGGAAGGAAGCCAGCAATTGAGTACCTGCTATAAGCTGCTAAGTGCATTTTAATCGGCATCTTGTTCAGTACTCATAGGAAGGCCATGACCATGGTCGTCTTCTGTGTCTCTCTGCTCGTTTTCCAGAGCTCACTAATGACCCATGACTCCTGAAGAATATCCACTCATCTATAGCCTGACTGGCCTGCCCTGCTTCATGCACTTGAGTCTAATAGTTTCCATGGAGCCCTCCTCTTGCTCTGGCTTACATAAGCATGCTTGCGGATGAGAGCACTGTAGATGACCATCTTACCACCCGATTTCGGCTATCTTCACTGGTGCTTGGTGACTGATGCCATTCAAGGCTCTAATGGTTGTTGCCAGCACAATAAGTTCATGCATACTTGGAGATTTTACTAAGAAATAGGGCTTAGAGCTGGCCATGATGGTGGGCTCTTACAATCCCAGTACTTGTGGGGAGGTGAAGACAGGTAGGTTCCTGGGCTTCACTGGCCAGCCAGCCTAGCCTGTTGGAAAGTCCTAGGCTACTGAGAGACCCTGTCTCACAAAAATTAAATAGATAAATAAATAAATAAATAAATAAATAAATAAAGCAAGCAGTGGGCAGAATATGACAAATGGTACTTGAGGTTGACCTCTGACCTCCACAAATGTATACACACACACACACACACACATACACACACTCACACTCACACTCACACTCACACAGAGCTGAATTTATTGTTTAGGAGATATTTTTGCTCGAGTAGGGATAACATTCCCCTCCATGTTTTTAAAAGAAAGAGACTGAGGCTCTGGATATAAAAAACCTGTTTCACAACTACTGATTGTGGCTTTGTGGACCCAGGCCTTAGCTTTCCAAGCAGAGTTTAGAACCCAATCCCATAAAGCACTGTACTGGGAGCCCAGGGGTGTTTCTTAACCCTGGTAATGGCTTATTCTCTTCTAGGTGGACATGGGAGGGATATTCAGTATCTCTTTGGTGTTCAAGAGCCCACTGACGGCAACAATGTTGTTGTGGCCTTCACGATCATGTCACAAAGCTTGAAGACAGAAGAGGAGATATTCCCATTACAGTTCCAGGTGTTCAAGGTATGCAGTCTGTTTTGGGACTTGCTCTTTGTAGATACTGTGTACACTTGGAACTGCATAGAGATACTGGTCAAGCTGGGAGGTTTAGTAATAAAAACATTCATGCGTCCAGCCCTAAAATTTTAAGAAAGATTTAAACTAAAGGAAAATCAGACCTGACTATTTTTTAATTTTATTCTGTGACTCATATTTATATGTGTGGGTATGTGTACATGTGAGTGACGATGCCCATGGAGTCCGGGAGACGGTTGGATCCCTCTGGAGCTAGAGTTACAGGCAGTTGTGAGCTGCACTATGCAGATTCTGGGAACAGAACTCTGCAAGAGCAGCATTTGTTCTCAACCCTGAGCCATCCCTCCAACCCCTTGGCCATATTTTAAATGGCATATACCCCTTACCTGTGCCACTGGTGTGGTACAGCTTTTCCCAGTATGCTTCAGACGCTAATGTCTGCGTCTCAAGAGGTGCTCAAAGTCTAAGACCAACTTCTGTGACTATGCAGATTCTTGAGCCAGTCCTGACCCCCTGAATCAGAATCTTGGGTGCAGCATCTAATGTTTTGCATTTTAACAAGTTCCTCAGAGGCTGCCTGCTTATGTCATTTTTGAAAATCATTGATTAAAGTTAAACACACACACACACACACACACTTAAATCCAGTAGGTGAAATCTTTTTCCTCTTATATGTAGACCAAAGCCCAGATACAGCTTAGTAGTTGACATTCAGGCTGTTTAACTGCTCATCCAAAGCCAGGTTTTCCCTTCGGCCCAAATTCCTCTTCTCCACTGCACTCCCAACCAGCTCCCTCAGTCCCACCAATGCCAACACACACACACACACACACACACACACACACACACACACACACACACACACACACACGGGACAGATAACTAAGGAACTCATTTAAAAGAAAAAGTTAGAAAGAAAAAGAAAATCAAATGGCTCTGCTGTCTCATCTCTCAAGAAATTCAAAGCATCCCGAAAGTAGAGTGAGTGACTCTCAAATCAGCCGTCCCACAGCCTCATTGTACCAATAAGACTATGAATCTCTGTGATGTCAGTCGTATTCCTCCCACCCCGTTAAAGTGAAGACACTATTGCACAAGCATATGAAATGGCATGCCAGAGCTGATGGTGAAGCTGAGACTGGTACCATTAGAGTTGAAGACACTATTACACAAGCATATGAAATGACATGCCAGAGCTGATGGTGAAGCGAGACTGGTACCATTAGAGTTGAAGACACTATTACACAAGCATATGAAATGGCATGCCAGAGCTGATGGTGAAGCGAGACTGGTACCATTAGAGTTGAAGACACTATTGCACAAGCATATGAAATGGCATGCCAGAGCTGATGGTGAAGCGAGACTGGTACCATTAGAGTTGAAGACACTATTACACAAGCATATGAAATGACATGCCAGAGCTGATGGTGAAGCGAGACTGGTACCATTAGAGTTGAAGACACTATTGCACAAGCATATGAAATGACATGCCAGAGCTGATGGTGAAGCGAGACTGGTACCATTAGAGTTGAAGACACTATTGCACAAGCATATGAAATGACATGCCAGAGCTGATGGTGAAGCGAGACTGGTACCATTAGAGTTGAAGACACTATTACACAAGCATATGAAATGGCATGCCAGAGCTGATGGTGAAGCTGAGACTGGGTACCAGATGCCCTTCAAGCCTGCAGTCAGACACGTCTGTCACCTTTAGTGGGTACCACAGAGCTCAGAAGCCTATTAGACACATTAGGCTAGAGATGGGACTAGCCTCCCAGACAACTCCAGTTGCTAACTGAGAAAAAGCCCATTTATGGACCGACAAGTTTCCTGCCTCCTCTGCTCATGGGGAACTGTCCAGCTCACAGCTGTGGCTCTTGCTAGTGAGAAAGCCTCATTTACGGGGCATTGCAGAGTCACAAGCATGTTCTCATTGAGTGTCGCAAGACCAAGGATGTCCCCACTTTCATAGACATGAAATTCAGAGCTCAGAGGAGAACTATCTTTCCCACAGCTGGGGATGATGGGTAAAGTTGGATCTCAGCACCTATAGCCCAGGCCTGGGTTTCTCAGTGGGGCTTACATGCTTGCTTTTCTCATGGTACTCAGAGCAACAGAGAAATGAAGATTCTAGCTTTGGAAGAAAAGCCTGTTGAGCCCCTACTCTCTCAACATAGTTCAGAACTCTTGCTTAGTCCCACCCCTTTTACCTCATTCTTCAAGAGTCAGAGCTCCTACAGAAGATTGTTGGGATTCAAGACAATACTTTTAAGTTGCCTCGGGCCTGCCAAGACTACCAAAGGACATCTCCTAAGGATGCAGTAATAGACAAGTGCCATCCAGCACCTGCCTCCACTTTGATGGGATGAAGCGTGCAGGCTTCCACTGCAGTAGCTAAAAATGAAGCCAAATACCCCACATCCAGGCCTTGGATGGCAAAGGAGATCTTCTGTGACCTGGGTGTTTCCAATTGGGTATCCCTTCCACTTCCATTCCAGCCACCTCATCATACACACATGCCAACACTCAACTGCTAAATAATTAAACAAAAAAGGCAGGAAGAAGCAAGTGTAATTTACAACAAATCTCTTGGCCCAGAAGTAGCCATATAGGCCAGTATGTAAGATCATGTCTAGATGTGGAACCATCTTGTTCGACTCCCACCTGCCTTCTGAGCTTTGCTTTCCAGATGATTCCATCCATAACCCATGGGCAAACATTTTTATGGTTCAGGAGCCATTGTGAGGTAATCAACTCTATCTTTAAAAATTCCCAAAGCTCCCTTCTTTCCTTTGTACATGAGAGATGCATTATCTCTCAGCTGACACTACCAAAAGAGCACTCAGACCTAAGACTTCCTCAGGCTGTCGAGACCTCAATAGTCCCTCCAGGATCCTGATTGAGTTACATGTTAATAGCGAGTCTAGATCTCATCATAAGATGCTTGTGGGACTGCAGAGAAGGCTCAGTGGTTAAGAGTGGCTGCTGCTCCTGTACAGGACCTAGGTTGGGTTCCTGGTACCCACATGGTAGCTCACAGCTGTCTACACCTCAGTTCCAGAGTTTTCAATGCCTTCTTCCTTCTTGAGCTCTGGGCACACATGTGGTGCATACCTGTATATGCTGGCAAACGCTCAGATACATACATTTTTTAATCTTAAAAAATACTTCAGTTCTTTTTGCATTCCAGCCAGAGACAATGAGTTTGCTAGTATCTGGGCTTACGGGAGTCCCAAGGGGAGAGTTGTTATAATGCTGATGCCATTGAAATAGGATTCCAAGCTTAGTGTGAGCCTGTGGCCCCCCACACACCCCAGATGCAGTGGGCCCACTATTCTGTTTTACATCAGCTGGATACCAGTGGTGTGTGAACAGGCAGGAAAAAGTCAGGACAGATAAAAGGAACAAGAGTACATATTATTTCATCCTCATTCCCCAAAGGTCCTCCCACAAGCCAGGGTTTGACACCTCCCTCCCAGCAGCTATGGCTAAAGTGGGTCTGACCTCACCCACAAAGTGGGTTAGTCTGAGTGTGCAGAACTGAAGCTCACAGTAGAAGGTGATCAAAACCCAGGCTAACTGGGAAGGACTGTGCTTGATGGGAAGAGGGACACCACTGCAAAGGAAGCAACACAGCTTGACCTTTTCCCTTCTCTGCTTCCTGCCTTCCTAGCCTGTTTCCTCACACATGGAGCAAGACCCAAGCATCTGTTCAAAGGGCTGTGCTGGATAGCCAGAATATCACACACAGCCAGCATATCACACAGAAGGACTTTGGAAGTTGTAGAGGGCATACAGACAGAACTCTGTGCTTGGTGCTTCCTCCCACCAGGTGGAAAGGGGGGGAGCACAAGCATCCCCCATCCATATGTGCACATACACTCCCTACAAGGGGAGGGGAATATCCACAGAGCAGACGCCTATGTTTACACTTGGGGAGATCAAAGTTGTCCTCTCATTGGTGCTTGAGGGATTTGTACTTGACTTTGAAAAATCTGCCCTTGACTGAGATTGCATCTTATCTCTGGTCCTGTTAGTGTCCTCCAGCTTCCTCCTATATTACCATCGTAACTTGAACAATAGCCATATCTTGCTCTAAGATATAAAGAGCGTGCTGCCTCCTCTCGGCTATCCTCTTTCTTCTTCAGTTTCCTACTCTTTGCTGCTTCCCTTCAACAGTGCAGGTCTCCTTTTCTCCAGCTCAGCACAAATGAAGGCTCCATACCCACTCCTAACACGTGCCCTGCGTGGCAGACAGGCTGGCCACACAAGAAGTAGCATGTGCCCGGAACTAGGATGAGAGACACAGTTGTCTTTCCATTGTATCTTCCTGAAGCCTCTTTTCCTCTCTCCCACAGGTAAACTCCCAGGTATGGCTCACTGCTGTCCTCATGGACTTCCCACACTTCTGATGCTGCCCCTTGGGAAACTATTGTGCCTCTTCCAACACTGGGGACTCCACAAACCTGCTCTTGTTGCATCTTGAATGAGCTGTCAGCTTAGCATGTCCAAACAGGTCAACAAACTAGGGTAGGATTTGTCATCTTGGTATGTGGGTTGGACACTATTAGGATTCTTTCTTTAACATCCAAGATGGGTTATAACTGTGAAAGTATCCTGAAGCATTTGGTCCCCATAGAGAAGCTTGGTCCAGTGGGTTCCTGTGCATTTAAGATGAGAGCAGTAGAAAGGGGTACCCAGGGAGGACCTTCAGACTCTTGAATTAGTCCCCAAATCTACCACAAGCTGATGCTTGCTGGCTACATAGAGCTTCAAGGCATACCCTCTACCTCTTCTCTTGAGCAAACGGATATACTTTTTTATCCAGTAACCAGACCTGGTAACATATTGATAAAAGATCTGAAGGCTATAAGGAAGGATAGAAAGGGACAATGGACTTCAGAGGGCCTGATCCCACAGACATAGACTCTGGACTCTGCAGTAACTCTTCTCTGCTGCCAAGAGGAAGGTACAATGTATGGACTAGGGTCAAGATATGGTCATAGCCTGCAAATGGTAAAAGTGCCCTACCCCAAAGCTGTTACAAGATCCCAAGAAGTAGACAGTGTCTAGAGCAGCATCTCCCAGAGCAGGGAGACTCAGAAATACAGACAGAAAGTTGACATCAAAGAGGTCTGTCCCTTAGCCATGGCCCAGCCACAAAGCTGGGCTTAGAATCTGCCTCCAGTCCCTGGTTCCCCAACCATAGAAGGACGCCTAGGAGGGTTCTGAGGGGAGCTCTCAAGTGAATGGAATGGGTCAGAGCTCCAGTTCCCTGAGCTGGAGAACACAGAACATAGAGCGGGTTTGAGTGATAAAAGGGTACACGCCCCAATGCTAGGATAATAGGGCCAGCTCTGTGCCTTGCTGGCCATGAATTTGCATGAAGCAGGCTCCTCTGCACACTACACCAAGGTCTCCTGTCAGTCCCTAGTCATACTCCTCACTGCCACCGAGCAAGCCTGCACTGAACAAGGCTGCAGAAATATGATGGGTCAGGGGGAGGACAGCAGGTGAGCAAGGCCACCCTAACCTAGCTTGTAGCGGGGAGGCTGCTCACACACCTCTGTCCAAACACTCATACCTGGTGCCAGAGGGCAGAGCTGCCTTTTTCAGAAAAGAACCAGCCCTATTGTTTATTGCTTCTGTCAAACGACCTAAGAAAACCAGCTCCCCAAACCTACAAGGGCTGCTGTTGAGAGCAGAAAATCTGCTTTGGGGGTTCCACCATCCCTCTGCTGTCCACCTCGGACAGTGGTCCTCCTCCTGCCTAGCCTTATCCCTATCCCCTGATAGAAACTTCCGCATTCCCCCTATTCTTCCCCCAAGGCAGAGCCCATCAATAACCATTTCATGCTGTATAACCATTCTAAATGGAATCACCATGCTCACATGTTGTAGGAAAATTTGTTTAGTAAGGGGTTTTTATTATATAATATGTATGTGACATCTGGTAATAGGACTTGCGCTATATTTATTGTTTTATCTGTAAGAAAATTTGAAATAAAAGGAAAATGATTGAGACCCATTATCTTCCAATGAGAAGGAATCCCAAGGCTCTGCTAGAGAGATGAAAGAGAGGGAGAGAAGAAAATTCAACCTCGCAGTCCTGTGGCAGCCCAGGGAATGTGATTAAAGGTTTAGAGGAGACCTAGCTGTAGGGACCCCAGAAGGAATTCAACACTGGAACACTGCCACTAATTTCCATACCTTCTTTGCACATAAATAAGAAAGAAACCCAGAACCCCAGGATGCTATTAGATCAGTGAGATAAAGTTACCTGTCAAATTTTGGTGCATACACTGTAGTGTCTGGAATCTGCCACATCCAACCTTTTGACATTGTGACATTATTTTATCATCTATAAATGTGTTGGGCCACAGCCCTGGCTATCCGCGGACACATGTGACCCACAGACTGCAGGTGGGATGCACCTGGTAGATAAGATATTTTGGGGTATTTTTGTTTGTTTCATTTTGGACCTGAGTCACCACCGGCTCCTTTTCCAGGACTTGTAAAGCTAGTCAGGTGGGCCTACAAGGGTCTAGAAGGCAGTAGCCTGTCCTGGTGCTAGGTTTCAGGTATAGAAAGGCCTTTCTCACAATAATTTTGCTTTTTTTCTAGTTCCAGAAGTTCCAGGAAAGACTGCCACCTGCATTTTTCTCCCCATTTAGAAATGCTGCCCAGGGCATAGACTATGTATCCAAGTGCAACTTCACAAGGTCCTTCCACCTGAGCCCTGGGACCTATGTAGTGGTTCCCTCAGCACACAGAAAAGAAGTTGAGTTCCTGCTCCGAATATTCCTCAAAATGCCAGACAAGGACAGGTATAGAAGCCCTGGGCTTCTGAGTGTTTTATTCTGCTCCAGTGTGTCTTTATGAAGAGGGCTCTGTGTGTCATATGCAGAACATGGTGTGCTAAGGACACAGTATGAGTCTTGCTCTTGAGACACTCATTACAATGGGGAATGAGCAAGTCCATGAACCTACAGCTTGACCCCCACAATAATGTAAAACTGCATGAAAGGACAGAGTGGAAGGACTGCTTCTGGCCCTGGGGGCTGGGAAAGGCTTCTCAGAGGAACTGGTCCTTGAGCTGGTCCTTGAAGGTAAACAGATGTTAGTAACTTCAAGAGAAGACCATGCACGTAGAAAGAAAGCCTGAGAAGAAGCAGGGACATAGCAGTGCCAGGGCTTGTTGGATAAGTACTGCCAGTCATATGCATGGGAAGATTGTACCATGTATTATATTCACTTGTCTGAAACATGGCCAGAATGTGGGGTAGACCAGAAGGACAGATTGACCTGACAAACAGACATTCTATGGGGTCTTGGATGTTAAATCACGGGTCAAGATTGGGATCAACAAGTCCTGTCTCTTTGAGCCTGAGGCAGGAGTTATATGGTCAGAGAGGTCTTTATGGCCAATGAGTAAGGGTGGCCACTGCTAATTCAAGATGGAGAATGAGCCAAAGGTCTTCTGCATTCTGGCTATAGAGGTCACTGTCCATGTGCATCTCAGGATGAACAAGTCAGTGGCTAGAAAACCAGACCATGCCACTTCAAATGAGCATGAGATCAGTGTGTGTCCACTGCCATGGCTGCCTTCTACTCACCCTTGCTGGAGATGTTAGGTCTTTGGGTGTCCTCCACAGGTAGACTCCTGGGAATACAGTGCTGGTCATTTTTGTCACACTGCTCCCCTGGTTTTCTAGGAACGTGAGCAGCAGTTTCAACCTCAGAGCCCTTAAGGTAGGTGTGCAGGTCCTGTCTGCTGTCTTTGTTAACTCCATCACACCCCACACACACGACCCCCCCACACACGAGACCACACACACACAAGACCCCACACACACAAGACCACACACACACAAGACCACACACACACAAGACCCACACACACACAAGACCCCCATACACACAAACCCCCCCACAAGACCACACACACACAAGACCCCCCCACACAAGACCACACACACACACAAGACCCACACACACACAAGACCCCCACACACACAAGACCCCACACACACAAGACCCCCCCACACAAGACCACACACACACAAGACCCACACACACAAGACCCCCACACACACAAGACCCCCCACACACAAGACCACACACACACAAGACCCCCACACACACAAGACCCCCACACACACAAGACCCCCACACACACAAGACCCCACACACACACAAGACACACACACACACAAGACCCCACACACACAAGACCCCCACACACACAAGACCCACACACACACAAGACCCCACACACACAAGACCCCACACACACAAGACCCACACACACACAAGACCCACACACACACAAGACCCACACACACACAAGACCCCCCCCACACACAAGACCCCACACACACAATACCACACACACACAAGACCCCACACACACAAGACCCCCCCACACACACACAAGACCCACACATAAGAGCATCTTTCTCCTTCCTGGCCTTGCTATTGCCTAAGGAAAGCAGAAATGCTATGATAGGCTTCTCGTAGCTCTAAGGGGTGGAGCAGAAGAGAAGACCAGCACCCCAAGATCAGATTGGATTCAAGTATCTTCCTTCTAACAAACTTTAGTTTTCAAAGCCCCTTCAAGTTTGATTTCCCCCACCTGACCCCTACAACCACCAGGGGAAGATTCAGGTGAGGCTAATTATACCCTTCATCAGTCCAGCTCTTACAGAAACAAGGCCGTACCGGATGAGTGGTCTCCTCCCCAGAAGTTTGACATACCTATTTTTCCTTTGAACCAGGGAAGTCTTTCAGAAAATGGATCCCAAAAAAGCATTTTCTACAGATACGTGGATCGGGTATGTTACCTAACACCCGTCGACCTTACTTGTCTGTGGGTGGGGGACACTTCAGGAACACAGACTTCTCCAGTTGCTTGTCAGAATGCATAGAATGAAAAGGACTTGATCATATCGGTCATGTTCTCTCCCTGGACCATCCCCAGATGCTCTGGCTGCCAAGCTCTAGAGACAAGTATGTCCCAATGTGGGTGGAATCCCACTGGGACATGGAGCTTAGGAAGGGAGATGATAATTAAGGGCTGTGTGTAAGGGATATAGTGTTGTTTGAGCCTTTAGACAAGAAGTTGGCAGCACCCCTTGAAATCTTCCTTTCTCTGGCTCAGCCATCACTCTCCCTACCCCCACCAAACCTGGCATTGTTCCTCCCGGGAGCTGGCCAGCTTCAGAAATCCCCAACAGCTCTCTCCCTGCCAAGCCACCTATGTGCACATGGGGCTTTCCTAATGGTTTAATAAACTGTTATAAAGAACTCCTTGACTCCTCAGGATAAAAGAGCTGCCAGTGGTTCCGTGGGATGGGCCTTTTACCATTAATAACAGTGTCGGTGTGGGAAGCAGAAAGTAATATAGATGATTTTGTGTACAGTGGGCCAAGCAGAGGCCGAGAAAGGAGGCATGTCTCCCATGCTTCTGTACTCAGAGGGCTAATGGCATAGTGGTATCTCAGGCACAGCCTGGACCACAGGCAAAAGGGGGTGGATGCAGATGAGGGTGTGACTGGAATGAGGGGTGAGTGCTACAAAGAACAGCCATCAGTACTTGCCCAGGACTCAGGGCAGCTCTCACTGAAACCAGACTGGCCCAGAAGACCTCTGTCTCCTGTCTGTGAGCTCCCAAAGGCAGAGATGGCTTCATCTGCATTCCTTGTCCCCAAGCACCCATCACTGTCCTTGGCCCGGAGCAGGTACTCAATCATTTCTGTCAGGTTGAATTAAGACAGATTAGCTCCCCTGGAGCAGACACCCAAGCTTAGATTAGCTGCTCTGAGGTGGCCAGCAGGACCTGATTAGGATGCCTGAGACCAAGCTTCTCCAGGGCAGGTGGTATATCTTCACACAGGTCCATGAACCTGGACTTCTAAAATAAAAATGTAATTTGTCATATGACAGGATGGTACAGACTCCCTAATCAGGACATTTCCAAGAGACAGACAAATGTTGGGCTCCCCCTAGAGTGACCGTTGCTGGTACTGGACAGTGGTCAGAATTAAAATAAGACACCAATACAGTATTGTGCCTAGGCCGCCTCTTAGGCAGGCACCCTTGAGCAAGGCACCCTGGCAGCATCCTGTACAACATGCAAACTGTGCTCAGGGATTGTGACTGCCCAAGACATTTTTAACCAAAGCATTCTCATGCACTTACTACTGTCTCTTCCCATGACATCTCACGTTGGTGTAACTAGCTCTATAAGTACAGTCATCTATCACCGCTCATTGTGGCTAGTTGCCTGTGTTAGCCATGGTAGTGGAAATGTTATAACCAAGCCTGCCCGTCAGAAGGGCAACATGCATTTGGGTTCTCAATTAGACAGAGCAAACTGAACCACCATCCTTCATAAATTCAATTGGCAAGCATTTTCCAAACTCCCAGGACACACCCCAAGTACCTACTTCACTAAGCTTTGGAAGTACCACAGCCCCAACCTTTGAGGGTCCCTTAGTTCATACATGCAATTCTTGGGGAACTCGACTGAGTAACCACCATTGCCGTCCCTGCCACCAGTTCCTCGAATGCTCCTGGTGGGGAATAGTGTGGAGTCCTGGTCCAAGTGTGCCCTAGGTGGGAAATATGGAGAAGGAAGCAGATGTTGTCCATGCTTTGTTCAGCCTGTTGGCTGACGGGCAATTCCATGGAGGCGAGTGCCTCCTTAGCATGGCACTTCTGTGCAAGGTTCTTTGGAAGAAAAGCTCGGCTGATGTTGGCACATGAAGCCAACTTCGCTGATATTTCCAAACGTGAAGTTAGAAGAAAGCCCTGAGGACCAGCAGGAGACACTGGCATCTTAGAGGCTTGTGCTTCTCACTGCAGACAGGGCCTCACAATGACAGGCTCTGGGGCTGCTCCTGCTTTTACAGCAGGAGGAAGGGGCTATGTGGAGCTGTGAGTGCAGTTGTCTGTGAGGAGGCACCTTCTAAGCCATGGAGGGCCACTCTACAAGTCTACCCGCTGAGAAACCTTACTCCAGTGCCAGCAGCCCCAAGGGCAGCAGCCATGCTTTTTGTAAAAATGATATTACCACCAGGTTGCCCAGTGCCTGTCTGCAGGGAACGGTCAGTGCCACGACTCCTTCCGAGATCAGGCCTACAAAGAAACCTGTTCACCACCACGTTAGAGGCTTCCTGCTTTTAATCTAAGGAAAGCCTCGGTACCTGGAAGACTAAGTCATGTGCTCCATGCTAGCTTCTTCTAGTAGCCTAATTTTGAGTGTGTTTAGCGCCTACTATCGCACACAGGCACACACAAAGTCATCACCTCTTCTAATAGTCCCTCTGGAAGTGGAGAATACATCCCTAAAGGGCTACACTGGTCATCCTGCCATGGTGGGGATCTGCGAGAGCCAGCCGCAGTGAGAAGGGGAGGAAGAGGCGTGCTTTCTAACAATAACGGACCCACACCAGGAGCCAAGTGTCAGGACCATCATGTCTTGTCAGGGAGGGGGTCATCAACATGACCAGAACCCAGAACAAAGAGCAGGTAGACACGCTACGGAAAGGGAGGGCATAGAACTCGGAACGCTGCTACAGAGTTGGGTGGATCTATCCCTCGGCTCCTGAGTCCCATCTCACACCCATTTTTCTCCTGTGTTTTGGACCAGGGATTGGGCATTGATGCCACCCAACTTCAGAGACTTCTCAACCAGGAGTTCCTGATAGGTATGTCAACTCAGAGGCCTCCTGTCTCTGGCCTCATCCCCCATGTAGCCACCCTCAATGGCACTTCAGTCCTTCTTTTTCCTCAGGGTCTCCGGAGGACACTTTCTCCTTGGACCAGTGCCAAAGCATTGTGGCTCTGATGGATGTATCCTTCACCATCACCCTCTCCTGCAGCCCTGAGGGCGTCCCTGGGTTTCTGGTTATAGATCAGCACATGAATCCTGGGCCTTCTCTCCCAGCTTACTCCAGACTCTAGCTCATCGTAACAGCAATAGCAATAGTCACTGCTGACAAAACTTCTGGGATCCCTAAGGAAATGGCGTTTGTAATGCTTGCAGCAACCCTTATGATGCAACAGCTGTGAATCCCATTGCCCAATGCAACACAAAGGTCACAGAGGTCAAGTATCTTTGCCCAGCTTACACAGCTAGTTGAAAGCCACACATGGATTTGAAAATTTAGCTCCCAAAGTCTATGTTCTAACCTCAGCCTGTACAATGTCCTCCAACTGGAACTGTTTTCAAAACCTTCGAGCTTTCCTTCACTGCTTGGATTCCTTAATCAGAAGGCCACCAATTTAAAAAGATAACCACTGAAAAGTCTCAAACCTCCTTGGTCTGCAGTGCACAGCAGTGGTGCCCCCCCCCCGTGACTCATATGGCATTTTTGCATGGGTTGACAGTGGTCTTGAGGCAACTCGGGGTCTAGCCCAGCTCCATGACCACAAGGAACAGGACCAGGAATCAAACTTTAACTGCTTAATTCTCATCTGAACACCCTCTCCAAGGGACCTTTCTCCTCTATCCGACCTCTCTCTCTTCGGACCCAAGAGACACTGGCCATGTAGGATGGATTCCCAAGCCTGGCGGTTCCTCCCCAGGCTGTGGCTGTCTCCAGAGAGAGACAGATCACCCCCTCTCACACTGTTAACAAGGCTCGATTGTGAATGCGAAGCCAGCTATTGTAGAACAAGAAGGCTTCGTGATGGAATCATAAATCAGTCCTGTCTTAGCTGGCTCTGGTCTGGAGTCACTCAGAGACACAGAGGAATCCAAATGGCCCTTGCAACCCCATGACCAGGACACCCAGCTGGGAGAAGGGAAAAAAAGAGAGTAGAAAAAGACCCATGCATTGCACTGTGCTTGGAAACTGCAAATAGGGCTCCCCTGGGGTTGAGTGCTAGGGTTGGGTGCTAGCTCTCATAGTTCAATCATTTTTCCTGCATTAGCTGCCCACTACAATGGGTAGCTGGGGAAGCATTAATACTCAGGAAACACCCCAGCAACACACAGGGCCCAGGGATGGCACCTTTACCTATCCACACTACTTCTGCATTGCAAGGCCCCTGCAAGCTCCTCCCGACCCTTCCCTGCCCAGGAACACAGCCCAGCTGGTGAAGGCCATGCTGTAGTCGTGGCGGGGGAGGGTCCCTTTCTTCTGCTGGATATAACTGAAATTGATGACTCTTTCTCGGGGTGTCTTCCTTGTAACAGTACATTTTATTTTGTAAAGGAAATATAAGCCAGGTCACCTTCACATACAGTGGGAGTCATCTGGCATGGGGCCAACATGGCACTGGGTTGCTAGTTGAAGGACAAAGCTGCTCTGGCTTTGTTGCCAGGACAAATAGGACCCCTTCCCGCTGCCCTCTGGACTGCTTGGCACTTAACTCCTCCTCCAGGTGAAGGTGAATGGGCGGCTGGATCAGGACGAGTTTGCAAGACTGTGGAGTCGCCTTATCCACTGCCAGGTATGGTCACACTTCCTATGGCATGACCAGTGCTCTTACTGAACCCAGCTGAGCAAATATTTACTAGGTGACCCACGCTGGGGTGTGAAAGGATAGGAAGCATCAACCGATCCCAGAGTCACTCACATTTAGTTTAGGGAGACACACACCAAGGTCTGAAGTGCTGTCAGAGAGGAAGGATGAGGAATGTTCCAGGAGGTGGGTTACCATGGACAGTGTCTAGAACTGCCATGATATAGACTGAAACACCCATTAGTCTGAACCCATCTCCTTCTATCCCAATGCCTCTGTGGAAGGACCTACCAAATAGATGTGGTTGGCCATGACCTCCTGTTGTCCTCAGGACAAAGTCCAATGCATCAAAGAAGCACACAGACCTCCTGAGTTGCGCCTCTAATTTTAATTCCAGAGGATGTCAATTACTCATCCTCCTTCCTCTGAAACCCAACTCTAAGATGCTCTCCCAAATAAACCCTTTGTTCCTCTGGCCTGCCCTTCTTCTCTCCCATCTCTGTACCCCAAGCCTGGCCATCGATCATCCATACTAAGAACCCAGGTAGCTTTGGACATGCCTTCCCTGCCAAGTCTTTCTTTCCAGTCCCTGTGACCTGATCACTGTCTGTTCTGACTCCTCACCTTCTATCCGATACCTGTAGGGCAGGCCACATTGTCTACCTTAATATTTTGTACTTTAAAAGGGACTTTTTCTTGTTTTAAAAGTAGTGCCTATTGACAATAGAAAACAGAGATGAGGAAAAGCAAACTCAAAAAGGGAAACATGATCTTGCCAAAGGGAAAGTATTAAGACCTAGTTAATGTGTTCCAGAATGTATCCTATAGTAGGCATATTTATACACACTAAATAAAAGTATAATCTGGCCAGGTATGATGGGCACATCTGTAATCCCAGTACTCAGAAAGCTGCAGCAGAAAGATTATGAGTTTGAAGGCAGCTTTGGCTACATGGAGAAACCCTTTGTCAAATGAATAAATGAGTACATGAATAAATAAGGCAATCAGTCAATCATATAACATATACATGCATACAAGCTGCTTTTAAAAAATAAAGAGCACCAATATATCATATGCCTAATCATGTCACTATCTCTGAACACTGTGAAAGACTGAATCAAGTACCCCAGTGTGACTATGCCAACACACATCACCTGATCACTGACAGGGGGCCATTGGACGTCTCACCAGACAGTAGAATGGTTGGCAGGCTGTAGTTGTTTTTTATTCTGTTCTCTTTTGCTCTTCAGGGGCCTGCCACCCATCCTCCAAACAAATTCAGAGACTTATTATTACTTATAAATGTCCTGCCTAGCTTGGCTTGTTTCTAGCCTGCTTTTCTTAATTATCCCATCTATCTTTTGCCTCTGGGCTTTTATCTTTCTCTATTCCTGTGTATCTTTTCTTTCCTTCTTATTCCATGTCTGGCTGGGTGGCTGACCCCCAGCATCCTCCTTTCCTTCTTTTTCTCACTCCTCCCTTTTCTCTCTCCCTATTTACTCTCTCTGCCTGTCAGCCCCGCCTATTTCTCTCTCCTGCCTAGCTATTGGCTGTTCAGCTCCTCATGAGATCAATGGGTGTTTTAGACAAGCAAAGTAACAGTTTCTCATAGTTAGACAGATGCAACATACAAGAATGCAACACACCTTTGTATCATCAAACAAATGTTCCACAGCATAAACAAATGTAACACATCTTCAACTAATATTCCACAACAACAGGCTCCTCCTGTCCTTACATCGCTAGGTCCTTCATTGCAGGATCTTCCTCATGTTCATCTTTCCCCAGAGACCCCCTTGGTGTGTGTAACACAGCAGTGTTTAGAATTGTTCAATAAATGACCTAGCTAATCAGCTACTAAATGAATGAGATAAGTAATGGAAATCACTTGAAGTCTGTCTTCAAAGCTACCAGTAACCAAATAATGCCTAGGGGAGGTTCTCAGGCTGTCATTCCCTGCCCCACTCCGTGCTGGCCCTGCCTTGCATACCTGGGATTTGCTGTTTGGACATGGAAAGATTCCCATGAGGCACTCTGGGCTCAGTCGTGGGCAGCTGCCCACTTAATCGAAGACCGGGTCTTCACCTGCCTGGGGGTCAATTACCTGGTGTAGGAAGTGCACCACAGCCCAGGATCTCTATGGACACTCAGTTGAGAGGAATTTCTCCAGTAAATACAGGAGTGGGACAACAGTGGCTACTGTCTACTTTCTGCAGCCACGCTGGGGCCAGGACAAAGCTCTAGCCTGCTGTTGGTATTTTCCATACAGCACTCACTATCCCCATGAGGGGCTTCACGTATACGAGCATGCACACTTAGGTATTAGTGAATGGCAGGCACTTTATGGATTTGTAACTTATAGATGCTTGCTCCTTGGCGTCCTGTAAAAAACCTAGGACTGTAGCTAGTGTAGATGAAGAAATGAGGCCTAGAGAGATGAAATAACTTAATAAAGATTTAGTTACACAGCTGGTCAGTAGTTGAGCTGGAACTTCAGCCCAGCAGATCATGTTGTGACTGTGCGTGTAACCACTACTAGACGCAAACTCTTTAGAATGGAGGCTCTCAACCTGCAGGTTGCGACCCCTTTGACAAATTTCCATCTCCAAAATTATTTACATTACAATACTAACAGTAGCAATATTACAGTTACGAAGTAGCAACAAAAATCATTTTTTATGATTGGTAGTCACCACAACATGAGGAACTGTGTTAAAGGGTTGCAGCATTAGGAAGGGTGAGACCCGCTGGTCTAGAGAGAAACCTTGTGCTTTCCCAAACACAGCCAAATGTCCCATGTGTCTGGAGTGAGAAGAGCAAAGGAGAGTGGTTACAAGAGAGGACTTTCGGGCCCAGCCGTGACCAAACTTAAAGGGTGTGGCCGTTCCCATTTGCACCATTCCCTCCCCCACCTCCCTGTAAGCTGGCTCCTTGCACACTTTAGTAAGGCCTCCTCTGGGGGTGAAAGCATCCACAGAGCCTCTCCCCCTACATCGTCTGGGTCCTCACAGGGTTCTTGCTTCTTTCTCCCCACCAGCACATTTTCCAGAACATTCAGAGGAGCCCCGGAGTTCTCCTGGGCGCAGACCTGTGGAAGGTCATAGAAAGTACAGGTAATGGGGGCTCATGAGCCTGGATGACTGGGGGCCATGGGACACGCATGAAGCCCACATTCCCATCACGCCATAAGCAAGCCTGGCATGGTGAGACTGGGCAGCTGGGAGAAAAGAGAGCTCTAGCTCTGTGTTCTCTCCTACCTACATTGACCTTGAAGGTTTCTAGGCTCATGTGAGCCCCCTCCTCTCCACTGCAGCCTGAGCAGTCCTGTTCCAGTCAATCTCCTCAGCTGCCCTCTCTCCCCAGCACAGCTCTGAGTGAGTGGGGAGGACCCGCGTGACTGATAGCCTGCAAGGAATGGAGCTCATCTTCCAGGGGCTTTCCAGCTCCCTGTCTGGGCTGTCAGGGTTAAACGCCTACAGTAGGCTGGGGATCTCACTTCTCTCCCTTTCACATAAGGTTCAAGGCTAAATTAAACCAAATGGCATGCGTTGGCTTTGAGTCGGCACAAGCTTTCCACCCTCGGGTAATGCTAACAACACTTTAGGGTGCATTGGTGCTTCATAGTTCACCAAGAACTGCTCACATCATCCCGTTTCATTGTCTCCTCCCGGCTGCGAACTGGAAAGGGCAGGAATCATTGCTTCCACCGCACCTGTGGGGAAGAGAGATCTCATAAAGGTTATGTAAGGAAATGGCCACCTTCCTTAATAAGCTGTAGAATCGCATTCCCCCAGGTTAACTGTGGAAAGAGCACCCCCATAATTCTTCTTCCAGTGTCCCTGGCATAGACAGTGGTAGAAACACAAGTCACTGTTCTCCGTTTGAGCAGAGCTCCTCCCCTTAATTATGATGGTCAGCTGCTGCACCCCAGCGTCGTAGGTCTGCAGTGTAGAAGGCTAAGATACCCAGAGCTGAGCTGCCCCGCTAGGCTTGCTAGAACTGGGAAGGCTGAGCTTTCCCTCCATCTCTGGCAAGTTCCAAGGCATAATTTCTGTGGCTGACATGGGGCCACACTTGGAGAACCATTGAAGAGCCAGTTAAAGATGGAGCCATCAGAGCAGCCTCGTGACTGCAGAATAAAACATGGGGGGGGGGGAATAGAGACCACTTCCAATTCAACTGAGAAGCACTCAGAAGCTAAGCAGGGAGCTATCAGGAAAACCCAAGCCCCATCCAAAGGTTCCTATTTTATCAACGGCAGAAGTCAAATGTGACTCTAACTACATGGGGCCCATGGGCCACCAAGCTCATCCTTGCATAGATTTCAAGTGCCTGCCCGCTCACCAGAGGAACAACTAAGGCCACTCTGCCCGTGTCACCTCTGTGGTTGGTGTCTCCCTGGAGCTTATAACCAGAGATACAAAATGACAAGGTCGAAGAAAGAGGGCAAGAGGCCTATCTTCTGCTCAGCTAAGGCGACCTTCTCGGTTGTGGTCTCCCTTCTGTGGCCCAGCCTTTCCTTGGCTGAGCACTATAGAGCTGAATCTCCCTCTTGCAGGGAGACCACGCCTGCCTGCATTAGAAGCACCCGTATACAGTGCTTACATAGAGTCCCAACATCTAGTTGGAAGGTGGTTTAATATGAACACCAGCAAAGAGAGACCCAGCAGAGGCAGGGCTGGACTTCAGTCCTTAGGTGTTCTAGCAGCTCTATACCACATGGGGATTATCTAATTATTGGAAAAGGCAGCATGTCTTCACAATAGTCAGCACCTTGAGTCCCTCGAGTTGGTCTCTGGCCAAGCTGCAAGCAGTGACACTAGAACACAACAGCCAGCAATCAGGACAAAAAGGCAAGAGCCTGAGTGAGGTGGGACTAGCTGACACACTGGACTGAGCAGGGGATGTGACAGAAGGCTGTGGGCCCTCGTAACAGGTTCGTTGAGCCTCATGAGGCAGAGGACTACCCCATCTCCAGTCTCCTCTGAGCTACCAACTTACCTTCCCATCCCAGACTTCCTTTCAGGAGTCTTCATCAGCAATGAGCTGCTGAGTCTCATGACACTCCGGTACAGTGATAACTCTGGCCAAGTCAGCTTCCCCAGTCTTGTCTGCTTCCTGATACGGCTGGAAACCATGGCAAGTAAGTGAGCCCGGGGGCATTCTGTAGACCCTGACAGTGACCAGTGAACTCAATGGATGATCAGGAAAGCACCGATGTCTGATACATTGGTGAAGACTCAGGAGCGGGCAGGCTGGTGAGTCCCTGGATCTAAGGGGGCCCAGCCAGCGAGACTGTAAGTAGTATGGTGGCAAGAAGTAAGGCATAAAATGAGGTCTGCAAAACCCCCACACGTGAAAGACAGGTTGGCCAAGAGGAAGACTGGACACCTCCCCAACCAAAGCCAACATGGAATAGATTGTGCATCCTCAAAAGGAAAAGAAAACCAAAAGCTCATCGTATGCAAATTTCTGTGGCAACTGATGCTATGCAAATGTCACAGAAAGGGTTACTGCCCTCCTAACACCATGCCATTGAGTCTCTAACCTTCCTCCATGCTCTGGCCTACTTCCTCTCTTGCAAGTTGTCTCGCTCTCCTTCACTGTTGCTATGATAGAACACTCTGACCAAAGCAACTTAAGGGAGAAGAGTTTTTGTGTTTGTTTCTTTGTTTTGTTTTGTTTTGTCTGACTCCCGGTTGCAGATTACAGTCAGGGAAGATGGGTTAGCAGAATTTGAAGCCACTGGTTATGTTGCATCTGCAGCCAGGAAGAAAGCAGCGAATGTGAGCTGCTGTGCACCTCCCTTTCTCTGCTTACACAGACCAGGATCCCAGCCGGGGGATGCCGCCACCCATGGTGGTTCCCACCTCAATGCAATCATGACATGCCCAGAGCCCTGCTTCTCCTGGTGATTCTAGATTCTGTCAAGTTTGTCCGTTAACACTGCCCATCATGGGCCTATATTCTCAATAAACTGTCTCTACCTTTGCCCTTCTCCACATGTCTATCCATTTGTTGTTTCTAATTCTCACACATGGGGACCTGGAAATTCCAGAGGCTGTCAGCCTCTGATAAGTAGTAGCAGTGCCATTATCTGTGTCCTCATCCTCCCTTCCACACTCTTTCCTGTTCCTACACCTCAAGTCTCTTTCTGCTTCCTCGCCCTATTCAGGCTCTGTCTCAGGACAAGGTTCATTTAAGTCGCCCTGTCCCCTCTCTGTGTTATATTAAGAACTAAATCTGCTCTTTAGTTATGCAGTGAAGGATTCAGTCTCTAGTGAAAGAATTTCACACAAGCAAATACCTGGGAGCAGGAGTTCTTTTTCCAACCTACAGAACTCCGGAGACGGAGGCCGAAGGGTTCCACATGTTTTAGCAGAATAGCTTTCATTCTAAGTGAAACCTTGGGTGAAGCCCCAGCTCAGAAGCTCAATATAGATACAGCTGTTGCAAATGTGGGAATGGTAGAGTGGGGTCCAGAAACACCCCCGAATCCTGATACCTCCACAGCCATGGGGAACTTCTGCAAAGCCCAAGGTTCCAAGTGAAGTCTGGGAAAATAGAGCCTTAAGGTTAGCGTGAAGCCTGTTGTAGATCGGGGAGATCCCTAACTGTGCCCATTAAACAAAAAAAATCAACCCACTGGGCATGGTGACACACATCTTTAATCCCAGCACTTGGGAGGCAGAGACAGGTGGATCTCTGTGAGTTCTAGGCCAGACTTGTCTACAGAGAGAGTTCTAGGACATATGGGGCTGCACAGAGAAACCCTGTCTCAAAAGGGGGAAAAAACCAACCCACTGAGTGTGGTGGCACACACTTTTAATCCTAGCACTCTAGGAGGCAGAGGCAGGTAGATGTCTGCATTCGAGGTCAGCCTGATCTGAGTTCTAGTACAGCCAAGGCTACACAGAGAAACCCTGATTCAAAACAGAAAATAAACAAATCAGCCCATACGCCCCCCCCCAAAAGACAAAGTGGAAGGAAACAAGGTACGTGGGATCTGGAAGGGGAGAGGTGAGGTAATCGCAGCTGTCCTGAGGGGGCAACCTTAAGCCACCCCGCAGCATGGAGCTGGGCCAGACAGAGGGAGCAGAGGCACATTGTGGGGGCAGTGAGGACTTACGGCCTGTCAGCCTGTCAGAACCTTTCTCCCTCTATCCTAGAGGCATTCCGCAACCTCTCCAAGGATGGCAAAGGAGTCTACCTGACAGAAATGGAGGTGAGACGCCTTCCCCTCCCAGGACCAGGCACGGTCCCAGGCTTCATTCTCCTGATCCAGTTCCAAGGGGCATTTTTCTCCCCAGGGTATTAAATAGTCCATCAAAGGCCAGCCAAGCTGGTGGTGGCAGGGGGAGGGGGAACTGCCTCCAATTACTGCTTTTATATATTGCAGGCTGCCAGGCTGCTTTAGGATCTTGGCAGAGAGATTTTATTTTTTTCCAATAGCTTAATAAAGCAGAGGATTATGTGGGAGTCATAAATCCAAGAGAGAAGTAAAGAACAATCCACCAAGCTCACTGTACATTAAGCCTGAATTTTAGAGCTATCTAACCAGCCAGCTGGTCAACCCCCGAACACCTCTCTCTGCTGGGCTATTTAGAAAATAATATATGCCCTTCAATTGCTCAGGTGGTGGAGTGGAGGACTGTAAAGTTACCTAGAAAGTTTGGGGAGACGATGTATTGTGACAGACCACCGAGGGTGGAGTTAGCCAGGGAAAGGCATTTATGCTGGGCTGAGATCTTCCAAGGGAAGGGGTATACATTTGCCCTCTTCCACATTAAATGAAGTAGCTTTAAGAACTGGTGACACAGGGCTAGGGCTCAGTCAGTAAGTACTTTACACACAAGCATGGGGACCTGAGTTTAGAACCCTAGCACCCATGTAAGAAGCCAGGCATGGTGGTGCATGCCTGTAACCCCAGAGCCCTGGAGAGATGGAGACGGGGGAATCTGACAAGTTTGCTGGCCAGCCAGCCTCACTCCATTGGTAAACTCTAGGTTCAATGAGAGACTCTGTTTCAAAAAGTAAAGAAGGATACCTGGCACCAACATCTGCCCCCAAACCCATGTATTTTACATGTACAGGACGCTGCATATATTACATATCAGAGATTTACATGCCAGAAAGAGTATCTGTTCTAATTATGATGCTTATTTCTCAGTGGATGAACCTGGTCATGTATGGCTGAGACGAAGAGCCCTCTGGACCAGGTAAGACATGGCATCATTGGAGTCCTTTCTTCTTCCTATGAACATTGCCCCTCTTTCTCTACAAATGACACTTAAGACTCCCTGGACAGCCTCTCAGAGACACCAGAAATCTTGTTTTATGAGCCAAGGCCCCGCTGCTCATGGCTCCTGAGTTTCAAGGCCAAATGCTCAGATTTCATCCAGACACGTTCACGAAGAGAGCAGTCTGAAAGTCGTGAATGGGAGGTTTACAACACTTTATTAATGTTCCAAAGAGAAAGGGTGATGACTCATGCCAGACAGGGACTCGAAATGCTGGAAATAGAATACTGTGGAGCAACATGAACAGTTGACCTTGCCGGGAAGGAGAGCTGGCCACCCAGCTTTACCACTGCCTAGCTGGTTTTGGACAGTAGTGGATATGTGTAGTCACTGTCATTTATACTTCTAGTCTGTGTTCATCAAGAAGCGCATGACCACTTTGACTTCTATGGAACAAACTAGAGATCCAGGAGGTCTGTTATCACATTGCCCAATCCTGCCATAGGAGAAATTCTGGCTGGGTGTTCTTGAATTCTGATAAGCTTAAGATTTTCTGCTTCCACTTTCTGGAAATCTTCAAGTCTATGTATTCCTTATTTGGAGACAACAATCTAGGTCTCTGGAAACTTCTATCATGCTTCCGAAGAAGCTCTACTCCCTAGACCACTGTAGAACAAAAAAAGACTGGACATTCCAGACCTTGAGGTCCTTGAAGAAACTTCTGCTGCCTGACCCAAAGCCTCCCTTACTTAGTTATCACTGTTGGTTCTCCATGAAACAATACTGTAGTCAATGCCCTCTCTACTAGTAACTTGTGGCTGTGACAAAATGCTTGATAACAGCAATTAACAGGAGAAAGGGTTCATTTCTGTCTGAAAGTGTGCCGTATGTCATGGTTAGGTAAAGTATGGCAGTGGGAACTCAGGGTGGCTGGTGCTTTGCCTCCACAGGCAGGAAGCAGAGAAATATGAACTCACATACTCAACTGGTTGTCTTCTTTTTTCCCTTTTGTGTTCAGTATGGGACCTAGGTTGTAGGAGGGTAACCTCTCCAGCTCATTCAGAACAGGACTTACTCCCTTAGTCAGTCCTCTCTGGAAATACCCTCACAGACACACCGAAAAATATACCCCACTAATCCCACAGATGTTTCTTCCTCCAGTTAAGTTAATAATCAAAATTCACCACCAGACCCTCTGAGATGTTAACTTCTGAAAATAATCTTTGTGTAATCTGTGAATCATGTGTGTGCCTTGAAACGGTGAGAAAGGAACTCTGCATAAAGATATAATATTTGAGCATCAGTACTTCCTGATGAACATTTGGTGGTTACTGGTGACTACAGGTTGACAAGAGTCAATTTCCCTCGACTGCTTGAATTTCCCTCTCACTCCTTTTAAAAGAAATAGATCATTTCCAGCTTTATCATGCCTATCACAGTCTGCAGGGGTTTAATGTAAAGGATGACTCTTTAATTGTATCTTGAAGCTAATCTGGCACGCGGGGTCCACATCCTTGAACTTTTAAAGTAGCTGAATTCTCTCTGTCTTGTCTCTTCTGGGGAGTCCCAGTTATCTTTTCACCCATCTTTCCAGTTTCCTGCTCTAAGAGTGTGCAAGGATGGAGCATAATATGAGATGCATATGTGTTTATCTTGCATTAATGATCAATGCCTGTCGTTACACTGAGCGGTCCCTCTTCCTTGTTCATAGCTACTCTCTGACATCACAATATTGCATGGCTCTTGAGTTGCACTGAGGAACTAGAGGCAGGAAGATGAAGAAGCTCTGCCTGGAAATGTACAGCTCCACCTGCTTTGGTACCAACCCCTTCATCCCCATGCTGTCACACAGCATCTCCCTCTGGGGTTGTTCTGTAATTCACTACCATCACCTTTGAATGAATTTTCTCCTCTATCTTCGAAATACTCTCTCTCTCTCTCCCTCCCTCCCTTCCTCTCTCTCTCTCTCTCTCTCTCTCTCTCTCTCTCTCTTTCTTCTCTCTCTCTCTTTCTTTTCTCTCTCCATTCTCCAGGATTTCCTAAGCATCATTCAAACATTTGTCTTTTGAATCTCTCCCACCTCATAATCCCTTCCAGCCTCTACCACCCCTCTCCTCCCATTAGAGCCAAACTTCATAAAGGAATTAATTGTCTCCCCATCCTTACTTCCTATTCTCTCTTTGAGCTATTTCAATTTGGATTTCTCAGAAATCATCTGTCTCCCTGAATTTTGCATTGGCTTTTGATCTTATTTTTCTATATCCATTCATATCCCTCAAATCAATTTCCTGAAGCCAGAACTATGCTCTTAAAAAATTCAAATCCATTTACCACATTCTCCAAGTGAAAAACTCTTCAACATATCCTCCTCTTGCTATACAAGGTAATTCTAGAGTCCTTAACATCAATCCCTGGATCGTTGCACCATCTGCCTCAAGCCCATCCATCCTATCACAACTCGCCTGTTCCTTCATCTACATCCACCATATGTACAATTGCCTTCTATTCTTGTTATTCCAAGCCTCGGATCTCAGGCCTTACTGTCTGTTCTGCCCTGACTATTAGTAGCCCATCATCTGCCATTTCTTGCTGTAGCCCAACTGGCAACTCCCATAAAATTTCTCACATACCCTTTCCCCGGTTACAAAACTCAGCATGTAGTTTTCTTGTTGTCGTTTCTTCCTTTATTCTTAGTGAGGTTTGTTGAAATGCAATCCACAACATAAAGTTTGCCCACTTATAGTGTGGAATTCAAGCTAAACACAGTGGTACACACCTAGAAACTGAAAGCCCAGGAAGCAGATGTAGGAGACCACAAATTCCAATCCAGCTTAGGCTACATAGTGAGTTCTAGACCTGCCAGAGCTACATGCTGAGACACTGTCACAAACAAAGAAACCAAGTATGTTATATTTGTGGTTTTAGTATACTTGCAGGCCTACATGACCATTCCAATAATATGATTTTATAGCACTTCCATATAAAGCAATATAATATTCCCCCCGCAGTTACTCCCCCGTTGCACCCAACCTTAATCTTAGGAAAACTGTAATCTACGTTATGACTCTGTAGATGTGCCTATTCTGTGTGTTCCATACAAGTGGAATCATAAAATGAGCGGCCCTTAGTAACTGTGTCTTTCACCTACCCTGATGTTCTCAGAGTTCACATACATTGAAGCATGCCTTAAGTCTTCATTCCATTTTAGTCCTAAGCAGTATTTCATTGATACTGCACCGTATTTGATTCATCATTCAACAACTGGTAGATGTTGAAGTTATTTGTACTTTGTGGAGATGATCATTGATTATCATGTTGTGAATGTTTGTAGGTGAGCTTTGAGGTGGACGTCATGTTTTCACTTCACTAGGCTATATAGCTAGTGATGGGCCTGAAGGAGCACATGGTAACTCTGTGTGATGCTCTGAGGAGTGGCTTGCCTTTTTGTCTCTTCCCACCAGCAGAGAATGGGAGTTTAAGCAACACATGGGGTTGTCTGTCTCTATGGGTTTGAACTGGTACCTCACTGTGGGTTTTGTTGGCACTTCCTTGATATCAAATGATGCTGAGCCTCTTTCCCACTGATTATGGGTTAATTGTATGCTTTCTTTAGAGAATTCTACTCAACTCCTTTCTGCATTTTGAAATTGAGTTATATATTCAAATCTTCTTGCCACTGAATTGTGAGACTTATTTTCATATTTTAGTTACTAATCCCTTATCATATATGTTTTTGTCAAGTTTTTTCCTCTTACTTAAGGTTGTCTTTTCATTTTTCAATTTTTATTTCATTTTAATTAAAAATTGTTTTCATGTAATATGTTTTATCTTATTTCCCCTATCTCCCAATTCCTCCAAGATCCTCCCCACTTTGCATTGTGTGGGGGTTTTGTTTTGTTTTTGTCTTTTCAATTTTGGGTGGTATCATTTGAAGTTCATAAGCTTCTAGGTTTGATGAGGTCTGCCATGCCTATTTTTCTTTAGTTATTTATAATTTGGTTTGTAGATCTCAGGGGTCACTGTCTAGCCTGGTTCTCTTGTAACTTTTTTTTTTACAATTTAGCTTTTGTCATTTAGGCTTTTGAACTATTTTGAGGTAACGTTTTTGCCTGTATATAGCAGTAGTCTAGCTTTATTCTTTCACATGTGGATGTCTGGTTTTCTCTGCACCCACTGATAAAGACTAGTACCTCTTCCATCTTGCTGTCTTTGAACACAAACTCTTCATACTGTAAGGATTTAGTCTATATTCCCAGTCCTGTCCTGGAGGCATGCAGGTGATGGGGATCACATTAAGTATTAAATTAATTGGGAAATATCATATTCACGACAACAAGTTTTTGAACCTGTAGATATGGAACACACCTCCATTTTTACATCTTTAGTGTCTATTAGAGATGCCTTCCTGACTTCAGAATGGAAGGTCTGAGCACCTGTGTTACACTGACTCCTGAGTTGTGTGTTCCTTCTGATGCTATCGTAAGCGAAATTGTTTTCTTACCCCCCTTCAGCTATCCATTGCTAGGTTTTAGCAATAGGTTGGGCTTTATAAACTGATCTTCTGTCTTACAACTTTTCTAAACTCATTCTGGTTTTAAAGGGATCCCTTTGGAGTTTGAAGATATAAAATCATATCTGAACGTAGTTTTATTTTTCTACTTATCATTTTGGTTTTTTTGTTTTAGTTTGGCTTTTTTGGTATTGGGGTTTTTCTCCTTGATTTATTATCCTGGATAGAACGTCTACTACAAATTTGAACACAAATGAAAAAACAAATAAACAAACAGACCCCCAGACATCCTTATGTTCCTGATCTTAGAAAAGATGGCTAGTCTTTCACTATTCCATGTAATGTTAAATTTGAAGGGTTTTTTAAAAATGGGGGTGGGAATGTAGTATTTTTAACATTGCAACAAATACTGTATGATATCGCCCCCATTTTACAATTGAGAAGGTTGCTGGGGATTGCAAGGGCAGTTAACAGCAAGGGGGGATTTAAAGGCTAGGTCTGTAATTTTCCTACTTTACTGTGGTGCTTTTCCAGCCGTGTGTCCAACAGGGATTGTATGTGTTCATGTCTAGGTGACAGTCTATTTAGTATTCAGAAAACATTGCATTTAAATTTCATTCAGAAATGACTATGTCCAGGACCATGCATATTCGTGTGGATGATGCATTTTTCCCTTTTTATTATTTGAGAATTTCATACATGCACATAATGTGTTTTGGTCAAATGTATTTCCTCCCGTATAATTCCTCCCATGCCTTCCCAAGTCACTTTCCCCTTCGAAGCTAATGTGCTCTTTTTTCTTTCTTAAACCCACCGAGTCTACTTAGTGCTATCTATATGCACCTGGGTGTAGGACCTCCTACCGGAACCCGAGTAGCCTCTCAGGGGCCATGTCTCTGAAGAAGACAGACTCTCCCTCTCTTGGCAGCCTGAGAGTCCCTGTCTCACCAATTGCCAGTAGCTCCTCAGCAAGGGGCAGGATTTTTATGGCCACCTCTCCCTCCATGCTGGGATCTTGTCTACCTTGACCTTGCATGGGTCTTGAGGATGCCGTCACAGCTCCTTTGAGTGCCTGTGAACAACTGCCCCGTCGTGTTTGGAGGACAGTGTTTCTTAGCAGTGCTCTGCCACCTCCGGCTTTTGCATTCTTTCTGTCCTCTGCTATGAGACAATCCTGGAGCCTTGGGAGAAGGGGGTTGGGTGTGGATGTCCCACTTAACTTTGAGCTTTTAGTGGATACCATCCATCGGGTTAGGGAACCTCCAATCTGTCTGTAGCTGGCTAATACACTTTTAACTGCTCGGTGACCACACCCCCTGCTAGATGCTAAGCCTACTGTGTCTTAATTGTTGCTACCTGAGTACCAAGTACAGTGTGGGGAGGGAGAGTCACCCAGTAATCACTTCCCAGGTTTTAAAAGAAATTGTGCTTTCATTTTTAAACTTTATTTTAATTAAAATATAATTACATCGCTTCCCCACTCCTCTTTCTTCCCTGTAATCCCTCCCATGTCCCCATCTTCATTCCTTCTCAAATTGATGGCTTCTTTTATTATAATTACATATGTCTATGCATATGTAAATGCACAAATATATACCTACAGCCTGCTGAGACTCTTGAATGTTGCTTGTGAGTGTATTATTTCAGGGATAAACAATTAGGGCACGCATCACTGGGAAAGAATAACTTTCCCCTTATCAGCAGTCATTAGTTGCCTGTAGTTCTTTGTGCAGGCATGGGACCCTGTGAAATTGTCCCCTTCCATGCTAGTATTCTAGTGGTATTGTCATTTTTCAGATCTTGCTAATTCAGTCATGTTGTTGCTGGAATAAGCAAAGGATTTGTCATTTTCATTACACGAGCTTCTTCCCCAGAGAAGGAAATAATGGAACCCTGTTGCCAGGCCGGTCTGTCTCTGGGTCACATTCTATGAACTATACATACAAGAAGCCTTTCGTGTGCCCTGGACTTGCTGAGTAGGTTGGCTTGCACTGCCGTTGTTAGAATTGCATTTTCCTCTGCTTCTGCCTCATCTTTAGCACCCTGCTGGCTTCTGGCTTAGCTTAGGGTCTGAGCAAGCACAGCCAGGCTGAACAGCTCTTCCACTCTCCCCTCGCACCTATTTGTTCTGAAGAAGGCATGTGCCTCCGCTGCCATGTTGTGGGTGATGCGCAGTTAAAATACTAAGCTCAGAAATTCTAGTGGTGCATTGAGACAGGTGAGGCCGTGTTGACTCAAACTGCTTTCAGGGTCTCTAGGTTTAATGCATTGTGAGTTGCATCTTGCTGAAAGTTCGTCTGGCTGATGCCATCTGCATCCATGCTGATGTATTGACAATATGGCAGTAGAACACTTTCTAACAAAGCTGGAGTTTATACCAGTTTCCACTGCACAGCAATCTTTAATCTCTGAGAAAGTGAAAAATGTCCTTGACCTTGCTGACTGCTGTCAAACATTCCTCAGAGTGGGTCTGCTTCTACCCCAATAAATTCATCTCTTGTAACCTTTAGACCAAGAAATCCCTCTGATATGGCTGGCTAGACTTTGGGTTGAAGACTGGCAACACAGCAGATGAGACCATCAGAGGCTTGGATCAGACTCTCCCATGTAGGTCATATTCAGAGTTAGGAGTCTGGATTTGCCACTGGTAGCATAAGAACTCCAGATTCCATTAAAAAAATATAAACACAATGGTTTCCAGTTACCCCCCCCCCAAAAAATCAGTGTCCGGCCTTCTGGACTGGCTTTGGAAGAAAAATGATCTCAGCTGGGAACTGAACATGCACCCTCTGAGGGTGTAATCGGAGGGTGAGGGCGGGGTCGGGACTCGTGAGCCCCACCAGCAGGAAAGTACAGTTAGTGGGATTAGACACCGCACGGAGGGCAAGCAGACCCTGGAGCTAAGGGAAGAGCAAACCAGAGCAGACCCTTGGATGGCTCCATCATGCGGAAAGCTTTGGAATCCTGCTGGAGACTAGGGAAGAGTTGTTAAGATAATGACAGACTATACAGACAAAAAAAATGAGGCAATTAGTAACTCCTGGAAGAACAAAAAGTTACAGAAGAAAGGAAATGTGATCCAAGAGTATTTCTTCACCCAGCGGTGAACAGTACATATATAATTGTAATAAAGTAGAAATTAAGTATTGATCTAGCAAAAAGTGGAATATAAATATATTAGAAGAATGAAGAGGATAGATGTATAAAAGTGGGCGAGGAATGCCCAGCTCTGTCTTCCATCTCAGAAATCGATGGGCATTTAAAATTGACAAGTGAGGGAGCCGCTGGCTGAGCTGAGTATTTAGAAAAGTAGACTGAGGCTTCCAAAGCAAGAACTGAGGACAGGAAGGGACACAGCCATCTGCCCTTTTTCCTCGTGGGTTGTAGTGATGACTGGGTTCTCAAATTATATGTGTTAGATTGGATTCTTACTAGAAAATACATCTAAGAAGCAGGAAAGGCCTGAAAATCAAATGACTAGGTCTTGCAAGAGGAGACCAACTGGGAAGGAAAGCCAGGGCTCCTAACTGGTGTGGGCGGGGACAAATTATAGTTGCAGGAGAAATATCTATGCAAGGTTGTCACTCAATCTGACCCATATATTCTTGAGAAAAGGGTGCTCTTCTGCAGAGGTTCACAGCCAAAAGACTGGAACACACAGAGGGCAGAGGGCAGAGGGCAGAGGGCAGAGGGAGAGCTGCCTTTCTGGTCTGTCCCCGGGGAGTACAAATTGGGGGCTGACGGTCACAGTGCTGCAGGTACACACAGAGCCAAGTGAGCTATGGCTTAGATCCCAGCTTCAGGCAGGGTGAAACAGATGGAAAGGGCCTCTAAGAATTTTGAAGAGGAAGAACATCCCTGTCTGTTGGGGGACTCTGTGAGGGAACCAGTCACACTCAAGGTCACCATTTGGAAGTGACCACATCCAGTACACAGACAACAAGCAAACCAACTAATACACACATTGTAGGAAATGCCCAGCCTTGCTATGCTGCACCACAAGGTGGAAATGGGGCTGCGCCTCCATGGTTACTTGAAGAAAGGAACAGTTTATTTCCCCGGGACCTCTGGCCTATGAGCTTCTGTGTTTCTGTAGGACACGCTCCTGGTGGTCAGTCAAGGAACTGGCTTCCTTCTCCGTGGAGCCCTGCAAACCCCGGTGGCATATCTGCAGCTAAGCTTGGCATTTGAAATGGAGTCAACCAACCCCCGTGGCAGGTCTGCAGCTAAGCCTGGCATTTGAATGCCTTTCAAGAGCCTGGGATGACTTCCTAGCTGGGTTCCTTGGGTAAACCCAAAGCCGCTGGGTAATCGGAGCACTTTCTGACATCAGTCAGCACTTCTGGGAAAACAAAGCAGGAAATGTCCCTGTGGTAAAAGAGGAAGAAACCTGCACTACCATCGCTGGATCTGTTTCTTGGAAAAGCCAGACTGACTTAGTTTATCCACTGCGTTGGTGACTCAGGAATGGTCTATTATTCAGTGTCACTTGCCGATAATCATATTATTTTGTATCTGCACCCTAGTTGTTTCACAACTAAATGGCAAAATAAAACGCATTTCCACAAAGGACTCTTGGTGCAAAAGAAGAATCTTAGGTCTGGCTTTAAAAGCACAGCTCAGGAAAGGACAATCTAGTGCCTTCCTCCTCCTTGTTCATCATGTGGTCCTTGGGTATCTCAAAAGGGTCATTTTGAACCCTGGTCATTTCAGAAAATAACCAGGCCAGACCCTACTCTGGAATATATGCTGTCTAAGAGTTCAACTCTGGAAGCCTCTCCCAGTGAGGGATTGTTTTGGCTGTTTTCCCCATCTGTGTGATGGAATACCTGATATAATAACTCCCAGGGAGAAAGGTTTATTTTGACGTATCGTATCATGAAATTTTAGTCTACTGTGGTGGAAAAAGGATAGCAACGTTCATAGTGACTGGATCTTATCGTACAGGTTCCTTACACCACAGTGGTCTAGGAAGCAGAAACAGTAAAACCAGAACCAGGAGCCAGGCTACATAGACTTTGAAATCCACTTCTAGAGACCTACCTATCAGCTGGGTCCCTACCACCCGAAGGTCCCACAACCTCCAAAAATAGCGCCACCTGCTGGAGAACAAATATTCATTCATCATATGAGCTATAGGGAAACATTTTGAATTTAAACCACACTAAGAACAGCAAATATTTGTATGGAAAGTCCAGGAAGATGAAAACCTTCCCGAGTGTGACTCTGTGAGAGGGCTCCATAAGAAAACAGATGGCAGGGGACAGATTGCCCCAACACACACACACACACACACACACACACACACACACACACACACACTCACACCATGAACAAGGTCACCATTTGGAAGTGACCACATCTGGTATACAAACAACAAGCATACCAACTAATACACACATTGCAGGGTGTTCTTGGTCTTTTCATGTCCCCTGCATGGAATTTAGAATGAAATAGCTAATGGGCTGGGTTGCCCTGTCCCATAAGATCTTTTGCATGCAAAAATACTGGGCCTGTGGGTCAACAGAAGGTCTGCTACAAGAAAAAATGCAGAAGACTAAACCAGCCATCCCTGAGGAAGGTCAAAGGTGACCTCCTTCTGAATATCTATGTAGAAAGTCCAGCATACCTGAATTCTTGGCTGCCTCAGCTCATGTTACCCCGTCTCCCTTCTGAGTCTGCTAGGTTTTGAGGAGCCAAGGAAGAACAGCTCATTTTACAACCACAGGGACAACAGCAAGTAGTCCTGGGGTGGACCAAGCCTCGTTTGCATTGACCAAACTGATGTCCACACAATGCAGACCAGGTTCCTCCCCCTTGAGGCTCGGCTTCAGAGCCAGGCTTTAATTTTATTGTTAATGTTAGCAAGACATAAGCAGAGAGGTTATTTGAAATGCTGACTCACAGAGCCACACTGAGCTCCAGAGGACTCGGGGAAGCTGCTGTGTCCATGACATGACACACAGACTCTTCCTGTCTGGAGTTTGGAGATCCTCTACCCAGTCCCTCAGCACAGGACATACCAGCCTGCACGTCCCCTTGATGTAACTTCTCCTGGTTCTTTGCATCCCTCAGCAAAAGTCAAGAAAGGCCCCAACGCAAGGGCAGTGCTATGCCCTGATGACTTCAGATGCGCACAGCCCTGCCAGATTGTCACAGTGCCCTGGTGACAAGGCCTCTGGGATTCCCTTCTGGGAATACTGTCTTATATCTTCCGTGGACCTGGAGGAGCTGAGAACCAAGTTTGGCTTCATTTCTGTTTTAGGGAGAAGCAAGGGAGCCCCCACCCCACCCCCCAAAACAAACAAAAGCTCTGAGTATACGGTTTCAGCTGCTTTCTGGGACCCAGCCTCCCTGGGTAATGAGGCTTCCTCTGGGGCCTTCCAAACCCCACACAAGCCAATCGATGGTGGACCTGCAAATGTGTCTGGAATTCTCTCTGCAAAGTCTTTCTCAGGCTTCCAGCCCCTTCCAGCTGGAAAAGAATATATAGAGGGTGAAAATGTGCCTGGTGCCAAGAGATGGTCACCTGCACAGCTGGAAAAGAAACGTGGCGGAAGGATACTGACATGCATGGAAACTGGTAGGCACGCTGCAGTGAAAGTCTACCACGCCCACTGCAATGAAAATCCACCCCACCCGCTGCAGTGAAAGTCCATCCCACCCTCTGCAGTGAAAATCTACCCCACCCACTGCAGTGAAAGTTTACCCCGCCCACTGCAGTGAAAGTCCACCCCGCCCACTGCAGTGAAAGTCCACCCTGCCCATGTGAAATGCGTATCTGCTGGAAAGGCAGGACCAGCTCATCACTCTCCAGACTCAAGTAACTCTCAAACCTTCAAGGCCATGGCTCCCACACTGTGCTGTGAACAAAACCCATCTGGAGTATCTTCAAAATAAAACAAGAGTCTTCCAAGATGCTGATGGAGAAAATTCAAACCCAGGCCTGGTAATCTGATTTTTTTAAAGCTCCCCGGGGAATGGATGTGGTCCTGGAATGACACCGTCAGGAACCATTGCTCTTTGGTGCCACGGCATGGGGGTGTCTCTCCCGGCTGTGGTAGCCAGAGGGGACAGCAATGTCTGGTGAATTCGAGCGTAAGGTTCGCTCGGGTCAGAGGCCCCCCTCCCACCGTGCTCTAGACACAGGCTGCTACCCAAGAGAGCTCCAAGGTCCCTACCACCCCTTCACTTCCCCCTTTCCTTCTAGCTTGCAGAGAGCTAATGTCCTGGCTGATTTTCTTGCCCCAAACAAGCTAATTAAGCAGTAATCCTAACAGAATCCATCACTCTGACAAGGTTGGTGATTAATGGTCCCCCAGCCAAGCCCAAGGTGTTTAATATCCCAGCAGAATGGTCAATAAGGAGCGCGGCAGGGACACGTGGCTGTGGCAGAGTACAAAAGATAGATGCGGAATGGGCAGTGGGGGTTTGCAGCCCAGTATAAAGCAAAGGAGGGAAAACAAGACTGGCCTGGGGGGCTTGGGTATGCACAGAGTGGAATAGCTCTAACCACGGACATCAGTGTGCAACCTTCCCACACTGTGACATGACCTGAGGGCATTGGGCGTGCACAGACTGGAGTAGCTCTAACCACGGGCATCAGTGTGCAACCTTCCCACACTGTGGCGTGAGGTCATCATCTACAAATGCGTTTGGACACATTGGTTGCTCTCCTGAGCCTTGTGTAGCCCGCATCCATGGAACTCTATATCCTTCCGTCTGAGACCACAAAATTCTCTCAGAGTCTAACCCTGAATGGCTCTGGACCACAGAAGGACCCTGGGCAAGGTAGATGAGCTGACGGACGCTTTGGTCTTGCAGAGGTGTCCACTCCATAGCTGCTGGCGTGAAAGGCCAGACAGGCAAGATGATACAATGGCTGTCTTTGAGAGGTAGACTTCAAGGCCAGACCGATAGACTTACTCGTTTTCTGCACCCAGAACATTATTGCCAACGCTCTGATCCCTGAAAAGATCCCAAAGTAACTTTCTTCAGTGCCGAAGGTGATGAAATACTGCCCCCTGGTGGTCACAGTTGCCAACGTCCACCCCATCCTCAGTGTCACCTGAGCTGGCCACAGCAACATATACACCCATTATGAACTACCCATTGTGAAGATTTCCCTTTAATGGTTCTTTCAGGGCTGTCCCAGTGACGGGCTGTAAAACTGCAGCTGTCCACTTCTGATGCAGAACCATCAGTAAACCAGGACCTCCTCTTCCTTCTCTTCCAGTGAACTGACCGTAGGGCACACCCCATGAAGCTACGGGTGCATGCTTTAGAGCAGGAGGCATCGAGACGGGTGGAAAATATAGGCTTCTGACAACTTCTTCATGTAACTTGCTTGTGCCTTCAGGATAGATCTTTTGATGATGGGTTTTCTGCGAAACTGCCCTGTCATCTTTGAATCCTCTGCCATCTTTTGCAGAAAATGTGGATGGCCTTGGCAAAGTGCTCTTGACCAAAGAGAGGGAAATGACCTGTCCCCTTAGCTATGATGCACCGTCACACATGCACTGATGGGTATGTCACATGCCAGGGCATCGTAGGTCTGGACAGGTGTCCAGTTCTGTTCAGCTACAAAGAACAGAGCAAACAGTGACTGCTCCGTGAATGGTAACAGCACAGTTGATGGAGCAGAGTGTAAAACAGGGATCATGGTGGAGTCGACAGAGCCACCGAAACCTCCGCGTCCAAGGCTCAGGTCTAGTCTTTGTCTATTCAGATGTATATCCTCAGGGAAAGGCTTTTTCCTTCTGGGCCTCTTCTAAGAAAAATGAAGACTCTGCCTCCAAGATCTCCAAGGTCTCTTCCTACAACGGTCTTAAGTGCCTAATAGTCTAAGCAGCAATCAGTGTTGTGGACAGCCATGAAAAAATACACCTGGCACCATAACAACCAGAGACTCACACTGTGTGGGACAATAAGCTAAAGAGTGCTCTCTCTCCCCACAGTATAGGAGCAGATGCTTCTCTGCCTTGGATGTTTACAAGCATGGAAAAGAAAAAAACATAACAAAACAAAACACTCCCTTCCACCTACCTGGAGCTGGCCATCAGCCAATGTCGTTCCCTGGACAGATGCTGGTGGGACAGTGACACCTAGTGGCTATCTCTACCAATTGCTCTCCAGCCCCACTGCTCTGCCCTGCAGACAAGGAGGCTACACCATAACTAAACCAAAAGAATTAACTCACAGCGCCTGGTGTAAGCTGCCTCAGTCTAGCTTTAATCAATTTCTTCAGTTTGGGCTGGTCTCAGAATCCTTCCCCTGCTCCCCAAGACTCTCTCGTGCTTATAAAACAGGTTTGTTTTTTGTTTGTTTGTTTTGTTCTGTTTTGTGAGCTAGGAGTAGCCCAAAACCCAGTATGGGAACCCTGGGTTTCACCTGTGTCACCATTATGGAGCCTAGCAGACCCACGCAACCGGCTACTGACAGCAGATACTGCGTGTCAAGACTTCCCGTCATCCCAGATGCCAGCTGCCGCCGTGAGAAAACAGTAGACGCAACCGGGATAAGCCTAGCCCTAGACCACCACAGAGGTCTTACGTAGTAGCATCCCATCAACACCCGTCCAGAAGGAAGGGGTCACTGGCTCCAGCTGCAGATACAAATTCTAGAGCCGCCACAGCCTCTGGCAGTGTGTGGCCACTTTCTGTCATGAGATCATGTTTAGCACCGTCTAAAGGTGAGAACCAGTGTGCTGCTGTTTCCAAATGCCTGCTATGGATTTGTCAGAGCCCCTGTTGGGAACAAAAGTCGCAACCCACACCTTGACTAGGGGAATCTAATTCATATGCACATACAATTGCCAAAGGTAAAATGCAGTTAACTTCTTTAAAGGATTGAAGTTGGAGCCCAGGAGGCTCCTTGCTGGATCCTGGGAACACTCACTGGAGATGGGACCTGGGACTCCCTTGAGCTATTACTGGCTCCCTCTGGTGATGAAGATGAGCATTGCGCCAGTGGGGAAAGAAGCTGTACACGGGGCATCTAAGGACAGATTTGGAGCTGAGAGGCAATGCGAGGCCCTGTGTTTTGTATGCCTCCTGTGAATTTATCATGACTTCACTTATAAATCTTTGAATTAGAGATTACAGTCCATTCTAACATTGGAAAAACACCAAAAAATAGGAGAAGTAATTTGAAGTGAGTGTGCAACTAATTGCTGAACTGGCATTTAAACTGATATATGTGTGGAACTGGAGTGTGCATTTCCACACCCAGCTGATAGCGCCTCTACCTATAGAGAATTCGGGGCAGTAATGTTTTTAAAGTTGGAATAAGCAATGAGTACGACTTTATTCCTCCCTTCCCAATTCTCCCAGCCCTGACTCAGACTCTCCTTGGAGAGACAGACATGAGGCAGCCATCCCATGGGTACAGTGACACTCAAACCAGAGTCAGTGGGGATCTTTGTGATGAGTGTCCTGGGCCTGCTCTAGAGAGTTTCATAACAGACCTGGGGTGCTGATGGAAGCCTGGGATCTGCACTTAAACCTCCCCAAGTCACTGAGGCACCCCCAGAGAAAGATCATTGCTCCCCACTGGGTTAGAAGTGGCAAGCGAAACACTGTCTAGTGGATTATAGGAGGGGAAGGTGGCAGGTGCCTCGCGGAGAGAGCGGTAGTGATAGCTGGTGTCCACAGTGGAAATCCAAGAGGGCTTTGGATCTGCTTTGTGAATGATGAAAAGTTGTAATGCCTCTAACAGAGACAAAACTGATGGCAACAAGAGAACTGGGCTTTGAGGTGCCCTGGCTTTTATCTGGCAGCCCCATCTGGCATCCTTTCTAGATGGGAGGTACTTCAGAGTTAGAGCATCTTGCTCAGGGATGAGGGCTACCAGCTGCTAAATGCACCTGTGCAGTACTAGGAACTGTCTCTGATCCCTAAGCACTCTTCACGGACTTACACCACAGTTGTCAACGAAGGGCACAGGCTTGTGCCCGAGGCCATGAGCTAAAAGGGCAAAGCATGGGATACTATACAAAGCCACACTCTTGCCACTGGTCTGCACAAATGTCAAGAAAAGGAAAGTCTAGGCTGGTTGCCTGCAAGCCAGTCCACTCGGGGTGAGCATTTGCAGACCTGAATGGCTTCACAGCCTATCAGGAGGCAGAACTTGACCAGAAGAACCCAGAGATGTCCTAGAGGAGCAAGAAAGGCACTTACCCTATTCCCGTGTCTGCCAGGTATTTAAAGATAAGGGTGAGACAGCCTAGGGATGCACCTTCCTATGGGGCCGGGATCCAATTCAACAGACACCCACCAGTATCACAATATCAGATCAGGAGTCCTGAGTCGGTGCAGAAATGCTTCTGGTACCAACCTGTCCAATGATTCTGTTCGCCTGCAGTCTACACACCAACACCATGTGAGAAAGCCCAGTTAGGTGGCCCTATGAGACTGTGGCCCTGCAAGGTGGCAGCTCCAGCCAACAAGCAGCCAGTGTGTGTCTGTCACATGATGGACCCTTGTTAGAAAGTCACAAAGCTGGGTACAAAATCCTGCAAAACCAGGCTAGGATCCCAGCTACTTCCTGCTGTGTGACCTTCATCCTAACTCTGGTCCCAGCTCCCCTCCTCTGTAAATAGGCATTCAAGCATGCAACCACTTGTCACATGACTCTAGCACCCAGGGTGCCCTACAACAGAATCTGTGAACTTTGGGGGATGATGAGGTGTCAATGTTGATCCATCCATCTATTGCATCAAAAGGACCATTCTGGTGGGAGATGCTGATGTTGAGGGAGGCTGTGGGGACACAGGAAAGAAGTCTACACTTTCTGCTTAATTTTGCTGTGAACCGAAAACCTCTTAGGGAAGACGTACTTTTTAAAGTGTATGTCTGGGGAGATATTACCTCTTAAGATTAATATGTGAATTGTTTAAGACAGTGTTGTCAAATAACCTCACCTGGTCTTTTTGACACTGTGGGTTCCACGCTAGCTGAATAGTGGATTATCACCCTCTTATCATGCCTGGTTCCATCACATCTCCCACAGGAAGCCTCCGGAGTGGGCACAGGTATAAGAATCAAGGTGTAGACCTGGCCAAGGAATAGCAAGTCCTCCCTACTCCCCAGTCGCCATCAGGCACGCAGGCCTTCCCTTCACTTGCTCAACCCTGTTGTAGCTCCGGGTGTCACTCAACAAAACAAACAGAGAGCAGGCTGGTGTCTGGAGACTTGAATTCCAGGGCCGGCCGCATGTTTAAGGATGTGGTTTTGTAATCATCTCTTTCCTCTCTGTGCCTCAGTTTCCCTGGAATGGAGCGGATTTCTCCCCTCTGTCGCAGAATACATTTCCAATTGCCGGGTATGCACCAGGCGACATCTAATCTAACGGTCCTTCCTCTTGTGATAGCACACACGTGTAAGTGATGTGTCCCTGTGCTAGAAGAAACAGAGAAGGCATGATGCACAAAGCCACAAACACAAACATCTTCATCACCGTCTGCCCCAGAGCTGGCTTCTTCCCTCACTTGCCCTTTGAGTCTGTACTCTTGTGGGACTGTGAATGTGAGCGATTGTTTGGACACCGCCAGCTTTGAGGACATCAGGGCTCTGATCCTGCCATCAGTATCTGTTCACAGCTGGTCACGCTCCAGTCTCTGCAATGAGGGCAGCAGGAAGCCAAGACCAGCACGGATGCTTCTTGGACCACACATTTGATTTCACTTCTGTCTCCCTTTTTGGCCACACCTGTCCTTCCTGCCAGAGGCCTACCTTAGCCCAGAGCCTGCAGGGCAGGGGCTCTCAACCTTCCCAATGCCGAGACCCTTTAATACAGTTCCTCATGTTGTGGTGACCCCAACCGTAAAATACTTTTATTTCTACTCCATAACTGTAATTGTGTTACTATTGTGAACTGTAATGTAAATGTCAGTGCTTTCCGATGGGCTAAGGTGATCCCTGTGAAAGAGTTGTTCGACCCCAAGGGGTCTCAACCCACTGGTTGAGAACCAGCGCTGATGAGGAATCTACAATGTAGAGGACAAGCATAAAGGTTGGCTCTAATCCCAGATCTGTCTTTTACTGGCTGTGTGGTCCTGGGAAGGTATTTAGCATCCCCAGCTCCGTGGTGTGGTGCTGTATCTCAGTAGTGGAGAGGATAGATCTCCATCTGATAGGGTCATAAAACCTAAGTGACAGTGGTGATGCCTCCAACCACATATATAACATCCTTATTGAGGGATGGGCTGAATCTAATTATTCAGTAGGGTAAATCATGCCAAGTGTCGGGCCCATGTCTAGATAATCATGCTGTGTCTGATAGCGTGATCAGTATCTTTAATTTTCCTCATCTTCAGTTGTTTTTATTTCCTTCCCCACGACCTCCAGATGGCAGCATGGCCCACAGGACCAGAGCTTTGCTTTTATAGACTGTTGCTTCACAGGACGCAGAGTACCAGTAACCACAAGGCTGTTTGCTGGGTTCTTACTGTACTTGGGATGTAGGAAGCATTTCACAAAACAAGTTTCGAGTGCTTTGGCTTTATGAGGAATGAAAGGGGTCTCTGATAGAAGGAACCCCTGACAGGGAGAACCAGGAACCAAGCAAGTTCCATCTCCAAGGCTGCTGGTCTTCTGTGAGTATAGTATCCTCCTTCAGTAATGAGGAGAGTGAGGCAGAAGGACAGAATGGACCAACTCAGAGCCCAGGCTCCTGAAAATGGCCCGCCATGCAGGGCACTGGTCAGTAAGAGGCTTAGCACGGGCATGGGAAAGCTGAACCTCTGAATCACCAGAGCGAACCACTTCCAAAAGCCAAACTGGGTTGTGGGAAAGTCTCTTCCCCCATCCCTCTGCTGGGCATCCTCTGCCTCTGAGCCGCTGCATTCGAAACTCAGCCTCTAATCCCTTTACCCAAGTGTTCCTGGGGAGTCTTGGCCAGCCACATGTACAAACATGGGTCCCTGGTGGGGCTTTGGGGCCAGGTGGTCAAGCTGTAGCACACTTGTGATCATAGCTTTTCCCATTAACTTACTTTCTCTTCCCATGAAAGCGGCATAGGACAGCTGTGTGTGGTGTTCCTGGGTCCAGCGTGCTGTAAACCAAGAAAGCACAGCTCTCTTCCCACTGTGCTCTGACCGGCTCTCGGAGATGCTCAGGTGTGAAGTTAGGACCTCAGTTTCCTCCTCTTTGAAATGAGAAGAGCTATAGTGTTATTTTGGAAGGAAAGCTATGAAGAACAAGGTTATTTATGGGGTCCTAGGAAGCAATTGGAGTTAGCTGTGTGTAGTGGTTTGAATAAGAATAGTCCCCACAGGCTCATAGATTTGAATGTTTGGCCTCATCCTGGAGTGGCACTGTTTGAAAGGATTAGGAGGAGTGGCCTTGGAGTAGGTGTGGCCTTATTGGAGACAGTGTGCCACTGTGGGGTGGGCTTTGAGGTCTCAAGGATTCAAACGAGGCCCATTTTCTCTCTCTTCCTGCTGCCTGTGGACCTGGATGTAGAACTCTCAGGTACTTCTCCAACATCACGTCTACCTGTGTGCTGCCATGCCCCTTGCCATGGTGACAGCGAACTATACCTCCGAAACCATAAGCCAGCCCCAGTTAAATGTTTTCCCTTTATAAGGGTTGCTGTGGCCATGGCGTCTCCTCGAAGCCGGAGAACACTAAGACAATGTGTCTAACCTAGAGCATCCACAGCTGCTGTTTCTATCCCTAGGGGACTGCCACCATCCTCTTCCACCAGCTCCACCTCCAGAAGTGTGGAACCCTGAGGGACCACAGCTCCTCAGAAGCTGAGAGACACGCTGGTATGGGCAGTTGCTAGATGTTCTGTGCCCATCAATGATTTGGGTGCACAGAGACAGGGTTGGGCAGAACCAGCAGTTATGACATGGCCTTTGAAGAGAAGAGATATTCAAGGTGCAGGTGCCATTGGGCTTGGAGCTCAATCAATGCCTTGAGAGATGTGAGGATACAGGACCAGGGATGGAGACACTGAGCTGGGACCACCCTGCATTCCCACCAGCCTCAGCTGGGCTAAGGGGAGATTTTCAGACAAGGGGGGCCCAGTTAGGTGGCTCTGCAAACTGGGCAGTTAGCATTAGTGCTGTAACCCACAGATTAATGGGGCTCCAACTGCCCCGGAAGAATAAAATTCAATTGGTTCAAGCCCCGTGTGACAGGGAGCTTAACTCTCCTCCTCAGATTTATGCACATGCCCTGACTTCCTGTCCTGGCACTCTGTCTCTGCTCTGGAATCTGATGCTGGTCCCTTATCTCCTCCACGGCCACCTTAGTCATAGACTCTTGTTTTCCTTTACAGAACAAGCAAAATGAAAACGAAGCTCCCACTCCTCAAAGTCCTCTGCACTTTCTAGAGACATCCTCTACCTAGCCCACACCATGGAAGTGTGCCCTAGTCAGCCAGGGGCAGCCCCCTCACAGGAAACACTAACTCAGCTTCCACCATACCCTAGAGATGTACTCTGAGCTGGGCTGTCCAGGAAGCTCAGCCTAGACCATGAGGAAGCACATACTTCAAACCCCTCAGAAAAACATCTTAACTCGGTTCCTGAAATCTCACCCATCTGAACCAGAAATTCTCACCCCTCTAGTCACTGAGGGACTGACCCCTACAGATGAACAGAGTACAACAGGGGACTTCATCCCTGATCAGCCTTGAAAGTGATTCAAAATGACATTGCTTTAATCAGTAATTTTCTGTTTTTGTATGTAACAGAGGTGACTCTCTCTCTCTCTATCTATCTATCTATCTATCTCTCTCTCCCACAGCCATATCTTAAATATGCACTCTCCCTTTTCCAACCATCTCTCTCCCCTTAATACCTGTACTTCAATTTATATCCAAATTTTCTAAATTACTTGATAAAATCCACTTCTGCAAATAAAGAAGTAAATGTAACAGAAATATTTCACACACACTAAAGCATCACACAGTAACTTCAATCTTTCTGTCTAAATCCAGAGAAGGCAGAGGGATGGAGAAAGCATGATCCTAGGGAAGGTCTTCCCCAAACTCCACAAAGCCATCCCAAGCCCCTCCAACTTCGGAAGAACTAAAAGATGAATGCAAGTGTTTCTCTAGCCTATGTCAGGATGCCGGGTCCAACCCTTCGGAGACAAATGCAGATGATGTCCACATTGAGATGCTGTTTCAGGTCTGTCAAATCAGTGGAGGAGGACATTCTGCTCTGACAGATGTGCACGAGTAGGCAAATTCCCCTGCACTGTGGAGAGAACTGAAATGGGTGTAGCCCCAACTGAGCCTAGTTTGGCAGACTGTAATACAAATGCACATGTGTGTAGGTCCAGGGATAGCATAGGCAGTCATGTATGCCACAGAGCATCTCTGTACACAAGGGAAACGAACTTCAGCACCATTTATAAACAGTGTCAAGGCTAGTAACCAATCTAAATAACCATCAAGAGGGGGTATCTGCAGTATGTTTCCAATTAAATAATATGCCAATATAATGGGATGTTCTGTAGCCTTTAAAATAAAACCCCTTATTTTATTGTTTAGATTTGTTTTATTTTATTTTATGTGTATGAGTGTTTTCCATGTCTGCATATATGTGTGTGTACCATGTATATGTTTGGTACCTGTGAATATCAGAAGAGGGCATCAGATCCCCTGGAACCAGAGTTGTAGATGGTTGTGAACCACCATGGAGGTGCTGGAAAGTGAACAAGGGCTCTTAACTGGTGAGCCATCTCTCCAGCCCCCAGACTCCTTATTTTAATCAGAAAAGAAGGGCTGGAGAGATGTGTCAGTGGTTAATCATACTGGCTGCTCTGCTAGAGGACCAGGCTTGATTCCCAGCTGTCTCTCTTCCACGAACCACTTTAAGAGCTAATATGGGAAGGTAAGACCCACACCATCCTCCTCCTGGTTCAGACCTGGGTGAGAGGGACAGTGCTGAAGCAATTCCAAGAATACCGTTCCCTAACCCTTTTGGGGAAAACAAGCCACTAGAGAAAGACAGCTCACCCTGAACATTTAAAGCTCACCTGTTGCAGCTGGAGGAAGGGCTGAAGAAAGATCCTCCATCCCTGGTTTGAGGATTGGAAGCACATGAAGATAGAGAAAGCTCAGGAAGAAAAGAACTATCCCCATGGAGGGCCGGAACTCCATTCAAGACTGAAGTCAGAACATGGCAGCCAGACTGTCTCTCTTTTCCCAAGTACTAACTCGTATCTCAAATCCATTGAGTAATGAGTAGCAGCAATGAAAGAGGATTTAAAAAAATACCAAAACAAACAAAAAGACATGAGCAATTTTCTTGGTCTGCAAGCAAAAGAAAAGCCCTAAAGGTTAAATAGAACTGACCTTAAGAAAAGCCTTGGGCCCAATAAGGTAATGTGAGAAAAAATTAAATCTATGGTGCACTGGGGGTAACTATAGAAACAACAAAATCCAAATGCATCTTGACTCCTGAAGAGATTGTTAAATCCTCCATAAGGAAGGTTCAGTAAAAGACAAGAACATCTGGCCACTCTCAGTATCTACTTCAATCCATAGTGTTCTACACAAGATGCTCAGCTCTCAGCAGCAGCAACACAATTATAAACAACACAATGAAGCAAGGAAAAAACATGATAGATAAATAGATGGGTGGATAGATGATAGATAGATAGATAATGATAGAAAGAAAGATAGATGATAGATACATAGATAGATGGTAGATAATGATAGAAAGATAGATAGATAATGATAAATAGATGGTAGAGATGATAGATGGATTATAGATGGATAATGATAGAAAGACAGATGATAGGTGATGATGTTAGATAGATAGATGATAGATAGATAGAAAAATAGATGATAAACAGATGATAGACAGACAGATATGTGTATAAATAGAACTAAACTTAAATATGGTGTGGATATTTAAACTAGCAGATAATAAATTCAAAATAACAATGGCTAATGTGTTAAAAGATTCAGCAAAAAAGTGGGCAATATATATGTTCCAGATGGTAATTCTAGAAAAGAGATACAATCTGCAAGCAGAAGGCAGTGGAGATGGGGGGTGGGCAAGTAGAAAGACTAGAAATGGAAAACCAAGAGAATGGCATCAAAAGTCTGATCCACAGACTTGATAGAGCAGAGGAAATGGTGAGCCAAGGCAGAGCAGTAGAAATCATGCAAACTGAAAAGCAAAGGGGAAAACAGAACAGCCCTGAAGACTAGTGGGGACAATGTCCAAACATGGAGCTAGAAGGTGCACAGAGGGAGCCAGCAGGGCTAACGCTTTATCACATGTTGACTGGGCACAATGAGATGGCTCAGTGTGTAAAGAGCTTGCTGCCCAAGCCTGATGCCCTGAGCTTGTACACATGAAATGGTGAGAACAGACTTCACAGTTACCCTCTGACCTACACACACACACAAACACACTTTTATGTATGCATTTCTATATGAATAGTTTAAAAATTAGTAACAGACACTACACCTTACGAATCTATCAATCTAAGACCTGTAAAAATGATAGAAGAAAACAAGGCATTGAAGGATAAAGAGGAAAAGGAACAAGGGAAAGAAGAGGGAGAAATTTGACCACATCAAAGTTAAAGAATTAAAATCAATACCCAAAAACAAAATCATGAAAATAGACAGAAAAATGACAAAGAGCACATAGAGAACAAAAGACAGGACTCAGCCTACTTGTCTGCAAAGTCTAAGCAAGCCGGAAGGCCACGGGCTGACATCTATAAAATTCTGGAAGAGGATGTGGGAAGAGGTGGAGACTGCCCACCCAGATTTCCACTCCATGCGATGGGACCTTTCCATCACAAATGTCCAGCCAAAGCTATTTCTGTTTAAGATTAAAGTTGAAGGAATCTGTTGTCAGCAGACTGACACTCAAGGAAATAATAAAACGTTCTCCAGGACAAAATTTGTGACAACAAGCAGAAGCCAAGAATAGAAAAAGGAAGCAAGGGACATAGAAATGGCAAACACAGAGGCAAATCTTAAACTGCTGTAAAAGGTTGAAAGAGTCACTGTGTCTCGGCTCTCACAGTACATGAGTCAAACGTAAGACAGTAACGGCCCAAAGGATGTGGAAGTCAGGACTGTACTGTGGTGACAGCCCCATAGTTTAAGTGAAGCACAGGTATGGCTTTTGAAGGTGTTCTAAAACTTAGGGTAACACAAAAAAGTAAGTTTTAAATTAAATAAGTAACCCAATAGTGGGGGATAAAAGATAATAATAACAAATATTCAATCTGGAAAAAATGTGAACTAAAGAAACAGAGCATAGAAAACTACTACCCAGAGTCAGGAGCATAGATTTAAAACCAAACGTAACTATTGTTACATTATGGCTTGTGGACTGACTTGCAAACCTCAAGAATTATATACTGAACCCCCAATAGCTAGTCCAGTGGTTCTCAACCTACCTAGTATGTGACCCTTTAATACAGCACCTCATGTGGTGACTCCAACCATAGAATTATTTTTACTGCTATTCCATAACTGTAACTTTGCTACTATTATGAATCATGGTGTAAATACCTGTGTTTTCCAATGGTCTTAGACCCCTGTGAAAGGATCATTTGACCCCAGGGGGTTGTGATCCACAGGTTGAAAACTACTGATCTAGCCTATTAGAATTTGACTGTGTTTAGGGCTTTTGGAAATAAATAAGCTTATATAAGATTCTAAAGTTAATCTCCAAACCACAGAGAGGGGTCTCAGGAGAAAACAATATTTGCTGGCTGCTGGCATCTTCATTCTGGATCACTAGCCTCTGGGACTGAGAAAACTAAGTGATGTTGTTTAAGGTGGCAGTGATGACTGTCCTACAAATGAATGCATGTGTTAATTAAAAGATGCCATTGCAAGCTGGACAGGTGGCTCAGTGGTTAAGAGTACTTGATGATCTTCTAGAAGACCCATATTTACTCCCAGTACCCATTTTGAACAGCTCACAAGTATCTGCAATCCCAGCTCCAAGAGATCAGATGCCTTCTGGCTTCCATGGGCACCTGTACACAAGAGGCAAACACGCAAACATGCAGAGAGACACAAGAATTAAAAAATTTCTTTAAAGATACAATTGTCAGATTGGGGAGACAGACATACAGACAGAAAGATAGAAAGACAGACAGACAGACAGAGAGAGACAGACAGAGAGAAAGAGAGAGAGATCTTGTTTGTATGTGTATATCCAGGTGTGTAGAAGCCAAAGGTTGATGTTGTATGTCTTCCTCTACCAATCTCCATCTTAGTTTTTTTAACTTAGGTTTTTTTAGAATTGATTGCATGAAGTACCGTATTTACATCATTTCCTCTCTCTGCCCCTTTCAGCTCCTTCCATATCCACTTACTCTCCCCTTCTCAAATTCATGACCTCTTCTTTAATTATTGTTGTGTGCTACACATGTACAAACATTTGGTGGTCCTCATATGCATATGTGTCTAGGGCTGAGTGCTTGGAATTGGATAACTTATTACGGATGGTCTTGTCTCAGGAGAAGACTGATTCTCCTTCTCTTAGTAGTCACCTACAGCTCTTCTTTTAGGAGTAGGAACTTGTGAGATTTCTCCCACCTACTTCGGCATTTCAAATGGTGTTGTCAATGTGTAGGTCTTGTTCAATCAACCATATTGTTGAGATTTCATGGGTACAGCTTCCCTGTCATATATAAAAGACACTATCTCACAGCAGACATCCTGGTCCTCAGGCTCTTAAAATCTTTCTGCCTGATCCTCCTTCTGAAATGTTCATTAAGCCTTGGGAATAGGGTTTGTTGTAAATGTATCAGTTGAAGTTAGTGACCCCGCAGCAAGTTTTTATCTGAATTTTGACCAGTTGTGGCTTTCTGTAAGTGAATCCATCTGTGGCAAAAAGAACTTTCTTTGTTGAGAGGGGGGAGTATTTAGAAGACAATTAGAAAGAATACTGGTTTAGGAAAGAGACAGGTTCATGGCATTAACATCCATGAGTAGTTGGCCAGATTTATAGTACCAGGCATAAATCCTCTGCTATTGAGTGGACCTTCAGTCCAATTAGACAGCTGTTGGGGACCCCAGGATATAAGTGCCACTAATGCACCTTCCAGGATATCTGGCCATTCTAGCCATTGTTATGGCTCATAGACATTACAGTTGGATGGAACTATTGGTTGCTTTTCTCTCTTGGAAGCTTGAGTCGCTCCTTCTAGAACTATGAGAGGTAGTCATCAAGGAGAAGGCTTCTGGGTCATTTCCAAGTAGATCCTTCCAAGTCTGATATCTGAAGTGTGTTGTGTTTTCAGCAATGGGATCTCACTTTCAAGTTTTGGACATAACCAAGGGCAACAGCAACAGACTATTTTCTAATTTCAGAAGTCTCCTTGACTCCCCTGACCAACAACTAGAAGGGAAGCTTCCCAGGCCTAGCTTTGGGGATTTTGTTAGGAGCCACAACCCACCCCTTTTGAGACATGGTCTCTTGACTGAACCTGGAATTTACCAGTTGGCTAGAATGACTAGTCAAGAAATTCCTGGAATCTACCTGTATGTGCTCCACTCCACCCCAACACCAGGGTTACAAATGTACACAGCCATATGTGGCTACTTACACTGATGCTGGGTACCTTAACAGCAACAAGCATTTTACCCACTGAACCCCAGATTGGATAATTTAAGAGACAAAATTTAATTCTGTCTCTTCATCTAAAGGCATAGACCAAACTAAACTGATAGAAAAACATTGTGTAAAACCATTTGAACATAAGTTGGAGCACTCCCATTAATGTCAATCAGAGCAAACTTTAGAAGAAAGTATGTTGCCAACAACAGAGGATGGCAGTAACAGGGACAGCAGGGTCATTCTCCAAATAGGATAGCAATTCTATCCATGCATTTGCTGAAGCCAGAACTTCAAGGTGTCTGAAGGAAGCCTGGTATAGCCCAAGGGGGACTAGAAACTCAGCATTATGCTTAACGGCCACCATGGTTCTCTGAAAATAACAAATACAAGTGGTCAAAAAAAGTCTCTAGAGACATAGAAGATCTAGAGACCATCTTAATCTGAGGGATGTTTGTAGAACATCCCACCAACAGCAGCAGCGGGGTACTCATTTTTTAAAGAGCACATGGAAACAATCACCAAAATAGACCATGTCCAGGACTTTAAAAAAAACTAACACATTTAAAGGAATTTAAATAACACCAAATATGTTCTTTGACCACAGCAGAATTAAACTAGGAACCAAATCCAGAAAGTTTCTGAAAACTACATAAATATTTGGAGAGTTTAAAACGACACTTCTAAATAACCAATGGGTCAAAGAGGCAGTGACAGGAAATTGGAAAGTAATTTAAAGAGGATGAAAACAAATCCCACAAAACATTCAACTTCATGAGAGACATTTAAGACAATCCTCTGAGGGGAGCACATACCTTTAAGTCTGTTAGGAAGAAGACATATAAAATAAATGACTAATTTTTCACCTTAGGAGACTGAAATAAAAAAAAAACTCAACTTGGTTTCTGGCCCACCTTCAGGTGCCCTGCTCAGAACCTTTTGAGGCCTGGGAACTGCACACAGGGGAACCTGTCCCTGCATACCAGCCCATCCAAGTCTGCCAACGGCGAGGTGCTAATCCCACCCCCAGCCACAGGAAGAGGAGATCCATTGGAGTATTCCACCTGCTTGCACCCACCAGAAGAAAACCTTGGGCCTGTACCCACCAGGAGAGGGAGAGACCCCACTGGTACCCACTGAAATAAGGGATGGGAAAGCAGCATTATAAAAACACATTCAATAACAGAAAGATCAATATGACACCAACAGAGTCCAGGGACTCCACACCAGCAAGACTTGAACATCCCAACGCAGATGAAGCAGAAGAGACCAACCCTAAGCCCAACTTTATGAAGATGATAGAGACCCTCAAAGAGGTAATGAGAAAATCTCTTAAAGAAATGGAAGATAAAACAAACAAAAGAATTGGGGAAAAAGACAAACCAAAAATTGTAAGAAATAAAACAATCTCTTAAAGAAAACAAGGAAAGTCAAGAAAAAACAACCAAAACAAGTGAAGGAAACAATTCAAACAGTGCAAGGCTTGAAAACTGAAATAGAAACAATAAAAAAAAAAAACCACCGTCTGAGGGAATGCTGGAAATAGAAAAGCTGGGTGAGCGATCAGGAACAGATGCAAGCACAACCAACAGAATACAAGAGATGGAAGAGAGAATCTCAGGTATTGAATATACACTAGGAGAAATGATTCATCGATCAAAGAAAATATTTTTTTAATTTTTATTTTTAATTTTAAATTAGAAGCAAGGTTGCTTCACATGTCAATCCCAGGTCCCTCTCCCTTTCCTTCCCCTCCTCCCACGCCTTCCCACCAAGCCCCCCAATACCCTCTCATTTCCCCAGGGAGGGTGAGGCCCTCCATGGGGGTGTCCATAGTCTGTCATTTCATCCAGGGCAGGGCCTAGACCCTCCTCCAAGAGTCCAGGGTGAGAATTCATCTTTCATTCTTGAATAGGCACCCAAAGTCCATTTGTATGCCAGGGATAAATACTGATCTACTACCCAAGGCCCAATAGACTGCCTAGGCCTCCTCACTGACACCCACATTCAGGGGGTCTTGATCAGTCCCATGCTGAATTCCCAGCCATCAGTCTGGGATTCAAGAGCTAACCCTTGTCAGGTCAGCTGTTTCTGGGGATTAAACTAGCCCAGTCTTAACCCCTTTGGTCATCAGTCCTCCCTCTCTGTCACTGGGTTCATTGAGTTCAGCTCAGTGTTTAGCTGTGGGAGTCTGCCTCTGCTTCCATCAGCCATTGGATAAAGGTTCTGTTCCCCAAACTCTCTGGTGGTAGGATTGTAGGCTGGCACTCCCCAGATCTATATCTAAAATCCATATATGAGAGAGTACATACCATGTTTGTCTTTTTGTGACTGGGTTACCTCATTCAGGATGGTTTCTTCTAGTTCCATCCATTTGCCTACAAATTTTAGGATTCCATTGCTTTTTTCTGCTGAATAGTACTCCATTGTGTAACTGTACCACATTTTCTCTACCCACTCTTCAGTTGAAGGGCATCTAGGTTGCTTCCAGGTTCTGGCTATTACAAATAATGCTGCTGTGAACATAGTGGAACAGATGTCCTTGTTGTATGAATGTGCATCTTTTGGATATATGCCTAAGAGTGGAATTTCTGGGTCTTCTGGTAGGCTTATTTCCATGTTTCTGAGGAATCTCCATACTGATTTCCAAAGTGGCTGTACTAGTTGGCACTCCCACCAGCAGTAGAGGAATGTTCCCCTTTCTCCACAACCTCTCCAGCATAAACTGTTGTTGATGTTTTTTTTTATTTTAGCCATTCTGATAGGAGTAAGATGGTAGCTCAGAGTTGTTTTGATTTGCATTTCCCGGATGGTTAGGGATGTTGAGCACTTTCTCAAGTTCCTCTCAGCCATTTTAGACTCCTCTATTGAGAATTCTCTATGTAGTTCTATATCTCACTCCAAAGAAAATCTTAACTCCCACAAATCCCTAATCCAAAATATCCAGGAAATACGGGGCACTATGAAAAGGCCAAACCTAAGAATAATGGGTATAGAAGAAAGTGAAGAAACCTAACTCAAAAGTGCAGAAAACATATTCAACAAAATCATAGAAGAAAACTTTCCCAACCTAAAGAAAGTCATGCCAATGAAAGTATAAGAAACTTACCGAACATCAAATAGAGTGGACCACACAAAAAAAGTCTCCTTGCCACATAATAATAAAAACACAACACATACAGAATAAAGAAAGAATATTAAGAACAGCAAAGGAAAAAGGCCAAGTAACATATAAAGGCAAATCTATCAGAATTACACCTGACTTCTCCATGCAAACTCTGAAAGGCAGAAGATCCTGAATAGATAACCAGCACTAAGAGACCACGGATGCCAGCCCAGACTACCCAGCAAAGCTTTCAATCACTATAGATGCAGAAAACAAGATATTTCATGACAAAACCAGATTTAAACAATACATATCCACTAATCCAGCCCTATAGAATGTTCTGGAAGGAAAACTCCTACCCAAGGAAATTAACTGCACTCACAAAAACATAGGCAATAGATACTCACCTTACCAATGGCCAAAAGATAAAAAAGGGGGAAATCCACACACAATACCACCACCAAAAACAAATCCAAAACAAGCAAGAATGAACAATCAATGGTTATTAATATCCCTCAGTATTAATGGTCTTAACTCGCCTATAAAAAGACACAGGCTAAAAGAATGAATATGAAGACAGAATCCATCCTACTGCTGCATATAAGAAACACACCTCAATGTCAAAGATAGATGGTACCTCAGGGTTAAGGGTTGGGAAAATATTTTCCAATCAAATGGACCTAAGAAACAAGCTGGTGTACCAATCCAAAGGAATAACAAATTAGACTTCAAACTAAAATCAATCAAAAGAGATGAAGAAGGTCATTTCATATTCATCACAGGAAAAATCCATCAAGATGAGGTCTCAATTCTGAACATCTATGCCCCAAATACAAAAGCATCCACATTTGTAAAAGAAACATTACTAAAACTCAGATCACACATAAAACCTCACGCACTTATAGTGAAAGACTTCAACATCCCACTCTCACCACTAGACAGGACCACCAGACAGAAACTTAAGAAAGGAACTAACAGAAGTTATGACACAATTGGGTTTAACAGACATCTATAGAACATTCCATCCAAACACAAAAGAGTATACCTTCTTCTCAGTGCCACATGGAACCTTCTCTAAAACTGACCACATAATCAGCAACATAGGAAACCTCAACAGGTACAGACCACCATGCTTTAATTCAAAAACAGCACAAATTGCAGGACCCTAAAAACTCATGGGAATTGAACAGTGTGCAATTCACCATCCCTGGGTCAAGGAAGAAATACAAAAAGAAATTAAAGAGTTCCTAGAATTCAATGAGAATGAAGACACAACATACCCAAACTTATGGGGCACTTTGAAAGCAGTGCTAAGAGGAAAGTTCATAGCAATAAGTGCCCACATGAAGAAACTGGAGAATAGTCACACTAGAGAATTAACAACACAACTGAAAGCTCTAGAACAAAAAGAAACAAACCCACTCTGCAGGAGTAGATGCCAGGAAATAATCAAATTGAGGGCTGAAATCAATAAAGTAGAAACTAAGAAAACAATACAAAGAATCAATGTAACAGAGAGTTGGTTCTTGAAGAAAATCAACAAGACAGACAAACCTTTATTCAAACTAACCAAATAGCAGAGAGAGAAAATGCAAATTAACAAAATCAGAAATGAAAAAGGAGACATAACAACAGACACCAAGAAAATCCAGAGAATCTTCAGGTTATACTTTGAAAACCTTTGAAACTCCACAAAATTCAAAATTTTAGAGGAAATGAACAATTTTCTGGATAGATATCACTTACCAAAATTAAATCAAGAACAGATAAGCAATCTAAATAGACCTATAACCACTAATGAAATAGAAGCAGTCATCAAAAGTCTCCCAACCAAAAAACCTAGATGGTTTCAGTGTAGAATTCTAACAGAAATTCAAAGAATAGCTAATACCAATGCTCCTCAAAGTGTTCCACATAATAGAAGCAGAAGGGTCATTGCCAAACTCTTTTTATGAGGGTACAATAACCTTGGTACCCAAACCACACAAAGACACAACTAGGAAAGAGAACTACAGACCAGCATCCCTCATGAACATTGATGCAAAAATACTCAATAAAATACTGGCAAATAGGGGAGGGCACGGGAGGAGGGGAGGGAAACAGAGAGGGACCTGGAACTGACTTGTGAAGCAACCTTGTTTCTAATCTAAATTTAAACTTAAAAATAAATAATAAAAAACTGGCAAATTAAACACCAGAACACATCAGAAAAATCATCCACCATGATCAAGTAGGCTTCATCCCAGGAATGCAGGGTTCAACATGAAGATTTATCAATGTAATCCACCATATAAACAAACTGAAAAAGAAAAGCCACATGGTCATCTCACTAGATGCTGAAAAAGCCTTTGACAAAATCCACTACCCCTTCATGATAAAGGTCTTGGAGAGATCAGGAATAACAGGAACATACCTAAATATAATAAAATCAGTATGCAGCAAACCAACAGTCAATATCAAACTAAACAGAGAGAAACTCAACAAGATTTCTCTAAAATCAGGAACAAGACAAGGCTGTCCACTCTCTCCATATCTCTTCAATATTGTACTTTGTCTGGACCCGTATATTGGAAATCTATTCTATCCCAACTTGAGTTCTGAGAGCTCAAGTCACTCCTATTGTCTTAAGATATTAGCTTAATGGCTGCAGGATGCCCTAGCCTAGGTGGTGAATGGCTCTTTCTAAATAGCAATAAACCTAGACCCAGGTGAGTTTACACTCATCCTGAAGGCTAGGGTGATACATCTTGCTATGGAACACCTGATGGCCAAGTAGTATGTGAAGTGTCTTTAGGTTTAAGGGAAGTAATTGATATTTGCCCTTTATACATGATAACAGAAGTCTTCTGCCATTGTCCCTACTTTTGGTTAGTTACTTAACTTTGATGCATGAATAAACTAGGCACAGTCAGTATTAACTGATTCTGCCCTTCTGATATTATCCTATGTCTCCATCTTTCCTTTAACGCCTATAGCTAGCCTTCCCTCATCCACACTGCCCCACTCAGGAACGGACCAAGGGCTGCTTGTGTGGTCCCAATTGCAGTCCTATAAGCACCAGTCTGAGACAATACTTGAAGTTGTAGCTAGAGCAATAAGACAACAAAAGGAGACCAAGGGGATACAGATTTGAAAGGAAGCGGTTAAACTTTCACTATTTGCAGATGATATGATAGTTTGCATAAATGATCCAAAAAAATCTACCAGGGAACTCCTACAGCTGATAAATACCTTCAGCAAAATGGCAGAATATAAGACTAACTAAAAAGAAAATCAGTAGCCCTACTATATACAGACAATAAATGGTCTGAGAAAGAAATCAAAGAAACATCACCCATTACAATTGCCACAAGCAACATAAAATATCTTGGGGTAATGCTAACCAAACAAGAGAAAGACCTATACAGCAAGAACTTTGAGTCTTTAAAAAAAGAAACTAAAGACGACAGCAGAAAATGGAAAGATCTCCCGTGCTCTTGGATAGGTAGGATCAACATAGTAAAAATGACAATCTTACCAAAAGCAATCTACAGATTCAATGCAATCCCCATCAAAGTCCCAGAACAATTCTTCACAGATTTTGATAGAACAACACTCAACTTTATATGGAAAAACAAAAGACCCAGGATAGTCAAAACGACCCTGTACAACAAAGCAATGTCTGGCGGCATCACCATCCCTGACTTCAAGCTCTATTATAGAGCTATAGTCCTGAAAACAGCTTGGTATTGGCACAAAAATAGACAGTAGAGCAATGGAATCGAATTGAGCACCCTGATATTAATCCACTTACCTACAAACACCTGATTTTTGACAATGAATCTAAAAATCACACAATGGAAAAAAGAAAGCATCTTCAACAAATGGCATAACTGGATATTGGCATGTAGAAGACTGCAGATAGATCCATGTCTATTGCCATGCACAAAACTTAAGTCCAAATGGATCAAAGACCTCAACATAAATCCAGTCACACTGAACCTCTTAGAAAAGAAAGCAGGAGGTACCCTTGAAAGAATTGTTACAGGAGACTGCTTCCTGAAGATAATACCAGTAGCACAGACACTGAGATCAACAGTTAATAAATGGAACCTCCTGAAACTGAGAAGCTTCTATAAGGCAAAGGACACAGTCAACAAGACAAAAAGGCAGTCAATAGAATGGGAAAAGATATTCACCAACCCCACATCTGACAGAGGGCTGATTTCCAAAATATACAAAGAACTCAAGAAGCAAGTCTCCAAAACAATAAAGGATTCAATTAAAAAGTGGGGTACAGAACTAAACAGAAAATTCTCAATAGAGGAGTCTAAAATGGCTGAGAGACACTTGAAAAAGTGTTCAACATCCTTAGCCATCAGGGAAATGCAAATGAAAACAACTCGCTCCTGTCAGAATGGCTAAAATCAAAAACACCAATGACGTTTATGCTGGAAAGGATGTAGAGAAAGGGGAGCACTCCTCCACTGCTGATGGGAGTACCAACTTGTACAGCCAATTTGGGAATCAGTATGGTGGTTCCTCGGGAAAATGGGAACCTCAAGACCCAGCAATTTCACTCTTTGGCATATACCCAAAGATGTACATTTGTACAACAAGGACCTGTATTCAACTATATTCATAGCAGCATTATTTGTAATAGCCAGAACCTGGAAGCAACCTAGATGCCCCTCAACTGAAGAATGGATAAAGAAAATGTGGTACATTTACACAATGGAGTACTACTCGGTGGAAAAAAAAACAATAGAATCTTGAAATTGGATGGAACTAGAAGAGACCATCCTGAATGAAGTAACCCAGTCACAAAAAGACAAACATGGTATGTACTCACTCATATATGGATTTTAGACATAGAGCAAAGGATTACCAGCCTACAATCCACACCGCCAGAAAAGCTAGGAAACTAGGAGGATCCTAAGAGAGACATACATGGTCCCCTGGAGAACGGGAAAGGGACAACATCTCCTGAGCTAATGGGAAGCATGGGGGGAGAAGAAAGGGAGTTAGGATAAAGAGAAGGGGAGAAGCGGAGGGGAGAGGAGGACATGAGGGAGCAGGAAAATTGAGTTGGGGGAAGAATAGAGGAGAGAGAAAAAAGAGAAACCATAATAGAAGGATCCATTATAGGTTTAAAGAGAAATCTTTCACTAGGGAAATGTCCAGAGATCTACAAGGTTGACCCAAACTAACAATCTAAGCAATATTTGAGAGGCTACCTTAAATGGCCTTCTCCAATAATGAGATTGATGACTGCCTTATATGCCATCCTAGAGCCTTCATCCAGCAGCTGATGGAAGCAGAAGCAGACACTCACAGCTAAACAATGAACTGAACTCCTGGAATCCAGTGCAGAGAGGGAGAGTGATGAGCAAAGAGGTCAAGACCAGGCTGGTGAAACCCACAGAAACAGCTGACCTGAACAAAGGGGAGCTCATGGACTCTAGACTGATAGCTGGGAAACCAGCAAAGGACTGATCCAGACCCCCTAACCATGGGTGTCAGTGAGGAGGCCTGGGCAATCTATGGGGCCTCTGGCAGTGGATCAGTATTCATCCCTAGTACACAAATGGACTTTGGGAGCCCACTCCACATAGAGGAATACTCTCTCAGCCTAAACACACAGGGGAGGGTCTAGGCTCTGCTCCAAATGATGTGACAGACTTTGAAGATCCCCCATGGAAGGCCTCACCCTCCCTGGGGAGCATAAAGGGAATGGGATAGGGAGGTGGGTGGGGGGCAGGGGTGGAGGGGAGAGAAAGGGAACTGGGATTGATATGTAAAACAAGCTTGTTTCTAATTTAAATAAAAAAGAAAAATACAACTCAAGACAGGAAGAAGGGCAGAAGTCTGAAAGGAAAGGACAAAAATCAGGAAAAGCAGTAGAAAAGGTGGAGCACAAACAAGAGAGTGAAAACAGAAGGAAGCTGGGCAGGACAGCACACGCCTGTAACCCCAGTACCCAGGAGGCTGAGCAGGGACTGTCTAAAGCTGGAGGCAAGCTTATAGTGAGACATGGTCCCAACAGCATGAAGGGACGGAGGGAGGGAGGGAGGGGGGAGAGGGGAGGGGGGACGGAGGGGGGACGGAGGGAGGGGGAGAGAGGGAAGGAGGGAGGGGGAGGGGGAGGGGGAGGGAGGGAGGGAGGGAAGAAGGAAGAGTAGGTTTGGCTCTTTAAAAAGAATAGAGTTGAAAGACCCCCTAGGCAGACTGAGAAGGGAGACCAACACCCAACACGGCATAATTAGCATAACTTATGAAATACATAAAATATACATATGGAGGAAATTAAAAATACTTCTGAAAGACATGAAAAAAGAAGTCAAAAGATCCAGTGTTAAGATGTCAATTCGCTCCAAAGTGACATATGGATTTGATTTAGTTCCAATAAAATTGGATTCATTTGCAAAATTCTCTGCAAATTTTTTTATAAATATTGACAAGATGATGCTAAACTTTTATGTAGAAAAGCAAAGAAATTTGAAGAGCCAAAATTGTCTTCAAAACCAGAACAGAGCTGGAGTAATCACATGACTTGATTTCAAGGCTTATTAGAATTGAAGAATTCACAACAACTGACACTAAATGATGCTCATAGAACATTCCACTCAACAGCAGAAAACTGTACCAGGGTATGTGGCTACAGCGATAGAGAGAAAAGGGTGTACATACATGCACACATATATTTGTCTATTTGTAAGTGCACACGTGTGCATATACATAATATATAATTTTCACTGTCAACATTTGCATGTGCCTAGGAGGCATACTTCTGGCTTTGTCTGTGAGGGTATTTCTAGAGAAGTTGATCTAGGACGACGGTTCTCAGCTTTGGTGTCATGATCTCTTTTGGGCAGGGGGGGGGGTCCCATGTCTCTTTCACAAGGGTTGTATATCAGATGTTTACATTCCGATTTGTAACGGTAGCAAAATTACCCTTATGAAGTAGTAACAAAAGTAATTTTATGGTTGGGGGTCACACACTATGAGGAGCTATATTAAAGGGTCCCCGCACTAGGAAGGTTGAGGACCACTGAACTAGGAGAACAGATCTGAATGTGAGCATAGCATCCCACAGAGTGGGGTCCCTGGATATTAATAGGAGTAGGGGCTAGAGATAACAGAGCAACAGCACTTGTCTGCTGTTTTAGTATGAGGGAAACTGGTAGAACAGGAGGTTTCAGGAAACATCTGCCAGGGCTAGAGGCTGGGAGATCAAGTCAGAAGGAGCAGTTCCCTTCCTGGTGCTGGACAAAAGCCCTAGGGAATAGATGTTGTCATCCCATTTTTATGAATGGAGAGACTGAGGACAAGGGTGACTCAGTGAGTTACCCATGATCACACAGTCCAGTCAGTGACAATAGAGGGAAGACTGTCTCTTGCAGGTATCAAAGAAGGTCCCCTTCTCCCCAGCTACTCCCAGGAGCAACACAGCAGTCTAGTCTGCTGTCAGCAACAGTCTAAGCCAGCTTTGGTCACAGGGGCAACACTGGTCATAGTCCCTGTGGGGGTAGGAGCTTCAACTTCAAAGTAGGAGTGGGTCCTCCAGGAGGACACAATGGGAGAGCTGCAACCTGAGGGACACAGCTGGGACTGGAGTAGAGCAGCCCTCCAGGGGCTTGTGCTCAGCATCTGTCCCCCCAGCTGGCTGGGCTGGGACTCCAGCTTTCCTCCCTCCCTCCCTCCCTCCCTCCCTCCCTCCCTCCCTCCCTCCCTCCCTCCCTCCCTTTGCTCTCTCTCTCCTTCCTTCTTTCTTTTCTTTCTCCTTTCTTCATTCCCTCCTTCACCATCTCTCCCTTCCTTTTTTCTTTCCTTCCTTCATTCCCTTCCTCCTTCCTTATTTTTTGTTATTTTCCTTTTTATTTATTCTTTGAGAATTTCAAACAATATATTTTATCATTTTCTTTCCCATCTCCAAACTCCTCCCAGATCCTCCCCTACCTACCCAACTTTATGTTCTTTCTGTCCACATACCCCCCCACAAAAAAAAGGAAGGGAGGAAAGGGGAAAGCCACTAAAAAAACAAAAAATAAAACATGCAGCATGGAGCCTGCCCTGAAATGTGATTGATGTACCCAGTGTCACTCCGTTAAAGAAACCTGATTTTCCTTCTCCCAGGAGACGCCAGTTATAGTTTGTTAGCTATGTCTGGGGCTTTGTGTGCTGGGATTTGGGGGACACCTTTCCTACCCCAGCAGGCAGTAACACCTTTGGCTCCAGGTTCTGAACTCTTCTGAGATGCTTCTCAACATCTGGATCCATTCACTCCAGCTGCCTTAATGAAACACCACAGGCTGAATGGTTTGAACAGTGAGAATTTCCATCTCATGGTTCTGAAAGCTAGAAATCCAAGGTCAAATACCAGCGCTTTCCTGAGCAAATTCCGTTCCTCACTTGCAGATTGCTGCCTTCTTGCTGTGTGCAAGAGGTATAGGAAGGAAAAGGCTCTCTGGTAACTTTTCTTCTGGAGGCAATCGTCATATTAGATCTAGCCCTAGCCATAGGGCCTCATTTAACATGAATTCTTCCTAAAAGGCCGATTTCCAGATACAGCTACACTGGGAGTGAGGAAATACAAGGGAATATTAAACACAAGTCAATAACATATTTATAAAACAGAAAAACATGGGTTCTCTTTCAATTTCTGTCCCTTCAACTGTGTAGCTTTGGGGTAAATCATGTCTTGAGTATTAGATTCCTAGACGTGAATACTGACATAACTGCCGCTGGTTTAAAACGACACAAACAACACATCATAGTTCTAAAGTCAGAAACTAAACTCAGTCACACTAAGTCAAAATCGTAAGCCTTCTGGCTCCAAGGCTCTGTATCCTGGCCTTTTCCAGCAACTAGAAGCTGTTCTTGCTCCTCAACCCCAAGTCCTGTATCAATTATACAACAGTTTCCATGGACACAGCTCCCTAACCCTAAACCCCAGCCACCTTTTAGAAGGCCCTGTGGGTGACATTGGACCTGCCACACAGCTTTTCTCATCTCAAGATCCTTCACTTAGCTGTCTCTACAGCTTTCGTCCATGTAAAGTAAGTCGCAAGTTTTGGACATCAGTGTAGTATTTACTCACCCTGTCATGCCTCAGTTTCCCCACTTGTAAAATGAGAATGACAGTGCTCTATAGGGAGGTCTTAGAATGTTGCTAAGTGCTCAGCACCATATCTGGCACAAAGGCCACCTGAATAAAGGTCATCCCTGCCCTTTTACATTTTGAGAGCATCTGGGATTCCCAAGGCCCAAACCCATGCCAACTTCCAAGTAGCGAGCAAAGACGCTCGGCTGAAATAGCATGCCCAGTGGTGATTGATGGTTCTGGCTCTCAGACGTTGCAGTTGGACTCTGCTTGCCCATCCGAAGGTCTCTGGGCAGCGGCAGCAGGACTATGAGTGGAACATGGAGCACTTTGTGCAGGGACACAAACTCCAAGACATTTTGTTAGGAATGCCGGACATAAAGTCTTTCCATCTTACCCCTCCCACATTGGAACTGCTCTCCCAGGACACCTTTGATGGAGACCCATTCTAGGCCCCAAACCTCTCTGGGGCAAGCACAGAAACCTGAGTCCTGTGTCCCTGCAGAAGCTCTGGGTCAAGTCCGGCATCCCTGCAGAGGCTGTCGCTGTGCTGCTGTCTGGGCTGAGGACGGCGATGGATCACAGTGGTGGGAACTGAGTGACATGCGTTAAAGTCAACGCACACAGTTGGAAAGACGCCGGGCCTCATTCTCTCCCCACCAGTTCGCCAGGTTACAAATGACTTAATGACACTGATATTGTGTGCCAGTCGAAAATACATGGTACACAGCTGGTGCCTCATAAGGTCAGGAAACAGTTTCTGAACACCTTGAAACTCAGCTTTCCAGAGGGTCCCTCAAAGAACAAGACACAGCACCCACTTTTCCTGTTCCTCAGAGTCCCAGAGGAGTTGGTCACACGCATCCTTGTTTCTCCCCAGTACCTCACGTGCCATAGCAGTGTGGCTGGGGACCCCTTGCCCAGTGCCTGAAGTGTGGGGTGTTCTTGTAGCTTCAGCTCGAGATCTCAGGGTAAGCCTGGGGCTGCTCCAAGCTGAGAGCGTCATGCCAGTCCTCAGATGGAGCTCCAAATGCTTTCACGGTAGTGGGCTTGCACCTCAGAGTCAGCCCTGCTCCAGAGGTGGTAGACAAATGTCCACTGCCCATTTGCAGAGACTCTGGCCAAGTGCTTTATCTGAGGGCCCATGGAGTGGCAATAAAAAGTCTTGGAGGCACCTTCCAGGGATAAGTCAAATGCAACAACTACTTGGGGCAGGGCAGGGTCAAATGTGACATTTTCTTGGTGCAGGGTAGCGTCAAATGAAATACCCAGTTGGTACCTTAAAGCCATCTGAGAATCGACTTGGAGACCAGGAGACCCAAAGTGGAGGCTTTTATGAAGTGTCTTGAGTCCAAGAAGTGTAAAGCAAGACTCAAGAGCTTGATACAGCAGGAAGCTCGCACTGGTCACCCTGGTTACACCCCAACCCACACAGCTGGAAGACAAAGCTTATCTTGATGGTGGTCCATTTCCATACACTGGCATTGGAAGGTGATAGATCAGGGAGAAGTCAAGGTCAGAGTCCTTGATGCCTCCATCACCAGATCAGAAAGACTTTGTCAGTCTGCACGGGAAGGGCCAATATATGAGGCACCAGGGCCAGATCCACCATACCATGAGGGCGAAGGGAGGTAGCCGAGCACTCTCGGGCAGAACCATCCCACCAGAGAGTGCCGGCTCCATATCAGGTCTGGCCAGAGAACTAGGTGCAAGGGCTGCAGGAATTTGTTTTGCCCTGACCCCCTAGAATTCAGCTTTGCTCTCCTTATTTGGGCACAGAAAAGATGGACTGCATATCCTCTGTTGTCCCAACTGGGCATTCCTGGCTTGGGGGCAGGGTAGGGGGATCATCAGAGCCCTAGCTGTCTCCTAGCCTGAACCTGAGTCTAGTAAACAGTATGGCACCTAGAGGAGATTTGACACTAGTAGTGGGATTCTGGGGCATGAAAAAGGACTGCATTTACTCGCTGAGAGGTAGGGGAGACAAGCCTTGTCCACTGTACACTACTTTAACCACTGGAGAAAGTAGCACTCTGGTAACCTCTGTGGCTTTCTGTAAGCCAGTCTACAATACAACATTAGGGACAGGAAACCATGGCCACTCCTTTCCCAGTGACCCTCAGAATCTCGGCCTGCCACCATCCAGTGCCTTTGTCAAATATCCATCGGCTATTTTGGCATGGAGGGTACCTGATGCATCTGGACGGTCTCCCTTGAAGGATGAGCTGCGTCAGGAGAACAGACTGCATCAGGACCACAGGTTCTAGTTCTAGAGTGACAGACAGAACTGTGGGCCTGAGATGGAAATACTGTAGGATCCCTTCTGTAACTTTCCTTGGTGGAGAGTAGGCCACAGGCCAGAGGCACGTTGGCCAAAATCCTGAGAACAGAAATGGAGACTTGTCCCGTCTCATGAGTCCCCAGGACCTAGGGCTGAGAACAAGGAGTAAGGAGTGACCAACACTGTGCCTGCAGAAAGCTCTAGCAATGATAATTGGCAACAAAAATTCAAACAGCTAGCATACTCTGTGCTGATAGATTTCTACGTGGGGGTATAGGGGCCAATGGATGGAATTCGTGGGGTCTGTGAACTTGGATGGGAAAAAGTTACATCCTTAGTTTCACTGCCTTTGCACTGCATTTATAGACAGAGAGGCACCTGTGATTTGTCAACCATAGAAATTCAAGTCCTCTTTTATATCATAGGGCACTTGTTGAAAATAATTCACATTCCTGTTTCAGCCCATCACTACTCTGGAACTAGGGAAGTTGTTATACCTGCTTTGTCCTGTGTGTTAACTCACTTGTGTTGCAGCATCTTGGCTTTGGAGCTGTGAGGAATACATTCAGCTTTTGTATTTGGATCTGTTTGGTTTCCTGTATGACCCCATGCGTTCTGTCTCGTGCATCTCACACTGTTGCCCTGAGGAGGGGTTCTAAGTTTGGTCCAGCTGTCTTACCAAATAGTAAGCATCAGAGGCCAGAGAGTTTGCTCAGCAGTTGAGGAGAGTCAGCTTCATCAGCATCACTTCCCATGATCCTCCCAACTAGCCAACGTGCTGAGGCAGAGTTGGAAGGACCTAGGCAGGCCTGTGGGCATTTTATGGATGCCAGTCCCCGTGTTCAAACAAAATGTTTATCAGGAAGCCCCAGTATGGTGCCATCTAAAGGTGGAGCTTCTGTAGTTGAATTTGGGTGTGGGGGTGTGGCTGGAAGCTGTGCCCCTCCCACCACCTGGCCATGAGGTGCCTCCCTTTCTTATTGGCTTCTGAGAATGCTCCAGTACTTCCTAGGTTTGCACAGAACACATTTGCAAACCACAGACCTGTGCAGCCCTATCTAGGAAGGAACCGTTAGTGGGGCAACATCCCATACTTGATTTCCCGTACTCACAGGATGTCCAGGACGCTTTTGGCCCAGATCTGTAGATCCGAGGTAAGGATGAGTGAGATCTCATCTATGACTCTCTGTGAACCCCCTCATGTATTGCTTGTTTAAAAAAAAATCCAGGAAAAGCAGGGCTTCCTGGCAGTTAGGAGTAGGAAACAGGAGCCAAAAGGATCTGGGTTCAAAAACAGAGAGACCAGCACCTCCCATTAGCAAGGCATTTGAGCCTCAGTGTTTATCACAAAGTTGTTTTGAGTATTAAATTAAAGAACTAAGAAGTGCTTAGTGGTGTGTCCAGCTGCTGCTCTCTGAGGAAGGGCCTCGCCTCCCCTCCCTACCCTACCCCCTCCACCTCTCCCCTCTCAGGAATCTATCTCCCTAACAGAGACCACCTCCACCAGCCTTTCATGTTCCAGGCTTGAAGTATGTGGCTCTCTGTCTTTTCAAACATGGCACTTGGCATCCTCGGCGTATTTTGGTAGCACTAGTCTGTCTCACCCAGATGGTCCGCACTGTACCTATTATCTAATCATCTAATAATTAGCTTGACATTTACAAAGGGCTTCAAGGGCCCTGGGATGACTGTTGTCTTCAGATGCGAGGAGGGGGTGCTCTAGTTTTACATGTGTAGTTGCCAGACAAGATGCAAACAGAAGGAACCAGTGATCCATGTTTTAGCATACCCTCCATTGTCCCCAACATGTTTCAAGCAGAGGCACATTTGAAGGTACAGCACTGAGATATCATCTTCAGGATCCCTTAATTGCATAGTTCCACAGTTGTATAGTACTACAAAGGTAGTTTTGCTTTCTTCTTTCTTTCTTTCTTATTTCTTCCTTCCTTCTTTTTTCGCTCTAAAGAGGCCCTCTAAAATTAATAAACACAAGACCCAATCCACATGTGTTTAAAGCGACATTGTCTCTTGGCTCTATCTATCCTATTGTTGCCTTTAAAGACTTGCAGATGCGTTGCTGGGTACAAGTTCTAGGGAGCCAAGCAATTTGGTCATTTATTGGATCAGAACAAAACCAGAGCCTGTCAAGGAGTCAGCATGTTCTTCTCTGTCACCTAGTGGCTGGAAGACTCACATGCAACCACACCATCTTAAACTGCCATGGAGAAGCCCGCCCCACTCTTAGCAATTAAGTGTGAAGGGAACAGATGAGCCCCGTGCTGGTGTGCTACAGAAACACACAAAACACTGAGTTAGGCGTGGGGTAAACGAGCCAGAAATAAACTCACCCCTATTTCCTGCCACGTCATGCCTGGAACAACATGCACAGAGTATGCCTCCACCTCAGGTCGAGGATGATGCGGGAAACATAGACTGCTCCGTAGTCATCACTAATAAGAACATGGATTAGCATGGAAGAAAGCAGTTGCCTGTCCTGCACGCCTGAGGGCAAATCCTATAGCCACAAGCCTTTGGGTGTGGAGCTGGGACAGGGGATGGCATGAGTTTGGCCAAGACTGGAATGAAAGGAGTGAGGGAGAGATGCTAGTCTCTTGCAGCCCCTCACCCGCACCCCCAGTTGTTAGATCAAAAAACGTCCCCTCTAGATATCTGGTGCTGCTGCTTCTCTCTATGTCTACAAACTGTCTCAGTGTCTGCCTGGGGCAGCAGCAGAATCTAAGGGCTTCTAGCCAACAGGCTACAGGTGTGCTGGTGTAGTATTTCTGTCACTCTCTCTGAGGCAGCCAGACCAGGCCTGGGGAGCCGGATCTTGTAGACCGGCATTTTGTAGCCTTGACTTGGTCTTCCCAGTATGCAATTGAAATGTCATCATTTTTATGGTGTGTGTGTGTGTGTGTGTGTGTGTGTGTGTGTGTATGTGTGTGTGTGTGTGTGCATTCTTTCTATGAAAAATTTGGAAAGCACCTATTTCCCAAGGACCCACTTTTTCTGCTTTTTGTTTGTTTTTGTCCCCCCCCCCCTTGGCCATATCTCATTCCTCCGATAGTGCAGCTCACTTTCGGAAGGGCCATCAAAGTTCTGTATGGTATGATGAAGGTGACTGAAACCCATATACAGCCACTTCAAGGGTAAAGTAGAGACCCAAAGCCAGGATCCATTCTCACAGAACTGACCTGTGGATTGAGGTGTATAGGAAAAGGCAGCCACGTGAGGAATGGGGTGGTGGTTCTTAGACTTGACAGTTCACAAGCATCACTGGTTACCTCATGGAAATCCTTAGAATATTCATCCAGTGAGGTTTTGGGCAGAGCCAACAGTCTGCATGTTAGAAATGGCACTGGGGTGGATACTGGTACAGTACAGATTTAACTTAGAGAAAATGTGTTCTATGACCTCTCCTAGCCATCCTGAAAGATGAAACACCTAAGAACTTAAACCAAACAGATCATGGAAAAACATTCTTTAAGAGTAGGGGCTATTCATTTGTGTAGCTTGGTCTGTTTTTGGGCTCTTAGAAATAGGATCAAGAGCTGTCCCTGGCACTTGAGCTGGCTTTGGAGAATCTATTCCCTATCCTGGGTTGCTTCACCCAGCTTTGGTGCAGGGGGAGGAGCTTGGTCCTGCATCAAATTGATGTGCAGCCCCACAGATTGAGATCAGAGGAAGTTCCAGACAGACCTTCCCAAGGTGTATGGGAATGCATGCACACTTTAAATATTTATTTTTATTTTAATTATATATATATGAATAGCAGATGTATGTGTACACATACATGTGGGTGCCAGCAAAGGCCAGAAAGTAACATCAGGTCCCCTAAAGCTGGAGTTATTGGTAACTATGAGCTACCCAACATGGGTGGTGGGAACAGAACACAGGTCCTCTGGGAAAGCATCAAGTGCTCTTAATTCTAAACCAGTTTCAGCCCTTGGACTTTAAATTTCTTGAGTTGCCAGAGACTATAGCAGGGCTGAGTCCATGCATAGGTGCTCCAGCAGTCCCAGGAAAGAAGTCCAGAGGTAAACATGAAGCCCAAACTGCCATTGCACTTAGCAGGGGATGGAAGCCTGTGGGTTGCAAGCTATATCCGGCTGTGGCTGGGGTCTGCCCTCCTGGTTGGTGAACATACCAACAGATGACCACTGGTCAACAGAGAACTGGTGGCCATGCCTGTGCATGCCTCTAATTTGGGGCCTAGAGGCATGAAACAGTCCATGCAGAGAGGGGCGTGTATTAAACTGTCTTCATCCACATGGAACAGAAAACCACTGTGTAAAAGCATTGCAGCCAGAAAGGGATGGATATGGGTAATACTGGCAGAGGAAGGCTTCCTGGAGGAGGTGGGACGTGTTCAGACCTGAGGAATCCCTAGGCACCACAGAGTTCTGTGAGTTGACCAGGGTCATCCTGTGAGTTGAGTTGAGGGTGGGGTCAACAAGCAAGGGCATTTCAATGTCCAAGATGGCTCCAGAAAAACTCCCCCGCTACTTTTCCTGCGAATGGGAGCGCTGGGTTTGTCTACATGGTGGGGGGGTCAGGGCCGGTTTCATTTGAGTTTTTCTTTGCTTTGAAGGGTGTACAGGAGGAAAGGGGGGGGAGAACATTTCTTGTTTTCTTTGGTGGTGGGACCAGATCTGCATGAGGCAGGCAGAAAGACCCCTCCCTTGGCCAGCCATTGGGCGGGGCACTGTCATGGGCTCCTCACAGACTTGTGGCATCTGTTATATTACTGCCCCACTTCGGGCTTAACAGACACTATAGTCTCTCATTAGAATAAAATAACACACATTTATTTATTGATTTAGAATTCCTTGGTCAGAAGCCAGTCTGGATGTCCTGCAGCGCACATTTTTGTCTGGACACCTGGGATAGAATTCATTTTCTTGCCCCTTCCATCTTCTAGTGGCACTCTGTAGTCCTTCTCAAATATCTCCTTCCGTCCTCAAAGCTAGTGAAAAACGTACTCTCTACCAACGGTCATCGCTGTAGCGTTTTCTTCAACATCTGTCTTCCACTTGAGATGTTCCATGTTGGTTTCTTTTTGTTACTATAACAAACAGTCTGACTTTATAAGCAAGTGGGCTGCTTGAGCTCACACTTCTGGAGGTTCCATGGCATGGCACCACCACTCCATGGCTCTGGTGGGAATGTCATGGTAGGTGACAGGAACATGTATGTGAGGGAAAAGTCATGCCACCCAACAGCAAAACTGACAATTTAGAAATCAGATACAGATTTCTGTAACAATTGGCTCTAGTGAGAATTCACTCCAGGACTCCCATGTTCCCCTGAAGGCAGCACCCCAATGACATAAGAAGTCTCCACCAGGTCCTGCCTCTTCTCGGTTTTCATGTCACTTCCCAAGATGGCCACGAGCTTTCAACACACGAAACGCACTAGGGAACACACTGCATTCAAACTACAGCAGGACCCTTGTGATTACATTGGATCGCCCTACATAGTCCAGAATACAGCTTCCTCATCTTAAAGGCAGTCAGCTGGCAGCCCTATTTGAAAAAAAAAAAGAAAGCATTTACATGTTTGGGCAATTGTGGTGTAGACCTGTTTCAGGGGAGCACTACTATAGCTACCACAATTCACAGTTTTAACAGTCTGGCAAACTGGTTTACAATGTTGAGTACCCTTGGATATTGTATCTGAACCCTTTCCCCAGGGCTCTGAATCGTGATGGGGGCTCTGCGGGGAGCAGGGTTTGCCCCACACTACCTGCCTTCATGGTTGTTAGTGGAGTAGGGAGGAGCAGAGCCTTCATGTTTGACTACAGCTTCCCCACTGGACAGTTTCCAGGACATCTCCACCCTGTGGTCCTGTAGAGAAACATCCACCTTCCCCATCTTCCCCCCTGCTTCAAACCCAGTTCTCTGCCTCCTATCTCTTTGCTCTCTTTCTGATGCCATCCCTCTCAAGTAGGTAGATTCCAGTTCCTTTTGCTTTCCACTCTTATATAAAAAGGGCTGAGGCAAAGAAAGGATGGAGCCTCCTCCTCATCTCAGCCTCACTGGTACAGACACATCAAAGGGTCTCTCTCTCTCTCTCTCTCTCTCTCTCTCTCTCTCTCTCTCTCTCTCTCTCTCTCTCTCTCTCTCTCACACACATACACACAGACACACACACACACACACACACACACACACACACACACACACCCCGCCCCAGGAAGCCAGAGCTTGGATTACATCATCTTGCAGCATATCGCTAAGCAACTATGGGATCAACGTCTGTTTCCATGGAGATGTCACATCATTGCCATTGGCCAGGCAGGGAGGAGAAGTACATAGGAAGAAATGAATAAGCCGAACTGTGTCACAGGATGACAAAAACATTGTCATATTTGTGGGCATGAAGAAAAATGTATCATCAGTGTGAAAGGTGGAGAAATTGCAATGAGGAAGAGGGGAGCAGACATCAGATGGGACCCAGCAGGGGTTGTCACTGGCCAGCTGGTATCACCTAGCCCAACTCTATTATTGCATGGCAGTAGCTGGGTACCTTGGTCCCTTGCTGATTGTTCCAAGGTTCATCACAGAATTCAAGCCCTGGACCTCCATGCCCAGGACTTGCTCTACTAGCAGGAAAGGCACTATAGACCACTGATGTCCTCTCTTAGCTTAAGAGGTCCTTGCTCCTCTAGCTCTCTCCCCAGCTCTTCTCTGCCTTGTACAGTTCTTTCCAGGGATGGTGGCTCCCACCCACTGTTGACAGACCCTGCAGTTGTAAGGTGTGGCCACTCAGGTGAAGATACTGCAAGGATGGAAAGGAATAGCTTTGCTGTATGCCAGGCCATATGCCACCTATATGTTGCAAGCCATCTCAATCAAGCTTCAAACTCTGAGTGTGGAATAGCGTCTCTCCATCCTTCAGTTGAAGCACTGAGACCCAGACAATATGCCAGGTCTTTTAGATGTTGGTTCATTTCATCTGCACATGTCGTCTGTCAAGAGACTAGACATCAAGGTCAGGAGCTGACTCTGGACTTCCTCTTCTGCTGCACTGCACTGACTTCCTGTCCTCACTACACGACAGTCCCAGAAGCCAAGGTCAGACACACAATGATGAGTTCATGAAGGACTGGATATTAAAACACGACGCCCAGTGGAATTTTTTCCCTTATGTCCCAGGATTACAGTCATTAGCCAAAGCTGAGCAAAAGGCATTGGGAATGAGCTAGATGGAGTTCAGAAGCCCACATGTAGGGCCTGCTAGGACCAGCTCTGTAGACTCTGTGAGATAGCCACTCTCACCAGTACCCTTTGCACAGCCTGTTTCACACTGGAGTCCAGGAAGTCAGGGATTCCGGGTCTCCTCGGAAGAGGAGATTTTCTGGGGGTTCAGAGTGGGACCACTCTTACAGTCTAGTCAGGGCACTATCTGGGACTCCCTTGTTCCCGGGTGGTCTATAACAAGGAAGCCAGTGACTCGTGGTTAGGATATGCCAATGTTCACCGAGCCACAGACACTGTTGCACCTGGTGTTGGAGAGAGTGAGCGTGGGACCTCAGAACAGAGATGTAACACACATCTTTCCCCAGGATGGGAAAGGAAAGGACACATGACACATATCCCTTGATGCGTGTGTTGGGGAGGTTCACTTGGCCTTGGAAATCCTTGTCCACCTCTCATAGAGGCCTGGTGACGTGACGTGGTCTTTGTCCACAGACCTCAGGCAGCAGAGATGGAGGAAATGCTTCTTGGAGGGAGGTGAAGAACCAAACCCTGTCCTCGGAGAATCCACATAAACACTGTAAGAAGGTCTAGGATCTATATGACCAAAGCACTGAGCTCAGCAGGGAACAGGAGTCATGTGACAAGTGTTGACATGCCCAGCTTTGAGTGGGCTAAGGTCATATTCCCTCACACACACACACACACACACACACACACACACACACACACACACACACACACACACACAGAGACAGAGACAGAGAGACAGAGAGAGACAGAGAGACAGAGAGAGACAGAGACAGAGAGAGATTCAGCAGGCCTTGGACTCAGCTACCCAGTAGCCTGAAGTTTGACCAGGAAGCCTCCTGCACCAGCTATATGGAGACACCAACACTGGCCAAAGCCGCTCAGACCCAGATGAGGCCAGGGACAACCTTTCAGCCTTTTATCCCCCCCCATAAGGGGCTTCACTCAGAAGTTCCTTACCCTCCCAAGACCTTGGTGAGTAGGGCAGAGAATAAGCCATACACGTTTAGAACCTGAAGAGGGGAGCGAGAATTGAAGTGCAAAGGAGTGAGAGACGGAGTGTGTCTGAGCAGACTCCTCCCCGCTTCGACAAGCCCGTCTTCACAGGGACAGGAGACCAGCTTGGAATTCAGCCTTGGTGGAAAGCCTGAAACGAACAGAACTGAATCTAAAATACTGAACAGAGGATAGAAAAGGCAGGGGCGGGGGATAATGACTCCTGGCCAAGACAGCATGGAGAGGCACCATAGAAAGATTTTTATATGTTAAATGAGGAGGAGGAAGGCGTGGGGACTGAAAGAAGCAGGTAGAGGGTTGTGTGGACTGAAACACCTCACATGTTAACCATCTGGCCTTTGTCAGAAAGTTTGCCAGCACCATTTACAGACCAGTTGCTGGGGAAGACACGGCGATGGGAAAAATAAAAGCCATGAGTTTCTTGCACTCAGCATCATGCTTATAGGACTCCCCCATGTTGATAAGCAGTATAGACAGTTGGCTTTAACTCCCATGGATGCAGAGATCCCAAATGAGTTGCAGTAAGTCCATCTGTTTCCCTGCTGGTGAAAGCTGGGGTGGTTCCAGGTTTACCTGGTGCCTTCTTTGGCCCTCTCTCCTTGTGCCCAGGTGTAGTTTCTTTGGGATCCCTGCCTGAAAGTTGAGTTGCTAGGCAAGAAATGTGTGTAGCTCCCAGCCTTGTGGGATGTTATAAGAACAATTGGTATTGACCTGTGCCTTCACCGCTGTCCTATAAGTTGTCCTTTAAAAGCCTCCCCCGTACTCGGTAGGGTCAGACACTTTTACTCATCAGTGTGAACAGCCTCTCCCAGTGGTCTTAAATTGCACTCAGGGGAACAGAAAGAGGACATTTCTCCAATTATCTTTTCATCTTTTGTTCATTTGCGGTAATTTTTCCCTTGTGTTCTGGATATTAGTTCTTTTAGGTAGGGGTTATAGGTTAAGTTTTTTTCTCAATATGTGGTGTGTGTTTTGCTTTGTTTTTTTTTTCAGGCAAAATAAATGCTAAGGTTCAATATAGTCAAAATTCAGTCATTCTCTGAAATTTGGGTTCTCTGTGCCTTGCTTAAATTTTTTTCTTTCCTGGGGCTAGAGAGATGTCTCAGCAGTGAAGAGCACTTGGTGCTGTTGCAGAGGACTCGGATTTGGTTCCCAGCAACATATGGCGGTCCACAAACCTCTGAATTACAGTTTCAGGGGATCTAAAGCCCTCCATAACCTCCTTGGGCATCAGGCATACCTACATACATACATTCAAGGAAATACACACATAAAATAAAAATAAATAAATCTAAAAAGATTTTAAAATTATTTCCTGTCTAAATGTGATATAAATATATCTCCTGGCACATGTATAAGTCCTATTTTGTTTTTACATTTGGATTTTTTAATTCATCTGGAAATTACCTTTTAGTGGAGCAGAAAATGAATTTTTACTTTTCTCCATTCAAACAATCAAATACATGTGTCCCTTCACACTGACTTGCAGTGACACTTCTCAAATACGTCGTGTCCACATGACTATGTCCTTGTCCCTGCGCCATCACCACACTTCTGTAAATGCTTTTGTAAATCTTGCTGTCTGGTCAGAACTCCGCCCATCCCTCTTCCATGCACCTGCACAGTCTTTCCTCCTGGCTTCGTCCGGCTTGACCCTACCATTGGCTTCTCAGGTCCATAAAAAGAAGGTGGTTGCCACTGGAACTTCATAGGCAACACGGACCAATTAGGAGAGAGTTAACAGTCTCAGTTGTTCATTTCCCCACCCGTGACATATCTCTTCACGTCTTCTGTGCCTTTTGATAACTTATTGTTTTAATGCAATGATAGGAGATCAAGCCCCTGTGTAAGGACTTGTGTAAGTCAGGTAGTTACTGTAACACTGATGCTGTCGTTAGCTCATAAAACAGTCTGTTGTTGCTGTTGTTTGGTTTGGTTTGGTATGAACTTGTTTTGTTTTCATCTTGGGTTGGTTTTTGTTGTTGTTGTTGTTGTTGTTGTTGTTTTATTTTTTGAGAAAGGGACTCGCACAGCCCAGGCTGGCCTTAAACTCATTATGTGTTAAACCACTTGTATCCACCAACCCAGTACTTCAACTACAGGCTTGTACCGCCATGCTCAGCCCACCAAGAAAATCGATTATCATACACATATGTATGTTGCATCTTGCCTTTGTTAGATTTATTACCAATTAAATTAAATTAATATCAATAAAATTAAATATCTTCTGTTTTGGTGGATGTGGTGATATAGCACTTAGAAGGTGATGCAGAGGGATTGCTTGAAGTTCTAGACCAACTTGGGCTATGTAGTAGTACCTGGCCATCCAGAGCAAGATCCTGTTTCCCATACCCCCAAAGAAAGAATCCCATTGTATATGCAGTTTGTAAGGAACAGTGGTTCACTATCCAGCACAAGTCTACAAGCCTCTTCCACCATGTGAAGTGTATTAGAAATGGCCGTTCAGCTAAGGATAGAGATCTCAGCTTTCCTGATGTCTAGACGTAGCCAAGGTCTCAGGGCATGTGATCAGAGAAATAAACATGATGCCCCCAAACCCCTCTCTGTCTGCAAGCTGAGTGTAGGGGACTCCAGGGTGCTTAGGGAAAGCTGGAGCCGTAAGATGGGAAGAGAGGGGCCTGGACTTCTGACTCTGCAACAACTGGAACCATGCTGAACTAGTACAGGAATAAAAGGAATTTCTCTGGCTGAGGTTTGATGCAGCAATTGTCGTTGCACGAGTAATAGAATACTTGGCAAGGTGTAGCTCCTTCTAAACAATATCTCTTCTACTCAGTGCTGCCGGTGAATAAAGAATACGTAAGCATTGTAAATACATCCCTGTGTTGTTTGGGGCTAAGAGAACTCGTTTAGTGTCTGATAACTTACACTGTCAGATTCTATCACAGGGTTGTCTTATCCACAAAAGCAAAGACCCATTTTCCTTCCATCCACCCTTTGCCCTTGCATTTAGTTTTCTTGTCTTGCTGCCTTGGCCAGGACCTGAAGTTCTCCGCTCACCTCTGATTCTATAGGAGTCCGTCTGCTATATCTTCATTAAGTCCGGTGTTGGCCAGAGCTAGGCATGAGTGCCGTTTGCTAGTTCAAGGGCGTTTCCTTCTACGTCTAGGTAGCCAATCGTGTTGATTGTGAATGAGGCTGAATCATAGCGTGATCATTTTCTGCATCTAACTGAAGCAGTGAGTCACATTAATTCTCTGACAGTCATTTATCTTTACAGTCGTGGTCTGGACTCGGTGGTGAGAGGTACCTTTCACACATAAATAAACTTCTTACAATTTTTTAAAGATTTTTGTACTCTCTGTTTTTATTTTATTTTTATATCCTTTATTTTTATTTTGATATTGCTGAGCAGAGATCCCCCTCATTCTACCTCCCAGGCACTGGATTAAAGGTCTACACCATCACACCACCTGAGTTTTCTTATTTTTAAAAGGCATATCTGGTTATGAGGTTTCTAAGGGGGAGGGTAGAGTTTGACTAACCTATTAAGCCACTGAATGATAATTTTTTCTAATTTTGTCAAATATACATGAGTTTTATAATCCTTGAACAATATTTTATTTCTATTGTCTCTTAGTTGCTGTCTATTTTATCTTAATTTTAAAAACTTATTCATATAAATTTGTCCATACTTCGTAAAGTCTGTATTTTTTCTAATATTATTTGTGGCCGCTCTTTCTTTTCCTTGACAAATCTTGGTGGAGATTTTCCCATTTCACTCCCTGCCCGAGTGAACCAGATGTGGATGTAACTGATTTTTTTCCTGATGTGTGCTAGTGTTTTAGTAATCCACCCCTGTTCTTTGTGCTATTGTCTCTTTCGCTCTACTCTATACTTGGGTGCACTGTAGTCTCCCTTTTCTCTTTTGTAAGTTAGATATTAGTTCATTAATCTTCATTCTCCCCAGTTTTCTAATACAAATATTAAATTCCTGCCTTTACAATATTACACATTTTTGAAATATTTTCACATTGAAACAGAGCACATGACACACATGTATGAAAATGTCAGGATGAAACCTATTAATCTGTAGATTAATTAAAATATTTTCACTAGTTATGAAATTTCTAACTTGGGGGCTGAGGAGCTGGTATGGTGACCCAGAGTCTCCACTTGCCTAGCGTGTGCAAGCACTGATCTGATTTCCATCGCTAAAAGTAAGTAACATTTTCTAGAAGCTTCTACAAATGTAATAATGAAAGACATACTCTATATTGTTCATCTTTCTCCATTCAGAAAAGTTGCTTTGAGGTATGCACATGTTCGCTCCTTTCTATTACTGAGTGGAACGCCATTGTGTGACTACGCTTCAACTTAGTTATTCACTCTCCTCTTGATGGGCCATTGTGACAGATAAAACTGTTAAAGGTGTTCGTGCACCTGTCTTTGTCACAAGCACACTTCCACGTGTTTGAGTGAATGTTTTGTGTCACGGTGGCTAAGTCACATGAATGTATGCTTAGCACTTTAAGAAACTGTCAAACTTGTTTCCAAAGCAGTTGTGTTTTATATTTCCACAGTCTGTCAGAGTTCCCTCTTACCCCATGTTTTCACCACAGCTTGGAATGAGCAGAATGATAGCATTCCTAATAGAGGCATGGTGACATTTTGTTCTCATTTTCATTGGCCCGTACCTAGTGGTTATTATAATGAGTTTCTTTTCTTGTGCTTGGCTCCCACTTTAGTAAGCTGCCTATTCAAGTCTCTTGATCATTTGCACTTACAGTTTTTGCTGTCATTATTGATGTTTGTTTTGAAGAATTTCTGTGTTCTGTATACAATCCTGTGTACAGAACAAGTCTGTGTCCTTTAGCCTAGCTCTGCTTTGCAGATAGTCTGCCTCGTCCTGTGGCATGCCCTCCCATTCATGAACGGTGTCTCTTGAAAGGCAGCAGTTTTCATTTTAATGTCAAACTTACCAATGATTAATTTTACGGACTGTGCTTTCAGTATCATATATTTTAAGGTCTTTGCTTGATCCAACTACACTGGGATTTTCTCCTGTCTGTGTTTTCTTCTCGATGTTTGATAATTTTAAGATCTATGATTCAACTTGAACTGTGGTGTGAGGTATGGGTTGATATTTGGTTAATGTACTAGCATGTGTAAGTATGATTGAAAAGTAGAGAACTTACTCTATTTAGTTCTGGAGAGTTCTTGCCAAAGCTTGAAGGACTCACTCATGAGCCCTTTCCCATTACCTTTCCCCCAGAAGCTTCTGAGGAAGCCTGGGGAAGGCAGATGGCGGCATCCTACATGGGCGTCAACAGACTTTGAAGTGACGTCATCCACGGCTCCCTGGGAACAGATGCAGATCACTACTCTCCAGACACTTCTCTCATACAAGAAAAGCTGCGTTAAAAGACTGAAGGGCTGGAAACCAAACGTTGGGGCAAATTTCAGTGCCCCGCAGTCATTCCATAGCGGAAAAGCGCGGGGATGGTTTTGCTTTCTGTCTGGTGCAAGCGACTGGCAAGGATCCCGCTCAGGCTAAGGAGTGGAGATGCGAAGCCCTTTCTTTCTGAGGGAAAGGAAGGTGAGGCAGAAAGAACTTTCCAACTCGGGAACAGGCATGATTCAAGATGTGGAAGCCGAGAAAGAGAAGAGCGGGCCTGTGGGGGGCAGGAACAGAGAAGGTGGCTCCGTGCTTGATGCTAGGGCGAAACCAGATGTGCCGAGAGCCCTGCCTCCTCTTACAAAGCCTCACACTAAGCAATGAGCAGTAAGCGACCTGTGGCTGAGGAGTATGCGCCCTCTGTGGTGCAGACTGTCCAGTCAGCATCCTGTGACTGGCTGATGCTTAGCTCTTGAGACTAGCTGAGACTCAGTTATTTATCACACATTTTTACTTCTAAATTAGGTTGCAGTTTGTTTACATCCTAAGTTGGGTTACAGTTTGCTATGCAGGAACTCGGAGTTCAGGGACTGCTTCAGGCTAAATTCAGGTTAACAGAATACCAAGGCGATGAACTTGTAAAGGCAAGCCTGTACCCTAGTTTTCTAGGTCAAAGCTCTTCCCAACACTTAGTGTCCTTGCCTGAAGCCTCCTTGGCCAAAGGCTGGGAAGTTTAAGGTTTGCTCCAGTCTTCAGGAGGGGAGAGGGCAGGAAAGTGAGGCTCTGGATTTATGCAGCCAGTGAGATCAAACATCCATCACTGGAACAAGGGATGAAAAGAGTTTTCTCACTATGGAGATCCCAACCTGCTGACCAGGGCTACCCAACACACACCCATAGCCCTGGCTCTAATAAACTCTGATCTGTCCACTGGCTTAGGCTTCACTGCAATTTCCAACCATTGGGGTCCTCATTCTGCCACCACCACCCCACCCTTGTCTGCTTCTAAGTGCTTGATCGCAATTGGCTATACTGCAAATACTACTGATACAAAATATGATGTGGTATTCATGAAATGGACCAAGCAACACTTCCGAACGTAAGTGTGGATCTACTCAACAGAGGACTGGCACATGGGTACAAAATGAAGCCTGTACAAATAAGCACAAACCACGCTCTCTGTGTCACGGAGTGGATGGGAGCTGGGGGTGTCACTCAGTGGTAGAGTACGTGCCTATCATGTATGAGGTCCTGGATTCAGTGCCCAGCACTGCATAAAGTGGGCATGCTGGTACAAGCCTGTAATTCCAGCACTCAGGAAGAAGAGACAGGGGAATCAGATGTTCAAGGTCATCCTTGGCTGCATAGTAAGTCTGAAGATAGCCTGGACTACTTACAAAATGAAGAAACACACACACACACACACACACACACACACACGGGTAAGGGGAACAGGGGCAAGGAGGATGACAAGGACTGCCATTCCAGACTTTGTCCTGAGTCCCCATCTTTAGGAAGCAAGCTCTTTTATTAATGTATTATATATCCTTATTCTTCCATTTATTGTGCATACAAAATAGAATTGTATACATAGATGTATATTGATATTCCAAACACACACACACACACACACACACACACACACACACACACACACACACTTACAGATTGTATTAAATGTCAACCCTAAGTGGAGAGATTCATTCACTTGCTCACTCAATAACTGTTCATTTCATTTCAAATGGACTTGACACCAAGGAGAGAACAATGAGCAAAGGCCAGCCTAGTACCTGCATCTCCCAGCCTGGGGGCATAGGCAGGCAGTTTCTGATAACCACACACATAAAGATATGATAACCTGAGACCCAGTGAGGAAATACAGGTGAATGTCTGAACTGTAAACCTCCATCCAGTAACAGTCACATCTGTCATTGCTTACGGCCAGCTATCAGCAAGCTTGACACCCCAGGCCCGTCTGTGGCCACGGTCTCTGCAGGTGTCTAAGCTGCTTCTGGCTAAGCACTGGAGCTGTGGTGTGGCTCACAGTCCTCCGCCATCTGCGGAAGTGGCTCACATGACTCAGCCTTCACCCACTCTGCCCATCCCTCAGAGCCGCTTCAGAGTAGCAAGACACAGAACACATTCCATGTGACTCAGGGAGAAAGACACAGCCTGGCCTGGCTGGCTCACACCTACTGCCTCTCCACGCCTGAGACGTGCTAGAGGTTTCTCTGGCTTTTCAGGAACACATTCTTCAGGTGATGGGTGAGTCAGCAGAAAACTTAGTCTGATATTCTAGAACAAAAGCACTGCAGACACTTAAACAGCATCACTATTCCCCACACGCCTCAGAGCAGTGTAGCCAAGAGCAAGGCAGATGGGACAGCAGTCAACATCTTCCTGCTATGTCCTCCAATGGCAGAGGAGCTAGGGAACTCTCCATGTCTCTTGTTATGTTTGGATGTCTGAGATACGGTCTGGCTTTGTAGTCCTAGCTGGCCTCAAACTCACTATCCTCCTGCCTCTGCCTCTCGGATGCCGAGATCACAAGTGTGTGCCACCAAGTCCAGCTTTATGGTGTTTCTTTTGTTTGTTTGTTTGTTTGTTTGAAATATTTATTTATTAATTATGTATACAGTGTTCTGTCTGTTTGTATCCCTGCAGGCCAAATCTCATTACAGATGGTTGTGAACCATCATGTGGCTTCTGGGAATTGAATTCAGGACCTCTGGAAGAGCAGCCAGTGTTCTTAACCTCTAAGCCATCTCTCCAGCCCTATGATGTTTCTTTTATTCATTTATTTTCAAATACTCTTTGCTTCTTTAAAAAATTTTATTGCGCACATTTTGGCAGGGGAAGAAGTTAGGCTGTGTGTCAGGGAGGCATGTGCACCCACAGCACAGTGTTCGTGGTACACATGGGGACGTGGCCACCTCCTCAAAGCCTCCCCCTTGTATAGATAGAATCACCATGGGAGGTGTTGAGGGGAGTGGGAGGGGCTAATGTATGGACTTAGGGATGACACAAACCTTTAGTTTGCAGCAGAGAACTTCCCAATGCAAGCCACAGTTGGCTTCTAGGGTTGGGAGCTGAGTTTGCAGGGAGCAGGGAGGAAGCTCAGCTCCATTCATTCCATCTTAAGCAGAGTCCTCGCTGACTCCACACTGTCAGGGAACCCCAGATCCATGACTGGTCGTCTAGCATGCCAAAGCCTTGGCCTGGGCTAGTGCATTTATCAGGAGTTGTTCCTGCCCAAGTACCTCAAACACAGAGCTGAGCATCTCCTGTTGTATGTTGGACATGTAGTATATACCTATTGCTCTCTTGCTAATAGTAGGTTTTAATTACTATATGTCTACTTTTACTTTTCCTGGAGTATACTTGACGTTTGTTATCTTTGTATATAGTTTTTGCATCAGGCTTAAAATCTCCATGGCCTTGTAATGGTGGCCACACCCCTGTGGGTGTGGTTTCAGAAGAGGAAAGAGAGGAGCTGGAGGCATGATCTTCTTTGGCGCTCTCTTTCTGGTGAGTCAGCAGACCTGGTTCTTTGTATTTTTGTGTGTAAGTGTTCCCCCAATAAACACCCACTTATCATTTATCTTGGGTCTAGTGATATAATGATATCCTCACCTACACCCTGTTCTCCCTGAGACCAGCTCTGTCCTTTGCCTCTGTCTCCCTGAATAGTTCCACCTTGAATTCATTTTGGTTTCGCCCTTCTCTCATCTTTCTGACCTTCGTCGTAGTCAGTAACTGGAATTCTGCAATGTCTCCCAACACACGCTTCCTTCTAGGCACCTGATTTCATCTCTGCAGGCCTTTCCTCCTGCAAGTTATCATTCAAGAGTTCCTCTCTGGACTTGGTATCTGCAGCCCAGAGACTTTTCAACTCCTATGATATATTCCTCAATACAGGCCTGGCAGAGTTCCCCCACATAGACCATGGAAGTCCAGTAGATGACGGGATGTGGGGGACATCCCAAGGACAAATTATTGAAGGGCTGTTATAGGTAGTGTTGAGGAATAGGTAATATTGGAGAATGACTGTCCTGTCTAGGGGTAGCCACTCTCCAGCAATCACTAAGTACGGCGACAAGGGAGTAAAAACTCCACGTTCTAGACCTTTCAGATTTCCACAAGATTCAAGAACCCAGTTTTGTTTATGAAACGAACTCGCATCCACAAACAGTTTCCTTGTGCCCGTCTTTTGGGCTTTCCATTCTCTGGGTCTCGCTTTCACTTCCAGCACCATCATCCATGGCAGTTGTCCTCTTTGCTAATGGCCACAGGTATGCCATGCCCCAGAGATGAGGCTCTTCGCCGTTCTCAGGGCATGGCTCAGCTGTCTCGTTTCTGTGCCCTTCCAGCTGATGTGCAAAGCGCTGCACTCCGCCTTCCACATCTACCTGTGGCATCCTTTCCAACTCCTCCAGGGAGTTAGTTATCCCTTCGTGCCAAGTCTGATTCCTTCTTTGCACATTATACCCATGCCCTAGTACAAGACACAGCCTGATCTATTCATTATGAGCTCCCCCTGCCCTGTGTGTGTGTGTGTGTGTGTGTGTGTGTGTATGTGTTGAGCACTCAGGAACACGTGCGCATCCTCCTTGCATAGCTAGAGATTAAGATGCTGTGTCTTGGTCTCCCAGCTTGCATACATGTGGCAGGTGCCCTGGAGGCATTTCAGGAGCTACACCATCTTAGCATTAAAGATCTCCACATCACGGTGTGCCAGCTTGACTCCGTCTCTCACCATGCCATCTCACATGACTTCTCAAAATCCTTCCACTCCTACAATGGATTTGGCTACAATATCAGACAAGAAGAAGCCCACAGGGTGTTGTAGTTTCATTTTTGTTGTTGTAATAAAGGAAACTGGAAAGAAAATCAGCTTTGGAAAGGGCTTATTTTAGCATACAGATTAGTCCATTATTAAGGGGACATCAAGGCAGGAACTCAAACAAGTAGTCACATCACACCCATAGGCAATAACAAAGAGAAATGAACACATCTTGATACCTGTTTTCTCTCATCTAACTTTTTCTTATCTTGTATAGTTTAGGAACCCCCTGACTAGGGAATGGTGTCACCCATAATGGACAAGATAATTCCCAAAAGACATACTCACAGACCAATTTGATTAAGGTAATTTCTCTCTAAAACTCTCTTCTCAGGTAATTCTTTTTTGGGGCGGGGGGCTTTTGAGACATGGTTTCTCTGTGGCTTTGGAGCCTGTCCTGGAACTAGCTCTTGTAGACCAGGCTGGTCTCAAACTCACAGAGATCCACCTGCCTCTACCTTCCTAGTGCTGGGATTAAAGGCATGTGCCATCACCACCCAGCTCTCAGGTAATTCTAATTGTTTCAAGTTGTCAATAAAAGCTAACAATCATAAGATAGAAGGATTTATTATAGATTCAGAAGATACACTCTATCATGCAGGAAAGCCACAACAGCAGAAGTATGAGGAAACTTGTCCCATTGCTACATTGTTACAGTCAGAGCAGAGAGGGAGAGAGAGAGAGAGAGAGAGAGAGAGAGAGAGAGAGAGAGAGACAGAGACAGAGACAGAGAGAGAGAGACAGACACACACACACACAGAGGGGGGGAATGCTGATATTCAACTGACATCCTCCTTTTCATTCTATCTTGATGGGGGAGGTCCTTCTGTATATATGTTTCTCTTATTGGTTGATGAACAAAACACTAATTGGACAGTAGCCAGGCAGGAAGTATAGGCGAGGCTATGAGACAAGGAGAGAGAATTCTGGGGAGAGGAAGACAGACAGAGGCCGAAGGAGTAACATGCTGGATTATGGGTAAGCCACAGCCTCTTGACAATACATAGATTAATAGAAATGGATTGATATTTAAGGCAGAGCTAGTCAATAAGAAGCCTGAGCTACTGGTCAAACATTTAAGATAAGTCTTTGTGTGTTAATTTGGGGCTAATCAGCTGCAGGACCAGGCTGAAGAGAAACTCCAGCTGCACAACCTGGTACCCCAGCTCATGAAACTATGCTGTCCACTCTTCAGTTAACCCTTCCTAGAAACATCCTGATAGGCACAGGGGTATATTTCCATGGTGATGCTAACTCCAGTCAAATTGACATCTCTAAGGGACCTCATGTGAGCTGACACTGATCGAGGCTGTACACCAGGGCTGACACCGAGCCATCCAAAGCTGCAAAGGTCACCACTCACTAGCTAGTTCCTCGCGTTCTGTGACAGACCGCTTCTCTCTGTTCTGTACTGCTAGGTTGGTCCAATCACTGGTATGCTTGGGAAGAAAAAGAACTAGAGGTTCGAGGACTGGCTCACAGCACATGTGTGTTTGGAAAATCAGGGTGTCGTCTGTGTGTTTTCTCAACCAGGGCGGGCCTCTTCAGTTTCCACTTTCTCAGCTACATCCCACCTACCCCAGGCCTCTGGCTGACAGCTGGCTTACTGCCAGGTGGAGGTCGGCTCTGAGGAAGTTCTGAGTCACTGTCTGAGCTTCATCCTAATGCACTTTGCAGACCTGGTCATTTGCAACCCGGCCCACTTCTTGCTCTGCAGTTTATGGCTGAAAACATCTGTGTGAAAATGGGCTCTGCCAAAGCAGTTACTCCCACCCCGGCTTCTGCACCTGAAATGCTGGGCCCCTTCCGGCTGTTTACGACTTGTTTGCTGTGGAAACGGCTGGATTCATGGCCCAAGAGGGAGCAGGTGCAGAGGGAACCGGGAGAGCAAATGAGTTCACGAGCGAGCGTCCCGTGCCTGCATCTCATTGAAGAGCAGGGAAGGCAAGGCAGCCAGATCCACTGAGGAAGGAGGCAAGCAGAAGAAAACCCAGGGGAGCAGGATGGATGCGAAACGACCCCAGATGTGGGGCTGAGAAATCCCCTCATGTCTGAGGCTGAGCTTTGAATACTGTACCTAGGAGGATCCGGAGAAGCCCTCAAGCTACAACAGTGTTTCTTGTTTCTTTGCTTGTGGGCCTGCTCTGTTGGACCAGCTGCTCTCTGAAGCTTCAGCTGGGTTCTGGGTTTTGCACATCGCATGGATTCTGGCCATTCAGAGATAAAGGTCCAGAAAGATACAGAATCAGCCCACCTGGTCAGCTCTCTTGGGCGGGGGGGGGGGCATTAAGACAAGAAGGATCAAGGTGAAAGGCAGAGACAATGGGTTCATTGTACAAATGCATGCAGTCAGTGCACTCACTATTCTTAGGAGGATTAGTAGACTATCGAGTTTTCAGAATAAGACCCACCAGAAGGTGGCTATCTAGAGAATCCCATGAAGGAGGGTCCCTCCCCCTACGCCAGGTGAGAACGCAAAGCCCCATGGCCAGGTGTGTTTGAGGTAGCTCTTTTCTCACTAAGGTATACTTTCATTCCAAGCTGTTATTAAGCTCCTACTGTGTGCAGAGCACAATGTTTGCTTTGTAAAGACCCATAGGCCCTTACTGCTCTCTAGGGAAATAAGAACGCAAATCCTTGGGAAGGGAGAGGGCACTGGTCAGTGTGGGTGAACCACCCTTGAGGACAGCAGATGGGAGCTTGGAGCCTCATGTGGAGATTTCTGAGAAAGAGTTGGCAAGCAAAGTGCAGAATGTAGGTTGAGGGTGGAAGGCTGAGGGGAATCGCTCTGAGTCCACGAGAAAGGTCTTCAAACGCATGGCCACAGGTCCTTGTGTGCACAGTTAAGTTGGGAGAGAGGGTCTTCCTCTGGTTGTCCCTGGATTGCTACTAACAGTAGCTGTCAGTACATGGAGTGCATGACTGATGAAATGGGTCTTCTATTTCAGTGCCAAGACGCTTCTTCCACACTCATATGGAATGACAAGCCATAATGGATAAATGACGAGTTCAGAACCCATTAGCAATGTTGGCTTGGCAAGGTCAATTCAGCCAGTCCTTTGGAACCAGGATGCAGAGTCTAGGGTTGACACCAGGCTCTGCTCTTTCTGCTGCTAGAAGGAGGTTTTCCCTCTTAGCACATAGATATCTGCTCTTCATAGCTACAGACCCTGGGACCCCACGAAGAGTTGTGTTGTAGGGATGATGGGCATCTATCTGAAATGTTCTAATATTCCTTCTATTCAAGGCCAAGGTCATTTGTGCACAGGCCACATTCTTCTGTGGTAAGAATGGCTATCTAGACCAAGGTCAGGTACTTGTCTTCAGTTACTCCACCCTTCCAACTACCTCTCATGGTGAGCTTATTGCCTTTTCGGAGTATTGCTGCCCTTGGAGTTGAAGGACTGAATTTGTTGAGACACTGGACTGTAGAGGTTTGAAGACTACTTACCAAGCTTTGCCTAAGGTCTGGGAGACCCATGTAGACATGACTCTCCCTCCAGTCCCCATTCTTTTCCTTATCCCACAGTTCCTGGGGCAGCTGTGCAGAGCAGACACTGCCCAGAAACAGGCTGTGCATCTAATGAGGAGTCTTTTCGTGATTCAAACCCTATCCATGTTCTTTTTCCAAGTTAGCTTTCCAGACTGCTTATAAGGAATATACCTAAAGAGAAGCCCACTGTGTCCTAGTCTAACTGTCCAGCACATAACTACTGGGAAAGATGAGATGGCATTCCTTCTTCTTTTTTTTTTTTTTTTTTTTGGTTTTTTGAGACAGGGTTTCTCTTTGTAAAGTCTTAACTGGCCTGGAACTCACTCTGTAGACCAGGCTGGCCTTGAACTCACAGAGATCCTCCTGCCTCTGCTTCCCAAGTGCTGGGATTAAAGGCGCGTGCCACCACTGCCCGGCTAGCCTTCCCTTTTCAAGCCACTGTCTCTTTTAGTGGCCCTTGTGACCAGCTGCCTATGTTTGCATAAGATCTCTGTAAGAGTGAGTAGGCTATGGAACATTCATATTGGAGGTACACCATAATGTTTTTAGTGTGGCCTCATACCCTACGGTGAGATGACATTGGGGTATTCTCATAAAGAGTTGTGTGTGACTCTTACCTTGGACTCATATACTCGGATGAGGTGACACTAGGGTATTCTCATGTAGAATTTTGTGTGACACTCACCTTGTCTTTATATCCTCAGAGGAGGTGACACTGGGGTGTTCTCATGTGGAACTGTATGTGACACTTGCCTTGTCCAACAAAAATGTACTGTCTTCTTGCCCTGGTCTACCTCATCACTATGCCACTGACTCTATAGTTCAGAAGGAACTGAACAGAAACTCTGGGAGTATATATTCTCTGTATTCCAGATGGCTTTTGAAGCTATCCCTCTAATCTGTCTTCTAGATCTGTCTACAGGACCCTCTATGTGCTTGCTGGGTCAGAACTCTGGACATGCATAAGGGAGCAGGAAAGTGGCCATGAGCCCAAACTTTGGGGCCAGCCTGGAGCTACCTTTTGTGGGAAGCTTGGGGCCAGAATAAATCTAGAAACTGTCCTGCAGGCCTCATCTGGACAGCCTGGCACTGAGATCTGAAGCTGGCTGGGAGTTCAGTCCACTTGTCTCATCAGTTCAGCTCTTCCAAGCCCAAATGAAGGCTTTCCAAGGGACCAGATGTCCAAGACCCGGAAATCCTGAGCTGTGGGCCCAGCTCTGCCACTTGAGTTAGCTCTGTGTAGACTTGGCGATGGCCTTTATATGCCATGGGTCTCTCTTCCCGTCTGTGTTCTGAAGCAATTAAAGTAGATGGCCCATACCACCCTTCCTACACTACCCTTCCACAGGGGCTTTTTAATGAGGCAACAGAGAGCTGGCTTGAAAACTGGCCACAGTCCACTTTCTTGAGAGCCCATGTGTCTCTTCCACTAAGCTCTACACTGTGCCCCTTCTGGATTTTCACTCAGAAGCATATGAAGGTCAACGCCCTGTGCTAGTTCAAACGCTAGAGGCAGGCGATAGTAGGTTTTCATCACTCACCATGTACTGTGTTTTATAGATTTATTGTTACCACTATTACCACGACCCTAAGCTGGGTCTTATCATCCTAATCTTCTAGCTAGGGAAACTGAGGCTCAGGAAGGTTAAAAAGCCCTGAGCTCTGCCAAGCCCGTGATGTAGAATACAGATTGACCTTGGTGCTCAAGATCTGTGCTCCTCCATGACATGGGAATGCCTGCAGTAAAACTTGATTCTACCCACATCCTTTATGACCTTGCCTCTCTGTTGAGGATGGTGACTTGGTCTTGGGCTATACTGCTCAGGTAGGGTAAAGCGTGTTGGTCCTCAAAGCTGAACTGTGGTATGAATGGTGAAGGGAGTACGGGAAGGTGAGGAAGCAGAACCTAGCACCGTCACCAGGGCCAGGGCCCAGGGAAAGGAAGATTCCTTAGAGGAAGGAGACAGAAGGTGGCAACATTCATCCTCAGCACCCCTAACCTCTTATAGGTCTGCTCCAGGGAGGGGACTTTTGTCACCGTAGAACCCTTCTCCTTGCAATCCTCCAATTGGCCGTCCTGCCTGGAACATCAGAGGCATTGGCCACAACAAGGTTGTTCTCTGCCGTGATGTTGGAGCAGAGCCAGCTGAGGGTATGAGGCAGGATCCCACACCTGAAAGCTTTGCCTACGTCAGCATGAAGGGGAACGGAGGGAGGGTGAAGCCACCACGCACAGAATAAGGGGTGTGAGACAGGGACTGAGGAGGTTTGGCAGAGGACAAGGGCGCACGGGGTCCTGACACTCCTTACTTAATGACAAACAGATGTCCATTCCTTATGTGGCAGTTCCCTGAGTTCATAAGCAGATCTCCCAGGAGCCTCTCTTAACTCCTATAGCACCTTCAGCAGGCAGCAGTGGAGTAATGTCTGTATAAAACCAGAATAAGATGGTGTTACACCTATTGACCCATCCCCAAACTGCATACAATATGCCCTAAATAGACTCTGCTGTGGTCTTCAAGCCCTCCCTGAACGAGCCTTAACTCCCTACCCTTCCATCTGTCTGCACCCCATCGCTTTGCCGCAGGACGACTGCAACACACACACACACACACACACACACACACACACACACACACACAACTGTCCCCGTAGCTGTAGCAAGCTTGTCACAAAGGCTGGTGCCTGAGAAAGTGGGCAGAGTCTAGGATTGTCCACTGGATTGTGTTCACCCCTTAGCCACTCCTGTTTTCCAAACGCTGAGCAAAGGGGCCTCACCTCTTTCCTTGTTTCCATCATGGAACGCTATGAGGTTCAAACACAGGATGGGCCTTGGATTTTCATCACTTTTTTTTTTGTCAAGTTCCCTTGCAGGATCTGGACTCCTCCTAATGAGTGATACATAGCAGGCCTGAATTCGTTGACCTCTTAACAGCAGAGATTTGTAACATCTGATCCCTATCTTAGCAGAGAGGGCAGACTCTAGGTCTCCCTCACTGGCCAGGCCTGATTCTAGTAGGGATGACCGCCCTTTGTCTGGTTTAACGCCACACACACTTGGACGTCTATAGGCCCCATTCACGGCCCATGTCCTCTAACCATCTTCTCATCCAGTCAAAAATGATGACACACTGGCCTGGCATCTCCCACCCTCGCGACTTACCTCCTTAGCTTCAACAGGAAGACTGTGGGGACGGTTCCTGAAAAGTGAATGGGCAGCACATGTCGGATGAATGACATTCTCCTACACTGGGAAATCTGACTGCATCTCAGGCATGCGGAGTAGAGGTGGAGGGGGTGAATGAGGCAGCCAAGCGGATGGAGAGAGCCGGAGGCAGAGACTCTCAAGGCAGTTCACTCCGCTCCTGGAAATATCACTACTCCACATAGCCAGGACACAGCTATGAAAACCAAAAGAATGAGCATGAAATACCATCAGACAGCTGGAGCGCACTCAGATTTGTCAGGGTCCCACTTTGCCTTTATTTGTCCTATCTCTTAGTCTCCTCCACCCACAGTTCCCAGTCCATTTTCATCTCCTTAGTGTTAGTGCTTTTGGTGAGTGCTGCCGGGCTGGTTCGTGAGCTGTCACTCGGTTTGGGATTGCCTGAGCATGCCTTGAGATCAGATAAAGATTAAGTATTTTTGACAGGAATGAGACACCCTTCTTGGAGGGTACATGATATCAACGTGGGTTAGGCTGGTGATGCTGACCCTGGGTGGCCAAGTATTGACCATTTATTTTATTCTTTCATAATGAACTCATCGAGGGCAAGATGCCATTGCAAATATGCATACATCCTGAGTCCGAGTATATATTTTTACTTAATTAAATGTAATATTCACCAGTTTTGTCTGTGAACACTGTTCCTGTGGTGATTTCCTCTTGCCAAAGGGGCGTTCCCAGTTGCTTTTACCTCTTCTGCACTTATTAACTGGAATGCTACTACAAGCAAAAGTGCTCACTCCTTCTGCACTTATTTACGCATTATTTATTTGCTTACACCCGCTGGAGCTAGCGCCCGTTCGCAGTATGTTGTGAGTTATAACTCCCTTCTATCATTCTTTGTTTGACAGCCTTATTGATGCCTTTACTTAGTTCCTGTGGTACTTCATCTTGTCATCCTGATGGGATCGAGAACACACTTCCAGATACGTCAGTAGGGTGGTTCCCAGAGAGGGCCGCATCATCCAGGCTGTGGCCTAATGAATAAATGTATCCTTTGATGGGTTCAAAATCAGAATGGACTTCTGGCAAGCAAGGCCCGCCTGGATGGAGGGAGTGGGCCACTGGGTGCATCCTTAGGGGCCGCATCTTCCAGGCTGTGGCCTAATGAATAAATGTATCCTTTGATGGGTTCAAAATCAGAATGGACTTCTGGCAAGCAAGGCACGACCTGGATGGAGGGAGTGGGCCACTGGGTGCATCCTTAGGGGCCGCATCTTCCCCCTTTCTTCCTTCTCTCTGCTTCGTGGCCACCATGACGTGAGCCGCTTTGCTCTACCAAACTCCCTGTCACAAGGGCTGAAATCTTTGAAAGGGAGCAAAGGGTCTCCTCGGGTAAGTTGTCTCTGCCAGGCTTTTGATCACTGTGATACTAAAACAAAGACAACTCCTGGGCATTTTGGTTGGGGGGGTGGCTTGTACACTGGTACCCACTCTAGAGCAGGGGTCTGGCTTTGGGCCTATCGCAGCCCTCTGGGAGGTTTCCATGTGTAGTCTGGCTTGAGACTGACCCAGCTCAAGCTCATCAGTTCACACAGGAGGGCTCCCAGGCGGAGGCAGGAGCAGGGGTTGGCCTATCTTTACCACAACTGAGCTGGGGGAGCTGGGGCCGGTGCTCTGCTGCCTACTCTGTAGGTCTGGCTCTCTCTCACTTGTCCCTGTCATACCCCTCCTGCCAAAGTTCATGCCAGTGAAAACAGACAATCGAGGCAGTGGCCTTTGCTTCCACAGACTCTTGTTGTTCCGCATCAGGGAGGCTCTCGGGTCTACAGTGGTCTCCCTATGTGTCCTGCCATCTTGGAAAACAGAAAGACAATGCTTGCTCCTGGTCTCTCCCAGTACTCTGTAGAATTCGCTAGAAGCTGTGTTAATGTGATAATCAACAGATGGGGGAGTCGATCTTCTAGTGATAGACACACAACGTTCAAAATTGTGTGTGCCACGTTTCTCAATCAGATTTTGTTTGCATTGGAAAGTATTTATTTTCATAAAAACCGATTGTTTATGTTAACACATAGTAGTTATTATTATAAATACTTAAAATATTTGTCACAGTAGGTAGTGATCACATATAATCTTTATATAACTATTTGAGGTCCTGAGGAATTTTTTAAGAGTATAAATAGGTCTCAGGCCAAAAAGCAAATCTAGAACATTTTCTCTTTTATGACAACTGAAAAAAATTAAATGACTGTGCTGCACCACTCCCAGATCCTTCGGATACTACGAGAATATTGGGAGGTCTCCATCAATCACCTCGTCCCTCTGTAGAGCCTGCTGTAGCCATCAAGAGCCTGTTCCCAGCTCAGGCTGGGCTCAGTGCTGGGAAAGCAGGCTCATCATCTCTGATGACTCCACACAAATAAACACAGAAGGACTTCCCAGAACACACACAGGCAGGCACTGCGTTTCACACATCAGAAAAATATTGAGTATATTGGCGGTAAATTTGACTTGTTTGTACATTTTTTAAAAGCATAGGGCATTTTAAATGGCTAATAAATCCACTTTGAGCAAGACTGGGATAAAAGTGTCATCGTCAAGCTTTCCCCAGAGTTCAGGGACAGCAGATTCTTCCCAACCAGGAGATATAGCTGTTCTCTTTCATTCCACTGTGGTTGGAGAGAAAAGAAGTGGTTTGTGTGGACCAGTCCAAAGGTATCTTAGCCTTAGTAACGAAACACGACCTTATGTGGGGTTTTGTCTCTTCCTTTCTATCTATCTATCTATCTATCATCTATCTATCTATAGCTTGAATGAGTTAGACGGGACAGAGTGTATCTAGAGCACCCACATGCCTCAGAGAGACATCAGATCTAGGCTCTGCCCTCAGGCCTTGTGGACAATAAATAGACACTGTACTGCACACCCAAGGGCATCTTGGAGCAGACACCCCAACCCAGCAGGACTTGCCAAAGGCCACCCACCTTGAGCGGGAGAAGCATTCCTTGGAACCCCCTGTTCTCCAATCTGATATGTATGAGAATCGTGTAGGTATGTGCCTGCCTCCTTCTGGGTGTGGAGCATGGGTGGGGTAGATGTCTGCTTCCTAAACATCCCAGATGATGGACATGAACAGCAGGAGCTTAGGACTTCAATTCCTGACCAGGCTTTCCCAGTTCTCCAACAGAAGCCAGCACAGACTTGATGTGAATCACGGGGCTCAGTGGGAAAGGGGAATGGACGGTCTTTGTTGACCCACGGTAAGAACTTTTGAGATGGTGATGAGAGCACATTGAACCAAGCGCACAGGCAGGCAGACCCTGGTGATTGCCCAGGTCATCTCCCACCCAGCCTATCCTTGGTCTCTGCCACTGTTACCACAGCAACCTCCTCCATGTGGTGACTCTGCCTGCTTCCTCCGACAGCTGATGCAGTGGTCTTGGGCAACCTGGACAGGAACGAAGTCATCTCCGGGCAGGGTAGGGACCAGAGGAAGGACCTTCTCAGCTCTTCCCAAGGCCCTCTCCTTTTCACAGTGAGCTCACGCCTCTTCAGGGCCTGGCTGGTGGTTAGTGTGCGCTATCTCCCAGCTGCAGACCCAACTGCTCCCATACACCAGTGTCAATCACCCATTGGTATCCTTGGACTGCTGCCTGAACCCAATAGGGGCAGAGCAGGGGGAAGGAGTCTGCCCTCCAGTCCCTGACAATGGCTTCTCAGTAAAAGGCATTTCCAGTGGGATTTTCAGTCTTCCAAAATAAAGGAATAGAAGAGAACATAGATTCTCTCTCCAGTCAACCCCTGGGACACAATGTCAGTTGTGGGGACACCAGACCTTGAGCAGAGACCCACTTCCCCATCGGCCTGGGAGTAGGCAGCTGTAAGACAATGTTTACTAAAAACATGTTTACTAAAAACAATACAATGCCCAGAGCAATAAGTTCCTGAAAAGGGCTGGCCCACGGAACCACCCTGACCTCAACCTTTTCCAAAGACTAACCACTTCTTCAGACTCACTCACCTCCACCTCTGGTGTCAGGGTATATAATAACCAGCCAGAGTAGGAATAAAGGAGCGCCTTCTTGAGGAGCCTTTGGTGTTGTCAATCCCCGACACCCTCCGCACATTCTCGGACACAGGCTGCACAGCGGGTGCGACAATTGGAGGTCCCACCGAGATGTGAAAGCGAGGTAAGTGGACGGGGTCGTCCCTTTTGCCAGCCAGGGACAGATAGGGGGAAATAGGAAAAGAAACGATGGGAAATAGTCCCTGGAAGTTTAAATTACAGTATCACGTAAAAAAGTTACTTGAAGAACAGGGACTACAACCATGGAAGGCTTTCTAAAATGAATTGAAAGTGTGAGTCCATGGTTCATTATTGGGGGAGGCTTAAGTGTCCCAGATTAGGAGGATGTTCGCCATGATTTTCAGAGAGCCGGGTGTTGGTGGCACACGCCTTTAATCCCAACACTCGGGAGACAGAGGTAGGTAGGATGGAGGCCATCCTGGTCTATAGAGCGAGTTCCAGGACAGCCTCCAAAAGGATAGAGAGAAACACAGTCTCAAAAAAAAAAAAGGAAAAAAGAAAAAAAAAGGTAAAATAAGAAATAAAATAAAAAATCTCCAGTCTTTCACCTGATCCACTGAGGTCAGGAAAGTAAAGGGAAACTGAGAGATCTAAAAGGCTGGCCAGTAAGGCCATGCGAATGTGTTAAAAAGGGGTACCAATCTAGGGGTACCAGATTAAATCTCCAGGCCTTCACCTGACAAAGGTCAGGAAAGTAAGGGGACCCTTAGAGATCCCCCTCAGTTGGAGGGTGGATTGGATTAAATCTCCAGGCCTTCACCTGACAAAGGTCAGGAAAGAAAGGGGAACCTGAGAGATTGCCCTCAGTTGGAGGGCGGATTGGATTAAATCTCCAGTAAGAAAGAAAAATTGAGAGGTTGCCCTCAGTTGGAGGGTGGATTACATTAAATCTCTAGGCCTCAGCCTGACACCAAGGTCAGGAAAGAGGGGAACACGAGAGATTGCCCTCAGTTGGAGGGTGGATTATGTAAATCTTAAGGCTTTTTGCCTGAGGGAACATCCTAGGTTGGAGGATGGATTGAAAATGGGTGAATAGCCGGGCGTTGGTGGCTCACACCTTTAATCCCGGTATTCGGGAGACACAGGAAGGCAGATCTCTTGAGTTCAAGGCCAGCCTGGTCTACAGAGCAAGTTCCGGGACAGCCTCCAAACAATACAGAGAAACCCTGTCTCAAAAAAAAAAATGGATGAATCAAAAAAAATTGGTAACAGTAAAGAGGTACTGGTATTAAGTAAAGAAAAAGACAAAAACAAAGGTATATAAAATGGAAAATTCTGTTTGCATTTAAGTTCTATTTTGTGAGTCATCTCTAAAAACTTTTGGCCAAAAGCCTGGCCTCTCCACCTTGCATCTACAGAGTTACAAGGAGTAGGTACGGCTGTACCCCATGACTTTAGCTCAAATGGAGGAATGATGAAGGGCATACAGGACTTTTTAACCTTTTTAGTTCAAGGATTGGCTGGAGTTGTTCTGTTACAGAGATTTCAATTAAGGAAGTTTCATTTCAACAGACTAATCATGACCTAAGGAAAAAGGATGACCGAAAGATGCATGTATGTTCTGAATGTATGGTGTGGCCACACCGGTATATATGAAACGTCTGATCAATTACCGCTTGAGTACAAATTGGGTCACAGAGCATTTTGCTATCTGTCGGCCCTATATGTTGGAAATAAGTTGCATCCTGCCACAAGTTCAGAGAGCTCAAATCATTCCTATTGTCTTTAAGACACTAACTTAACGACTGCAGGATGCCCTAGCCTAGGTGGTGAATGGTTTCTATTTAAGTAACAATAGACCTAGGCTCAGGCTGGTTTACACTCATCCTGAATTCTAGAAGATGCCTGCTGGATAGTGTGTGCAGCTACAGAGTGTCTTTAGGATTAAGGGAAGTAATTGCTATCTACCCTTTTTCTTGTTGTTGTTGTTGTTGTTCGTTTTTTTTCAAGACAGGGTTTCTCTGTGGCTTTGGAGGCTGTCCTGGAACTAGCTCTTGTAGACCAGCTTGGTCTCGAACTCACAGAGATCCGCCTGCCTCTGCCTCCTGAGCTATCTGCCCTTTATACATGATAATAGAATTCTTCTGCAATTGCCCCACCTTTGGTTGATTACTTAAGATGATGCATGAATAAACTGGGCACAGTCAGTATTAACTGATATTGCCCTGCTGATATGATCTTATGTCTCTGTCTTTTATTTATCACCTGTAGCTAGTCTTCCCTCATCTGCACTCCCCGACTCAGGAACTGACCAGGGGCTGTTCGGCTGGTCCTGATCACAGGCCCGCAGACACCAGTCAGCAACATGTGGCCCGGCAATGTGGGTTAATACAGATGGTCACTAACAGCTATTGAGCTGTAGAAATTCTTTAAATATTTTGGAAACTCATCCCCTATCAAATACGTGGCCTGTGAATATTTCCCCTTGTTCTGCAGGCCACCTTTTCATTCTGTTGATTGACTGAGTGTCTGATTTTGTTATCAGAGCATGTTTTGGGAACCCATTGCCAAGTTCAATGTCATATGCCTTTGCTTCTAGTTTAGAAGTCTTTAGTGGGGTGTCAGGAATGGGTGTTATTATTTTGTTTCAGTTGCAGCTGATGAAACATGAACCACAAAACTCAGCAAACCCATGAGGAGTTTATTGGGGAAAGAGAACAGAGAGAGGGGTAGGTGTTGGCTAACCAGAAACAGGGATGGAAGAGAGAAAGGGAAGAGGGATGGGGAAAGGGAAGGGAATGAGTGGAGAAGGATGGCCAGGTGGGAGGTGCTGGCTTAAAAGGGGAAGCTTGCACATGCGTACCGAGTCCTTACACAGCCACACAACGTGTGATGTAGCCACACAGCACAGGGCCCTTTGAGCTGTCTAAGTATCTGCCTGAATACTGGTATGCGTACCCTGTCAGTTGTCAGGGGGTGGGGTCAGCATAATGACAGGATACCAACAGTAGGTCTGGTTTTATTTTTGTTTTATTATTTGTGTGTGTATGTGTGTGTGTGGGGGGGGATATACAGTCTTCCCAGTGTCATTTGCTAAAGATAATGTCTTTTCTACACTATGCATTCTTGCTGCTTCTTACCTTGGATGTGCTGGTTCATTTCTGTGGAGTATTATCTTTACAGAAAGATTATTTTTTGCCCCAACTGTTCAGTTTGAGGCACAGTCCATACAGAAAAGAAACCCCGAATGCTGGCTTATCTGCCATTTTATCTGCCATCAGATGGCTGTTTTCACAATAATGAATTGGTTAATCAGACTGTCCAAATGGATCCATGAGTGTAACTAATGTGAAGTGTCATTCCTTCCGGGATTTTACTCTATCTCCCATATTTCTGCCTCTCTGTTGTGGTACCGCCCTTCTAGATGTTTCCCCGTGACTATAGGAGCCTCTTGAAGTTGATCCCCCAGTTCTTTTGACGTGGCCTGGGTGATCTTTGAAAACTTGGCTCCAGGATTTCAAAATGACCCCACGGCTCACCTGCCTGTCTAAGCTAGGTGCAGCCATTTGTCAGCCCTGCTTTCTTTCAGGGGAAGCATAGCTTTCCAGGATTGGGCACAAGGATGCTGGTTGCCATTGCTATTGGTTGGTTATTAACTCAGAGCCTTCCCAATGGAGAGTGTTAGATCTCCCAAGTGGTTTGTTCTTGTTGTTTTGGTTGGATTTTTGTTTTGTTTTGTTTTTTTTAAGAAAGGTTTATAGGGGTTTTTATCTAATTGCTTTATGTTTTGTATCATTTACACTGAAAATCTTGGTTACCCTGGTAATATCACAATTATAACAAATGTGATGCTTTCAGAGAATAAGGCTATATATCATTACTAACAATATAAAGATAAAACAATTTTGGTGTTTTGCTTTTTTTTTCTGGTAGTTCTTTTGACTTTACTACATTTACTATTCTCTGTTGGGGCTTTCTGCCCCTCATCAAGCATCGCCACTGTGGTGTGAACGTTCATGTGTGTCCCCGGGGTGATGATGTCAGGAGGTGGGACCTTCTGGAGGTTGCTAGGTTGCCCGGATGGACTAATGTGCAGGACTAGTGTTAACTTCCATCACATAAGAGTTTTTTTCTGAAAGGGACACTTGAGGACGTGTGATACACAACAGTAGTCATCTACAAAACCAGGCCTGCCTCACTTGACTCTGCATTTGCAGGTGACTCAAATTAAGACTTCCCAACTTGGGACCTATGAGAAATACTGGCTCCTCACAGTTTGGGGTATTGATATAATAAACAGACTGAGGCAGTAGCCATTTTACCTTGATTTATATTATTTCTAATCTCTGGTTCTATCACTTTTTCAGATAAATAAAATAGTGCGTGTGTACATGCACACATGTGCAAGCCATGGTGTGTGGGTGTGGGTGTGTGGGTCAGAGGACAACTTTAGGCGTCTGTTCTCCTTCTAGTTTGTGGGTTCTGGGTAGTCAACTCAGGATGCATTGCAGTGCCCTTACCCTTTGACCCATCTTTGAAGCTTCACCTTCTGCTCTGTTGTGGGTTTTGCTTTTGTTTTTAAACGGGGTCTCCTTATGTTGTCAAGCCTGACCTTGACCTATTGGTCTTGCCTCTGGCTCTGGGTGACTAAGAACACAGTCACGCTCATTCAGCCCAGGTCCTTACTGTGTCTGGATGGTGCTCTTGGATAAAGGGTAGCAAGCTGTATGTGTCCATCTCCTTTCTTGTTTCACTTAACGTGGTATCTGAGAGACAATGCTCAGCATAGGCCTCTTGCACAGAACTCGGTCGTATAATTATGGGAACCTGGGACGATCTCATCAATCCCCCAGACATTTAGGTTTTACATTCTCAGAGTAACAGTGAAGAGCAGTGTGTGACATCTCATGATGTTTGGGACCATACGGCTGAGGAATAGGTTTCTAGAAAGAAGACCATAGGACTGACTGAAGTCAGTGCAAATATTAATTAGATAGTGACGAATTTTCCTTCAGGGGAGAGGGTGAAGACAGTGAGATAAACTAGATTTATTTCTCACAGGCATACATTTTGAGCCGACTTTTCTACTTTTAATAATTCAGATCCTAATATATTTTGGTAACACATACTGTCAATCAAAAAGGATTTTCTAACACACACGTATAAAACAAGGATGGCACTCATCCAGAGTGAGGTAACTCAGTCACAAAAAGACAAACATGGTATGTACTCACTCATATATGAAGTTTAGACATGGAGCCTACAATCCCACCGCCAGAGAGTCTGGGAAACAGGGAGGACCCTAAGAGAGATATGCATGGTAACCCGGAGAAGGGGAGTGGGACAGGATCTCCTGAGTGGACTGGGAGGTTTTTGGGTCTCTGGTGATCTTAATTCCCTTGATTGGAATCAGATTAGAGTGGACCTACAAAGAGCTTTGCATAAAAAAGGGCCAAACGCCATACCAATTGTTGTCTTTTCTCTGTGGCGTCTTGTTAAGGATGCGCTTATTAGTGATAATATGGTAATGAAAAAAACAGGTCAAACAAACTAAAGGTGCCTTCACAGAGGCTCAATACCTAGAGTCTATTAGATCAATTCAAGCTTTCAATGCTTCCTCTTCTGAGTCCTCTCTCTCTTTTGGGGGGCATGAGATTAAGGAACACAAAAGGACTCAACAAAAAAAAAGGGCATCCTCAAATTAAAAATGCTCCCTAAAGCTGCGTCCCCCTGCCTGTAATCCTAAGGCAGTTGTGGCGTGTGGGCCTCTTGCCCTTTTCAATCTGGCCGTTTTGGAATCCTTTACAGCCTTAGTTTGTGTCCCCGGTGATTGGCAGTGTGCTGCACTGTGTGGGGGGTGGTGGTGGATTGTTTGGCCTGGAGGGGTGAGTGTCGGAAACCGTGTGGCCCATCGTGGCACGGCTGCCGGTTTCCCTGGTGGGAATTTGGAGGTGCTTGCTGGCACAGGAGCCTATGCGGCTCTGGACCAACAGTTTTTTCACGACCCGGCCGTTAGTGCACAGACCTCAATGGCTGCTGGCCGCACATTTGGGGATCTTCAGACCACCTTGGGATTGGCTGGTTTGCAGGTGACACCGGAGAAGGTACAAACTACTCATGCTCCTACAGGAGTCTTTTGGCAGGAGAGTCCCATTCTTTGGGTTCATTCTCGAGCCTCTCCTTCTGAATCTGTGGTGTCCTACCCTCAGGCCAGGCTGTAGTTACACTCCTGTTTGAAGCACAGAGGATTGCTTTGCGGGCCTTTGCTGGGGAGCCGGATTGGAGTTGTTGCATCTTGGCCTGTTAACAAATAGAATGGCTACAAAATAATGATTGTGACTGGGCCACTTTTCTCTCTACTACTCAGTTATTTTGATAATCATTACCCATCCAACAATTTGGTTTCCTTTTTTAAAACCCTTTGATTTTCCCAAAAATTGTAAGTCGCTCAGCCTATTTCTAAGGGGCGAGTGGTTTTCACAGAGGTTCCTCTAAAGGTACAGCTGTAGTCGTGTCATATCCAATCATTAAGACACCCAGAATTCCTGCAACTTCTGCCCAAATGGCCGAACTTTCAGGCCTAGTCTTGGCTCTACAACTCTTCCCCGCAGAAGCATTAAACATTTTTACCCATAGTCAATATGTTGCTCATATTATTCAACCCTTGGAGACTGTTGCTTATGTTGCTCCCATCTCTAGGATACAAGAAAGTTTATTACAGGTACAAGGTCTGCTATGGCAACAGAGCAAACCTATATTTGTAGCACATTTTAGGGCCCACACCCCTTTGCCAGAGCCCCTCAGTGAAGGAAATTGCATGGCTGACAGATATGCTCAAATTTGTTCGGTTTTACAAGGGTTCACTAAAGCACAATCCCTACACAAGCGCTTTCATCTCAACGCAGGGTCTTTACGCTTTCATACTGGGATTACCAAAGAACAGGCTGTTCTAATAGTCAAGGATTGCCCTCTTTGTGTAAAACTTCTTCCTGTGCCTCACTTGGGGGTCAATCCTTGAGGACTTTTGCCTAACTACATTTGGCAAATGGATGTAACACATGTGCCATCCTTTGATAAATTACAATTTGTCCATCTTTCTGTAGATACTTTTTCCCACCTGATATTTGCCTCTGCCTACTCTGGTGAAAAAGTAAAAGATGTTAAGAGCCACCATTTACAGGCTTTTGCTTACATGGGGGTCCCAAAACAAATTAAGACTGATAATGGCCCCGCCTATGTCAGCAGAGGTTTCAATCACTTTTGTCTAGATTTTGATATTTCCCCCCAAACTGGAATTCCTTACAAATCCCAAGGACAGGTTATTGTGGAATGCGCTCATCACACTCTAAAAGCCTATTTAGCTAAAGTAAGGAAGGGGGGTCTTGGGGGTCACCTTGGCTCCCCTCACTCTACTCTATCATTTTCCTCTATATCTTAAATTTTTTAGCTGTGGATGCTTCTGGCAACACTGCAGCAGATCGTCATTGGCAGTCTGCTGTACAGCAACAGCTTATAGTTAAATGGAAAGACCTAACCTTGGGTCTTTGGAAAGGACCAGATCCAGTTTTGGTATGGGCCCGGGGGTCTGTTTGTGTATTCCCACAGGATGGTGAGTCCCCAATTTGGGTTCCAGAGCATTGTGTGTGCTCTGTTCCTGCTGATACTCATCAGTCACCTATAGACTCATTAGGCTTTAATGAGGAACCCGCCTGTCCTGATGCTGGCAGGTCTTCAGAGTCAGGTGTATCCAGCTATAATCAGCCTCAACCATAGCCTAGGAAAGGCAGCTCTCAGGATGGATTTGCCTGCTTAGACATTTACTATATTCAATAACACTCCATCGGAAGAAATGCTTAATTATTCCCTCCAGGAATGTCGCTTGAGAAGCTGTTGATCAGCCTTGGTGGTCCATGTTCCAGGTGTCATGCCTATTCCAGTGGAACACTCAGGAGAGAACCAACTCCTCTTCACATGACACAGGAGAGACTTTGACATCATGGTGGCTGCAGTTTGTGGCTTCCCTGTCTCGTAGCCAGTTGCCACGGCGGGCATGCTGGATAAACCCCCAGGGGAGGATGCCTCTATCTTAAGTCCCCAAATTTATATTAATTACAATTGGACACTTTACATCTTAATTAACAAATGGACTTAATTGGCTACTCTAAGACCAAGGTGCCTCCCTTTTGGGAGACCCCCTCTTAACAGGACTGCAACAGACAGGTCTATTACTTAAGAAATGGAGTGGGTCCCTAGCCCTCAGGATTAAGACCCTGGGCAACACAGTCTTTAGCCCTAGTTTGCCTTTGTCACATGGAAAGGCCACAAGCCCAGCACCATTTTCATAGAAAGCAGATCATGCTTTCCTTGGCAACAGACAACCCCTCAGTGCAGGCCTGGTTGAGCCAGCAAGACAAATGAGTTATCAATGACAGGTACATCCTGGGAGACATCTATCAACCTAAGACAGAGGGTTTGTGAGACCTGGACAGACTTGTCATTGATGGGCAAGATAGATGTTAATGTCCTGGGCTAAATCAGATGCTTATTTTTTAACTATATATGAAAGGGGGATTTGTTGCACCCTTCCCCCATGGGGACTGTTGACTGCTTGTTACTAGGAGCTTTTAACAAAACACTTCTCATCCCCTCCTCCCAGTAAGGCCTGCATGCAAGTTCCTGTTTATTGTCTAAATGCTAATTCCTGTTTTGGGCTCACCCTTTGCTGGAGAGCACTGGGAACGTAGGCTTCTGACCTTGGTGGTTTTCCACCATGCCTGCTATTGGTATATAATGCTCAGCTCTTGTTAAAATAAACACCATTCTCCTTGTAAGAAGGAACCGCTGTCTTTGTCTTCATTTACATCCTTAGCCCTTCACCCAGATCGCTATGAAGTGTTGTAGCACTGTAGCTGTGAATACCAATGGCTTGCTACAGTATACCGAATTAAAAGTCAATCTCAAATGAAAAAATAAATAAATAAATAAAACAAGTGTGCATATGTATATATATTTGTTAGAATATATGTATATTATTTGTTAGAATACATATGTATACATGTAGTTGTTAGACTATATATATATGTATGCATATACATATATAGATAGATATAGATATAAATGTGTTAGAAAAAATATATTTGGTTTTTTTGAAACAGGGTGTCACTATGTAGCTCTGGCTGTCCTGGAAATCACTACATAGACCAGCCTGGCCTCAAATTAACTCTGTCTGCCTCTGCCTCCCAAGTGCTGGGATTAAAGGTGTGCACTACCATGTTGGGTTTTCTAACTAAAACATTGGCAGAAATCAATGAGCTTCCAAGCCTCAGGTGTTCTTTTTCATTTTGGACCCAAAAGCCCCTGTACTCAGCCAGATTGGTCCAGAAGCTTTGTGAACGACTTCCAAAAACATTACCATGAAGAACGTATTGTGCAAATGAGCATGGCTGGCTCACTGGTTTGCAGTAAGAAAAATGAGGCACCCTGACCCTTATCTTAGCTTTCCAGAAGCTTGTAATGCAGTTTCAGGGGTGGTGGTGGTAAAAGCTGAAAAGTGACTGTGACCTAAGACAGCATGTGACAGTGAGAACAGTGCTGCAGGCCAGGATTGCCCATGAAAAGAGGGGGAGAGCGTTCCCAGCTAGATTGACTGGGGAGATTTCTGGGACTAAGTTGAGATTTGCTAAGTCTTGGGTGTAGGGAAGCAATTTCCTAGGTTCTGGGAAAGGCAAGCCAACAGACATGATGAGATCTGGGGATTCGGCAAGGCTCTGAGCACCCATGCTGATTGAAAGGCTTCACAGGGTAGAAAGAGCGAGCACGGGGTAGGTGGGGAAGGGGGAGTGCGCCAAGTAGAGAAGCACAGGTCTGTGCAACAGCCACTAGGGTGCACTGGGGACCGAGAAGAGGACTTCCATGATGAAAATAGTGCTGTGGTGAGGTCAGTGGGTCCTGTGAGTTGAGACTGATGTGGGAAGGACCCGGCCAGGCTTGCTCAGGTAGCGTGTGATACAGGTGTGGAGTGATAAACACAGGCAAGGCTATTCTGAAAGGTAGCTGTGTTGAAAGCTTGCATGTTCAGGCAGGAGAGGAAGGAATGAACAATTCTGCAAGATTCTGAGTCTGCAGGGTCGGGAGAAAGAGAAACACATGGAGGTGGGGGTCACCGATGCTGTAGCATTTCCATCTAAGCAAACTTTTCATCAGAGGAAGGAGACTGCTCAGGGCTGCAATGCTTGAATCTGGATGGTCCTCTGGGAGACAATGGACGAACTGTTCGTCTGGAATCATTATTTAACTCCTGCTCCAAGTACGTGCATGTGTGCGCATGTGTGTGTTGTTGGGGTACCCCGAATTGAGGAGGGGTCCCCAAGCTGGATTCGTCACCCCAAGAATCAAGAGTCCATGCGCCAATTGATGCAACACGCAAGAGGCTTTAATTAGGCATCTGCAGATGGGCCTCTCGGTCAGCTTTTAGACCGATTGGCCCCGAGGTTCAGTTACAATCAGCTTTTAAAGACAAAAACCACAAGCCTTTGGGAGGGGTCCCTATCTTGTGACGGGGGGGGGGGGGCGGGGTACGTGACTACTGACCAGGGGAAGTAGATGTCTTCCTGACCTACACGTTGTAAATTTCTCAAACCTTGGTATGAGTTAATCATCTCTCCCTAAGTAAATGGTGGTTATCTCTCCTTGTTTCCCACAAATCTTGTTTGCCCATCTCTGATGCCCTGGTCAGTTCTTCACAGGTGGTCAGCAGCCTAGAATTTGGCCTTTTGTGGGTTTACAGCCCTTCTGCAATTAAGGTTGCTAAAACATACATTCCATTCTGTGGTTTGGCCAGTTCCTGGGATGGGGTCCTTTGTTCACTTCCCAAGTTCTCTAGTGGGGTGCCCTCCCTGTTTAAGCTTATATTTTATTTCTATAAATTCGGGGTCTTTCAGTGTGTGTGTGTGTGAGCACGTGTGCGTGCAAGTATGTGTGTGGAAGTCAAAAGTGTAGCTCCTCAGGTGCCACCCACTTTTTCTTGAGATGGATCTGACCTCTTATTGGCCAAGAGCTCATTCAATAGGGTAGGCTGTCTGGCTAGCCAACCCTAGGGAACCCCAGGCTCGGTCTCCCAGTGCTGGGTTACAAGTGGGTGTCTCATACCTGGCTTTTTGTGTGTGTGTGGGGGGATCTGGGGATTGAATTCAGTTACTTGTGCTTACAAACCAAGCACTTCACTGACTGAGCCGTCGTCTCTCTCCAGACTCTCACCCCCTTTTGAGACAGTGCCGAGCCATCGTCTCTCCCCAGACTCTCACCCCCTTTTGAGACAGTGCCTTGCTATGCAGCACACGTTGACTCAACTCATTATGTTGCTCTTACTAGTCTTACTCTTGTGATCCTCCTGCCTAAGTTTCCCAAGTGCTGGGAATACAAGCATGAGACACCATGCCCAGCCCAGACTGACCAGTTGTTGGTGAGACTCTCCACACACACCTCTACTGACTGTCTGGCTTCCCAAACATCCACTGCTGATAAAATGCTGTCAAACTTCGGTGTCTGGGTCTGAGACCGATGCATGCCCACCTACTCTGGCAGGTTTGAGAAGTTTAAAAGGTAGGGTGGATATTTGTGGTCACTTGCTACCCCATCACAAATACCCTATTCTCAATAAAATTCTGATTTTGACATAAAATGAATCTCCCTCCAGCCCCAATCCTTGTAATCCAGGAGAATGTGTCCTACTCCCAGATTTGGGGCTGTGACCCACTTGGTGATGATCCCAGAATGAGTCCTGAACCGGAATTTAGTGTTGTTTGGTCCATGAGAAGGCAGCGTGTCTTGTTGTTTCTTGCCAGACTTAAGCCTATAGGATGCATATGTCATGTTGCCATGTGGATCCTGTGTGCAGTACAGCAGGAACAATACAAACGGTCTCTTTAGTAACTGTATTTGGTATTTAGAATGCCCCGTAGAGCCAGTATCTATGTCCCTGGTTAGCCTGAGGTCCCCACATTAGAAATCCATTTTCAGTAAGACAGGTGAAGGTGAGTAAGAGTGGGGGCTGCAGTCCATGTTCTCCTTGAGACCAACACTCTTTTGGCCCATGTGCCTTTCCCCAGGGAAGATCATGGGTTGCACACAGTGCCCGTTGGAGAGCCAAAGGTGGGATGGGCACTTGAGCTTACAGTAGCTTCCCGATGCTGTGTGCTGTTAGCCAATGATGCTCTGTGTACATCTGTCAGTCTGGTCTGAAACTGGCTTTCAGGGTTCTGTTCCCAGACAGTGAGGTGAGGGAGGGACATAGAGTCCTCATGCTCTTTTCCTTTAAGTGCTTGTGTCCCACACTTGTGGGATGAACAGTTGTTCTGAAGAAAACAGGTTCTGTTGACATTGGGGCAAGAGTTCGACTGTTTGCCCCCGGCTCTCTCCAATTAGGGAATAATGCGTTCTGTTCTAAATTAGGCCACTCTTTAACACCCGTGGGAGGCCTAATTGTCAGTTCACAGGCTAAGCGCATGACAATATGGGAAGCAACAGCACGGTGATCTTTAGTTTCTGTCATTCTGTACAAACAGAACCACAACAGCTTTTGAACAATGTAATTCACTCCACTTTATTCTGGATGCATATTACAGATAAAACTCGAAAACATTCCAGTGGACACTGAAAGCTAAGGCCATTCTGTGAGTTATTTTTTAAAACTTGGTGTTCCCCACATAATGATCTTTTAAAAGTGAGTTACCAAATCCAAGACTCTGAAATAAAAGCTTAAGGTAGGTACAAGACACCTTGAGAGCCACATCTATCTCAAGTTCATTGAGTGGCCAAGTCAGTTTCATCCTCTACAGTGTAAGAGCCCTAAGCAGCCACTAGCTCACCGCCCAGCGCCCTTCAAGTTGCAACATAGTGTTTTGTTTCCAGTGACCAGTGTTTTGACACCATTTTTCCTCCTAGTGAGTGACAAGGAGAGACTTTATCTAAGAACACGCTATACAATTCTTGGAACAGGAAAAAGAAAGGGACCCGTAACTAAGGCACTGAAAGCACATTATTTTATATAAAGAAATGTAAACAATTTAACACCAACGGGATCCCTCCAGTAGTCTCTATCGTGACTGTGCCAGAGCATCTCTGCCGGCCAGAGCCTGAGAGCTGGTGAAATGGGAATCTGTTTGTCCGCAGACCTCGGGCTTGGCTACAACACATGGTCTGCACATGGACTGACAACCGTAGAATGCGTGAGTGGGAGAAGCTAACTGTCTCCTGTGCAAAGAGGCAGGGTTTACTGAATCCTAAGTGAGCTCATTTCGTTTGTTTCAGCCTTCCCTCGTGTTGTCCGATTCCTCGGGCTCGTTTCAAAGACACCTAGAGTGACAACTTGTCACCTAGCTGGTTCCCCTCTTTATTGGTTTATATTTTAAAGTGAAACGGTTTACATAATAAATAACCCACAACTAACCTACTTAAAATCTCTCAGAATGGGGTCAACTAGCCAACTAGTGCTGTGAGCATTTCAGTCCCTTAGGCTCATGGACAAGGGAGCAGCTCTGCTATAGCAGGACGGCCAGCATCGAAGAGCTCTAGCTGAAGGGTGGAGGGTGAGGCAGGGACATTCCTAAGGCTGACAACCATCAAGGATGGATTTAAAGCGGTTCTAAGCTCAAAATCATATATGTTTGTGTGTGTGTGTGTAGGTATATGTCATATATATTTATATATATACATATAACATATACATCTATACATATTTAACATATATATGTTAAATAAAAGGTTTTAACATGGCTAAATATGTAAGAACAAATAATTTTAAAACTTTTATTTAAAAAGGGATTTTCTTTTTCCTTTTGAAGAAATTTAAAGCAATTTCTCTAGTTTTAGTGCTATACTTAGAATCTTGAATTTGGGGTAGATAAATAAGATTGAGGTATGATTTCTATGATCTAAAGGAGGGAGTTCTTTCCTTTTAAGGGGGAACAAAAGTGAAGAGTCTGAGGGCACACGATGAGATGGACACCACTGCTGGGAGCTTCCGGGTACTGTGGCCATAGAGAACAGTTTTTACCCGGAGAACAAAAGTAATTTTGATTGCTAGGTATTTCCATGTTTAAATGTGATCCATGGAAGTTGTAGAAAAAAGCTTGAAATTAGAAGTCTTTCCCATTAAGGGAAAGAAAAAAATGTTCTTTTTCCGTGTGTTTTTAACCTAAAACCGTAAAGTCAAACAGCTGTGCTGAGAGCAGGTGAGCAGTCACTAACTCACAGTCACTAACTAGTAAGCTCCTGGCAGTGAGCTTCGGCAGAGCAGTATCAGGCTGGTGTTTTCACTACAGGCACCACTTAACACTCCCACATTTTAATAAACAAACTCCAAAAACCAAACTAGGCGAGACACACTGACGGTGCTCTGTCCATCAGGGCTTTCTCAGAGAAGGAGCAGGACGGTGAATCCCATCTGAGTACACAGGGCAGTGGCCGCTGTTGAAACTGCCCAGCAGAGGGTGGGGAAGGGTGGCATGTTTGCTAGCAGCCAAACAGTTTTATGTGCCTCTGTCCCCATCTCTGCCCCAATCACATGACAAAGACAGGACCAGACAGTCAGTGGGAACAATGGCCAGCCACATGCCTCTTCCCCAGGGCACTGTGGCTGTTTGTCTGCTGGCTTTTCACGACTTCCAGATGACAGGAGTATTTGGCAAACAGTTGGTCAGTATGGGTTCAAATGTTACTATTGAAGAGAATTAGAGAGGGAGTCCTTGTTCTCATGGAAAGGGCTCGTTCTAGGTTAGCATTTTGGTTGATCAAGGCTTGGGGGCTTTGGATATACCATCCTGTCCGTGGGCATTTTTGTTAGAGCTCTAATGGCAAAAGGTGGACACCCTACATGCCCAGAGCACATACCTGCCTTCCAGTATGTGTAAGTTCTAAAGAAGTATTTCATAAGACCGTTTCTGTCTGAAATGCCAGAATGTTCTTCTAATACATCTTCACACGAGTCAGTTGACACTAAAGATAAAGTTACAGCTGCAGGAGATCAGGACTGAATGTACTGAAGAACAAGCAGAGTCACTTTCTGTCCTTTAGAACCCAAATGGAGAGCCTGAGCTCCCTGACAGAGTGCGGCGTGATTCCCAGGTGAGGAAGGGGTCTCCTGCAGGCTCCTCAGCTAAGACACTGTAACGGGAAGGCTGCCTCCCCGTGATGGTCATCAGTTTAGGACAAGACAATTCTGGTTTGGGGTTTGACTGCTGTAAAAGGATGAAAGGATAGACAGACAGTGCCTCGCTGCTGGGGGGGTGGGACAGACGGACGGACAGATGGACGACAGCTGCCTCCCGTGTTCATGTGCTGGCCTGCCTGCCTGCGGGCTGGCCCTTTCTGTTCATGTGCTAGGCTGCCTGCGGGCTGGCCCTTTCAGAAAAGCTTGCATCTTGTCTCAACAGCTTGCTGATTGTTTTTAATATTCTGACCCAAGTTATTCACAGCGATCAAACCCTGCTATATATGCAGCATTGGAATTACATTCAGAGATTTTAAAGAAACCATAGCGATATTTTACCCACAAAATTAAGTGTAAAATATCTGTAACAAAGAATGATTAATAGTAAGAAACATTTGACATAGTCATGCAAAACAAAATGCATCTCGGTTTACAAAGGCTGCAACATTTCCATAATGCTCCTAGGCTTTCACATGGTGAATGCAACCATCTTACTTGTTTTTCTTTGAATTTAAATGTGGGTGCTTGTGGAAAAAACGGTAACATGCAAGTTCAATGAATTCCAGTCCACCAAATATTCTCTCCTGCAGCACGAAAAACACAATGCTGATTATGAAATACCACCAGACAGGGCTGTACCAATACACAAGCAGGCACATTGCAGAGCAGAACAGGGTCCAGTAGAGTATGGACAGCAGCTTGACCACCAGGACTCTGAGCTCAGACTTACAAGGTGGAACTGTGCTCTGCCCAGGAAAGCGGAAGGCTTTTTCTCCTTGGTAGAAGGAGCGCAGTCTCTCTTCCTTTTCTTCCCACCTCTTGTGGCACCAGAGCTGAAGGTCCTCCTTGGATGTGGGAAGGGTGTCGACTGGATACCTATGGACATGGAAGTGGATCTCCCGGGGAAAGTCTCCCCGGAGGAGGTGCTTCTCAGTTTGAGGAATGTTGTAAGGATACGCCACGGTGATGTCATGGACAGCATCGAGGTTCTTACCTAGGATTCAGAAAGATGAAAACATTTGCTTTGGCAACAGTCGGGGGTGGTAGTGCTGATTCACTCTGCCATGCAGAACACAAAGCATCAGGACAGAGTGAACCGCCACGAACAAACAGGGACTAAAAATACCAGTGTTTCTAGGTACTCAGGTCAATGTTTCTCAGTCATTTTTAGCTTTTTTTTTTCCTGTTTGGTAATTACCACAAAGACCTTCAGAAAGAAATGCTCTTCATTCCCAGAAGCGGCAATCTGCATTCTAGAACTACATGGAGATACACACACACACACACACACACACACACACACACACACACACACACACACAGAGCGAGGATAGAAGGGTATAGACTAGCTCTTCAGCCACGGGATTTGCTACACCACACTGTGTATTAACACTCATTTCATCTAAGGCAATAGGAATGTGCTTGTCTTTACCTTAAAATAAAATGACCATGAGCCTTAGAAACAAACTTGAAGAAATGAGCGTAACAACTTTGATCCTGACCTGAAACACCATTCTGCACAGTACTTAATGGACTTGTTTTTGAAGTCACACAGCAGATGATGGTGACAAAGACATAGTAAACATGGTCCCTGGTGTCGTTCAAAATATTCCCAACATAACCAGGGAAACAAGCATGCACAATATCCCACACAAGCCCATGGGGACAGGCAGAGGAGGTGGGGGAAGGAGCAGGTTCTGTAGGTGAGCGGAGAGGACACCATGGGAATGGGGCATTGAAAGCAGGCCGGGGCCCATGGTATAGGCCCTGCTGTACACTGTGTGGCAGAGCAGCATCTTGGGGGCAGTGGAGCAGAGACCAAGGGCAAACAGTGTGGCTGTCACAACAGGGCAGGAAGGAGAGGCAGAGTCACAGGAAGGGACCGTCTAAAGCTGTAACAAGAATGGATGTGACATGGTGGCCAACTGGTGGGGAGGACGGGGAGGCGGGCTTATTTTTTGCTCAGCAATGTGCTAAGGGCCTTTTGAGGTTAGAGAGCCGGTGCACTGTAAGACCTGCAGAGGACATCGGCTACCACTCAGCTGAACTCTACACACACAGGCCCTTGGTGTTTTCCCCCAAAGCACAGCACTGTTGCTGCTGTCTCTGAATGTTGCTACTATCTTCAGTGAACAAACTTAAAAGTGTTTTTATTGTATAAAACAGTGGATTTTGTTGTGACAGTTTCACACAGGCATGTAATATACTTTGACAAAACCCATGACAAACCAGATGAGGACTTAAATTTCTTACAGAAATTGATGACACAGGCAGGAGTCATGTATGGTAACAGCATTCGGAACAGTGGTTCCTACAAGGGCAGGAAGTAACTAGAAGGCATATGAGGAAATCTGGGGAGCAGCAGAAATACTCTAGACCGAGGTGTAACAGCACAGCGTTCACCTCTATTGGAATCAGACGACACCTGAGCCGAGAATATTTGACTCTGCTGAAGTTTTACTGCGATACAGTAATGGCAAAGATGTGAAGCCATTTCCCACAGCACCCTGATGGGGAAGTTCTGTGTATATGTCAATAAAACACTGTTGGCCAATAGAGAAGCAAGATAGGTGGGACTAGGAGTCGAGCAGAACTCTGGGAAGGAGAAACACAGATAGTCATCATGTAGCCCGCCAGAGAAGTAAGATGTCCGGACCTCTTTCTCCAGTAAGAGAAATACTTAAGTCAAAGATAGCCAGTAAGAAACAAGCAAACAGCCAACAGCTTCATAATTAATACAGTGTCCTGTGTGTTCATTTGGGAACTGCAACGTGGCAGAGCCCAGGCGACTGGTGGGGAAAAACCAAAGTGGCTGGCAAGGAAAAGGCTTCTCTCTACAGCACCCCTTCAGATGAACCCGTCAGTCTTGACTACACTGCGGTTTACTTTAGGGCAACAACCAGGCTAAAACCTTTTCCTTGACTGGATAGTTAATGTGGTACACAGGCTCGCGCCCTCTCCACACAGACCAGGCTCTGTTCCCTCTCTTCCCACAGCCAGTGTGCTTGCTGCCTGCTGGACCTCAACTCTCCCCTGAGTCCCCACTTTCTCACAGTGAAGAAGGGGTGGTCACCACGTCAACTAGCCTGTCAAAGTTACGTTCACATCTCACTTAAACACCTTCCCCCCAAACCCTTCTTGGACTGACTGGCATCTCAGTACTCAGTACTCCTGGCCAGACTGCAGCTCTGTGTAGCTCCCTGCATCTACTCCTCATTCTGCACTGGTTGCACATTTAACCTCTGGCTCTGCCCGTTCTTAATGCCCTAACCTTTCTCCTATAAGTGGCTCATTTGTGTGTAGGATGTATACAAGTGAGGATGCAGATGTATACAGAGGCCAGAGTAGGATGCTGGCATCTTCCTCTATCACTTGGCAGACTCTTGACAGACTCTTGCCACATTGGCTAGACTGGCTGGCTACTGCCCCTGCTTCCCAGCTATGGGGTTACAGACACACTGGAGCATGCCCAGTCTTCATGTAGGTGCTAGGGATTTAAACTCAGGCCCTTAGACTTACACAGGAAGGGGTCTTTACTCATTGAGCTAACTCCTCAGCTCCTGTAAGTAGTTCTTAATATGAAATAGTCATGAACTGTCAGAAATGATCAGAACTGTAAGAAAAGTAACTTCCTTGCTCCAGTGAGAAACTACTTTCCCACACAAGGTGTATGTGTCCCTTCATGTTTATGGGGTGATGATGCTCAGTAAATAAGCTGTACATCTTGAACAGTGACAGTACCTCAGACAGAGACCCCCTTGCCTCCCTTCCATGCAGAGCATGGGAGAGCTGGAGGGCTGCAGAAGTGACAGCTTGGGTAAAAATTCTGGCTAAGCTTCCTGAGCAAGTTACAAAGTCTCTCGGAGGCTTACTTGGCTCTTGTATCTACAAAGTATATCACTGAGAGTTAAAATAAAATATCCAGGAAAACACTCTTGATCATGGCTCATTAAGTGTTTGTGAATGCCAGCTATCACTCTCACGGGCCATCAGGTCAATAGGTAAAGCAACACTCTCTCTAGGAACAGTTGCCACCATCATGTGTCTGTGGGAAAACTGCATTCACATCCCCTCTCTGCCACTACCCATACACAGCATTGTTTACCTAGACCCCAAGGATGCCATTGCTACTCAAGATATATGTTCCAGCTGCGGTTCTACAAAGCCTCCTCCTGGATTCCTTCTGTTTCAAATATGTAATTTCTCTTGCTGAAATACCTGGTCTCAGTTTCCTTCAATGTCCATCTCTAATGAAGAGCCTTCATTAAGCACCAAGGCCCAAGGGGGGGGGGTGCCCGCTGTGAGACCCAAATGTCAAACTGTCACTGTAAGCCCAACAAGAACCACACGTTCATCTCTTTAGTGCCCAGGTTTTAAAGATGTCCTAGAAATCTGCATGTGATTGTTATGTGTGTGATTTATCTTCTCATCTGAAAGTATGGGAGCTAATTATGCCTTCTTTGTTAGAAAGTTATAATAATTTAGTGGTGAATGGTCCCAGTAAGTTCATAAATGTTAGCATCTACTACAATACTTCTATTTGGTTTAGTGAGACTGAGTTACCTTGTGATATATTGGTTTTCTAACCTGGGTTCCATGAATTGTTGGTGCTAAAAGGGCAATAATCCAAACGTCTCATAAATTGCTTGAGATTTAGAACTTTGGAAGGCTATTATTATAATTCAGCATAATACGAATACTCCTCTCTATATGGCAAGTACAGAACAGCATTATAGTGTTTAGAATAAGAAGATAAACTAAAGGGAAGGGAGCTGGCAAGAAGACACTTCTTCCTTGACATTTATATCCCGAGCTTCCCAGGCCGCTTAAGGGCTGCCTTCAGTCCAGAGTTGGACATGGGCAAACACATCAGCAAGAAAGAGCAGCCTTTGCTTACAACAGGGGAGCCATCATACGGAAGAAAGTCAGCAGTCCTGAGACTTTAACCTTCATATGAAGTAAAGGTCTCCAGGCAGCACAAAAGCCGCAAGACACTATTTTGCTGAGTGGGAGAGCCTGATTCTATGCAGGCACAAGAGCTTACTTCTGTATCACACCCCATTTAGATCCCCTGGCTTGTGCCCTTGAGCCCAAGGGAGCCAGTACCACAGATATGAACAGGGGAAGGGGCAGTGTGGCTGCAGGAGCTGGCCTCACACACAAGACAATAAAGAAAGGAAGAGCCAGAAGTTGGGATGTGCTTTCATTCACCAATTAAAAGAATAGATTGAGAAGAATATTTCCGCTATCACTAAGGTTTTATGTCATCCTTAAACCTACCTGCCATCAATAGAAAGCACTTTTAAAAGATCTCATTGCTTTTCAGAGGAGTTAATTACAGACCTGGATGCCATCTACTTCCATCTTCCTGCACTGGGCTCAGAAAGTCAATCTGTTCTCTTTTGGATACTGTCCCAAATGGAACTGTTTTATAGAGCTATCACTCTGTTAGACAACCACACTCACTGGGACCTCAACTGTTTCTTTTAGTGGGAGGAACAGAGCAGCTGCTTACTCTGGCTCTGACAGACAAGAGGAGGTTCTCAATACTCTAGTGATGTTTAAATAACCAATAGAAGTTGAAAACTAGGATTGATTTTTCTCGATGCAATATCCATAAGGGAATGTCTCTCATCATCTCAAGTTGAGGTCATGGTCATTACAACAGTTCTATGTAGTGTTGAATGCTCACCAGGAGTAGGAGATTGCCAAATCCTAACACATTTGCATGCTTAAAAGGAAAAACGGGAAGCAGTTTTTGTGAGCTCTAAAACTGTTATCACAGGGAAGGAAGGTTGCTGTGCCCATGCCTACTACAGCATAGGACCCAACCTCTCAGCTCAATGACAGAACAGTACAAATCCAACAGTGATCTTAAACACAACTAGCAAAGAGTGTAAACTCCCCTTTATTTCCCCATTTCATACCAAGGATGTACAAAATACACAAAATACAACTTTATACTTCGCTTTGACACCTTGATTAAATGAAAAGAAATCTAGCCAGATCTGAATCCATAAATTTAATTACAAATAATGGCAACTAGTAAAGGAACTGATTATTTTTTTTTCGTATTTAAAAAACAAAACAGAAAAAATCATCATCTCCCAGGAACAGAAGTTGGGTTTCATAAGTAAAAAACCACTTCCTTGCATTAGCATTGCCTCGTGGCCATCCTAATAAACCATGACATGCTGGTACTAGTCAACCCACGCTGAGGAACATCTTCAGTGGATGGAATCAAAGTATACAGGCTAAAAACTGGCAATAAGACACTTTACTGGCATTAAGACTCAAATAGCATCATGTTATTACTAGAGAAAATTCTGTGATTTCCTACTTGGAACATTATCCACTGGTTTTTCAGCTCAAGTTGAAACTTTATGGGACAAAAGATGGAGACATACAGCAACCAACCCTACACCACACTGAAGCACTGTTTTATACTTTCCACTCATGTCATTTAAGATTTCCTAAACTATTTTATAGATGAGTGTTTGCGAGAACAAAAGCACCCTGTTTCTGGATACTTACAGTATTTCCACTTACATGGCCTTAAGTGGATATTTTTATAATCAACGATAATGATTTTTCTAGAATATGTTGAGAAGTTAGATCAAAGAATGTGAATGTTAACAGGTTTTTGCTCCATATGAGCAAATGACTTCCAAAAATATTTGCATACACACCAGAAACTTATTTTGTGTGATTTTAATCATGCTTGTAGGCTATTTTCTAAAAGTTTCTGAAACAGCTAATTTTGATTTGATTTTTTATGTCTCTGATTATATATAATGCATCTATGAGATATATGTACTACTAATACTTGGGCATGTTTTCAAAATTCAGTTATCATTTCTTAGAGTTTATGAGCTTTTTATGAGGCAAAGATACTATGTTCTATTATACCTGTTAGTATTTTGACTCCTGGCCACCAGGGAGTTTTTTCTTTCTAACTATTTAATGTATTTGTGTGTGTGGGGGTGGCTGTGTATGGAGGACAGAAGATTGTGGCAGCTGTCCTCTCCATCACTCTCCACCTGCTCCTGGAAGGCAGGGGCTCTCTCTGAACCTGAGGCTTGCTGAGTGGGAGAGCCTGATTCTATGCAGGCACAAGAGCTTACTTCTGTATCACACCCCATTTAGATCCCCTGGCTTGTGCCCTTGAGCCCAAGGGAGCCAGTACCACAGATATGAACAGGGGAAGGGGCAGTGTGGCTGCAGGAGCTGGCCTCACACACAAGACAATAAAGAAGGGAAGAGCCAGAAGCTCCAGAAGGGAGCTTGTAGCTTGTTTGGTGGATGCTGAGATCTAAACTGTGGTGTTAAGGATTTAGGGAGAGTACCTGTGGGGATTACGGTGAATGCAGCTTCATTTCCAAGTCCATTTCTTTTCAGTTCGTTTCCAAAGCTCCTTATCACAGATCAGTATTTCTCTGAAGATTGTGTTGCAAACATTTATTATCTGATAGCATCTTTTCCAATATAACTATGTATTTTATCAAGAAATTTTCTCATGTTACAGGTTTTCAATACTTACTCCTACAATGAATGGACCTTCACATTTCTTTGCAAGATGAAAACAAGTTTTCTCACTTCTTTTATTAAACAGTTTCTCTGCTCTGTTATATTGCTATATGAATTTTGCCATGGCTCAAACACCTCCGTAGCTACTGTCATTTTTCTCCATTGCTCCACAAGCTCCATGTTTATTCTTGTTCCAAGACCATACTGTTGTTTTCCACTGACTTGGCGGCTGGTAAAGCAGGCATGCTTTTGTGTTCACTGTAACTGACTTGTTAAATAAACACTCTATGAGAAGAGCCTGCTGCCAGGCTCACCCTCTGAAACTGTAAGCAAGTTCCGATAAAATTCTTTCTTCTATACGGTGCCTTGGTCATGATGTCTCGTCACAGAAATAGAAAAGTGACACACACACCTCCAAAAACAAAACAAAACCTGTCTGGAAACTCGATTCATATTATATTTGCATTGTAATTTTGGAATGATTGCCATTTCAAGTCTTCTCATTTAAGAAAAGGGGCATAGTCTTTCTTTGTTTTATGTTTAGTTTTTAAGGCTTTACAGTAGTTTTCTTTATTGCTTTCATTACTAACATTTATTTAATAAAATGGATAGTCCCAAGTTTAACTAGAATGTGGGTTTTAGTGCTTCAGCATTTTAAATACTCATTTCAACCTGTTACCATAGAGCTCTGGTTAGATATGATTCTATTTAAGTAGTTAATTCCTATTTTATTTCCTATGTTTTATTATGAATGGTTTGACTTGACAGGTCCCCTTGATAGGTTTGATGTGGGTGCTGTGAACTGAACATGGGTCCTCTGCAAGTATATGGCCTTAATCACTGAGCCATCTCTCCTGTCCTGACTTAACAATGACAAGAACTGTTGCACCCTTCCCCCATGGGGATCTGTCTGCTGACCTCTTGTTACTAGGAGGTTTTAGCTAAATGCTTCTCATCCCCTCCTCCCAGAATGCCTGCATGCAAGTTCCTGTTTTCTGTCCATCCTTTGTCTAAATGCTAATTCCTGTTTTTGGCCCACCCTTTGCTGGAGGGCCTTGGGAATGTAGGTTTCTACCTTGGGGATTTTCCACCACACCTGCTTTTGGTATATAAGCCTCTATCCTTGTCATAATAAACACCATTCTCCTTGTAAGAATGAGCTGCTGTCTTTGTCTTCATTTTACATCCTTGTAAAGTATGGTAGCGCCATAGCTGAGAACACACTGGCAGCTCACTACAAAGGACAGATGAGCCAATGATCTTTTCAGAACTTATGCATGCCAGGGTCAAAAAATTTCATTAAAGAAAATTACCAAATATGCATAGAATTAAATTAAGTTTTACTAGTAAAATATTTAAAAAACAGAAAGGTAAAGAGAAACTGAAAATTAAATTAAATTAAATTATTGGCTTCAAAATGTCTTCCCTAAGTGAACTCCACTAGACAGAAATTAAATGAAGGAACTTAGTAGGACAAATTTGAATTAACATACTTATATGGTCCCATATAGTCCCCTATATATCAGGTGGCATATATGAATGCTTATATGTAAAATTACATATAGAAAGAAGCTTTAAATACTTTTGAGACCTTATAACCCATATCTTCACATCAAAATTGTGTAATAGCAATAATTAAGATAATATATTTCCCTTTAGAAATCTTATTGATAATATTTGGGTAAAGGAAGAAAATGAAAGGAAAATCATGAATGAAAATGGAATGAAATGGAGAATCTAAGAGCTACTATGAAGGCTGTATTCAAAGGAAGACCATATGACTTTGTATGCCTGAATACTGCAAAGTGAAAGGGGGAAAAAACTCATCTTGGAAACTTGAAGGAAAAATACAAAAGGAAAAAGGCAAAGAACATTATTAAAAGTAGAGCGCAGTAATTAGCAAAGCTAAAAATAGCAATAAACATGACAAGATGAATAAAATACACCCCATGGATCTGACTACTGCAGAACCTGAGTGACATGAAGGCAGTGAAGAAAGCCAAGCATGAGCACAGGATTTGCAAACCTTACACACACACTACAGAAAATTATGATGTGCGTATATACTGCATGTGACACTAGAAACCTGTGCTCTATGAAGAAGCCATGTCACATCATTAAATTAGCTGTTTTTGAAAGATCCCAACATTTTTAGAGCCCTAGCGACTAGCCCATCATAGAGTAACTTGTCTTTCTGCCTTCCCCTGAGAAACCAGAGACCTCCAGATAAACCTAAAAGATAACCCTCCCGATCCAGGAACTAGCTCACCACATTCCTGTTCAATGTTTAACTGTACAATGCCCAAAGAATGATTGCTTGAGATAACCTTCCTGTTAAGACATAAACTATCATTTAACTTCCCCATCTTTTATGATGTTTGCCTAACTTCCCCATTCAGTTTTTCCCTTTTAAGAACCCCCAACTGCAGCTACTAGGGGTCGAACTTCTCTGCCCCTGGGAGGGTTATGGGCTCGGCCCCAGTGCACTGGTTCCCCGAATAAACCTGGTGTGTGCTTGCAGCAAGAACGGTCTCTCTTGAATTATTGGGGCGTCGGCGTATCCCGAGACTTGAGTGAGGGTCTCCCCACTCTGGGGGTTTTTCATTTTCAGTTGAGATGCAGGAACAGTGCACAGTGTCTCTTGTTTCATGACTACAGATACAGGGTGACCAACCACCTCAAGTTCCTGTTGCCATGACTTCACCATCCTGGACTGCACCCTAGAATTATGTGCCAAAATAAACTCTTCCTTTCTTAGGTTTTTGTGAGGTTATCTGTCATAGAAACATGACAAACACATGCTTTGATCCTTGCGATTTGCCTATCAAGTTGTTATAACTTCTCTCCTTATCTCTGGACACATTTTATTTTATCTCCCTTCTAGCTACCATTCATTTCTCTGGGCACTCACACAGGTACCCTTCTTGAGTTGTATGCTTGTGGTCTTCAACCTTCACTGTAGTGAACCAATCAATACCAACTGTGTAAGCTAGAGACCTCACTATTTGTGTTGGTAAGAATGAAAATATCCCTCATGGGCTCAGGCATTTGAAAACTTGGTCTTCAACAGGTGGCACTGTTTGGAGAAGTTTAGGAAGTGTGAACTTGCTAGAACAAATATGCCACCAAGGCTACCTTTCAGAGATTATTGCCTTGACCCTTATCCAGTTCTCTCTGCTTCATGCTTGTGCTAAGAGATGTGGCTGCTCAGCCCCGTTCCTGCTGCATGCTGTCATGTTAATCCATCACGATGGACTCTTACCCTCCAGGACTGAAAGCCAAAACAAATCCTTTTTTTCTACAAGTTGCCTTGAGTGTGCTATTAATCACAGCAACAGAAAAGTAACACACCACTCTAGCAAAACCGTTCTCTTTGGTGACTGGCATATAACCACATGCATTGATTCCCTTTGGCTTTTGGGCTTAGCCATGCAGCTCTCTTTGGGCCACTCTGATCTCTCCCTGTGGACTGCTGGCTTACATGATTTCTGAGTATCAGATGCCCTAGGGCTTGACTCGTACTCTTCTCCATCCCTGGGTGACCTCGATACCAAATATGTGCTGCTGACTCCTAAATTCATAGCTCCAGCTGGTCTTTCATTTTTAGACTCATATATTTGACCACTAATCTTACGTCATCTTGGATGTCTAATAAGTATACCAAATCAATGTAACCTAAACTGAACTTCAACCTACTCTTTCTGCTAAAACCAATGCGTTCCTCAATGTTTGTCTCAGTTAAGGCAAAATTACCTTCCCCCAACTCAGGCCACCAACCTCAGAGTCATCCCTATCATTCCATAACCCAACTGAAAATCTTATTGGTTCTACCTCAAAATATAATCCCAAATCTAGCCATTTCTTACCTATCTTTCTCATCTGGATTATTACAAATGCCTTCATACATGGTTTTGTTAGCTTAACTGTTACCTGACACTTTTCTTACTGTGATAGCCAGAGTAACCCTTTCAGAATGCCAGCAACAACACATTCTCATTTCCCTTGACTCTTCTGTCTAGTGGCTATCCATCTCACTCAGAAGACCCCTAGGTCTCTGAAGCCCTGTGCTGTCTGTGAGCTTTTACTATGTTTGCAGTTCCTACTGCCCAATGCCCTGCTCTGCTCCAACCACAATTCATGCCATGTTCCTTTTCCTACTGCCTGTGCTTCCATCAGGGAGGCACTGGCCCTTTCTTACTGAAAAGAGCAGATTTCCTAAATCCTTGGCACATATAGTCATCTGATATACTATAGAGTTTACTTTGTGTTCCCTTTTCTCCTGCTAAATGTAAGCATAACAATGACAGAAGTTTTCCAGTGGTTTCAGTAAATACACTTATGGAATCAACATTCCAGGAGGCAGATACAGGTAAACTGAGCTGAGCCTCTCTGGGATGCTTCTGCTTGAGAGAAGAAGCCTAAGAGCAGTCTCCTCTAACAGCCTGTAGTGGGAAGGGACACAAATGAGACTATCTGAAGAGTGACTGTGACTAACAACCCTCCTAGCTAGAAGGGAGAAGCCACTAAGGAAGCTGTGTTTCTCTTTTCCCCTCTGTGCAAGCACTGCTACCTTGCTCTGTAGGTGCCGATGTTCTTCGAGGGCTGTCCACTGATGTGCACTGCTAAGACTTCACATAATATAGTGGGAAGTCAAGGTCACAAGTGTGTATTATCAGCCAGTCTTGGGAGATAATCCAAAGTATCAGAAAGTCCACAGGGTCCCAGAAGGCCCGCAAGTCTAAAGAGCTAAGTGAATTTGATAGGGCCCTCTGTCTCCTCTATCCCCTGGATAAGGACTTTCTTACTCTAGGTATGTTTGACAATGTACATAATGCTATTTTAAAGATGGAATTAGTTTCTGAAATTCTAGAACACAATCCCCTGTGCTTTGCATATCAGGCCTCTCTGATAACAAAAGAAACTTATTAAATATTCTGGAAAGCAGCCTCTCTATTCAGATATCATCACAGGAGCGTTTGTTTCCTAATTAATTCCCAAGAATGTCTTTAAATAGAATCATTAACCTCCTTACAGCATTTTCATCCTCTACTGTGCTATTTTCCCTGTTCTATCTATAAGACACACAGGACCCCACTAGGTAGAAGACTATTCTCACAGAGCATTTTAATCAGGGCAAACACTTCTCTGAGAGCTGTAATTGCTGCCTCCCACGGCACTTTTGTTCTGATGCTGGTCTTTGTCCGCAGTTGGGGATTTTGCTGTCAGTTCATGTGGCCTGCTGCTATGTGGCTTGTTAACTACCTCCTCTGTTGGCCCAGCCAAGGTAGCCCTTTGTTGCTGGGCAGCTTCCAGATCCCCAAAACTCACCAGGTCTGCAAGGAATCCAAACTCGGCCTGTGCTCCCTCGGCTTCCTGGACTCATCAATTCCCTTCTTTCTCGGTCTAGTCTTTCTCCTTTTGATTTGAGTTCCTAACGTGGCAGCTTCCTGAGAACATCTTCTACCGGGTGGGCGGGCAGAGAGGAGAGGAAGAGCCAGCATCTCTCAGTGTCCCCAGGAGCCTGTTAACTTAGGTGTGTAGCTAGAAATGGGGCCTGAGAAGGTACAAGGGTGCCAGGTGCCTCTCCTTCCCTCGCTCCCTTGTTGGAGCTGTCCTCTCCCTCACATACTGCCCACTCTATCCCTGAGGCTTCCTGGAGCAGGAGCTGGGCACAACATTTTCTGGATTTTTTTTTCCTCTGAAGCAAATCAGTACATACGTTTTGGCTTCATATTATTAGTTTACTTAAGTTTATCCCTATCCACACACAGGCAGCAATACAAACTGTTGTTTACATGCAAGGGGAAGGAGTTAGAACTAAAAGAACCAAGAACAAAAAAGACGCTGGACAAGATGTCAGAAGAAAAGGTTTAAAGCTCAGGAGTGGGGGGGGGGGCGGGGGGCACACCGGAATTACACAAAGTGGGGGAAAACAATGCAGACAGAAGTTAAAGGATCCCACCAATTAAATTAAATTTAACATCTACTTCACAGTCAGCACAGAAAGAAGAAAGGCATAGAGAAGCGTGGACAGGGGAAGGGAGCAATAATGGTAAGTTAAGCAGCTTTAAAGAAAAGGCTGGGATACTGCTTAGTGGTAGAGTGCTTGGCCCCCACACCAAGATATATTCATATCCATAGAGACCCTTAATTTGGGGTATGTAGTTCTAGCTACACTGAACCTGTAAAATCAAAAGAGGCACATTAAATGTATAGAACCACCTAGTTGGAATAAAAATTGGCTTTCAAACCCAAGTAACACAGGAATGTAATGATTTAGGCTCCAACACATTATAGAACAGGATTAGCATGTTGTATTCAATGGCAGCCTGTTCTAGCAATTATGGTACTCTCAAATTAGCAGTGTGACATTACACCTAGACTTGCAAAACTACTACAACAAGATCCTAAATATTCCATAGGCCTGTGAATAAAAAGATAATCTCAATATGCCCAGTTCTCTGGTATTAACAATTTTCCCCACACTTTGATATATAAGTGGATAGATCACATTAAATTAAATTAGCCTGTTGAGGAATTATCTTAACAGAAAGAGATTTAATGAAAAGCCTTACTTTGGTGAATACTCTAATTATTATAAGCTAATATTTGTCCACAGAAAAGGAATTTGTTTCAGGATTAGTCAGAGACCAGGAGAAGCTAGAAGCACTAATTCAATAATGGAATGCCTAATTAAATGATAATGGATCCTAATTATAATGTATTGCTTTTCCCTGCACATGATTGATGAAACACATAGCTTTTCACACAGTTCATTAAGGAAACCTAAATAAAATGCAATTACTAAAACTAAAGGAGGAAAGATAAAGAGAATTGGTAAATTTAAGCTTTCTTTTTTAAAATATGGAGAAAGTCAAGTGTAGCAGTAAGTTTAAAGATTACAGGAAAAAAAATCCAAGTGGAGAATATACATTGAAACAGTGCATACAGAAGCTATGTGTCTCCTTCCTAAACTGCATGCTGTTCTCATATACTTACAATCACTAATATTAAAAGGCATGTACTCGTCAAAGAGAAAGTACATTGCAGAGTCTATTAAATGCTCACTAATGATGATAACCTTAGGTGCCCTGTTAACTGAAATCACAAAGACAGAGTCATAGACATGCAAGCAAACCCGTGCCTGTTCAAAGTTTATAGTTCAGTTGAAATTCAAGATATAAACAGGGAAGAGCTATGTAATAACACAGGAAATGAATAAAAATACAGAATTTCAAGAGAAGCGAAGTGAATGCGATAGGAAGTAAGTGCTCTGAGTTCAGGGGAGGACAGCTTGGGAGGAAATGTCTAAACTGTTGTGGATAAAACATGCAGGGACAAGTCCCTGTTATTGAGAGGACAGCAGGTCTTCAATTGCAACAGAAAAACAAGCATCAGGATTTCTTAAAGGAAAAAGGAAGAAGAAATAGCAATGCTGAGAATAAGATCCAAAGCCAGTCTCATGGGTATATGGTAACTTAATTTACAATAAAGATGATACCACAGAGCTAGGCAGAATAAAATTGTTTAGTGTTTAGTATTGGGGGAAAATGCATACCAAATAAGACATTTAAAGTATTCAAGATGAATAAAAATATAGTTTCCGGGCATTGGTGGCACACACCTTTAATCCCAGCACTCAGGAGGCAGAGGCAGGTGGATCTCTGTGAGTTCAAGGCCAGCCTGGTCTACAAAGTGAGTTCCAGGACAGCCTCCAAAACAATACTGAGAAACCCTATCTTGAAAAACAAAAACAAACAAACAAAAAATAATATAGTTAACATTAACAGAATAAACCGAAGACCAATCAGCACTTGGAAAAGGAAGACTTTCTTTAAAAACAAAATTTTAAGAACATAAACCATAAGACAAAATTATCACTATGATTGTATTAAGAATTTCTGTTCATGTGGGCATCCTGGCACAGGCCTATATCCCCAGCACCAGGCAGGCAGTGGCGGAAGGGTAGACATTCAAGGCCAGCCTGAGCTAAAGCACACAAACTGCTCAGTAACTACATAGTAAGACCATGCTTTAGATATCTAAAACTGATTTTAAAAAACACACAGAAGAACTAGGTAGTACAAATGAATAGGCCACATAGTCACCTCTGAAGATACATACAGGCATTTCAATGAGAAGAAACCCAGAAAAGAGCAGACACACACAAACCCTATCAGACATCAAGAAACTGAAGTCACGAGTTACCATTTTAAATCTGCTCACGTGTCAGGGAACACATAGCAAGATACTACCAAAGGCTGGCAGGAGTGTGGAGAGGCACGCTCAGACAGCAGTGAGAAGCTTCGAGGAAGAACTGAGCAAGCCACAAAGCCAACCAGACTCCCAAACAGCTCTACCCTTGGGCAGCATCCACAGGAAGTCTCAGCTCTGCAGAGACCGGATAAGGGTGTCATGTGATGGCAGGCAGGGACAGAGGCGGCCTGAACATCTGTCGTTAGTAGCTTCAGTAACTGGGACTCGTGGAAGGAGCACAGCAAAGACAAGGCACTTCCAGAAGCCAAGGACATGAACATACAGGTGTTCAAAACAAGGTAAGATAAAGAAAGGCATAACAGGGGCTGGAGAGATGGCTCAGAGCACTGACTGCTCTTCCAGGGGTCATGATTACAATTCCCAGCAACCACATAGTGTCTCACAACCATCTGTAATGAGATCTGGTGCCCTCTGCTGGCCTGCAGGCAAACATGCAGGTAGAACACTATATAAGGTTAAATAAAACCTTAAAAAAAAATGGCATAACAATCCCATTTGTGTAAGTAAAAAAACATATAGCCAAACATGAAGTTTATAGGAACACAAGCATGAAAAATACTCATGTTTGCTTATGGAAGATGAAGGAAACAGTATAAGGCACACAAGGAAAACTATAGAAGAAAAGTGGTCATACCCATAATTAGTAATGACAAATCCCCAGAAACCAAGGACTATGATGACTCTGTCCCCTGAAACTGGGGTACTAACTTATTACAAGTATCCTTAAGTGACAGACATTTTGAAACTGTACTTCTCTAATCTTTAGCTTCTTCACTCAGAGGCTGCATTTAAAGGTCACTTTCCTTACCTCCCCCATGGAGCACAGTGTTTTATTTTTGTTTTGTTTCTGCTTTTGAGACAGGGCTTTGCTATGCTGCCCAAGCTGACCTCTAACACCTGGACTAGGTGATTCCCTGGGTTAGCATTGCAATTTTAAAACATACCATGGAATGAGGGAAAAGAAGGGAATGATTTGTTGTAGCCAGTAAAACCTATTCTAAGCTAGAATAATACAAGTTCCAAAGAGAAGATGATTTAGAATTCTTCGGTTTTACGTAAACCATTTAATTTGGGGTTTTTGGTCAAATGGTGCTTGTCAAGTATTTTAAAATATAGGAATGCCCACAATGTGATCTCCCTTCCCCCTCTAACCCTACCATAGGAATATTTTATGCTGGAGTCACGGAGACTCTGGGTTTGGGAAGAAGATAACATTGTCTCCCTTCTATAAATCTGTGCCTCTCTTACAGAGCTCTCCATTTTTTTCTGGTGAAGATAGTTACCCAAACAGTATTTCTTTGAATGGATTATGGACCCCCCAGGACAGGCTGCGCGGCCTTCTCAGCCTCGACATCTTGGAACAGACTCCTATACAAATCCCCATAGAAGAAGGATCTTTCTGTTACCAAGGACTAAGAACAAAGAAAGAAACAGTGAAAGACACACACATGCTGTCTCCTCCTGTTTTACGATTTCTGTGAGTGAGCAGTTCGGCTAATCTGCTACAACACCATTGAGGTGCAGACTGAAACCTAGGCCTGTGTGACTGGAAGGGCCTTGGAGAAGGAGAATTTAACATGGGGAGACAGTTCACCATTTCTCACTTTCAATTTGAACTGGGAGAGAGTGGGACCAAGGATTGTCAAGGAGATCTGGAGTAAGCTAAATTATGAAACCAGGCCCCACCTCCCGGCTTTGTTGGCTCTTTTTATGTTACGGAAGGATTGTAGTAAGGTCTCCTGGATCGTACTTTGATATTCCTGATAAACACAATTCTCAAATGTTAAAATCTTAAAGATACAACTGGCCTTTATATGATTTATTTGTTTATTATTATACGTTTGGTAGCAAAAGCCTTTAGACATACTAAAGTATCTTAATTTTTTATTACACCAATAATATAAGCTACCTGAAATAATACAATCTAACTGAATATCTTCTATTTCTGAAATACAAAGTCAAAGCTCAAAGGCCAAAAGTCATTTTCCACCTTATTTTTTTGAGAGATCTCTGGAGCTTACCATTTGCCTATGTTCCTCATCCACAAGCACTGGGGTTGTAGTAAGAGCCAAAGGTCTTTTTTATATAGGTGCTGCATATCTGACTTAGGACTTCACCCCCTGAACCACTTCCCCAGACACTCACCCCAATTTTTTATTTAAATGAATAAACCTGTTTTCTACTAAATTTTCATATCCAACATCACAGGAAAAACTAAAGGCTTGTCGAGGAATAAACAGCCACATAAGTTTGTGATCTGCTCTCTCTCTGACCTGGGTCTTCACAGGGCTTTGCTTACCACCCCATGAAACCCATCAGTTATTCCTGGGCAGTGTCTCCTTCCTCACTTCCGAGATAGAAGCATGGCTGTGCAGTCGGCTCAGCAGGGTCCCAGGAGGAGTTCAAGTCTCTTCGACCTGACACTTTTCACATCTCTTTTTAGTTACAGCTTCCAATTTTCTTGCTCAGAGGTGTGTGTGTGTGTGTGTGTGTGTGTGTGTGTGTGTGAGAGAGAGAGAGAGAGAGAGAGAGACACAGAGACAGAGAGACAGACAGAGAGAGAATGAATGAATGAATGAATGAATACATGTTGTGTTGCTCACTGACAAAATTAGAAAAGACCACTTGATAACAAGAGGACATTCCACAAGACTCACTCAGAAATGGACTGCACATTTATAATGAAAGCTAAACATACCTGTGGGTGTACTTTGCAATCTAGAGAACAGTCTAGTCATTGTAAGGCTATCTGTTTCAATACACTGGTGAGCACACACAGGGCTACTGGGGAATTGGTTATCCTGACCTAAAGTCCATCTTTCTTTACTCTGGATTAGTGGTTCTCACCTTTCCTAACACTGTGACCCTTTAACATAGTCCATGTTGTGCTGACCCCCAATATAAACTTATTTCGTTGCTACTTCATAACTGTAATTTTGCTACTGTTATGAATCGTAATGTAAACATCTGCAAGCTATCTGATATATGACCCCCCAAAGGGTCACAACCCACAGGTTGAGAACTGCTGCTCTAAGGGGTCTCTGAGATGGTATTCTTGACCTGATTAGTGTCTAGAATTGTTGGGCGAAGGCCTGGAGATCTGCGGTCAGTTACAGCTGCCTGCTCCCAGGCTGATGGGGAATTGGGCCTTTGGCCAAGGTCTGTTGTTCCCACATAGAATGGTTTCAAAGAAGTCATATAACCAGCTCCCAAATGCAAGAACATACCTAAATGAAAATGAATACCCGAAACTGCCCAAAATATCACAGATCTTAGGGAATCCATTTTTGAATCATGAGGAAGTAACATGATTTTAATTGCTTTTTAAAATTCACAACTCTTTAGAAATTTAACCAGATTATGTTGGTCCCTCAAGGGCAATGTCTGAATATTTTAACTTTGTGTCTCTACATCACTTCATCCAATGCTGACCTGTAATATTGTAATTACTCAATATTGCTGTCCGGCAGAACTACCAGTTTGGTTTAAAGAAGATCTTGCAACCTTGGTGACAATCATTTTCACTGAAATAAACTAGGTTTTGAAATGATTAATTTGAAACACTTATGGCTTCTATGCCCCAGTTACCTACACAATCAGTGTATAGTATTTTCAGATGGTCAGAGTAGAAAAATCCCTGCTCAAGAAAAGAATCTGGCTGGGTGTGGTAGCATAAACTTTTAATCCCAGCACTCAGGAGACAGAAGTAGGTGGATCTTTTGAGTTTAGGGCCAGCCTGGTCTACAGAGTGAGTTACAGGACAGCCAGGATATACAGAGAAACCCTAACAGTCTATTGCAGTTGGGCCTGGTCAATCACCTATACAAGGGCTCACTTCTAGACAAGTTGAAGAGACTTCATGAGATTTTGAGTTCTTCCTCCCCGGAATTCCTGCCCAGTACCGTAGTGACTACAGCCAAGGGGTTTTCTAAGTCTGTCTACTTTCCTGAATCATTTAGAAAAACAGGCCTATTTATTTTGTTCACTTCCCTTTTCTAAGCATGCTTTCTTAAAATGTTGTGTTTCCCAACATTTTGGGCTTCCTTACTCTTTCCTTAAAGTCTCCCTCTCAGCCAGACGGCTTATGTGTCTGACCTCCACACAGATTAAACTGCAAGTTATTTCCTCCTTTCTTTTAGTCTCTAGACAGCTGTTGAAATTACAGCTTCTTGGGGGATAAAATAAAACAAAACAAAAAACAAACACCAATAAAACATTGTCCCTAAGCCCATTCTTAAACCTTTTATTAATTCTAATATTACCCAGAGAGCTAAAATAGTCCTTTTCTTCTTGTATCAAACTATAAGCCTCTATCTAGTTCTTGGAAACTTAACTAAGAGTTACAAGATCCACTCAACAGAAATTCTGAGTGAGATGCTATTGGCCAATAGCCAAAGAAGTAGCAATCCCCCAGAGCTTGTAACTTGGATACCTGTCATCTTAAGAACAGAATAATTTCAGGGCTCTCTGGAATTATGTTAATTTTGGTAATTTCAGGGGATTTAAGGAATTCCCTATCAAATTCATCCTTCAACTGCAAGACAAGCAACATAGTCTGTATGATTGCTGTGGTGGCCAAAAGTCTGCCCAACTGAGGGCTAATTCTCCTCTCAATGGGTCATCAATGGGAACAGATTCCTGAGAATAAGAACTAAGATTTAGGGATTTGGCCTAGAACAAGACACATTTTTGGCACTCACCAAACTGAGATGAACTATCTGGTGCTCTGCATTGAACTTCTGGGCACCACTTCCTGGGGGCATTTCCAGTGTGAGAGGCATGTAAAAAAGGTTATACTTCTTCTCATGTGAAACAGATGGCAGGAAGAAGGGAAGTTCATATTAGACACATTATATTTGAGGTGGTGAAGCAGTGTCTAAAAAAAAATAATCAACACACTTATTGGAAACACAGGAAGGTCAGTTGCAAGGACACTGGCTAGCCAGAAGCATGTGTCTGAAAATCATTAGCAAGATAGTGAGTCATGGCTGGAGATGTACTCTCAAGGAGCCACTAAGGAGACCAGCTTGGGGGGGGGGGGTGTCTCGGCTGTGAGGAATGGTTTTCACACAGAAAATCAGAAAAGGGAAGGAAGCCACGCAGTCAGAAGGAAGGAGAGTGCAATCTTGAGGAACGCAGTGATGGAAGACATTGGCAAGCCTGTGAAAAGCGCAAGACCCCTAGGTCAAAGCCTTGCTGGGAGGCGTCTTTTGGGACTTCCCAGGGTGTACCTATTTTAATTACTCTGGGGATAGACTGGGGCAGCCTTAGCATCCACTAGAGCAGCAAAAGTCCCTTGGCGATGAACTTCCCTTTGTGGGTAATCAGTCAGAATTCAAGATTTGGGGAGAGTAAAAATATAAAGTAGCTACTGGTTACTTTTCAAAACTAGTCAATCAGGGCCTCCCAGGATCACAGAGACTGCGTTCCTGCATTTCTTTACCAGGCACTGGATTCACTATGGCCTTCAGATCACTGACACTACTACCAAATCCAAATCTTCCTTTCCAAGAGCAGCTTTACGGAGAAAGGAGACTTCCCTCTCCGAATTGGCCATTGTGATACTGATGAGGAAAATAGCTCTTGGAATTCTTTTAATTCTGCAAGTCTGAAACTGACTTACATATTTATTTTATATATTTGAACATATTTTAAGCACTATAGCAACTTCTAAGAATAGAAGTAAGAGGGTAAAAAAATCTGGAGAAATGAACCAAAACTACAACATGCAAATTAGTCTGCCTTAGAATACATTTGCATATAATGTCCTGCAGTGGTGGTATATTTTACAAAGGGAATTAAAGCCATGAAATTAACATTTTAATGAAGCAGACAGACTATTGACGTCAGGACTACTCACTGACTGCGGGTTCCAGGTGGCCTAATAAGATGAAATGGAGTTTATAACTTCAGCTAGTCTAAGCTATGGCAATTTGGAGATTGTCACTGAATTTAAATTAGAAAACACTGCTGTGTGCAAACATGGTTAAGCTAGTAAGTAGTCTCTGCAAACCTTGGCACTATAAATGTTTAATTTAAACACACACACACACACACACACACACACACACACACACACACACACACTTGTTCTACAGCACGGTCTTCAAACCCGGGGGAAGTCAGTGCACTCTGAAAACATTATAGGCTGTATCTGCATAACAACTCCTAGTTGTGGTGGAGGTCCATGCCAGGTAAGAACTAAAAAAGGCCCTTGGAAGTTTCCTGGGTAACCTTCCACTTGCATGGACACTGAAAGGACACAGGGGGCAGCTTCTCCACTGTTCTTAGAACCTGAGGAAACTGCAGACTGCAATCTGTCCCCTATTTCCAGGCTCTTACTCTTTAGTTTGTCCTTAAAAGAAGAATATGATATTCTTCAAGTGGGTTGAGGCAGGGGTCAGTAAGATCACCTGTGTCTGAGGAGCTTATGCACTAAGAATAGTTTTTATTTCCTTTTCAGTAATGAAAAGAAATTCTCAAAAGTTTCAACTTCAACAAATAGAGTTTTATAAAGGCAAGGTCACTGTTTAGCGTTCCTATTATATAGGTAGGTAAATATTCACAGTGGAAATAAATAGCAATTGCATTTCTTTCTGTCCCACTAATCTTTTTTTCCCAGAAATTACAATTATCTCACTTTTCTCTCTGATGAATTTTCTAGAGACCTCTCATGTGTTCATTCCAAACCATCTACTAAGGGCACAAACCTCTTGCTACTTATTCAAACATCAGCTATCTATCTTATCACTTATCAGTGTCACCTTCTTGGGGGCAGTCTCATTCTCCTTGGAGCCTTCCCTGCTCTACTGAGTAGGGACCAGATCTGGCACCTGCTATCTGGGCTTTTTCTTGTTCCCACACTAAGGACTCCTCCCTGTAAATGCCCTTGCTCTCTAGCCAGCCTGCTGCTGTCTTCCCTCTGTTAATTATATAGCAGCATCACACTAAGAAAGTGTGAGGGATGTCACCCTGGGGTATTCTGACCTCTCACATGCTGCTTCTCTCAACTTGCTTAAGAATTCAGCTGTCTGTTCACTATGCTCAGAGTTCTTAGCCAAGCCCACCTTTTTTTTTTTAAGAAATTGAAGGATTTCTTCAATTTGAAAAATGTAATGCCACCCAACTTTTGCTTTTCTAGAGCTCATTATTTCTCACTTGTAGAAGCTCTGAGCCTTGTTAGTGTTGTAGAAATGGGTGGACACTGCACTTTCTCATAGACAACATTCCTTTATTGTATCATCCGGCCACCTAGAGCCTTTTACCCTTCATTCTTTGATACTTTGTTACTTATGGTTAGACTCAGCACTCAAAGACTGAGACGAGGACTGTTTGCTAATGAGTTTCCTCGGTTCTTTGTGTCGTACATTACCGCTAACTTTCTTCCATATTATTTGTCTCACTCTCCTTTAGAGATGAAGTGCTAAAACCCTGTGTACAGAGGAGGAAGAGGAAGCATGGAGCTAGCCCCGTTCTTTAATTGCAAACCGCATGGTGTGATCGGGTTTCCTTGGCCCTGAGACACAGTTCTTACTCATGCAGAGCATCTCTTTCTCTAAATTTCTATTTAGTCAGTTTTGATCTAGAGATTAGGAAACAGCACTTAAAGACCAAGCACTGCTTCAGGAGTGGCCCAGGTAGCGCCATGATGTTTTCACTCTCCAGCACCAGAATCACCTCCTTTTAGAGTTGCAAAGGCAAAGCCCACAGCCAGTGTGTGTGACACGGATACTGTGGGAATCAAGTGCTTCGTCCCTCTGTGGACACTCTTAATGGAAGGAGGCACACAAGCGATGACCGTGGAAAAGGCCAGCATGTGAACAGCTGCAGGTATGCCCGGGGAGAAGTGCGCAGTGACCAGAGCCGCCCTCGGCTCCAAGCTGCTTTACTCAAAGACAGAATTCCTATCTTTTAAGTTGCAATCCTTTGCACCCAGCACAGAATTTGACACTAAATGGTAAACAAAATCTAACTCCCTGAGGAGTTCGCAACTCTGCTGCTGGCAAGGTCTAGTAGCACACTACACAAAGTGGTTTAACAGTCCAGCTACTAACATCCAGGCCTGCTGCTGGCCAATGAAAAGATCTTACAGGTTCACTTGATGAGATCTACCTGCTATAGCCGATCACCTAAATTCTTGTGAAGCAAAAGCTACATAGGGGGCAGGGAAAGACCAGGTAACACGTTTTCTTTTGTTTTGAAAGTAAGTTTCATTTGTTTAGAGATTATTTTAAAATTTTATTTGTGTGTATGTGTTTATATAGAGATATGCCATGTGTATGGGTAGCCTTGAAGACCAGAAGAGGGCATTGGAATCTACTGGTGCTAGACTTAGGGCCCTTGTTAGTCATTAGTGCTCAGAAGGAAACTAGGTCCTCTGTAAGAGGAAGAAGTACTCTTTCTTTAACTGGTGGGCCATCCCTCCAGCACCCAGCAATTTCCTTAAAATGCCCATCCCAGCCCTTATTATTGACATTAATCCTAAGAGACCATTTTTGGAGTTATTGCTCAATCTGACCTAATCTCAACTATGTTTTTGTTTAAGTTTTAAAGCGTATATAGTTTAACAATCATTTTATTATATGCCAACAGCATGACTATGAAACACTTGAATCCAGTATTTATATCACTTTGTTGGTATGTCTCTGGCACTGTTTTAAAAACAGAAAGAAACTTTGCCAAATAACTTGAATGCTTTTGTTAATATGCATTGTTTCCTGCATCTGCTAACCTTGAAGTGTGACGCTCATACTGCTTAACTGGGATAAAGAATTTGTGCTGAGCTAGTCATGTTCTATAACAACAAAACTTCTATTGGTGCGGTTAGCCCCCTGGTACACCTACGTCTCCAGCCTTGATCCCAATGTTCAAAAGGAAGCACTGAACTCAAGAAGGCAGTGCTCTGCTCTGGTTGTCTCACCGCCCCAGCAATCAGGAGCACTCAGAGCCACTTGGTGTTGAAAAGCAGGCCAGAAATACTACACCAGCTCTCAGCGTGTAGCAAAGTAGTTGGAAAGGGACAGCATGCAACATTCAGACTTAGTATCCAAAAACTTAGGCTCTCTTTTGGGAAAGAATGCAGACCCATTATTTGAAGCCCTTGGTATAAATATCACTTTGACATAATAAACCTAACGCGTATGTTTTGTGTGTGTGTGTGTGTGTGTGTGTGTGTGTGTGTGTGTGTATTACTGTATCTATTAAGTTCAATAAAAGCAGCTGGGTACTGAAGGATACTGGTAAGAAATAAGGAGAAAAGGTCCATATAGAATTGGAAACCAGGGGAAACATTCTAGCTAGGAAGAGGCATAACCTATCCAGAAGGCACTGAGAACCCAAGCTGAGCAGAATGGAGATAAGACTCAAGTTTAGTGCTTGGCACTTACCTACACAAAATCAAGTCAGCATTGCAGCATGGACTGGTGGAGGCTCTACCCCTAGCTTATGAGCTATTGGCATCTAATGGCTGTATTTGTCTTAGGAAGGGTGGCGGAGTCAGGCTACCTATGCGCATGCAGAAAGCACTAAGTGGACAAGGTGGTTTATTAAAAGAAAGAAAAGGACAAGGTGGGAGGGACACGTGCTGGGGGTAGGGGAAGTGAATATGATTAAGATGCATTTATATCTATGAAACTGTCCAAGAATAAGTTAAAAATCAACAAACTGCTTTTGGTTTTGGTTTTTCGAGACAGGGTTTCTCTGTATTGTTTTGGAGGCTGTCCTGGAACTCGTTCTGGAGGCTAGGGTGGCCTTGAACTCATAGAGATCAGCCTGCCTCTGCCTCCCGAGTACTGGGATTAAAGGCGTGCGCCACCAACACCCAACCCAAATTGCTTTTGTTATATAGCCATGGAAATATCAAATCATGGTAACAAGAAGTAGCATGAACAGTGAATGTTATTCCTAAAGAAAACAAACTTGATTGTTCTTTAATTTATCTCCTATAATCTAGATTTTCAAATGTTGGGGTTTTTAGAAAATAGCCATGCGATAAATTTTTCAGATTGGTTGATTTTATCTATAAATACTGAGTTTTGAAGGGCTCTATGAACCTATGCTCCCTAAACCAGAATATACTAATATGTTTCATCTGATTTTAAATTATGAAAATCCTTTTACCTATAACATTAAATACCTGGGCCTAGGTGCTCATTAACTTGACTAAGGAGAAGCTATGTTTAATTTCACACTCCTCAAAGTATAGCTCGCTAAAGGAATGTGCTAGAAGTAGGCAGGGCAGAACAGACTCCTTTTAATGAACAGGTGGCTCTTGTTACTTGTAACAAATGTAATGACTGAATTTTTCTAAACAAATGCTACTAAAATGTCTGGAATGAAGTAAACAATCTTTTCTGTTTTATTCAATCTATTACTCTGCTGGGTAACTCTCCCCTTCATAAATGAATGATGCATTTCAGCTCAGTTCTAGAAACAATGTAATTCATTTTGAATTGAAAGAACCATATTAGAACTTTATATAATACAGTAACATAACTAAGGAAAAAGAAATGCTCTCTTATCAATTACTTTTTAGGACTCCATTCTGTCTTGTCATCCCATCAGTGTCTGTAACGCACATGCTGAGCTATGGGGACTGGAGAGGAAACTAGCGTCGACAGTGTGTGTCCACTCAGATACCAGTGGCAAGAGCCGTGATCACAAAGATAAACAACAACCCCTGTACCACTAATGGTCTGGTAGGAGAGAACACCTGTAGCCCAGACAAGTCTTGAACTTGTGATGCTCTTGGTTCAGCCTCAGCTGAGATTACAGACTGGTATTGGTACTGCCAGACCCCAGTGAAAGAAACTAAGAAAAGCATAAGCCAAACTCAATTTTCAAGGAGTATAGACAGACATTCATAAACTACTTGGGGCATTTCAGACAAAGTCAAGATAGTATGGTCCCTTTTTAATTGTTAGTGTCTGCCTGTCATAGCCTGTGAGCTCTATGCTAGTCAATGAGGCAGTCTATGATTGTATTCTTTTTTAAATCTGGGTACTTTCCTCTCTCTCTCTCTCTCTCTCTCTCTCTCTCTCTCTCTCTCTGTGTGTATGTGTGTGTGTGTGTGATGCTGGAGCTCAAACTCGAGACACTGAACAACAACACAAAATATCTCCTTTACCTTATCAGAACAATTCTAAATATACCATGTAGCTCAGCAGCTACAAACTGTTCTGAAACAGATAACAGGAGCAACTGTGCTGATGTGTTTAGGAATGACTTATATGGTCCAGGCACAGAGCTAAAGTCTTCATGCAGAAGTAACAGCCCTGACAATCCTGTGAGGCAAACATCTTCATTCTACAGACTCAATAGGGATCATTTAGTAAGCTAAATCACCAATTTTTCAATAGCTGTAATAGTTACATTTCCAAGATGAGTGACAGGAACTGGTCATTAAATTGCTTAATAAAAAAAACATTTAACTAATTTGTTTTTATTTTGCTTGGCAGAGGATGTGCCATAACACAAATGTGGAAATCAGAGAGAAACTTGCAGTTCCTTCCACCTGTATGAATTCCAGGGTTGGAAGTGGGGTCACCACACTTAGAGGCAAGTATTTCCTCCTGAGCCACCTCATGGACGGTTTCTACCGAGCCCTCAGCTGTGAGTGTAGCACTCACAAACATGTCAGTTTTCCAGTCTGCTTGAAGGTGGAGGACTGGAAAGAAAGCAGGAACATTTTCCGGACATTACACACTATTGCAGTGTTGATGTCATGAATCCTAAGTGGATTTTCTGGGTAGCATCTCGACAAGCAACAGGAAGCACATTAAGCCTTGGTTGGTGGTCACATGCTGGTTTATTAGCATTTACCTTTTAAAAATAAGCTATGTGGCACCATTAACTGTCCAGTGTGCTGCATACATGATCAACTACTTCAGCCTTCTGTGTGCTGGATACATTTTCATGTCTTGAAACTTTTACTGAGCTTTGCACAGTGAGATATCAGATACTGTGTCAAGTTTCCATCCCCAAGTAAATCTATTCTGCTTTTATATCCCACTCCTCTCATGAGCCCTCTGCTCTTGAGAAGTCCTAAGTACCACAGTCTTTCAAAGCAAGGGAATTTCATCAAGTACAACTTAGAGCCATCATCCATAAGGTAGAAACAGGATGAATCACATCTTGGATCCCACGTTTTATTACCAGGGGTGAAGGGCAAAATAGAATCCTGGTCTGTTTCTAAGTGTCTGTCAATGATGTTGAGACAAAATAAAAAAGACAAATGTTAGGGGAAGCAGGACCAAAGAAACTACAGAATTTCTGCATAAAGTCGACCCTTGTTGGACACAGTAGCATGCACTTGCAGTAAGAACTTGGCAGGCCAGGTAGAGGACACTGAGCTCCAGTCTGGACCACAAAGCCCACCTCAAATTAACATAAGCTTGTACTTCCTATGCTTTGATTCGCAGAGATAAAGCAAACACCATTAGGAATGAAACCTACCTCTTTGAACACACATTCTTGTTGTTGCTTTACTTACTTTAGAACGAGAAACCTGGTATCCTAAAGAGCCCCTCCCCACATCCTTAAATACTTTAGTTCAGGCACCTAACTTCAGATTTTAACATTAAATTTCTGTTGCTTTGCTCAACAAAGTATTCCTTGTGGTAACCCTGAAATCCAATGCGATTACCCAAGAATTTACTTTGGCAGCAATCTGGATGCTTTGGGAGATTTTGTCCAGAGTTCAAAGCCAAGGCAGCTCTAGGGAAGGATGACTGCAAGGCTCAGGGTTCTGTCTCCCCCAGGTGTGTAGAAGTCAGTCAGGGCAATGAGGCCAAGGTGATGAAGACACAGGCAAAGGCATAGTTGAAAAGATGGAATACAGGTTACAAGTGACACATGGAATAAGAGTGAAGAAAAACATATTTTAAAAAAAAGATTCAGTGGATAAATCAGAGGTGGGGTAAAAAAAAAACATCATAACATGGTAACTGTGGTGGTCTGAATGAGAATGGCCCCATAATGTTTGGTCCTAGTTGGTGGACTGCTTAGGAAGGATTAGGAGGTGTAGCCTTGTTGGAATAGATAGGCCATTGGAGGTTTCAAAAGCCCACACCAGGCCCAGTCCAATCTCTCTCTCTCCTCTCTCTCTCCTCTCTCCCTCTCTCCCTCTCTCCCTCTCTCCCTCTCTCCCTCCCTCCCTCCCTCCCTCCCTCCCTCCCTCCCTCCCTCCCTCCCTCCCTCCCTCCCTCCCTCCCTCTCTCTCTCTCTCTCTCTCTCTCTCTCTCTCCAGAGTCATGGTGTCTCTTCACAGCAATAGAACAGTAACCAAAATAAAAACTAAATAGTAACCTCTGGTTTGTAGTACATTATGGCATCAGTACCCTATTAGAAGCCAAAGTTGGCCGGGCGGTGGTGGTGCACGCCTTTAATTCAAGCACTTGGGAGGCAGAGGCAGGTGCATTTCTGTGAGTTCGAGGCCAGCCTGGTCTACATAGCTACACAGAGAAACCCTGTCTTGAAAAAATAAAACAAGCAAACAAAAAAAAAAAGAAATAAAGAAAAAAAAGCCAAAGTCAATGCTGCCTATGAAGAAAAGTAGACACAATAGTGTGTAACAAAGATAAACAGTGAACTGCCATCGTGTCAAGAATGCTAATGACGGCTAAGAGAACAACAATGAGATAGTCGTTGGGAAGTTATGTAGCTGTAGACAATCATATTTTCCAAGCTGACACTTAATGGTTATTAACCTAATAAGGAATTCCGACAAATTCCCTGTCAAGGGTCCAGTGCTCTTTCATGCAACTTGTGTTTCATTTTTGTTGGGCTTTTTTAACTAGAGAGAGCCATGTTTACTGATTACTTCTATGTGATAAACATACAACAAAACTGTTTTTTTAATGCAACTTGGCTGTAACAGGTTTATTGTATTTGTAATTTTCTTCAGATGATTTTTATTGAACACATTAGCACTGCTGTCCAGTGTATATGGCTGACGTTTGGGGTGGGTGAGTAGGTAAAAACAGGGAGAAAAGCAATAAAAACCGACCGTGATTTTTGTCCCAAAGATCTTAAGAAGATAAAAAGACTTCATAGCATAAGTAACTTGGAAGAGAGGCTCAGCTGTTGAAGACTAGCTGTAGACTCCTAATGGAACCCAGTGCACTAAAGGAGCTAGTGTGGAGGGTCCTCAGGAAACCAAATGGGGCTGCAAATATGGCTCTGTTGCAAAAGAACCCAGAGGTAAAGACAGATACTGTGGTACACATCTGTAACCCTGGCACTCCTACAGGGAGCTAGAGAGAGCAGAATTGCCTAGTAGCTTGTGGGCCAGCTAGCATGGAAACTGCAGTCCAGCAGGAGAAACAGGAGCAGCCCTACCTCAACAAGGTAGAAAATGAGGAAGGACTCCTGACTCCTAGAAGTTGTCCTCTGATCTCCACACGCTGTGGTACTGACGTACGTGGGTACACACACACACTATTAAAAAGAAAGTAAACAACTATCATTTGATCAAGGAATATTACTCCTGGGAATATACTGGAATGACTCTAAGTCAGTATAATAAGAAACACCTTTAAGTTCATGTTTTATGGAGGCACTATTCACAATAACCAAGTTATGGGATCTATCTAGGTAGCCATTAACAAGTGAAAATGTAAAGAAAAAAATGATATACACACAATCAAGTTTTATCACACCCCCAAAAGAATGAATCATGTCATCAACAAAAAAAGGATAAAACTGAAGATTACTGTATTAAAGAAAATAAACCAGACCCAGAGAGGTAAATACCATGATATGGTCCTCTCATGTGTCTGTGTGAAAGAGAATGACAGAAAGAAAGACATAGAGAAAGAAAAGTTTGAGAAGAAAGGGACCAGTGGGAGAGGGTAACAGGGATATGCACTTGATGAGGACCTGAGTTCAAATCCCCAGGACCCACATACAAAGGTAGTCATGGCAGCCAGCACAGTGCTGGGGCTGTATTGTAGGGCAGAGTGAAGAGGGTTGCTGAGCTTGCTGAGACTGGAGAGCAGCAATGCTTTCCCTTGCCTCTGGTGAGCTTCTTTTACCCATTTCCCATAAGAGCTACTTCAGCCTACCCACCCCACCACTGCCAGATCCCCTAACCTGATCTGTGTAGAGAACATAGCCAACAGCAAAGTATCCCTCTTTTCCCACCACCCAACCAAAATACGCTGAGGCTCAACCCCACTGGGAAAGCTTATCGCTATTCCTATTCCCTCCTCATTTCTCAGAGAACAGCTCTACCATTAATCCCTTTACTTGCAGTTTTGATGGGTGAATCTCAAGCTTTAAAAACACTACTCCCAAGCGATCCTCAGTGGGGCTTCCCTGCCGGTTACTCGAGCCCTTCTCTGTTTGTCAGCAAGCTCCGTTACACCTCCGCTTACAAGATTTCATTACACTCAGCTCTGGCTTCTGACGCCTCAGTCCCATGTAACCCATTCGCTAAGGTCACCAATGTATGATTGTTGTTGTACTCAAGGACTCTCAGAAGTTATGCCCAAGGATATTTCTGGCTCCTGAAAAGCAATTATCTGAAAGACATCACACAGAAGGCATACCCATTGTCTGTGTGTACCCAGCCATGCAATCAGAACCATTACTGTTGAAAAGATTGATTCGGATCAAATCAATGCTTACAGAGAGAGACATGACCATTTATAGAAAAGACAAGGTGGGTTTTTTTTTTATCTCCATCTATTTTGTAAAGATATAAATAAGGCATTTCTTCAGTGACTCTTTTCTAACATCTTTGGAATCAAGATGAATCATACTCTATTCCTACTACACATCATCATATGCTCTGTAAGTATCTCACGCATGGTTGAGGGAGATGTAAAAAAAATCATGAGGTATAACTGCTGAGTCTCCTGTAAATGGAACATAATTACTGCAAAAATCTGAAAACGGGGGAGGGCACTATTTTGGGATAATGGCAAAGATGACAAGGCCAACATCAAGTAGTAAATGCCTAGGATGGCAAGAAGGGACAACCTACTCACCAGTTCTGGGGTATCCACACTCAGAACTGCTACACCATTCCTCATACACTTTCTGCCTTGCCGGAAGTAGATTTCATGACAGTATAGACAGCTTTTGTAACTTAGCTGCTCTGCCTCTTTAAGAATATCTACCTGGGCTGCAGCCAGACCAGTCTCCACACAATATCTCACACTGAGGAACTGTGCCTTTCCAAATTTTCCATTCAAACCACAAGGAACTAATTCAACTTCTAATTCCCTAAATCATCTCTCTTGGTCTGCTTGTCATAACAGTCCTTCTCAGCTCAGCAAATTTGTGCATGTTGAGACTCGTGCATGCATGGGTGCACATGCGCACAAGCACCTGTGCTGTGGAGGCCAGAGTTCACTCTACCATTTAAGACGAGGTCTCTCCTTCAAGCTCATTAACTGGTCGGACAGCAAGGCCCAGGGACCCTCCTCTGTCTTTGCTTCCAGAGAGCTGGGGTACAAGCTTGTGCCTCAGTGCTCAGTCTTTTATGTGGGCACTGTGAAACCAAACTCGGGTCCTCATGTTTGCAAGTATTTTCCCAGCCCTCAACTTGGCAATCTGCATGTGGTTTCTGTAGGGAAAAGAAACTCACCCTGAGCAGAGCCAAAGAAACACACTTTGGCCCTCAACCAGAACTAAAGAAATGTACCCTGACCCTGAAACCACTACCAAAAGAACACACTTTGTCCCTGGAATCAGAGTCAGTGAAAGAAATGCACCCTGGCCCTAAAATTGGAGCCAACAGGCTAAAAAGGACCAGAGAAAGAAACACACTTTAGCCAATCTGAGCTTAGCACTAATATCTGACCAATCCCCACCCTGGAAGCCCTATATAAATATAAACCCTGTGTCTGTTCCCGCTACCTGGCTGTCTTCTGCCACTCTCCTGGGTTCTTCCCTCTCAATAAACCCCTTGGATGAGCTTTGGGTGAAGATCTTTTGCGGTGGCGGAGCAAGGCTGTAACACTTTTGCCAGGAAAACCTTCCCCTGGCAGAGCGGAGTTGTTACACTTAGCTCTCTGCTCTCCACAGTCTGGGAGCAGAGCTGAACTGTAGCAACTTCGCCCAAGAAATCTCCTGCGGAGCAAAACTGCTACATTGGGTAACATCCCCAGCTGGAAGACCCTGTCCTGCCTGAGCAGAGCCGATAGACTGGGGAAGCCTTTCCCTGAGGCAAGGCTGTAAGCTGCTACATTTACTACAACCTGTGGTAGTCCTTGGCTCCCGAGTTCCAGAATATTTGATCCATCTCAATCCGCCCAAAACGCTTACAGTTTCTGTAACACTGGGCCATACACTGCACTTTATACACTGATCATACAAAGTGCTGTTGTACTGCTGGAGCACACGCTTTCTAAATGTGTTCATCATAGATCTTTGTGCTGATGCTGTCACCAGCATACCCTGATCACATGATACTGACTACACGGCAAAGGCATTGAAGGGATGCCATTAAAATTAAATATAAAATTATATATTTACTGGGGCTGGAGAGGTGGCTCAGAGGTTAAGAGCACTGGTTGCTCTTCCAGAAGGTCCTGAGTTCAATTCCCAGCAACCACACGGTGGCTCACAACCATCTGCAATGGGATCTGGCATACATTCAAGCAAAACACTGTATACATAATAAATAAATCTTTAAAAATAAATGATATATTTACAGAGACTTTTTGCATATATACACCTTTGATCCAGACAAACTTTCTATAACAGGCTTCTCTTTCTCTGTACTCTACTCATCTTTCAAGTGAAGTCATAGTCCCAGTGTTTCCTGATTATTTCAGATCTTGCCAATGTCTATCCCTGAAATATTCAAATGAGCCTTCATTAAAAATAACAGGAATTGCTATAAGTGACTTACTAAGGAAACTAATAGTGACCAATACAATAAAGATGCTCTTTACAGATAAAGGTTTCTAATTACATGTAAAGACTTTTTAAATTGCATGTTGTATGTATGTATGAAGGTATGTATGTACATCTGTATATGTGCACATGCTCATGGAGAACAGAAGTCAGAATCCTTGGAGCTGTTAGGAGTTACCTGACATGGTTGTTAGGAACTGAACTCAGAGATCCTAACTTCTAAGCCAGCTCTCTAACATGTTTTAATTTCTGTAGCCAAAATTAAGTGGGAAACTTCCTTAAATTTAATATTATGAAGCCTATTGTGGACCTTAAGACACTGTTCTATGGAAACACGCATTTTATAACTCTGAAAAAAGTCATTCTTTTTAGGTACCTGGGTTACAGATCCAGGGTTGTTCCCAGGGACTCACAACAGGAATAGCAAGAAGTCCCTGTGTAGCTGTAAACCATGGTTGGGTTGCTAAGTCTTCTACAACAACGTCGAGGAACAGTCTGCAAAAGTTGAAGTAGTTTAGTGGCCATCTTTGACCAAGGAGTATGAACTATGAGAGCCTAGGAACCAGAGCGAACTGTCACTGTAAATCGTGAAGCCCTTGATGCAATGAGGAAAACAGGAAGACTGATTTCTAAGAAGGTCAGCGCTAAAGCTTGTGTTTGACTAACTCAACTTTCCTCAGCTTGGATAATGCCATGCCCTCCCTTCAAGCCCTAAGCACACACACTTCACTACTTGACTTTAGCACTTTGGACCATATTTCACTTATTTTATCTTCTGGTAAAAGCCATTTAAAATTCTATGAGGAAACAGGGATATGTTGTAAATAATTATGAATGAGGGATTTTTAAGCTTCTGTTCTCAAAAGTTCTGTTGAGTTTCTCTATGGGATCCCATATTACTGATGATATCACAATATTAACCCAAAGAACTGTGAGTGTGAGGAGACTAAATCACTTCAATAAAGTGGCTTTTAATCTACAAATAAAACAACACAATACAATTGCCTCAGATTTAATAACTAATAATTTTGTGACACTATCACACTGCCAAAGGCATGTTGTTTATAAGTATGTTAAACCACATAATACAGATTATTCTAAATATGATAAATGACTCTAGGAAATTAGAGGCAAACATTTATGTATTTACAAGAGGGAAGTATTTCACAGCCCACAAAAGTTTCTCTGAGCAAGAAAGACAATGTTCATGGTCACAAATGAAGCTCTGTAAGAGTTCCCTATATTAGAACGGCAATATAGAAATACAATAAATTCACATTGTATAATACATAAGATAGCCTAAGCAGAATGCAAGTGAATATTTATGCATTAGGTGTTGTGTTTCGTGGAGCTGTTATGGTTGACTTGAAAAGTAAAAGGCTGTGTACTTCTTTTGCATGTACAAACACACCATCAAGACTTGAAAGTGCTTTAGTATTATTCTATAATACTCCAAATAAGCTATGACTTTTTAATGCAAGAAAGTATACTATCTAGAAAAGGATAAAATCCACAAAGCAAAAAGAGAAAAACTGCAACCTTCATTTAGAAAGGAGGAAGGAAGGAAGGAAGGGAGGGAGGGAGGGAGGGAGGAAGGAAGGAAGGAAGGAAGGAAGGAAGGAAGGAAGGAAGGAAGGGTTTGACATATGTCCAGATTAACAACAAACAAGATAAACCTTTTTTGGACAAACCCAAAAAAGAAACACAGCATATTCACAATGAAGTTATGTACAAAACCAAAAGGCAGCCATAGCTCCTGTTAAGATGAATTCCTTGATTTAAGAGTTCAGTGAGTTTATTATATTCAGGCCAAAGTCTGACCTCACTGAGAAGAAACTTTCATGTAAACAGGAAGCTCGAGTATTGTTACACACACTTCAGATCCTTACCTGCAGCCCTCTTATGAGCCTTGTTTAAGCATGCACGCAGCTGCCACATGCAAGCTGCCAGTGTGACAGTCCAGCACCCCCTCTACTGGGCTTTCTTTTCTCCCTTTTGCCTTCAGAGGGAAAACTGGAGAACCTGTCAGTGTATGTAACAATGCTCTCATGGTCAGCGCACAGGACAAAAGTCATCACACAAGGGCAACACAAGTTTTACTTACAGATGTTTCTTCTTCCACAATTCTGAATTTTAAAATAAACATTTCATAAATGTCAGTAATAGCAATTTCCAGGGTTCTATCCTTAATATATACATCCTAATAGAACACTGATATGTGGGGATAGACAAGAGAGTTTTCTGTTTGTTTGTTTTTCCCGAGACAGGGTTTCTCTGTATTGTTTTGGAGGCTGTCCTGACAAAAGTTTTAAATGAGTAAAATGTATCAAGTATGAGATGCTCACTCATTTATAACAATGGCAGCTCTGCAACAACAGAGTACACTCTGGGAATCTTAGTTAGTGGTGCTATAAAGCAAGCAGGCCTTACGCTTCCATTATACCCACCTGCTCCTTGACATCTGGCCAATTTTAGGAAAACAGTATGTGACCAAGGACAAAAATCTCTCCCACTAAAGGTGAGTGGGACAGAGTGACACAAAGGGGCCTGACTGTCCCTGTGGCAACACCTCAGAACCAAAACTTGCTGACAGCAATTCTAACACTGCAAACATTAAGAACCTCATTCTCAATGTACAATGCAGGCTTGTTTGAAGACAGCCTGTGTAACAGACTACCAAGTATGATGAAAATAAACAATGAAGATTTTTTTAAAGACACATTTCTATAAAGATTTTTATATGACTTAATTCAATTAAAGTTACAAGAAACATGTTTCTGCATTTCTCTTCTAAAAGTATCCACAGTAATATGGGGTGTTCACTCTTTTGTCTGAAATAGTAGTTACTATCTGCATCCACCTCAAGTGGCCTTCCAGACCGCCACACGTCTGCCTTCACAACAGAGAAGTCCTGCTGCACGCCTACCTGCTTAGGGTTCAAGTTCTAGAAAGAAGGTGGCAGGCTACTACAGTTAGGTGAAAGATAATCTCTGCTCTGGAGATCTAGGTAGCACGGCCTTTGCTGTCCCTGTAGAGAGGTAGGATAAGACTGTACTAAAGCCACTATGTGATCAACTGTGTGGTGTGTTCCACTAGACAGAAAGCAGAAACAGGGAAAGGTCCTCAGAAACAGAAGAGACGGTTAAAGAACTGTAGGATTTAATATGGACAGAAGGAACCTGAGGAAAAATTCAAATACAAAAGGTGTGACTGACTGAGAATGATCAGGTGATTGAACGTCTGGCTCACACTGCATGAAGAGGCATTCAGATAGTGACTTTTCAAAAGCAGAATGCAGGGCCATCTCTTACAGACAGGCCCACCTCTTCCGTGTCCTTTGTGTTCCACAGAACTCAGCAGTTAAGAGCACGGGGTGCTTTTTCAGAAGACCTGGGTTCAATTCCCAGCACCCACAAAGTGGCTCACAAGCATCTGCAACTCCAGTTCTGGGGATCCAATGCCCTCTTTTAGCCTGGAAGGCACTGCACATGTCATGTAGTACAAATACACACACACAAGCAAAAACCCATACACATTAAAAATACACATAAAAAAGATGAAAAAGAAAGCGCCTTTCTTTCAATCATAAAAACCAGAATGGAACCATGTTAAGACTTGATGAAATAATATGAGAGTGCCATGTATCTTTAAATGCCTTTTTGAAAGATGCCTCACTCTCTAATTCTCACCTCATATGCTACCTTCCCAGTGTCTTGATGTCCCCAGGATACTTTTCCTTTTGCTTCTTAAGACAGTACATTAGAATTGTTTTCCAAACTCTACAGTCCTCAAGAAAGCAAGTGTCTAAGGACAATTTCTGAACAAACACACACATGTGATTATCGCAGAGTGCTTCACGAAGGCTGCCTGCTAGCGGTGTCTAGCGTGGATTAGCAAAGGGGAAGTCAGGGCAGGTGAGCCAGAAGGACAAGGACAGAGAGAGGGAAAAGCAGTGGTCCCAACACCAATGGGGATATAAGGGACATGGGAGAAGCTGGGTGTATCTGCAAGAGATGGTCCCAAGGCATTCTCAGGAGAATGAAGATCCAACAAAGAAAGTAAAAGATTTTTCAAAAACCTGGAGAAAATTTACACATCTGAGTCATCAGGCTAAGGAAATTTCTCCTAAGAAGCTAATCATGAGGTATTATTTGTAAAGACAGGAAAACTGAAATCTTGTTGAACAGTATTCTGGTAGAGCAGAATGCATATATTAACAAATGAGAAACATGTTGTAAACTGATTATTATAACTTTAAGAACAATTATATGACTGGACTCTAGTCTAGTTGGCTATGAGCACACGCTGAAGCAACAGAACCAGAAGAGAGGGTCTCTCAGAGGCAACTGCTGAAGGCTTTGGCTGATTTTCTTCTTTGTAACTAATTTTCCTACTTGTAATAAATGTTCTTTTTATAATAAAAATAAATACCTTCATTTTTTTAATAGAAAGAGGCCCTATACTGCAAACATCAAGTTATGAGCCATATCTGAGACTTAATGGCTAAGACAAGGAAAAGGATGGGGCCTGATTTGAAAGAACAGGCACTTCAAATATGATTTTGGGATTGATTGCAATTATTTATATTCTAGAAGAAATACAAAGCAAATACACAAAGGCAATCAAGGCATCTGGAATGAAAACTTATCTTTACAGTGTACTAGACATAATTGGTGTTATATTTTAAGATAGGAACATTCCATTTCAAATGTTCACTGATCTTTAGAGAAATAGAGATGGACTTGGTAAATAAAGATATTACACAAAACAAGTTACTATAATAATCCTACACACACACACACACACACACACACACACACACACACACACTTAAAACAAAATTTATAGTACACCCAAGGAGCTCAGAGTGAAATCTTTGATTGGAGGGTTGCTACAGGGACAAATTTTATAGTATTTGCAGCAGAAAAACTGTGAACTTACTATCTTGAGAAGTGCATGAAACAAACTTAATTTCAAATTAGGATCTTTCTACTCAGCCACACGAGCCCAGACAAGTCTCTGAAGGAAGCCTGTCTGTACAGGTATGGTACATGACTCAGTTGGGAGAATTAGGTGGCATGTATGACAGAGGGTTGGGAGGTTAGGGACTATAAACCCAGGATGGCACCACCAGCAGGTCTGGGCCTGAAGCTAAGTGTCCACATTTGTAAAAGGCATCACGAATGATTCTACTACATAGGCAAGGTAAGGGAGAACATGTATGACTCTTTGCCTGGAACATGATGGGCATCTGCTAATGGCAGGTGGATGATTGATTTATATATATATATATATGTGTGTGTGTGTGTGTGTATATATATATAAATCACGAAGGCTGTCATAACCTGGCTCACTAAGAAGATAAAGACAGGATCTGTCCACATTGCAAAGCTCTTTTTTTTTTTTCTTTTATTTGGGCATGGGTGGGTGGGAGGGTTTCAAAACAGGATTTCTCTGTGGCTTTGGAGGCTGTCCTGTAACTAACTCTTGTACACCAGGCTGGTCTCAAACTCACAGAGATCCTCCTGCATCCGCCTCCTAGTGCTGGGATTAAAGGTATGTGCCACCACCACCGCCCAGCCTTTTTTTTTTTTTTTCCTTTGTTTTTGTTTTTGCTGTAGATGGGAGTTAAAATGAACAGAGAAAAGAGAAGTGCCATTTACAACATGTAAATCACCAAGTCACTTAAGTGGCCTGTGTGCTCCACCCCACTGATCAATACATAATCTCCTCTTAGGTGTCGTAGCACATATGTAGCACGATCAACAGACAGGACTTGCTCCTTATAACAGGACCACGAAGAAAAGTCAGATGCTAATCTACAAAGGTATCTGCAAATGTGGGGAAGTGGAATAGGTCTCAGAAAATATTTTGTAAATGTCAAAGGTCCAGTGTATAATCACATTTTTTAACATAACGGAAAGGTCTTGGCATATTTATAAATGGTTCTCAGCAATTAAGAAAAGTGCCATGAAAGGTCAGGGTACATGGTATTTAATGCCCTCAATATTTCAATTGTTTGTGTGCCTGCCTATCTTCCTCGCCATCTTTCACATGCTGCTGAGAAGCGAGGCTGAAATTCCACCCCGGAGAGGCTCGCCGACTAAAATAGAGTGTTTGCTGTGCAGGGTGGTGACCTATGCTGGCTTCGTTCCTTCCCTATATAAAGCCACTGCAGCAGCAGGCTGTCAGCAGGTAGGTGTAATCAAGCCTCAGGTTCAAGAAGTTAAAGCCCCACAAGGTTGCTGACGCTTGAGCGCCTATGAGTACGCTGCCAGCAAAGAAGGGCTACAAACCAACACCTGAGAGCCAGACACAGGTCCAACAGATATCAAATATGCATAAATTCAAGGTTCAAAGTTGGTAATTCTCTTTTCCTGAACAAATCGAAAGGCTCCATTCAAACCAACACCTGAGAGCCAGACACAGGTCCAACAGATATCAAATATGCATAAATTCAAGGTTCAAAGTTGGTAATTCTCTTTTCCTGAACAAATCGAAAGGCTCCATTCAAACCAACACCTGAGAGCCAGACACAGGTCCAACAGATATCAAATATGCATAAATTCAAGGTTCAAAGTTGGTAATTCTCTTTTCCTGAACAAATCGAAAGGCTCCATTCAAACCAACACCTGAGAGCCAGACACAGGTCCAACAGATATCAAATATGCATAAATTCAAGGTTCAAAGTTGGTAATTCTCTTTTCCTGAACAAATCGAAAGGCTCCATTCAAGGGTGCTAATCCAAATTACCCGGTAGGAGTTTCCTTTTTCGTTAGTGCTTAGCTCACTGCCATCCAGGTTCATGGAAAGGCTATATCCTCCATTTCTTCCTATGGAGACTTTATGCATATGAACTAAGTATAAACAGAAATTCAGATTTAATTTTTAAAAAGAAATGACTGATTTCAAACCTAAAACTTAAACATACCTACATGATCATTTGGAGTCTTAATAGATAAGCCAATTTGTTTGGTGACTCAAACTATTAATAGACTAAAGTTATGACTCTGAGGTATTACATTTTTAAACAGTCAGGGCTCCAAACAGCATTTAAAGTACTGACTGTCATTCAACAAGCTGTCCTCAGGTCCCTCAGGCTAATGTCTTGCAGGGTGACTGCTGGGTCCACACTGGCCCTGCCTCACCCTTTCTTGTACTTCCTCATCCACAAATGCTCTTCCTGCCTATCCAGCTCACAGTCTCCAGTGTTCAAGGGAAACTCAGCTTCTTACAGGAGCCGCACATCAATATTCAGCACCACCAGACCCTCTTAAATGAGCACTCTGTACTATTTGGCATAATATTCGCATAAAACTTAGCACTTAACATACATGTTAATTTAGACATTTGTCACTGTATACCATTTGTATGTCTATCCATTAAGACTATAAACTTCTTGAAGACTAAGTCCTATCTCAAACTGGATCATACTTTTAAAAAAATGTTTACATCTGCTTCCCTTGCTCAGTCAGGCAAGGCTTATTTCAGGTTGTTTCAACAGAACTCAGTGGTTTCAAATGAACACACCTGTGCCTCCTACTGTTGGACATGATTATTACAACTGCACCATCTATGACAAAATTATAATGGTTGGACCAAATCATTACTTGTTGAAATCAAAGAAAAATTATAAATCACCAAAGATTATAATGAATAGTGTTTGGAGGCAATGGTTTCAAGGCTTAAGATTACATTATACATTTTATTATAAATAATATTAAAACAAAAATGAAGTCTTTTCCCTCTAAATTGGTAACTATTTTTTGAGTTTGATTATTTCAGTATTTACAAAAAAAGGATCATATATTGAAAAGTTGTGTGTTTAGGAGCCCATATGAATCACCCATAACAGATACCTACCAGTATGACATACAGCATCCTAAAAAGCGTGCTAGAGTACTACTTTGTATTACTTTTGGAGACTTTTTTTAAAAGACTCAACACAACTAAAGCTGATTATCTTCATTTGCCGGGCAATTCCACATCCTCAAAAAAGGAATAGTCTAGCAAGACTATAAAGCAAGTACACAGATGGTAAAAATTAAGGCACTCAAAGCAAGCTGCAATTACTATTACAGAAACAACCTACTTGTAAAGCATTACATAATTAGTGTTACATTTTTTGAGTTGAGTTTTCCAGTGTTCTCAGTCGTGGTAAAACAGACTCTTAAGAGAGACATGGGATCCCTTCTTGCTCCCCCTCTCGTCGTGCTCAGTAATGCCTGCTCTGGCTTTACCCTTAACTCCTGATGTTCTGAACTCATGTTTGCCTGCCCCTGCTGTCCATGAAATAAGACAGCTGCAACACTAAACTCAGCTGCAGGCAGAAGCATGAGGATTACACTTTATGGTGATTTGTTTTAATGTGCAGCCTTTAGGGTTCTATTGGGTCACTAATTATAAGACCATTTGTTGTAACAACAAGCTTTCTTTTCACAGTGCTCTGTCAAAAGCAGATGTCCACAGCCTGAAGACCAGAAAGCTGTGCTGGGCCACCTTTTGAGTCTTCTAGTCTTTTCTAAAGTCATACCCTGGACGCGGTGCCTCTAAGATCCTCTTCACTGCTGCGCCTTGGTCAGACCTCACTCTATTCACTTGAACCCCATCTCCTCCCAAGGAGTCAATCTGTCCTCAGCCCTGCAGGCAGTGTGTGTCTCCTTAGTCTGCGCCTGCCCCTCTGCCACTCACCTCACACACATCCCAGCTCCTGCCTGGGACAGTTTCCTTCCATTAGCTGGCCACCCTTTTGCCCTTCTTTTAGATCCTCTCTTAAAACCATCCAGCTCACTCAGATTACGACAGTGTTCTGTGGTCTGCAGACTAACTACAATTATACTCTAAAGGAAGGAGCATATACTTCTCTGTTCAACACTAGTCCAGTAGCTGGTAACTTTTCACCTTGCTGTTTGCCCTTGTTTTGTGTGATAATGAAAACTGCTCTGGAGGCTTGTGAGGAGGAAGTGAACTCAGACATTGAAAGTATTTAGCACAATGCCTTATACTTGTAAATACTCAATGTCAGGGCTATTACTATTCTAACAAGCATCAGCACGTTTCTCCTTTCTTAGTACAGGTTTCTAGTCCACAGTTCTAAATCAAATAAACAGAATCATTGCCTGGTTTTCTAACCAAGGCAAATGAGATCATCTGAATCTCTGACTCTCTCTTTTTTTTTAATGATATATATAGAATGTGAAGAGGGGAGTCAGTCATTAATTCTGCCAGGAAAAATGACTACATGTGGTTACTGACTAGCGCTCTGAGTGACAACCAAGCAACATACATTTCTCAAAGAGTACAGTGAAGTTATCAGGTTGTTAGATTTCAGAACAGAGAACATAACAAATGGACTCTGATCAACTATAAAAGAACCTCCTCATTATCTCTTCTGTATTAAGGATGATCTTTAAGTAAAAGGTATGTCCCAAAGTCATCTTCTATTAACTGAGAAATACAATGTGTTTCCTGAAGACACACATACTTTTAAAGAAGTCCCTAGATACATACAATAGAAGCCGTATTGTCAAAGTTAGAAGCTGAAGTGGTGTCTAACACCAGAGATGAGAGAGACAAGAGAAGCACGCAAGAGTGAGCATACCACCTGTCTGCCTTTGCCCCACTTCCACAGACATGAAGAACCCCACCCTTCATGAGCTTCTCCATGCCGACAGGCAAGGCACACAGTGTCCACTGGCAGGGTTTAAGTCAAGACCACAAGTCCACATCATGTTTGTTATGATCACAGAATTTCAAAAATAAACCAAACTGACCATGAGCAGTTTTGGTTTTACCATCCAATGTGATTTTGGACCACAGTACTTGATGTAAAGAAGCTTTGTTTTAGCATACTATCCTGTATATTTTGAAGCACATCAGATTCTAAAAGAACAGTGATGCCATTTAGGGAAAGAAGTGGACCTTCTCTTTACACGGTGTTTCAAGGCCTTTCATGTTATGCACAGACAATTTTATGGCATATAGCATTTAGAAGAAGACAGTGATGATTAGTCATAGGTCAGCACTGTCCTAATATGGCTCAGTAGATGTCAGAGAACTGCATATAAAGCTCAGAAGTCTGTATCACATTTACCTTAAACACACATTTTAAGATTAGCACTTACCTTCTCTTAGACGGTCCACCACAAAAGTAAAGCCAGTAGTTCTTGGATGTAAGACATATTCATATTTTTGAAGCCCATTCTTCTCAGCAAAATCATTACTCCGAGCCTTGTTATTTTCTAAACAAAATAATAGACTGTTAGAAGCCATAAAGTAAAAGAAGACAGTGAGGTAAGGAAAAACAGGAAGAATTCCTTGGATTAAAAATACCACCCGGAGTGGTGGGCACAACCTTCAATCCTGGAAATCAGGAGGCAGAGGCAGGCAGATCTTCAGGAGTTCAAGACCACTTTAGTCTACATAATGAATAGGGAGACTTTGCCTGCCCCCCCATAAGACACATATTCCATTGTGTGCTGTCTGTAACATTTTGAGTATGTGAGTACTGTATCCTCGTCTGTGCAGTGCTCAAGGAGACCGGAAGAGGACATCAGATTCCTTAGAACTGGAGTTACAGACGGATATGAGCAGCCATGTCGATGCTGGAAACCAAACCAGGTTCTCTACAAAAGTATTAAATGCTCTTAACCACTGAGCCATTTCTTCAGTCCCAAATGCAAATATTTGCAATAATCCCTTACAATCTACTGGTATGTGTGTGGATATATCTAAATGTATGTTATGAACAGAGCCTTAGTAAGTTCTCTTAAATTTATATCCCAAATGTTAAATTTAGAAGACTTCATGAAAGCCAATATATGATGAAAATTGATATAAAAAACAAAACACTAATAAGCTAAAATTTTCATTAAAGATAATCCTTATGTGAGGTGAGGATATAATTCAGTGATAGCGAACTTGTCTACCATGTGCAAGGCCCTAGGTTCAATCCCCAGCACCACCAATAATAACAAAATTCTTAAATAATGAAGTTCAAATATAATATAAAATGCTAATAAAACTGAAAATTAACAAAAGACAAGGATCTAGACATCAGAAGAAATAACCAGCAATCAAATATATCAGATCAACATTTTCGTTAACCCAATAATTTAGGCTTTCAAAGTAAAGTGAAATATCTGTCTTGCTCAAGCAGAGTGGCTAATATTACTAACCAAAACCACTGCACAACAAAATAAGCACATGATTAGCACATCATGTACAAACATCTGAACATGGTTTGGCTGCATATCGTTACAGAGACAAGTATATGTTCCAATTGTTGGCAATAACTTCTTTTTCCATTCCATGAGGTCACTTTACAAATTCCAAGAAGACACAAACTCATCATTCAGCAAATACAATTGGAAAATCAAGTGTTCAAAAATTTGGCCTTGACTGGAGATCATGAAACACCTTCTGATGACAGCGTCGTTAGGACCTGTAGCTCAGCTCTATTTGGAAACTTATAGACAAGTGTGAGGAGAATAGCTACATAAGCACAACTTTCCTAGGAGTAAATTGCTGAGTTGTCTAGCCCTGCAGTGACCACAGATGCACCCCCAACACAATATCCAGCAGACACTCTCATGGAAGGCATTGTGTCATTTCTGACAGAGGCACTGAGTCAGCAACTAAAGGGAAAGGCCTTGGACATGAAAACCGGGATGCTCATCCCCTCCAGTCTGTGAATATCCTGGGTACAGGGTGATACAACAGAGCTTCTGTGACAGCTAGCTGACAGACCTCAGCTGGGGTTAGGGCACCAGAGTCACCAGAGAGATAAACAGTCTCTTTTCCAGTTGTTGGTGACTCTGGAGATTCTCGGGCATAACTGAATTCTGTTGCAGATGTGAATGCAAACACATTCTGAGAAGTTGGAAATAATCAGACAAATTAGTGTGGCAATGTTCTCTTCCCTCTCCTTCATCTACCCATTCCCAGGCCATCATTATTGGTAACTGTACTGGCATCCCATTTTCCAACCGCAGCCTCCTGTCAGCTCACTCCCCCCAACTTTCCCACTCCAGCACGGCTTCCACACACCCACAGGACTGCTGGCCACTCTGATCTTCTCAAGTCACCCGGGCATGTTCCAACCTCAGGCCTGTGCAGCTGTTGTTCAATTACCCAGAAGGCCCCCTGCTGCAGATGCAGTCTTCTGCCTTGTACATACGGCCCCTCCTTACACAGAAACTGAATGCGGAGGCTTGCCCGGACCCTTGCAGACTAGCGCCCTGCTCCCTGCCTTTGCTCTCCATCTACCCACCCTGCTTTATTTTTCTACACAAACTCTTATGACATTTGTATATATTATTAGATTATTCCTCATCTAACATTAGATCTGAAGAAGGGAATTAATTTTGTATACAATGTTTCAGACACTAGGATATTTACTAAAGAAAATTTATGTGTAAGAGTATCAAATTGTATGTAATATCATTGTTAAAACTAGAAATGGCTTTCCTTTCCAGCTCAGGAAAATGGAACTAATAATTAGACCCTAACCACTGTGATAGCTAATTTTGCGTAAACCTGACAACTTGTCACAACCTAGAAGCACCTGCAAAGTCTTAATGAGGAATTATCTAGATCAGTGGGCATGTCAGGGGGACTGTCACTGAAGAGGGGTTTTTGAACAAGCAAGGATACACTATTCTCTCCCTGCTCTGACTGTGGGTGTAGCTGGCTGTCTGAAGTTCCTGCCCTGACTTCCACACAGTGATAAACTGTGGCCTGCAACTGAGAGCTGGTATAAACCCTTTTCGCCCCTAAGCTGCTTTCAGTAGAGTATTTATCATAACAGAAACAAAACTAGGACAGTATAAACATTTATTCTAGAGGCTTCGGTGAAGGTGTTTTTCAGATAGGATTAGAAATTCAATCAGTAGAGTAGTAAGGCAGATTACTTACTCCACAATGCAATAGGTCTCGTGTAAATCAACAGTCTTAGAAACAAGGGTATCCACCTGCCCTACAAGGAAGAAGACTTCCACTGAAGATCACCTTTAGTCTTCAGCTGCTCCTCCTCCTCCCTCTACCACTAGCCTGCTCTGAGCTTGCCAAGTCAACCACTCCCTTAGACCAAACCTTAACTTCTACTCAAGCATATCTTGATAGACCTTTGTTTAGAGACCCTGATATACAATATAAAACCTAAAACCACCCAATCTCCTCAAAGGGCAAACCATGCGAAAGATTACAATATTAAGAGAGAACTGAAACAAAGAAATGCAAGGTCTGTGATGGGAGATGTCCTTCTGTATGCTGTGAATATTATGTTTCGCTTATTGGTTGATGAATAAAGCTGTTTCCGACAATGGACAGGCAGGATGTAGCCAGGTAAGAAGTATAGGCCAGACTACCAAACAAGGAGAATGTTGGGAGGAGGAACACAGGAAGTCGAGAGAGAGATGAAATGTAGCTGCCGAGGGAGCAAGAGGTTCAGGCATCACCAGTAAGCCAAGATCATGTAGAGATGCGGAGATACACAGATGAATAGAAATGGGTTAATAATTAAGAGAGAGCTAGCCAATAAGAACCCTGAGCCATCTGCCAAACAGTTTATAATTAATATAAGCCTCTGTGTGTCTACTTGGGATTTATCGGCCACAGGACCCAGTGGGACAGAAACTTCCATCAAAAGGTCTGTCTGCCAGTTTTAAGGTTAACAGGAGCTGGTATGCACATACACATATTGCTAAGAATGTGTGCATATCCATGTGTATCTATGACAAAATAATGGCCTAAATGGACCAAAATTTCAAATTGTGTTCATTCATGGGCTGTGGGAGTACAACAACCTTTGGGTATACTTCTGTGTTTTAAAATTTCCCAATATATAGTTTCTCTTAACAAAAAGTTATAACCAATTATAGTATATGAACCAGAATGTATATAAAGTAACAGTGAGACACATTAATCTAAAAATACGCAAGCAAACTAGTTTGAGAATTTAAAGTGAAATATAAAATGATGTAATAGGGTTTTTAAAAATCCAAATTTAAAGTTGAACTCTAATAACTAAAAAATACTTTTAAATTAAATAATTTTTTATAAATTAGAAATACTTTTGTTAACTCATTAAAAACAAGGAAGGAAGGAAGGAAGGAAGGAAGGAAGGAAGGAAGGAAGGAAGGATGTAATTTCCCCAACTCAATTAAAAGTATTTAAAATTTTTTCCATGACTGGTCTACTTTCTCTATATGACAAACACGGCTTTTGCAAGCTGGCCCCAAGATGTACACACCATTTTATCTATAAAAACATCCTGCAGAGCTGGGAATACAACTCTAGTAGTAGAGCACTTACCTGCTCTGAGTGAGGCTGTCCTTGAACTCTGATCTGCCTGCCTCTGTCTCTTGAATAGTGGCATGCACCACCACCACCCAACATAAAATTTTCTCTTCTTACTGGACCAGGACCTCCTAACAGTCTACCACTGAGCCTTACTCACAGCCACCATTTTACTCTTTGAGACACTGACTCACTGAATTTCTCGGGCTGGTCTTAAACTTGTGATCTGCCTGCATTGCTTTCCTGAATAGCTGGACCTTTAGGATCGTATCACCATGTCTAGCTTGGGTACCATTACTTACCTCAGTGACCTTGGAGTCATCCATTAATTTTGTTGATATTCACATCCTCATGTTAGGAATAAGATTTAACTAGTGGCTTCTAAGTTTTTAAATTCTGTGACCCAAACCCAGACTGCCTCACCTGTGAGGTCAGTTCCTTCTGGAAAGATGAGAAGTTGTAGTGGTTCATGGATGTCACAAAAATAATCAATCATATCTTCAAAATGGCTCTTATCATCCTTCCACTTCCTATGAATGAAGATAAAGGCAGCAGCTTGCATGGCCCAGCCTAGGGAAAATTTAAAAAGCATTTGTATGAACTTCAAAAGCAATTATCCACATCATACTAAATACAACTTTCAGGTCTTCAAGTTTTTACTATATTTACTATCATAAGCATTCTATAATATGCCATAAATTTAGCACTAATCTTGGATTAAACAGATAACACATAAACCACAGTATTTTTTTAAAGGAATTTGGTGATCCTGGGGTTTGCAAAATTCTTTAAAATTTCCATTAAGCCACAGGTTGCCACTATAATCTCAAGGCACTATTGTTTACCAAGTAGTAAAAAAGAACTTTCCCAGGTCATAGAAGAATTCTCTAATATTTCATTTCTGTACTCTCAAACTTAATGCAAATGCTATTTTCAACAGAGTTTACTTAAGAAGATTCTAGAATGTTACTAAGCACATCCCTTGGAGTGTGTATGTGGTCACACTTCCTATCTCGGAGGCAGATGCACCTTATTACTGAAAAGGCAGTCTTTATAAGCCCAGCTGTAAGATGCCTGCCCATCCTTTCTTGGCCACCCTTCCCTGACTATAGCCTCCTGAGCTTCTGTGAGAGATGCCTGACTCAGGACAGTCTATGCAGTCTAAGAAGATCACAAAGCACAAAATGCTTGGGTCCCACATAGTAACTCTGTAGGTCAACCAGATGTCCATCCTATCTTAAAACGTTTACCTAGGACCATGGGAAAGTAAACCATGTGAAGCAAAGGCAGTTAGGCCATAAAGACAGCGTGTGTAGTGAAGGCCCAAAGCTTTTGCTGCTTAGCCAATCACAGCTACTTCTAATTCCTAACAAAGCACTTTGGTTTCAAATCTTGCCAGTCTATGTGTGGGTCCATCTCCACAGTGGCCACGAGAGTCTTCCTCTCTAACTCTCACACAGTAACTACAATACTCATCTCAGCAGCTAGGGATGATGGGTAATGCCTTGCAAACATGCAATACTGTTCTAGAATACAGATATGCCATGGTTACCTACTCCCTCATAATCTAGGCTAAGACCAATCTGAGAATCTCTTACCTCTAATAGAAATCTACTCTGAGCGTATTTATTAGGGGTAAGCTTTCCTGACATTTTTCATGTTTTCCTGTTATACTTCTTGGTGACCTCCTTTTCCCATATTTTCCTGTCCTTAGTTGAAATTAACAATTTTTTTGTTCCTTCCCTTGTTCTCTAAAATCCAGGCTTTCCTAGAACCCAGCCATCCCATTTGTCCACGCACCCTATCAATAGGTATTTCTGTCTAACGATGTCAAGGAGCATTAGGTACTACGGGGACAGTATGGCCGCCACTAGGACAGTCCTGCCCAAAGCATGAAGCAGGGACTTCCTACCCATCGGCAGACAGTGAGCTGACTTCAGCTCAACCGGCTTGGAGACAGAGCGCCCACTTCATTCCTTTGCTTTTCCACCCGTCTATATTTGGTGAGACTGTTGAGCCACGCAACTCCGTCAACTGAGTTCAACCATTAATCTCCACCACCCAAAACAGCTCTTAATTCTACCACTGTGTAAACAGGAAGAGTGCAGTTTAAATTTAAGTTAAATTTTTAAAAAGTAAAGCAATGCCACAAATGTATGCTTCTTACCACCACCCTTCTTACAGGATTTACAAGAATCACTCGACTGCTCCAAAGACTGTTTACATTTCTATCACATTCCTAAACTTGACAGAAATGTTTTTAATATGTAGACTTGACCCCAAGTTTGCTGACCTCTTTGCTTGTGCCCTTCTGTTAGTCCTTTCTTTTGAAAATTGTTTCTGTCCTCACATTCCTGAAATGTATTTTTGGTTCTTAACTTTGGGAGCTGGTTTGGCTAAAAATAGAATTGAGGTTCCAAATCACTGTTTCCTCGGAATTTCAGAGCATTTCCCACAGCCCTCTATCCCTCAGTGCAGCCAGTGCGGCTAGCATCCAGGAGGAAGCCAAACCCAAGCTCATCCATGTAATACCCTACCAACCCAACCCACGCCCCCAGCTTTTATGAGTTTTCTTTTTTGTCCTAATAACTGAGCTTATTTCAATAATCATATTGTTTTGAATATTTGCCAATGGTTTCCACACCAGCTCTTTCATGAAAAAATATAGTGTAATTATAAAAATAATGTTTGGTGAATACTAGCAACATGCTCAGCACTATCCTGAGCACTTCATTTCATTAATTCTTAAGTCAATGATGAATCAGGTAACAGTTACACTCTACTGCATAGATGATGTACTCTGAAATGCCTCTCACTATGTAGCCCAAGCCTGGGCTAGCTTCAAACTCAACTTTGTAGCTCAGGCTGGCCTTGAACTCACAACAACCTATCTTCCAGCATGCTATTTATCCTTACTTTGTTGGTTTGAAATCACAGCATCAAATGTCTTAAATTAGTGTGAAGGGGCTAGAAGAGAAGGCTCAGTGGATAAGAAAACAAACGTACTGCTCCCTCAGAGGACCCAACTTTTGTTCTCAGCATCCATGTTGGATAATTAGTGACCATTCATAACTCCAACTCCAAAAGATCTGACAACCCTAGGTGTCCAGAGGCATCTGTACTCACGAGCCCACATTTAGACACAGAGACAGACACACATAACTTTAAATAAATCTTTATAAAATTACTGGAAGGGTATATTCTAAACAGCTTGCCTCCAACAAGTACTTGAATTTCTTTAAGTATATTATGTATAACATATAGGTTCGGAGAACTACAATTCCTATTAAAATTCAACTGTATAAAACAGTCAACTCTTCAAAGCTGCAGTTTCTACAAATGTTTATTTATACTGTGTTAATATTTGTAAAGAACGTTCTGGGGCTGTCAAGAGACAGCTCCAAAACTGCAGCCTGATGTCCTGAGTTCAACCCCAAGACCTCCCATGGTAGGAGAGAACTGACTGTCGCAGCTGTCCTCTGACCCGCAATGTTCACAATGGCGTCCCATGCGCACACATAAGTAAGTGTGAGGAAAAGAGCAGCTGCACTGCCAGCCTCTCTCTCACTACAGTCCTTCCCTGGAGTCTGTCATTTTCCCTTCCACGTATATGACACCAGTGTTTCCAAATCTCTTTCACGTAAAAACTGTCTCATCTTTTTCATGCTTTTCCATGCTTTGTCCTCACCTGGATTTCTATAGAAAGAATGTATAGCCTTGGTTAGTCCCACTCCTGCCATCTTTTGGATAAAACCCCAGTCACAGCATCAGCACCAATTACCTCTCAAGGAAAGGTGAGAACCCCCTGGGTACTCTGTGACCCACCGCAGTCCATAGTCTATAATTCAGCTTTGTTCTTCCCTACATTCCTTTTCATAAAGATGTAGAATTTGCTAGAGAAAAAAACTGTTTATTTGAGTGCATCTTTTTGTTTTGTTTTTCATTTCTCTGTGTAGACCTGGCTGTCCTGAAACTCCCTCTATAGGGCCGCCAACTCAAGAGACCCACCTGCTTCTGTTTCCCAAGTGCTGGGATTAAAGGTATGCACCACCACCACCTGGCTCAACTGAATGTATTTTTAACTTAATACATTCACATTCTTTCTTAATAAGTATACTTAAGTGCCATTACTTTTTCTTTCATACAGATGGCATACAGTTAAGGAATCATAAAAACATCTGCATTACTCATCAGCTACTCTCAGAATTGCCCCTTGGTGATAGCTCAGGCATCATCATCCCTGTCTGTATATCTGCTAATGTAATATGGTACCTTGTGCAGCACTATGTACAAGACAACAGAAACCAAAGTAGCTAGACAACTGTTCCCTTCGACAGTATTCTCAATCCTGATTAGAGGATATGGATGAAACCAAGAATGCTACCCAAAGGCCTCTAACTAACTGAGAATGAATAATAAGAGCAGATGCAGATTGTAGGTGAAAACACTACCACAAAGATACGAGAAGCAGTATTGACTGGATGCCTGTGTGCCTGTGTGCCTGTGTGCCTGTGTGCGAGAGTAGCTATACAAATAAATCCAGAAACTAATTAACAAGCAGTCACAGTTCCCAGAATGCCAACCTCAGTTAAGACACTAGTGTCATATAGACAAAGTCAGGGAAGCGCCATCTTCCTGGAACTTATGTAAAAACTGGAGTAATGTTCTCCACCCGCCTCCTGAGAGGATCCATTTCCACAAAGCCTCTGGCTTTCCAAAATAGCTTGAGTGGACACAGGCCATTAATTTATGACCTTTTCCTTCAAGAATTCTGTTGCAGTATGCCTGTGTTATTAGGCTTCACAGATGCCTGTGCTCAAACAAAAGGCAAGGCATAAAACACAAGCTTAGCAAGTAAATGATCTCCTAAAGCAAACATTCTAAAACACAATTCCAAACTTAAACCACAAAATTGAAAACAAAACCCCCACCAAAAAAAAAAGCATGCATTCTCATTGCACTGCATTCAACATGAGTAGAGATTACCCCAGAAACTATCCCATTTACCCCATTTCCTGGCATACTCTCTGAGCCCTTGTTTGACAGTTGTAGGCAACAAGAGGCTTCTCATTTGTGGTACAATTTAGGGAATCTAGTCTAAGACAGGCCAATAGTTTTTCATCCTTTAGATTTGAAATGACCATTTTCTAGATACTTTATTTAGCATCTATCTACACCTTTATCGAATTCTGAAGCTAAGTATATGACTAGCTCTGTAAGACCCAAATTATGCTAGCAACTACAACATGGGAGGCAGAACCATGACAAATCCCTCAAAATAGCCATATGCCAACTCTTGAACTGCTCCATATGCCACGTTACAGGCAATGGGCAGCAGGGGTTGCTACACAGCTACATAGTGAGCAAAACACTGGAAAATTAACCTAGATTAATCTAGTGAGCCAAAAGTAATCATAAAGTCCCTTAAAAGGAGAAGAGATTGAGATGGGAGAGGAAGATTTCAGTGTCAAAATGAAAGAGTAGAGACTCGACTTGCGACTACTGTCTTTGAAGAAGGCTACAAGCAAGGAATGTGTGTATCTACTAAATACTGAGAAAGACAAGAAAACAGTCCCTACAGAGAGCATGTCCAAAAGGAAGTAGAGCCAGGCAGGGTGGTGCACAGCTTTAATTGTAGCACTCAGGAGGCAAATGCATCTCTCTTGAGTTTGAGACCAGCCTGGTTAACATAGTGAGATCCTGTAGAAGGAGAGTGGGCATGCCTTAGTGCATCAGAACGTAAGCAAGCAAAAAGAAACAAAAAAGACAGACACATTAGCCTGCAAGAATTTTCAACATCCAAAACATGTTTTCAGTAGTAAAATGAAAGCACTAGACAATAAACCAAATAATAAAACACATCTGATGAGCATGGATTCTGATAAATTTAGTATAGTTACTGGTGAATATACAGAATACAGTATAATGAATATAGAACCATGACAGTAGAGAAACCTGGCTGACACACAGCACATAACTCAAGTGATTAAGATGCCATCAGGAGCCTCTCTGACAGGAGGCTGGCACTTCACCTCTGTGGAGTACACTCTCCAGACGCTTGCCAACCATCTAGTGTAGAAACACAAACAACTCAAAGTGAGGGGATTCTACCCAGGAGCACCAAGTAAAGCAGGTGCATAATGACATGACATAGCAGGGAGTGACTAGAGAAAGGTGGCCCTCAGAGGGACCCTAGGACAGAAAAATGGAATCAAGAGACAGACCGGTAAAACCAAACTTGTTCAATGACTTATATAGTGCCAACCTAGCCTTACATTCGAATGAACTACAGCTGTGAAAAAAACTAACACCATGGAGACTGGGTAAATGGGGACACCCTTTACTATCTTTCTATTTCCAATAAATCTAAAATTTCTATATATAAATTCATATTTCAGAACATTTGTTTATGTAAAATTCTACTTTATTAAAATTTAAAAGCAATGACCATCTTCCATATAATATCAATGCCTAAATATTTTACTTAGAAGTCTTATGAGCTATATTAATAGGTTTCAATAGAGTTATGAAACAACACTTTTTAAAGATTAAAAATTATTTAATTTTATGTGCACTCGTGTTTTGTCTGTGTGAAGGTGTCAGATCCCCTGGAACTGGAGCTACCAACGGGGGCAAGCTGCCATGTGGATGCTGGGAATTGAACCTGGTCCCCTGGACAGAGCACTAAGCACTCTTAACCACTGAGCCATTTCTCCAGTCCCAATGTTTTGTGGGGATTTTATTTTATGTTTTTAGACAAGGTTTCTCTTGGTGTAGTCTTGGCTGTCCTTTAACTTGCTATATAGAACAGTCTGGTCTTAAGCTCAGATATCTATCTGCCTCTGCCTCCCAATGCTAGCCACCACCACGAGGCTGAAATATTTTATTTTAAACATAAGGAAAATATTTTCTATAGGATTTACTATAAGAGATAAAGAAGATGGCAGTACCAAACTTTAAAAAAAATACAAATGCTTATAATAAATGTAACAGCAAATCCATTCCAGCACTAATTGCAATCACAGTTTATACATACTTAGTCCCAAGAGAAATGATAATTAAACACATTGGCCAAATTATCTGTTGAAAGTCAGGTTAACAAACAGCTGTCAGGTACACTGAGTCCATCTTTGTGTCTTTTCACTATTATTGCAAAGTTGGTCATTGCTTTGCTTATGCCTCACCAATATAAAGCAGATAAAAAGCCTTAACGTTCACCCAAATAATTCCTTTACTGCTCTTTCCTAAAATGACTACTACAAAAGCACGCCATATAGATGACTTTAGGATGTAATTACAAATTTGGGGAAAGGAATTTTGATTTTCAGACCTAAGGGTGCAAACTATGCTGTTGCTTTCTTTGGCGGGCCTCACCTGCGGCAATGCACACCTGAGACATCAGCTGCAGCTCACAGCAGGATATCCAAGTTAAGGGATGGATTGTAGCAGGCTCAGTGTGGGCGTGACTGGATAGTCCTCAAGCCATTTCTCTGGACCAAGGAAACTTGTCAACTCCCACACAGCTTTTATAAAATTCTTAACTCATGACAAGCAGTAAACCCACCAATGAGCATTTCACAGCATGGACAAATAGTGGGGTGCATACTCTCCACCATGTTTATGGATGTCGGTAACAGGGGAGCCAGTCACCAGTCTAGACCTAAACAAGCTAGGCTCAACTCTCCCACATAAGATAAGTCTGGCCCCAAGCCCAGGATGTCACTTCGTAGCTGTCACGCCTTCCCCTGTGTCTCACCACTCTTTCTTGTCTTGTGGTTTTCCTTTCCGTTCCCACCACAGGGAGCCAAGTCTTTTAATGCCCGACATACCGTTTTAATGGGCTTGGCTGGTCTACATTTAAGTTATAAATTCAAAGTTGTCAGCTGGGCATGGGGGACACTGTAACCCAAGTTCCAAAGGAACAGGAGTTTGAGGTATGAGAATGTGTGGAACCTTGTGCTCTTGGCTGTCCTGGTCTGGAGTGGTGTCTTTGAGAGGGCAGGGAATGGGAAGGAAATCCCCAGGGCAAGAAATGTGTCTGTATCTGCCGAGGATTCTTGGGACTATTTCCAGGGACTCCAAGTGGTGACTGGTTCAGAATTTTCACCATGTCTTCTGGGGAGCAAGTCTATGGTGAATGCTGGAAGCTATCCAGTCCCTCCCAGTTCATCTATTATGTCTTCAGTTATCTTTGTAGTGTTACCCTTGAAATATTTAAAGTCACACTTTTTTTTTTCCAGGAAGGACTCCAAGTATTAGCTGAGTGTGCTTCGTCCTAATTGCTTGGCACCATAAGTGGTTTATTTTAAAAAGTATTTTCATACACATAATGCAATCCAAGTCTAAATCCAAAATTCACTTGACTTTCATATAAATCTTACACTCAGAGCCTGATTTTTAATCAACAGGTTTTTTTTTATTTTTATTTTGTGCATTTCGATAGTCACGAACCATATGAGGTCAGGGGTAGACTGTTCTGATTGCAGCATCATGTGGAGACTTTTTGAGCATTTCGGAGTCTGATGAGGGCGCATGCAGGGCTAGAACACCTTCAGCGGTCTTGCACTCAGTCACTCCCCGGGGCCACTGCTTCCCACTTTGGTCCTCTTTGCCTTCCTTGTAAAGCACTATGGAAATTCGGTACTTTGCTTCCTGGTACGATTTTCTTTATCTTCTATGTTCTTTTTTAATTCAGTGGATTTTCACATTTCACCTTGTTTTCAACTCTCCCAACTAAGAAAGTGAGGCATCCCTATTTGAAAGATATGAATTCTGTATGGACGAGCCCCTGGATATTCCACCAGAAAACAGAGCTGATAAACACTTTTGGCAGTGACAGGAAATGACATCAACACATAAAATCAGTAGTTTTCTTATGTGCCAATGAAAAACATACTAAGAAAGAAATCCAGTTCTCAATAAATGAAAAAAAATTAAGAAATCTTGGACTAAATGTTGGTATCCTGGCATTATGCTGACCCCGCCCCCAACAGCTGGCAGGATACGAATATCATCAGCATTCAGGCAGATACTTAAGACAGCTCTCAGGGCCCTGCATTGCATGGCTATTTCAGGCATTACACGGCTAGGTAAGGACTCTGTAAGCATGTGCAAGCTTTCCCTTTTAAGCAAGCGCCTCGCACCTGTTCTCTCTTCCCATTTATGCTGTGGTGGCCAACAACAACCCCTTCCTTTGCTCTCTTTCCCAATAAACTCCACGTGGGTTTTGTTGAGTTTTGTGGTTCATGTTTTATTGCCCGGAGCAGCAGCAAACAACAATACTAAAAGAAAGTGTAAAAAACAGATCTCTAAATGTAAAGTATAAAACACAGAAGAGAAACTGAAGAAAACACTAGCAGATTGAGAAGTCTCCCCATGTTCATGGATCATAGCTTTCTAGCCAAAAGCAATCTACAGATTAAGTGCCCTCTCCATCTAAATTCCAGCACTTTTTTTCATAGGAATAAGGGGAATGTGTCTTTAAATTCATATGGAAGCATTAAACAACCCAGATACCCAAAGCAATCCTGAGCAAAAAGAATGATACAGGAGGGACCCTCTGACTTTAAGTTATACTACCAAGCCATAGTAATAAAAGCAGCATGGCACTGACACAAAGGCAGACATGTATGTCAGTGGGACAGACTACAGGACCAGAGATAATCCCATACAGCTACAGCCACTTAATTTTTGACAAATATGCCAAAATACAAACTGGAGAAAGAACAGCCTCTTCAGCATATGCTGCGGGGCAAACTGCACCTCTACAAGTAGAAGAACGAGCCAAGATCTTTATCTTCCACCTGCACAGACATCAACTCCAAATGGAAAGACCCCAACTTAAGAGCCAGAACTCTGAAACTGTGAAAAGGAGAAGTAGAGAAAACACTTAAGATACAGGCATGGGTAAAGACTTTCTCAATAGGGCTATAGCCCCTCACAAAATAAGAGCAAAGATCAACAAACAGGAAGGTAATAGTGAATGAAAAAGTTCTGTACCACAAACAACACAGCTGAGTGAGTGAAGAAACCCCCATGAACTCTTCATGTTATGGGAAGAATGTACAAAACACACAAAGGGCTTAGTATCAAAACAAGGAAACATAACTCAATTTTTTTAAATGAGATAAGAAGTTGAACACAAAGTTCTTAAAAACAGCAATACAAATGGCTAACAAATGTTTGAAAATGTGCTCAATATCATTACCCATCAAGTCAATGAAAACTAAAACTTTCACTCCAGCTAGAAGGGCTGTTATCAAGAAGACATGATGCTAGTGAAAACGTAGAGAAAGGGAGAGTCTCAGTCATCGTTTGTAGGAATTTAATCTGGGGTAGCCACTACATAAATCAGTGTGGAGGTTTCTAAAAAACCTAAAAACAGGGCTTCCAAAGACCTAGCACTTATCTACAGGACTCCCTATCCCAGAGAGCCTTGCACATGCATGGTCACTGCTGCTTTCTTTCACAAGGGCAACGAGAGGGAACCAGCACAGATACCACCAACTGATGAATGGGTGGAGAAACTGTGGTCATATACACAATAGAATTCTATTCAGCCATAAAGAAAAATAAAATATGAAATAGCATGGAAATGGATGGAGCTTTATCAAGTGAAGTAACTCAGGGTCAAAGGCACAAACACCACATGTTCTCTTATGCAAACTTGGCTTTTATTTTATGTATATGGCATTTATGAAGATGTAAGCATGTGTGGAATCCAGGAAACTAAAGAGTCTTTAAAGAAAGATAGCTGAGTTGCAGAACACATGTGACATGAAAGCTGGGGTAGAAACAGCAGGAGGTAGACAGATTTAAGTGGGTGGGAGGCAGGAAGAGCGGGGAAGAGGAGGTGGGAAGGAAGAGTCAACCATCACTAATGATGTATGGGAAAAAAGAAAAAGAAATTTTGGTACTCAATAAGCTAATCAAAACATTTTCCTTTAAGTGTTTGAAATGAAAATAGCCTATGTGGGTAGATAATTCAGCTCCCAGAAGCCACACGTTATTAAACAAAAATCCCAGTACAAAGCATTATCTCCCCATGAGATTTTTTCAGTCAGTCAGTGAGGCCCCTAAGGCCCCCAGACAACATAGGCAAATGTCACCCAATTGGGTCTTCTCCAGAACCAGATGGCAAGACCCTACTTCTAAAGATGCCACATACAATGCTCACAGGACACAGAGTAATCAATCTGGAAATAGGCTAATGCAACCTCCCTGCTAGCTAGCCTTCATAATGCTGCAGAGTGCCATAGACTACTAGGGGAGAATTGTCATCAACAGTCTTACACAACTCGTGCGCCATTCGCATGTGCTCACACAACATCATCTACTGGTCAGATATGATGTGCTAATTAGGACAATAACAAAAACTCTTCCATAGAGATTAGATCTGATGCCTAATTCACAAGAAGGAATTCACATCCGATACTATAAACTAGTCAAAAGCCCATGGCTGGGAGGTCAGAGGCTCTAGTGAGAAAGCTACTGTTGTTGTTTTACTAAACGGATATCATGTTCCTTCAAACTCTCTTCTAATAACTAGATTCATGCAGCTCTCGGCTCTACTCAAGGAGCTATGATGACTGCAGGAACTCATGATTGGTAATGACTCTTGAATTTCTAGTCATAAATGGGACACCTGTATTATCCCTCCAAGGCTCTGGAAACACCATGGAAGGTGCAGAAAAACACAGGAGCAACAAGAAGGGACTGAACAGACTGCCTTCTGAACAGGGTGACTACTGTCCTGACAGGTACTATGATTACCTGCATAAGACCGAGCCCTTGATGGAAAGGGGAAGCCTCATGGATTTATACGCACTCATAATTGTACAACTGGAACAGACATTTTCCAATAGTACAAGCACTGGAAAGTTATCTACACTCTTGTGCACAAACTCTCACCTATGTTCCTATAAACAAGTTTTATATTTAGTCACATCAAGATAGAAAAAGACATGAGAGTACGAGGTGGTCAACTCAGAAAATGGAAAGGATGAGAATGGAGGTGAAAAAATAAGAAAATGGGGTGAACATGATCAAAAAAACATGTGCATGTATAAAAATGTCATAAAGATACACTAATATTTTTAAAAAGAGAAAGAGGTAGAATGTATGTGGTTTTGCCTTCATTAAAGAAGTCCAGCATGGTGGGCACTGTGACCCTAGGGCCTGCGATGCTGCGGCAAGAGGACTTGAGTTTGAGGCCAGCCTGAGGCTGTCTCAAAAACCAAACCAAGAAAAATCAAACAAAAAGATCAGACTGAAGCAAATAACTAAGAAACATAGTGCACGGTTATAAGGAGTGTGAAGAACGAAGAGGACCATGAGATCAAGCCTGCCATTGAGGGAAAACCTCCATGGGACTTGTCTCCCCCTGTCCCCGCCCCGGCCTTGGTTTTTCCAGACAGGGTTTCTCTGTGTAGCTTTAGAGTCTGTCCTGAAACTCACTCTGTAGACCAGGCTGACCTCGAACTCACAGAGATCCGCCTGCCTCTGCCTCCTGAGTGCTGGTATTAAAGGTGTGCGTCACCACCTCCCAGCCCTGGGACTTACCTTGAAGCAGGCAAGCTGAGGAGACTGGCTAATTTTGGACTCCTGGTTGCCTGAGAATGCGTTTGTGTCATTTTAATTTGTGAAAAAAGTTACCAATTTATTAGATTCATATCCTTCAATGTGGTAGTCCTAAGAAATAATGATCCATTTCCTTGATAACAGTTTATTTTCCCTTCTAGAGTTAAGATATTTTTAAAACAGAGATTAAGATAAAAATCACCATAGCAAAGCCATTAAGATAAAAGGAAACTAGAAATATTTTTAGCTTCATGAGAAAAGCTGAGCATAACATACAGTTCAGCTTACCTCATTTTAGCCTTAGAGGAGGCTAAATGAATGCGTTAAGCTCATAAAATAACATATGAACAGCATACCAAACCCAGGAACACTTTTGAGACTGGATTTCAGGCAAATTTTCTCCAATCTGAGGTAGCTGTATCTCATCAGACAGTTCCACAGGAACATCCAGTCTACCCTGGTCCGATGGTTCATGATGATGACACTCCTTTCTCCGGGTACAAATGCATCACCTGTTATAACCACTTTTACACCAAACATGGTCTCCAACAATGCCTGTCAAAAAATTAGAAAATGCAGGTATAAATCAATTTAGGACTTTCAGGTTAAGAAGCCAGATATGAGATTATTCTTAACCACATTTATGAACTTAGTGGAAATAAATAAAATAATTATTTAAGAGTTATGGACCTTTTTCCTTCTTGCTAACCTTGCTATGACTGTGGTATATTGCTTTTATAATATAAAAAACTTACACTTAAAAACTAAATAAGTTTTTGGAAAAGTAGAACCTGAGTCCAAACTAAATAATTAATGATTTAATTATTTTTTAAAAGTTATTGCAGTTTTCCACAGATAAATTTTATCATGTTATATCCTTTGATTTCTAACAAATAAGACATAGTTTCCCATGTTTTTGCTTCTGTAGTAAATGGTGGATGTGTGATCAAGTATAAGACAATGAAGTACTATACACACTTCTTCCACTAATTTTAATTTCATAATAGAAAAATATGAACTACATTTTCAAATCTTCAATTAAATATTATTAAGTTAGAAGAAATACACAAAACAAGATTCTACTGGGTACTTTCAAGGATATACAAATAAGATTATCACAAAGGTTTTCTAGAAAGAAAAATGAATATAACTGAATGCAGTACTAAAGAAACTAAACTTCATTTTTCTGTAAGATGATCTTTTGTCACTCAGAAAAATACATAAAGACTAAAATAACTATGTCTAATAAAATCTTTCAGCCTACCACCTGTAGCCAATGTCCTGCACATATGAATGCTCAAATGCTTGCTGAGTTCGTTAAGCCACATTTCTGAGGCCCGATGATACCGTTAAGACTAAATATTCTGAAGGAAAGTGTGTATTCCAACCTAGAGTTCTTAAGAAGGAGCTAGTGTCTCCCCATTCCTTTTCATTTCCCTTCTTTATATTGTCCAGAATCTGCATTCAATCTCTCTCTACACAGTCTCCCAAAAACCAAGACTACAGAGTGTATTGCCATTCCCAACCTCAGTCTCAATTTCAAGATATTACATGTAACATCCTATTTTATTTCATAACTAATTGATAGGGTGGCAAAAGATAAGAAAACCAAACCTTCCAAACATCTTTAAATCACTCAACATTGACAGCAAAGGAGCTATGAGCACCTATGATAGCATGAGGCGCAGACGTAACTGTGGAAGGGAAGCAAGACAGACCGTGTACGTAAATATCCACATGTAAGGCTTTCTACAAGGGCAGGGCATTTTAGAGGTAAATAAATACTATTTTAAAGGTTGTATTCATAGCTACTTCTTCCAAAAAAGAAGACATTCGAGTTGTACGCCTGAGTAACAGCTTCCACTAGAGCTGGCAATGCTGGTCTTGACCTACTTGACAATCACGGTTTCTCCAAGGACCATGGAGACAGGAAGATTTCTGGGGCTTGCTGGCTTGTGATGTGAGAAAACATGAGTCCCAGGTTCAGGGATAAAAGCCCACCTCAAGGGAATAAGTGAGCAGCATGGAGCAAATTACAGGACATGCTCTTCCGGGCCCTTGTGCACGCATGCCCCCCACACACTAACACATACGTCAATACACACATATTATCCACTAATACGTGCGCTGCTTACTAACTTTTCAGTGGTTTCTTTCTATTTAAAAATTAAAAGCTTTGTGGGCTGGGCGTAGTAACACATGCCTTTAATACCAGTACCTGTGAGGCAGAGGTAAGTAGATCTTTGTTTTTGTGATTTAACAGAATAATAGTATATTCCATAAAAAAAGGAAAGAAGTTTTTCATTCAGATGAAAAGTAGAGAAGACAAGGTATGTAAACTTATAATTGAAGATCCTTTAGGTTAATGGGTTGTCACCTCCACAAGGTGGCTATCCTGACCTGTCCTATTCATCACTATATCCAAGAATCTGTGTTCTGAGAACTTTAGTGAAGCTCAATTTAAAGATACTGGACTAATTTTTTTTTACAGAAAAAATTGTAAGAAAAGAAAGCATTTACTCTGTGGCATGGCTACTTCTTATTTACCCAGGTTGATAATTAAAAAGAGAAAGAGCCAGGCAGTGATGGCGCTCACCTTTAATCCCAGCACTGAGGAGGAACAGAGGAAGGAGGATCTCTGTGAGTTTTGAGGCCAGCCTGGTCTACAGAGAGAGAGTTCCAGGAAAACCAGGGCTATAAAAACAAAACAAAAAAAGAAGAGGGAGGGAGGGAGGGAGGGAGGGAGGGAGGGAGGGAGGGAGGGAGGGAGGGAGGGAGGGAGGGAGGGAGGGACAGATTTAAATGTGCAATTTGTTGAGGAGGAAAAGAGCTCAAGCAAGTTATAAACTTTACAGCCAAGAAGAACCGCCTGGTGCCTGGCTCTGCACTGAGACTACAAGGAATGTCCCTGAAGAGAAGAAATTTACCCACTCGGATTCCAACTTGTGAAAATGAAAGCTTCCTTGAGAAGAGATCGTGAACTGGAATGTAGCTAAAGGTGTTCCCCAGGCCTTGAAAGCAACTGTCTGGGAAAGTATTCACCAGGGTCAGGACATGGAAGCTGATGGCTGTGCCTCAAGGGAACCAGGTTATAGCTCAAACTGGTAGAAGAACATGGCAGCATTGTCCACATGACTAGTTTTGCAGGTATGAAAGATGCAAGGCTGAGGAGGTCATGGAGTCCCCCCTTCAGAGACTACCCTACCCCAAGCACATTTCAGTAACTACTGAGTCAACCTCCATATGAAGGGTCCACAGCTACTGCAAACTTTGATCCTCCGGGAAGGCACTCCGCCTGCTGCCTAACAGGAAAAACAGGTAGAAAGGATCCTTTACCAATTAGGGAAGGCTATTTCCCCTCTTGTTTCCTTTTTCAGGTACTAAACTCATCATCTTTACCAAAACAGACTGATACACTCAGCAACCTGAGGAGAAAGGAGGAATAGCTGTCGCTAAGGAGGATGAGGGAGCGGAACAGTCCTCAAGAGAACATCCAAGAGGAAGATGAGTGCACGGTGCTCACTGACGCACTGCAACCCCTTCCCTGTCCCAGAGAAGGAACCTGGACTGGAAGCTGACAGTCATCAGCTCAAGATAAGAGGGAGGTGCGCATGGAGCAACTATAGAGTGCCAGTCTCCAAGACTTTACTGACCATTGTGTACACTCTTTGATCTTACCTATGCTATTAACCTCACCTTCAGAGAAAAATCGCATTTTCCTGATTTTTAATGTTCCTTATTTTTGTAATTACTGGAAAGAAGTGAATCAATCACATCTCTGTCAGAAGTTTAAAAGATGTTTTTTATTCATGAGGGTGTTACATTTTTACTTGAATTTTTTCATACAATAGAATTTGATATTCTTTCCCCTTCCCCACAGAATCTTAATATGTGTCACTGCTTTGTAAAGCATAAAATGGAAATGCGGAATAAAATTTAATGATGTAAAAATTCTGCAATCTTTAAGATTTACATGTTTTTCTAGATGTTATATCTCCTATTATATAAAATATAAAAGAAAATTCATGAAGAATATAGAAGGAAGCTCTTAGTTTTCTGTAAGGTTCTTTATATGGGTTTGCTTTAAGGACATGAATGTTTGTATTTCTATTTTTTTCCATTTTCCCACTTCTTTTTAAGTCTGACAAGCCTACTAAAGACCACTGAGGACTTCTGTTTCCCTGAAAACCAAACCTCTGATGCTAAAAAAGTACAAGAGATGGGCCACCCACCACAAGCAAACAGACCCTTTCCTGACGTGTAACTTACCACAGGAAGTGTGAGCCACGTAGCTACAAGGCGGCTGCTGATCCAGCGATACCATGACAGGTTTATAAACATCAAAGGAATAATGGGACCCAGCATAAAAATGCTTCCAAAAAAGCTTCCCGCAAACAGGAAGACTATAAAATAAAGCCCCTTCCATGACACCATGACTCTGAAAGATAAAACCAAAGAATATATTTTATTACTGTGCATTTAGTTGCTCTAGTTCCATCAAAATTATACATACAATAATCTTTAATGATGAAGCTACTGAAAACTGATGCAAGCTACAGGAGACTGAATTCCCTGCTCTACAGGCCTACGAGCTGCCAGTACACTAGAAACTGATACTCTATAAAGAGTACTTAAAGGTCTGTTCTCCAGAAAAATGTTGTGTGGTGTGTAAGAATTCTTTTTTCTTTTTAATCAATTGGTATTTAACGTAAAAGGGTGTCTTTCTCTTTCCTAGGTTACTATTCCAGAGGTTGTTTTCTACCTAGAAGCTGCAATAATGCATGAAGAAGTCTTCCTAAGGTGAGGGCACACCTACAAGCAACAGCATTCTCACAGAGTACACTGAAATTGGAAGAAAGGAATCCGGAAGTGTCCATTCTTCACATGAGACCTGAGTCAAATCTCTGGGCACCCAGTCTCAGATGGGTTCTCTATGCGCTTGCTGGGTAGTCAGCTGCCAAAGTATTACCTTAAGGGTACTTAAAACCCAACCTAAAAAAAAAAGAAAGAAAGAAAGAAAGAAAGAAAGAAAGAAAGAAAGAAAGAAAAAGACACCAAACCTAACATGGGTATTTTAAAACAAATGTTTGGAAATGGTTAAAAATGAAAATTCCAACATTTGGTCCTATAACCTAAACAGAACAAATTGACACAGAACGAAGGTTAACTTGGTACCAAGTACATGTTTTAAATTTCTACCAATATTTGATGGTATATACACAAAATCCTACAGAGTAAAAAGAGAACAAATATTTACCGAGAACTTCTGGATGGGAACAGTTAGGGGGAGGAAGGAAGAAATCATGGGGGGAGACGATAGGAAGCAGTGGGACAAACTCACAGAGCCAGACACTTGTGCTCCCACAAACCTCCCCATCACTGCATCTTCTCACTGAAAGTAACAGCAGCAGCTTCTCCCCAATCTTCAACACAGGCAGACCTGCTTCATATACACACACCCACCACCATCACCTCCAATGCTCCTCTCTATCTGAAAACCTCTACCTACCTTTTCCTGTCTGTCACTTCAGACAGACAGACAGTCACCAGCTAACTCTAGACACTTGCTCCTAACCTTCCTGGCAGTTACATTTTACACTGCTATGGCCTCAGGCAGTATCCTCATCAAAAACTCCTGCATGCTTCTTCCTTACCAATTTCTGATTTGAAGTGATTATAAGGAAAAAGATATAATGAAATGGCCTGGCTATCACCAGATGAAATCTTTCCGTTGTACAGCAAGGAATCTGAGTCCCATGGAGACTAAAAGGGCTTTCCTAATTAAACACGGAGCACACGCCTGCCATTGCCTCCCCCTACATCAGGCCACCTCCCTCCTGCCATGCAGCTGAGACTCAGACCAGCATCAGCCTTTAGCTGTACTTTAACAATGACAAACTTACATGAAGGGATCTATCACATGACTGCAATGGTTTCCTACAGATCCAACCTAATCTAAAATGACTTGAACATTCACTCATTTTTATGAAACAATAAGCATATAAAGAAATCCCTACTGTGTGCCAGACACAGTTCTCTGTAACATGAATAAGTATATGACCCCGAGACATATTGGGGTTCAAACTTCAAGCTGATGATCAGAGCAAAGCAGCTGGCCACTAACTCTCACCTCTACTTCAGGTTGAAAGGGCTGCTCCACACACGAGCTGTTCACCAAGTCTCAAACTGCTGCCTCTCCTTGGTGTGCATAGAGAATTAATCCTCCCTATTCCAGTGAGGCTGGAGAATGAATGCCTCTCTGAGACCTTGCTTCTGTCTTATATACTTCCCTAATGTTGGGAATAAAGGTGTGAGCTATAACTCTCTTAAACTGATCCACTCTTGTGTAGATCTGGGTGGCCTTGGATTCAGAAATCCATCTATCTCTTAATCCTGAGTCCTAGGATAGATATGTACCACCACCTCCTAGCTTCTGGCTGCTGGAATTAAAGGTGTGTGTCTGGTTTCTAAGGCTCATGGCTGACTTTGCTTTTCCTTAGTCAAGCTTTCATAAATCATAAATAATATATCACTCCAGGTCTCATACATCAAGGAATGGAACTCAGGGCCTCTTGCATGCAAAGCACAAGCCCTACCCTCCTCGATCTGGTGATCTCATTTCTCCCTGTGTGTCCTTCTCTGAATACATTTCATAGCCCTTTCTGTACTCTAACTGGGGGTCAATTATGTTAAGAATAGCTACATACTTATTTGAAATAGGCAAACGTTGAATAAAAGACAATGTCAAGGGCTGACACAGATGTGCAATGATCTGAACTTACACACATTGCTGGTAGAAACACAAAGATTGTACAGAGCTCTGGGAAACAGCCTGGCAGTTTTACAAAATGCTACATTTATACTCACCATATCAAATCCACTGACTGTCCAGTACAAATAAAATACTATATTCCCACAAAAGGTTCTACATAATCCTTTATAGCACCATTCCTCACAACTGCACAGAACTAGAACTAACTTGCCAGTCGAGGCTGAGCAGATACTGAATTAGTACTCAATGAAGATATATGCCTAATACTCTAAAATGCACTGTGCTAAATTAAAGATGCCGCCGGGCATTGGTGGCGCACACCTTTAATCCCAGCACCGGGAGGCAGAGGCAGGCGGATCTCTGTGAGTTCGAGGCCAGCCTGGTCTACAGAGTGAGTTCCAGGACAGCCTCCAAAGCCACAGAGAAACCTTGTCTCACAAAACCAAAAAAAAAAAAAAAAAATTAAAGATGCCAGGCACAAAAGACATTCTGGGCAAGGCTAACCCACGGAGGGAAAACAAATAGTGGTTGGCAAAGGCAAAGAAGAGATGGTCTGAATCCCGGGGCTTGGGAGATGACCAAACTGCTGTTTCTTGACTGCACAGTGCACAATGGTGGGAACACATCCAGGGGTTTCCTTCCTTCCTTCCTTTCCTGCTGTGGAGCTCGCACTGAAGCCAGGCTTCGTGATACCTAGTACAGCTCTGCCACTGAGCAGCATGCTCAGCAGCCCTGGGCATTTTAAATTGTGATCCTGCCTATAATCTAGCACGTGGAAGGCAAGGATCATGAGTTTAAAGCTGCAGAGTGAATTTGAAGCCAGTCTGAGCTATATAGTGATACTCTATTTTCACAATAAAATTTTTTTAAATGACTGAGATAAAATCTATGCTCTTGTGAAATTCTATATTTCAAATTACTTCAATAATCTAAAATATTTTTCTAAGCTTTTAGAATATACCAGATACTGTTTCATGTATTTGATTTGAATAAACTTTAACAGTTACAATAATCTCATGGCCTGGGTATTTGTATTACCCCTATTCTAGACATCAGGATTCTGTGGCTCAAAAATGTTAAAGTAATTTGCTCAAGTAAATAGCAAAGCTGAGAATTGGCTTTAGGGATTCTGGTGTTGGTGTCTATACTCAGTCTGCTATAGTATAAATCTTTTTCAAGACCGCTTTATTTTTGTAATTAAACACACATACTTAGAATCACACTATAAAGACATAATTGTAAACCAAGTTTTATTACTTTATAAAAAGTATTCTGAATTTTAAAAGTTCACAGGAGCTTAATGTGAAAGGCTCATTAAGTCTTTCTTAGCTTAATATCCTTTAGTTCACACGAGAGATTCACTGTGATACAGTTATAATAGAGGTATCGTGAAACATTCAGTCAGTTGGGTAAAGGAATAGTATTCAAGAAGGCATCTTCCTGGAGGAAGTAGTGGAGGGAGGAGAGATAAAATTCAGAGAAAAACAACATACAGGTTCGTGCAAATTTGAAACAGCAAGGTGGAGAGATTTAGAAATTGCTGAAGTTTAAAAGAACAACAAGGTTCTTGGTATGCAAGAAATCCTAAGAGCATTGGTCCTAGGGAAAAAGCTACACCCAACTCAAGATGGGGAAAAAACAATATTTCATCCTGGCACAAGGAGTGGGGGAAAAAATCTAAGGCTTATGACTATATTTTAAGACAGGTGTAGGTGACACAAACATGGACAGCCTGGCTTTGTTAAGAGCCTTCTCTGAACGTTACAATAGATAATTCATAAGACTTATGGCCAAAATCGCAGGACTGAGAAACACTGCTATCAAAGACACAAACCACACGGTTTGCAAACAACTGACCATGAGCACGTCTGTCACATGAGGAGGCTTAGGCAGATCTTCTCTAAGACCTCAGCTAATTTGAATATAGGCTTCCTTTTATCATCAGACACTTTATACAGGTTCAAGGTCTTTACCGCTTTAATATCTAAAGATTTGCCTTGTTTGCTGGAGCAGATGTATAATCCCAGCTACCACTCACAGAATCAGGGTGATTTCAGGTTCAAGACCTGCCTGGCTACAGTGAATGCACCATCCCCTGAGTAACTTGGATGGACCATGCTCAGTGTAGGAACACTTACAAGGTACTGGGGATCTAGTCCCAAGCACTGCAAAAACAAAGTCCACAGACTTCGTATTTTATATACAACCTAAACATCTATAACATGGAAGAAATCTATAATCTTACTCAAACTAAAAGTTTATTTTAAATACTACAAGTGTATAAAAGCAAATCATGATGTGAAAATATAATAAAACCAAGTACTCTGTATACTAACTTTAAAAAATGAAAACAAAAGTCATTTTAGTAACAATGACTCCAGCCAACTGGCTAGCATCCTCTCAAAGGACTTTTATTCTAGTTACTTCCATTCTCTTCTGAGTATGTATTATGCTATAGTGGATTTGTAAATTTAAGGATCTAAATAAAAGGACTTTGCTATATCTCTTGACAGTGCAGAGAGAGAGACAGACAGACAGACAGACAGAGACAGAGACAGAGAGTGTGTGTAAGCTGAAACAAATATTTCTAGGTGAATTTTTAGAAATCTGATGGGGAGACATATGACATAATAAACCCAAGATTACTGCACAAAGCAGCCAACTAGATATGCAGACAAAACTCATGTCAATCTCCTGCCCTTTCAACTCCTTCAAGGGCTCCTCCTGACCAACCCAACAAGAATAAAGAAACCCGTGCTGCCTTGTAGGTCTGGCTTTTGAGGAGGAAATAGAGCAGATTCTATGGCACCCATCAGAACAACATAGAGTTCAAAAATCAGGTTGTAAACTGTATGATTGTCATTTGCAAATGACAGTTGATTTTTATATATTTTTGTTTCTTTAGGGTAGATGCTGTCCTTTCCATACCTGGTTTCTAGATAAACAGGTGTAAGTCATTTTATCCATTTCAGGTGTCTGTTTGGACTTACTCCTGTGAGGTATGAATTAAGCAGAAGGAACACACATCCCCATTGGACAGTCAACACCCGAAGGGTAAACAGCTGAGTCTGTTTACCAGAACTCATTGCATGCTTGCCCACTGCTTCCCCAAGAAGAGGATCTGACCAACTCTCTAGTCAATGAAGTTTTATGATCATTCCCAGCTGCCCCAGCGCCTTTGAGAACCTCATAGTCTTCAGCTAATGATGGCAGTAGCTTACCTTTCACTTAAAATGAAACAAAACAAAACAAAGAAGAACACCCAGGGCCCATGGGTGGTGGTGCATGCTTTTAATCCCAGCACTTAGAAGGCAGAGGCAGGTGGATCTCCATGAGTTCAAGGCCAGCCTGGTCTACAGAGTTCCAGGACAGCCAGAGCTACACATGCGGTACCCTGTCTTGGGAAAACACAAAGACAAAAACAAACAAACAAACAAAAAAAGTAGGTAGGCAGGTAAGTAGACAGACAGGAAAATACGTAGGTAGGCAATAAACTTTTAAAGAAAAAAATGGAAATGACTTATATAAATAGATAATAGCTGTGGTGACACACACAGAAGGCTTCAAAGATACTGGTGACATTCTATTAAGGACTGTGACAAATATGTATGTTCACCAAGTATTTTTAGACTATCGATATCCATTCTTCACATCTCATATATGTTACATTAGCAACAACATGAATTTTTTATAGGTCTGCCCCACTCTTAAATGAGACATGGAGAGAACTTTCACTCCTTAATTCATTTACTTTTTCCATTAGTCTAAGTTTTTAAGACTAAACACACATTTTACAACTTAAAATATTTTAATTATAATAATATCAAGAACAAGTTAATCAATCCATGGTTAGGAATATTTGTTCCAATCCCTATTTATTTACAGAAAAGACAATCCTTAAGAGTTAGCTGAGGCAAATATATCAAAGAAGTTTATAATTTCTCTAAGCTAAACTAGTAAGCATCATGCAACTAGACTCACATGATAAAATCAAATCTGTAAAAGGAAAATGTGGGCACAAACCTCTTTGACTGCATATACATGCATATAGGATAAGTCTTTATTGGAAAAATCATCAAACAGCAGTGAAAATAAAAGCAGCGAACAATCATAGCCGCTTACAGAGACGCCCATCACGTTCCTTGTGTGAACAGGTGAGAACTGGCTGTTGAAGCGTCACACCAGACACAGTCATCACTAAATCACTGTTTTCTAACAGTGAAATACTTCAGCACTTCAGCATGCAAATACTAATTTCTTTTAAGTCCATGCATGAATACTAATTTGCACAACACCGTTGTGTGGACATATCTGCATTTCTTGTGACTGCTGTTGAAGAATTTACATAAGCTTCTCTACACAAAACAAGGGCCCATATGTTTTTTTCAGAACCTGGTAACAAAAATACAACTGCTTTGCCCAGTAAAATGGAATGTCTCTTTATCCCCCAAGGAGAGCTGTACTTGTTTTCCTTTCTGGTGTAAAGGGACAGAAATATTGGAGCTAAGTGGAACAATCCTTTCTAGAAACTAAGCTTATGATTACCTCTTTCTTCTCTTACAGCTTTCATTTTTATTCTCAATGGCATTGTCACACATGTCTTTTATTATAACTGAGTTTAAATTCTTTCAGGAAACAGACTACTAATTTAAAATAAATTAAAATCTAATGTCACCATTACCAATGTTATTCATCTTTACTTCCTAGTCATACAATTGAGTCTTTATTAAAGCATGGTATCAGGAAACAACTTTACTTAAAAATTCCATTCAAAATATTCTTAACACAAATAATACACAAAGCATCAGGACAAAGGCTTCTTTTAAGTTTAAACTTAAAATATTTTCTCTATCAATTGAGTACTCAGAAGCTGAAAAGATAACACAGAGTTTGCTGCGGACCATTCAACTGTTTGGGGAAAAGACAGAGACACTGTGACAGAGAAGAGGCAAACCACGTCAACTCTTCCTTCCTACAGCAGCAAGAGGAAATATGATTTCTCGGGTACAAAGAGGCACGGTAGACAGAAAGGTCTTACAAAAACAACACATTTGCCCCTTCTGAAAAAGTGCGACAGGACAATGAAGGAGCCGAACTGGGTCAAGCTTCGGTTCCATCTACTAGAATAGAGTCAGAAGAACTTTCGGTACCCAGCACACTCAGTCAACAAGCCGGCCATAACTCTGTTCGGGGAAGTCCACTAGGGCAGTTCCTGGAACTGAGCAAGGGCAGCAAGGATGGTGTCAAAATCAAAGTGCTTATTTAATTATCTGCCTTTGGCGTTTGGACAGAGAAGAAATTCTGTATCTACATGAGACTTACATAGTCTATGTAAATATTTAGTACATACAAATATCCAGTTCTCTAACTCCTAATGCAATCTTTTACTTAAAATGTATTCACCAGTCAGTATGCAGAAAGAAGAAAGTATATGTCATATCGTGACTCTTTTTACTCAAAATTCCAAGACAGAGACAAGTGGTCCTGGAGGAGCACCTGAAATGCTGTTTCTTGATTTGGTGCTGGTTACACTTAGGAATGCAATAACTTTGAAGTTTCACAGGACTGCACTCTTGAAATACATGTGCTTTAATGTGTGCCTCTCCACACTATTTATAAAAATGCTAGACATAATAATTTAAACTAGATACTTTATAAACAGCCCAATCGGACACATGCAGTTCACGAGAAGAAAACAAATGGTCAGTATCTGCTTTGTCTTTTATACTCTGAAGCCGCCAGTGTCCTTCCCTTCACGGCTGAAGGGTATCTAGAGTGGAGCAAGCCCTTCAGAGGACAAACTGGCTAAGGAGCTGTAATGGATGGAACGTGCCTACCATGGAACAGCTTAGTGTTTACCTCAGAGCTCCTCAGCTGCATGTACAAGCATGTCCACTGTCACGCCAACAGAGAAGAGGGGAAAGAGAGGAAGGCAGTCACCCAACACTGCGGACCCCTACGCAGCAACTGTGATAAAGGAGCTGCTGAGCTTCCTACACTGCACTCAACAGCTCCTGAAGAGAATTCTTTTGAAACCTCAAACTTGAGATCCATTCCAAGTGCTGAGATTATAGGCATGATCCCAGCACACCTGGGCCCAAGACACATTGCTAACAGAAAAAGGATATGATACCATTTGGGGGAGTGTGAACTCCCCTCCCCTAAGCTCCTGATACTCTGTAGCTAATATAAACATAGATGCAGAAGGAGTAGCCTATAGTTCTAGTGCTTCTGAGGCTGAGTCCAAGAGTTCATGGCCAGCCTGGACAGTATCAAAAACCAGTCTCTAAAACCAAACAATATTAAATGAAAGGCAGAGAAATCTGTCCACAAGGATGGCTGTCAGGGCAATATACAGTCACCTCTGTAGGATGACACCATCCACAACTGTGATAGTCAAGGGGAGTTGACGTTTTCCATAATGTTTTATAAGGAAAGCATTTCCACCTGCTACTTCACACTAAAAGGAAGCCAAGTAAGGCCCGTTTGTTTCTATTGTACCCTATTATCAAAGCAAAAGTGGGTATCAAGTGATAAAGTAGAAATAACCCAAGCTCTTAGCCAATGATTGTTTCTAGACTCTAAGCTCAAAATAAAATTTTACACTCAAATTTAAAAACAATTTAAATTACATTAAACATGAATGATAAAAATCTTCTCATTGACCTAAAACTATACTGACACCACAAAGGATCCTGAGCCTAACAAAAGCAACTGGAAGCCATCATTCAGCCAGGTTTCATGGCTCTCCTGTAACTACAGCACTGGAGAGGTTGAAGCAGGATGACCATACTTCTAGACCAACCTAGGTTCTACAAGAAAACCCAGCTTCAAAACAAAACGGGGCTCATCCAATGATCTCACAGCATTTGTCTCCAGTCACATCATGTCTAAACCCACATTCGCTTTCTCCTCCATGAGACATGGAACTCACTGGTCACAACACGCAACGGAGGGCCAGGGACGTAACAGGATGAGATAAAAGGAAGGCGTAGGGATGGGGACTGGGGAAGCAGAGAAGGGAGTGTGGGGAGAGGAAGAGGTGACCCCTACTGGTAAGGTTCTAACAGGAAACCATTGTTAAAAATGTGAGGAAAATCAAAACGGGTACATAACCGCGTCCCTGTTTACTTTCCACTTTTAAGCAGAAGTAACCCATGTTAACTGAGAAAAGGGGAAAACAAAAAGAATTTGCCTAAATTTGTAAAGTTATTTCAAGCATTTGAACAGCAAACAAGCACCAAACATTCTCCAATGCTAACCATCTTCAGGCAAGGAATTATGAGGAGCAGCAGCATGGCGTCCAGCCCTCCTCCTGTGTGTATTCAACAAGGAAAGAGGGACACCGAGAACACAGTAAATGCCAAGTTCACAGAAAGTCTGCAATCTGTCCATCTGTGAACTGTCTGTCGGGAGCTGGCTTTTAAAAAATGTGGTCTCGCAGCCCAGTGTCTCAGCAGACACAATGAAGAAAATGAGAGTGGGAAGGTAGGACTTGTACCTAACAGAACACAGCCAGCTGTGACAGGGCGACCATTACAGAGACCACAAACAAGTGAGCCAGGGCCTGGAGAAGGACAGTCACAGGTAAACTGGGGCAACAGACGAGGCAGGCTGGTGCTGCTGTCCTTGTGGTCCATACCACAGGTGGGTGGGGTGGGGGTGACTAGCAGGTCCTGAAGAAGCTTCACTGAAGTCTTTGGATCTCTGTTGGATTCTGTTGCTTCCAAATTATTTCAAACAGTATGCAAGATTTTTAATGAAATGTCACCAATATTTTTCTGTGTAAACGGCAAAAACACTGTACTACAACAATTTCCTGTTATTACAAAAAGATTTCTAAGACCTAAAAGTTAAAACCACACACACCCACACTGAACGGAACATGACCAATGTGAAACCATCTCAGGAAGGATGATTAGGGTAGCCAAGATGCCGCCTAGCTGGTATTTAAGACTGGCTTCCTTTTCCAATTACTTATTATAGGTCTCGTAATGTGAACCACAGAGTTACAGTATGGCCCAGGAACTCTGCTCCTCAGTGTACACCAAGTGAAATGAAAGCGCATATCCAAACGAAATCAATCACAGGTTACAGGCACTGTTTAATAACAGTCAGAAAGTGGAAGTAACGCAAATGTTCATCACTTACAGAATGGGTAAGCAATATAGCACATCAGTGAGTACTACAGGACCACAAAAGGAATAAAGTACATGTAGCCTACAAAAACATCAAGCTAAAGTGAAAGATGGCAGTCAAAGATCATGGATGCTACAGTTTTGTTTCTATGAAATGTCCAGAACAGGTGAAGCTACAGAGACCTTGACAACAGGTGGGCGGCCCCCTAAGGCAGAGGTTTCAGGAAATGGAAAGTGACTATAGTCCAAACTTTATTTGTGGAACTTAAAAGAGAGGTTCCACACTTAGACAGTGGTGGTGGCTGCACAACTCAAATCTGTAAACTGGTGACCAGGAAACTTTGTAAGTATACACAATTTGAACTGTGTATGTAATTACATCTGAAAACAACAAAGTCAAGTGGTACATTACCAACACAGGAATAATTCTAGCCAGCTCTACTCTATAGATCACAACTGCTGAGGGAAAAGAAATACCACCTCGGAAACTACAAATAAAGGTATTTGTAAGTCTGTTTGATATGTGGGATGGGGAGGGTTAAGGCAGAAGAGGGGCTACCAGGTGTTAGGTTTCCAACTGGGACAAATGGCTGAGGTGCCTGTTTAATTTATAAAGGCAGTTCTGGCAGCCAGGTTCTCCAGCATCCCTCCCCTACCTGTTACAGGGCCCTCTGGCTGGCACCCTGGCCCCTGTCCTAAATTCTCCAGCCCTGGGCTAGGTGGCCCTTCCCTAGCTGTGCTTCCCTATATAACCAACTTTTCCCCTGATCCTTTAATCTCTTCTCTGGGCCTCCTGGCCCAAAGTGCCTCTCTTTTAATCTACTCTCATGGCAGAGCAATTATTCAAGGATCTGACACTTAGATCTGTATGCTAAGCCATGTGCGTACATTTATTTCTTGAAGAGAAACTCCCTAACGTGTATCAGGCAGGAACTTGGTAGCCAGAAAGGTACAAAAAACTACTCCTTAGAGAACTACTCATCAGGGGCCTCAGATCTGAAAGCAGATCTAGAGTCACCTTAGGACTTGAGGAACCATGCCATGTAGACATCATGCTGGAGCAACAAGGTAGAACCAGAGATATATCATAGGCATTTTCCTTTCTAGAAATTAATTCTAAATTGGGAAATTAAAAGCCAAGATATCTGCTCACAAATAGTTGGGTCTCTGTATTGTGTGTATCCTTGTATTAGGCTTTTGTTTTTCAGAAACACTTGGAGTGTCATGACAGTTCTACAGCACCTTGTGATCTAAATGGAGTTATCCATTTTTATTCAAAGCATGTCAGATTGAATTCTATCAGCATGAAATTCTCTGCAACTGTTACAAAACACTTTTTTATGGCTTATTCTGAAAAAACAATGACTGGGTTTTGGTTCATGTACAAACTATATTTTGTGCAAATAATAACAGGGTTAATATCTAGAATGTCTGCCTTACTATTAAAGTATTACATCTGTGACTTTTTTTTCCTTAGACTAGCAAAAATAAAAATAAGGAGCAGATGGAGAATGACCGAAACTCTATCCATCTATTTTCAAATGTTTCATGTAGCATGTTCTTATCATTAACAAATAAAAACATAAATGAAGAAATTAATGTAAAGGCCTATAAAATATTCATTTGGTAACAAAAGCTCTGAGACCTGAAGAAAATCAACTAATAGTCATAACATTTTAAAGTATTCATCATAAGTATAACTCTTCTATTTCGTAGGCAAAGGCAGAGCAATACAGTACAATCATTAGGATTTTATGAGACACATCTTTGAAAATTCAATTTAAAAACCATGCAGCCTATAAATTCGCCATGGAAACTGATCTGTTCAAAGAGACATTATAGATAATGGCCGTGGAACCCTTCATTTGAAAAGTCCATGAAAACTCACGTGTGAAAAAGAAACTAGCAGCTCTGACTAGAGTTGCCCTTCTCTATGCCCACTTCTCCCATGCATGGCCTCTCTGATGGGGGATGTCCTTCTGTATGCTGTGAATATGTATCTCTCATTGGTTGATGAATAAAGCTGTTTCAGCCAATGGACAGGCAGGATGTAGCCATGCAGGAAAATAGGTGGGGCTTCCAGACTAGGAGAATTCTGGAAAGAGGGACACTGAGGGAGTCTCAAGAGAGACACCACGTAGCTGTCGAGGAAGAAAGGGACCTGGGCATCACCAATAAGCCAAGAACAAGTGGAGATACATAGATTAATAGACACAGGTTAATAGTTAAGATAGAGCTATCCAGTAAAAAGCCTGAGCCATTGGCCAAACAGTTCATACTTAATAAAAGCCTCTATATTTACTTGGGACTAAAGGGCTGTGGGGACCAGGCAGGACAGAAACTTCCGTCCACAAATGGGGCCCAAACATTTGGCAAGAATTTCCACAAAAGCTTAAAAAGGATCCTGAACACACGGAAACGAAGCCACACTGGGCTTCCTAGTCTCAGTCTCACGCAGGCCACAGGGCACAGATGCTGTGGCAGTCAGGCTTGAACACAGCAGGGCAGATTCCCGCCATGGCACACAGAGGCTGAGTCTCCAAGCAGAACAGCATGCCACATGGCAGAGTTAGCTTTACTCATGCAGACAAAAATGGTTTATGGACCATGTGCTACAAGCTGCTTGATGGTGGCATAGACAAGAGTGGAGGTGACAAGCACAGCTTCCAGAGCTGTCAGCAGCCAGTCACCACTTTAATCATAGCCATGCTACTTAGAAGACTGAAGACCCATGTAGCTAGAGATATATAGTAAAGGCAGATTCAGAGGAGAAAACCTCTAAACTGTTTGCTATGTGCTTAAAAATAAACATACGCTTGGGAAAAAAAGAAAAAGGATAAAGTCCTTAAAAAGGAAATAGAGTAGCTGGATGTGGTGACGCACGCCTTTAATCCCAGCACTCTGGAGGCAGAGGCAGGCAGATCTCTGTGAGTTCAAGGCCAGCCTGATGTTCAGAGCGAGTTCCAGGACAGCCTCAAGAAACTGTGCCTCAAGAAATAAAAAAGAAAAGAAATAGAGCAATTAAAAAAGCCATGTAACAATGGAAAATACACAGAGAGTCTGGATACTGTATGTTATTGTGTTGTCTTTGAATTGATTGCTGAGGAAGGAGTAACAGCTGCTAAAAAACATTTGATTATAAATGCTGATGGATTAATCAAACAAAATACAAGCTCATAACTCGTTAAAAATGCTGAACTATCATGCAATTCTCTATTACTTACAGGTGTGATGTTTTGACACTATGAAATAAAAATTTCATGTCTTAATTTTATACTTAAATATTTTAAAATCTGTCATTTAAGGCTATGGCTAAAACAACCCAGTCTTTATCCCATAAGCAATCTCACCTTCCAGCTTATCTACTTCTTAGACCATTCTTGTTTCTAATGACTTAAAAAGTCAAAAAGCTGGTATGTCCCCCAGACAGGGTATGTTTTAACTAAAGTCCTAAATTAATGCCTTGCTTTCCACTGTAAAAAGGCATCCATATTGGTCAATGTAGTGAGCCTAACAATGGCAATGCATTCTTAGTGACGATCTTTCTCTGCAATATATTCAATGTGTGAGTAGGCTGCAGTTGTACACAAGACCGTATGATCCCAAAGCGCATGACTTCTAACCATAATACAAGACCGTATGATCCCAAAGTACGTGACTTCTAACCATAGCACAAGACCACATGATCCCAAAGTACGTGACTTCTAACTACAGTACAAGACCAACTTCTAACCATAGCACAAGACCGCATGATCCCAAAGTACATGACTTCTAACTATAGTACAAGACCAACTTCTAACCATAGTACAAGACCGTATGATCCCAAAGTATGCAACTTCTAACCATAGCATAAAACCATATGATCCCAAAGTACACGACTTCTAACCATAGTACAAGACCGTATGATCCCAAAGTACACGACTTCTAACCATAGTACAAGACCGCATGATCCCAAAGTACATGACTTTTAACCATAGCACAAGACCGCATGATCCCAAAGTACGCGACTTCTAACTATAGTACAAGACCAACTTCTAACCATAGTACAAGACTGTATGATCCCAAAGTACGCAACTTCTAACCATAGTACAAGACCGCATGATCCCAAAGTACACGACTTCTAACCATAGTACAAGACCGCATGATCCCAAAGTACATGACTTTTAACCATAGCACAAGACCGTATGATCCCAAAGTACGTGACTTCTAGCTATAGTACAAGACCAACTTCTAACCATAGTACAAGACCGTATGATCCCAAAGTACTCGACTTCTAACCATAGCATAAAACCGTATGATCCCAAAGTACGCGACTTCTAACCATAGCATAAAACCGTATGATCCCAAAGTACACGACTTCTAACCATAGCACAAGACCGCATGATCCCAAAGTACGTGACTTCTAACTATAGTACAAGACCAACTTCTAACCATAGCACAAGACCGCATGATCCCAAAGTACGCGACTTCTAACTATAGTACAAGACCAACTTCTAACCATAGTACAAGACCGTATGATCCCAAAGTACGCGACTTCTAACTATAGTACAAGACCAACTTCTAACCATAGTACAAGATTGTATGATCCCAAAGTACGCAACTTCTAACCATAGCACAAATGGTTGCGATGAAGGGTTAATGAAGCTGTGTTAACTTACCTTGAAATTGCTATGTGCCCTTCCTGTTATGTTATGGAAGTTTTTTTTTTTAATTCAAATTCTATTTGTGTCCATTGAATGGTAGGAGTGCTTGTTAAGTGTTATTAGATTCATTACACACATTATTTAGGGTTAAGTTGCAGCCAGTGCTAATTATAACAGGCTTGGGGAAAACTCCGACCTACAGCAATTACAATTCTATTTTTAAAGGAAAAATCAAAACCACAAAAACAGTGCTGAGTTTAGGACACGTGTGAGTGCCAAATACAATCCCTATTTAGATGCTGGTCTTACTACAACACTGTAATTTAAGAAGAAGAACAAAGTGAATTTCTAAGTGTTTCAAAATGAAATAGTCTTTGAATGATTTTCAAGTCTTATAATTATTTTCCTGAAAAGGTAATTTGTTTTTTTAATTTATTAAAATGCTAACTCTAGAAGTTAACCCAGATTGAATATTCAATTTTATTCTTAAATGGAAGATGCCTCTGATATTCAGAATCTCTTAACTCCTAACCAAGGAAAAGTTACCAGGGGTCAAACGCCAATGCTAAATTCCCTCAGTCCTTTCTGCACAAGGCAAACCCTACTGAATAGGTTGTTAGGACTCTTCATATAAGTCAGTATACCCATCTAAACTCACTATCCAGAGAAGGGTTAAGGTGGCTACATGCAGTTTCTGCTTCCTCAATACCACTTCCTCTTCAGTCAGTCACAAGCAGTTATTTTGTCCCTGGCATCACATCAAAACTACCCTGACATAACTAGGGCACTCCCGTGTTGCTACATCCAATGGCCACTTTTCTCTCATTTTAATCTACCTCTTAGATTTAATCCGCCTCTACACAATTTACTCCCTCTTTGACGTGCTGGCCTCACTCAGCTTTTGTAACACCACTACCTCAATGGTTCTTTCTACCAGCTGGGGTGGCTCTTCCTCTAACATGAGGCCTCTAAATTCTGAGGCATTTTACTCCTGGGGCTTAGCTGTCTTCTCTTCACTACTTTCTGCTCTGTTTCTCCATGGCAACTTTATGGTGATCTTTCTCTGTGGATACCCAGCACAGTCCTCTCCTCTGAGTACCACTCTTGCTTATTGGACACTTTGACAGTGAGCGTGAGTGTCTAAAGGTTCTATCCACCTAGCACATTCCAAACCAAGCCCTCATCATACTCTTGCGTGTTCCATGCTCACCACCTTTCTCCATTTCAGTAAACACAATCACAGCATCTACCCAGATGCTCTTCCAAGAAACTTACAAATCAACTTTATTCTTCCCTTTCCCTCGTTCTCTAACCCCACTAAAAATCCAGAGGCCTGATAACTTTATCTCCAGTCCTAAATCCATCATTCTCATTGCCACCACCTTTGTCAAAACACTCATGTTTTGCTCACACCGCTGTTGACATCCTTTCTTTATTCTTGGTCAAATGGCCAACATGCCTAGTCCTTTCTTCATACTGTAGACAAACACAAGTCTGGTTGTACCACTTCTCAGTTCTAAGGATGTCAATGGCTTTTCCTTTGGTTTTAATGGTTGTGAGTATGTCAATCGATCCCAATGCAGAATGTAAAAAACTCAATAGGATGACTCATGGGGATTGTAATCCAGGAAACACACTTTCAGAAACCTCCAAACAGTTATGCTAAAGAAGGGAGGTAGGGAAGTGGGAACTTTCTATGGGGTTGAGAAAGTAGAGGGGCTACATAGCCAAGAGAGGATAACGACAAGGAACTGTCCACAAAGCAATAATCATTTGATATTGTTTCATATGTTCAGGTACAAGTAACTCTGGTTATTCCCACATCAAGATGACCAGAGTTCCAAGCTTGGGCACCAGCTGCAGACCTGCACTCCTACTTCCCAATGGCCTGTTAACACCATTTTCAGGAGCTCATTCAATGTTGTGTCATAGTAATTTTCCTTATCTTACAAAGGCTGTCAATACTGTTCATTGTTACATCTCTAGCACTGTAGCCAGCACACATGGGAAACTTTGCCTCTACGTGGTGAAAGGCTTAGTTTTACAAGGAGGGAGGCAGTCAGATAAGATGTGACAGTCATCTGAGGGGAAAAAGTCAAACAAATGTGGTTCAGTAGATCAAAATGTCATTCAATAACATTTGAATTCACATAATTTCTAGGTAAAAGTCACATTACAACAAATACAAAAGCACAACAGAAAAGTAATGTCACTTTATATCCAGAGAGTATTTCTTCTAGCTGCCAATGTGCCTTCATGTTTTGCCTCAACTGATACTGATACAGGAAGCAAGTATTGTTTTTACTCTAGAGATACGGCCACTAGGCTCAGAGAGGGAGATGAGGGGGTAAAACCAAAGACTTTCAGTTTTATATTTAAACCAAGTTCTCATGATATTCCCCCATCAGTCCTTTCTTATTTCTCTCTCTTCTCCCTCCCTCCCTCCCTCTCCCCGCCCGCCCTCCCTCCCTCCCTCCCTCCCTCCCTCCCTCCCTCTCTCTCTCTCTCTCTCTCTCTCTCTCTCTGTGTGTGTGTGTGTGTGTGTGGTTTTGGAGAAGGAATGCCAAGAGACCCCAGGCATAATCTGCAGTCACCTTAGTGCTGTCAGCTTTGGTCAGAGAAGTTTCTTTTTGTGGTTGGTAGGCAGTACTAACTACAGAGATGCATAAATGATCAAAGTGCTGGGAATAAGTGACTGTCAATGCCTCCGCCATAAATAGGACCATCATCCCCTCTAAGACCCGGGGAATATCATGGGATGGAAGGTGGAAAGATCAGAGGGCTGGAGGATGGGGTAGTGCTGTGCGATGCTGCCTTTCACACAGCCCACAGCCATGGAACTCTTGAACTCACAGCAGCCTGCACAAGGCCGGTCAACATCCTGACATGGTGGGTGGTGGCTCACAAGGGCCCACGCCCCTCTGAGAATTTCTAGGTAGTTAAGGGCTCCTGGAAGAAGGAGAGACACTTTCTTCAGTGGTGCAGCTATTGATAAGGTGTCCACACTCTCCTATAGATACCCTTTCACCTAGACTCCTGTAAACAACCCTAATGAACCTCGCCCGGAAGACAAGATGTGTAACTGGAAGGAGACCAGGGCAATTAGGCAACCCAACTACATCCCACAAAGCATTTCTCCTTTGCAATGTACTCAAGTCAGAAAATCTGTATGAATCTTGACATATAGGTTTTAATTCTTATGTGATACAAAACCAAATCTTAGGTACAAATATTATGCAAAATGATTATAGTTTGTGGCTACTACAGTTACTTAATTAAAAGCTCTTAAAATTAAATTCAATCTTACCTAACTTTTAGAAGCCAATGAGACTAATGACACTTGAGGTGGGAATAGTTTCATGATAGGTCTACTTTACAGATACTTGCCTAATTTGCTGTCAAATAAAAATGTGACAATACTTGGCTCATGAGCAAGGACATTCCAAAGTATCACATTTCTAAGTCAGCATTTTCTCACTAGAACTGTAAGACATGCAGTGATCAAGTTTTTACATCAACCTACAAGAGCCAACTGACTCACATGTACCCCGAAACAGCATTAGTAACACAGTCTTCAACCACCGAGGACAGAACCTAACTTGGAATTGTGGTCTGTAACCCTATCTCCTATCACCCCAACCTATGTGTTAACTCTTCCAGACTGTGGGAGACCCCTCCTATCACCCTGTCTTTTCTGTCAGACACTTCTGTGACTGGCGTATGCCTATTTTTTACTTGTCACCCACACTCTTCACTTTAAATTCCCAGATCATAGGCCACAGGATTCAGACCACAATTTATTTCTTAATTTATACACCATAAGTTCCTTTTGACATTTTCCACAGCTAGAAAAATCTTTAAAAGACAACGTTCTGTTTTCATCAAAAGGCAGATGGACTCAGGTGGGATTTTTCTCAGCTTCTCCTTTCATTGATATGTTCTCCAGAACCTTCCTCAGTCCTTCCAGACTTTAAATCCTAGGCTGGGCATTCTGAGCTACTGGCCTACTAGGAAAGCTTCTAGTCTGGTTACTTATCAATTGCCTCTCATATCTCATTTTGACTCCAACTAGAAGGTGGAGAGACATGTTGACAACTAATCTGTAGGTACACAGAAAATGGAAAAGTGAGGAGTTTAAGGGCCAGTCGAGTTATTATAGTCATCACCAATCTGTAACCCAATTAAACACAAGTTAAGAACCACATACATGCCCTGGAGCCAATGAGAGCTTCATTTAAAAAAACATACAACTTTCAGCCAGGCACTGGTGGCACATGCCTTTAATTCCAGCACTCGGGAGGCAGAGGCAGGGGGATCACTGTGAGTTCGAGGCCAGCCTGGTCTACAGATCGAGTTCCAGGACAGGCTCCAAAACAATACAGAGAAACCCTGTCTTGAAAAACCAAAAAAAAAAAAAAAAAAAAAAAAAAAGAAAGAAAGAAAGAAAGAAAGAGAAAAAAGAAAAGAAAAAATATACAACTTTCTAGAAAAGATAAAACATCTTCCTTGTAAATAATAACATCTCTGATTTTCTGTAGGCTAGCTTTATTATCCCAGTAATGGGATATATCCTAAATTGTATCCATATAACAAAGCCTGGCCTGAGTATTAACAACTAGCAACTAGCTACAACCTAGAATATTAAACATCTAGTTCTAATCTGAGATTAATTTATCTATAGACAGAGAAATCAATTTCTATTTAGTCAGAGATAAGAACTAAAAGGATACAACCCAATACAGAGGGGATTAAATGGCTCTAGAGACCAAAAGAGTCCTTAAAGTTATGAACATCTTGAAAGAACTTGACACCTGTAAGAGCAGTCACTTCTCAAAGGTTTTAAACAAAGTCCACTTAGGAAAGACTGCACCAGTCTGGCACAGAAGTGGTAGGATGAAAACTAAAACAATTCTCACATTCAGACATGCTTAAGAATCTGCCACTTCTATTTACTCATGACAGGGTCTCACCATGTAGCTCAGGCTGCCTTTGAACTGGCGATCCTCCTATCTCGAGCTCCTAAGTGCTAGAATTGTGTCCAGCTTAAACCACCAGTTCTACAACTGAAACTCACAAGAAACCACACAATTAAATGCAGTAATGTAAAGACACTCAGGATGCCTGGTCTAACTGGAGCCTTTGAGCTGAAGAGATTTTCAATACCATCTGCCAGTCACTGAGGTCAGTAGGATGACTCAGAGACAGTCAATCTTTGCTCAAATATGTTGGGGTCAGAAACTTACCATGTGAATACAGCATATAGGGATTGCTGGAATGCTCCTGGTGAAGATTTCACTGTACTGGTTATTGCCGCTTAATCACATTTCTGAAAGGCTAAATTCACTAGAGGGCATCATATATCAGAAGAAATCACATCAGAGAAAAACATTAAAAGGAAAGACCTACTCAGCATTTACTCATATAGAAATATTGTACCCTACTATACAAAACACACATGTTAATGTAAAAATATTCGCTTTAGAAATAGTGTACCCAACTATACAAAACACACATATTAATGTAAAAATGTTCACTTCAGCATACATTCAAAATGTTCAGGAGAAATTAAAGGAAACTTGTGACAAGTTAGGTAGTGGATCCAAGGGTGGCATTCACTGTGTTGTGACAGGCAAGTGCTATTACTGGAAAACCTGGGTTCCTTCCAGCCCTCTACGCAGCCTTAACTTCATGTACAACTCATGCCTTCTTTAAAAGCCATACACACGACACAGCACTAACGCTTTTTCCTTGCTGTAACCACCAGCTGTTCCCTCTCCCCCTCAGGGAAAAAAAAAAGCCACAAATCCAAAGGGAAAATTATCATCAAGTTTCTATAAAACCAGCAAAGAAAATTTATACCTAGGTCTGTATATAATCAAATATTTAAGGCCAAATTATTTTAAAATGATTTTTTCATCAACAGCATGATACAGCTATGAAAAGTCATGGAGTTCCAAGAGTATCCAGAGACATGAACCCAAACACCTCACAGCTCTGCTCACCACAGTTCACAGTAACAAATGCCCCAAAGCCCCGCCCACCACGATAGTGACAGGCAAATACCCCAAAGCTCCACCCTCCACAATCCACAGTAACAAGCGAGGAAAAACATCAAGAAAACCTAGCACCATGTCTAACACTCCCTCCACGTCACTGCGCAGCCCTGAACACGGGTACCTGAGAGACGCTAGAGTCCACTGGCAGGTAAAAGAGTCACCTGACTTTCAGCCTTTCCCATGTCCCTCCTCCCCCACCAGACTGCTCCACGTGCGATCCATTTCCACATTCCTCCACCCCCCATAAATTTGTGGTTGCTGTACTTTTCCTTTGAGCCAGTTAAGCCATGTGCCTGATCCCACATTGACTATCCTTAACACGTGTTTACTTTCATGTTTGTCTGAGTCCCCATTACTCTAGACAACTTTGGAATTAGGAAGTCACAGTTCTAAACTCCTAACAGTGAAAGCAAATTACAATCAAAAGGTCTACCTCCTCAGGCATATTAATGCAGGGACCCTTGGCTTTTGTAAAGCATCAAGCCTTTGTGAATCTGGTTGGGTGGAATTAAGTACTGGGCACTGGATGAAGAAGGGAAACTTGGTTTTGAAATCTGCAAAGTTCATCTTCAGAGTGTAGACACCATGAAGATGGTGTCAGCACCCATGCCCAGCATCCCGTGGCCCCTCATCTTCACTGTGCACTTAGGAGTCCTTAGAAAGAGTTGCAGCAACTGAGGAAATAAATACTCAGGCCAGCAGCACAATTCCTTTACAAACAAGTGTGACAAGACTGGCACTGTTCAGGGTCCTCAAACTGCCCAGTCCTTCAATGCACACGTTCACTCATCAAGCTGCTCGTAACAGTAGACACGTATTCCACGAAGGGACGTTAATACAGAAGTCTGCTAGTTTCATAAAGTTCTGAGACTATAATTATGGAGAATTATAAGGCAAGTAAAGGCATGAAAAAGGCATAGTCAACAACGGGTGCAGGTTACCAGTCAGAACAATCAAGTGGTATTGAAAAATCAAGTCATCACAACCGCCCCCCCCCTTCTGTACTTCCCAAGCTAACTTAAAAAAAAACAAAAGCCTGGGCTGGCAAGAGGGCTTAGTTGGTAAAGGTGCTCGCTGTGCAAACCTCATTCCCTGAATCTGATCCCCAGAACAAATGATGTGGAAGAGAGAACAAACTCCAAAAGTTGTCCTCTGACCTCCATATGTGCATCATGGCATGTGTGCCTGCATTCTACACACATACAAACAATAATAATAGTAATTTTAAGTCATAATAGATTTATCTACATTCTTTCATTTATTGTGTGGATAAGTCTATGCTTACATGTGGGCACATCCATCACACGGTGGAAGTCAATACAACTGGTGGGAGTTGGCTTTCTCCTTCTACCGTGTGCATTCGAGGGCTCAAACTCAGGTTATCAGGCGTGGCAGCAAGTACCTTTATCTGCTGAGCCCTCTTGCTACCCCCTGTAAGAAATCTAAACTCTTTTTACTTACAAAAGGTACCTGGCCTACTTTCTTTATTCAGAACTATCTTGTATATATTTGTATGCATTATATACAATACACTTATTATACATTAAACACAAACATCTTGCATATAAATTTAAACATGTACACATATATTAACATATATAAACATATGCAATTCTCACACATGCATAAGGTCTGGTTCATCAGAAATATTTGTGTAGAACCTATGTTGCCAAAATACCACAGAGATAAATAATAAGACAATTTATCAAATGCAATAACTATGTGTGTTGAGACTCTATGGCACTCGTTTTTCCTAGGACATAAGACATAGCCATTCTTCTGATTCCGCACTAGCAGCCACGGTCATTCTTTGCACCAAAGCAAAAGCATCAAATAAAAGAAGCTGGCTAATGCTCTTTTAAGAGATATACACCAATTAAGCAAGACACACACATGCAAAAGTGTTTAAAGCTTCCAACCTCTGCCTCTGTGGTCACTGTCCCTGCTCATCTGTGCACTATGTCCCTCTGCCTCCCCTTCTATATCCTAATCCAGAGCTCCATGTCAAGACCCTTTGCCAAAAAATAATGCATCTTAGACTCCAGATTTTAGATTACAAGGTCATAAACCTTTTTCCCACTGAAACTCTAGCATCTCATCAGGTATATAAAAAACAACAACAAAAACTATCACACAGCAAAGACTTTGAAAACAAGAGTTTCATCTCTTCTGTATAAAGAGGGTATAATTCCTGAGCCGATCTCCTGGAGTCCAACTATAGAGAGGGAGGAGTGATGAACAAAGGGGTCAAGACCATGCTGGGGGAACCCACAGAGACAGCTGACCTGAGCAAGTGGGAGCTCACTGACTCCATTCTGACATCTGGGGAACCTGCATAGGACCAAACCATGGCCCCTGAATGTAGATGTCAGTTAGGAGGCCTGGGCAATCTATGGGGCCTCTGGCAGTGGAACCAGTATTTATTCCTAGTGCATGAATGGACTTTGGTAGCCCATTCCCTATGGAGGGATACTCTCTCAGCCCAGACACATGAGAGGGGGCCTAGGTCCTGTCTCAAATGATGTGTCAGATTCTGATGATCCCGTATGGATGGAGGGGTGGGATGGGAGGGCTAGTGGGGGACATGGGAGGGTGGGAGGGAGAGGGAACTGGGATTGGTATGTAAAATAAGATTGTTTGCAGTCTGTCCTGAACTACCTGCAAGCACACATCTGACATGCACTCCTTAAGAACCCAGCTTTTCCTCTGCTACACTAGCTCAGAAGGGCCTTCCCTTTACAAGCAGGGTCTGTAGAGCTAGGAAATACTAACTAAGGCTTGAAATAAATCTGAACAAACCACTCTCCAAAGGCAACAAGTTTATTTTTACCCTCTAAATTTTTCCAGACAATTTCAAGGCCCACTAGCCCTTGAATCTCCTTCCATGTTCTCATTCCATGAAATCAAAATAAATTCCAGATGAATTAAAGAGTTACATGTAAACGATGAAAGCACTAAAGAATTAGAATAAAATATAACAAGAGGAAAAATGGGCAAAGAATCAAAATAGTCACATATGAGAAAATACACAAAATGAAATTAAGGCAGTGTGAGGCATGTTTTCAATTTCTAGTTTCTTCCTATTTGTCAGTGGCAGTGTCTACAACAGCGAGCACAGAGGAAAGAGGGCAAGCACACTGATACTAAAGACAGCCGGGACTTCCTTAAAAGACTGCACAGGGAAGCTGCTGGTACTTTAAGTGCGCATATGTTTATACCCAAAAATATCATTCAGATTTTCTGTCTTAGAAAAATACTCATAAAAATGAGGAGCTGTAAAATAAAGATCATCACTGATGGCTGGGGTTGTGTTCAATGAAAGAGAGACCATCAATTCAACCCTGACACAATAAATGTGTACATGAATAAATAACTTCCTAGAGTAATATGTGTATGTGAAAATCAGAAGAGTAAAATGCCCAAAAATAAGAAATGACACAATAAATGTGGACATGAATAACTAACTTCCTGGAGTAGTAAGTATATATGAAAATCAGAAGAGTAAAATGCCCAAAAATAGAGAAATAGCACAATAAATGTGCACATGAATAAATAACTTCCTGAAGTAATAAGTGTATATGAAAATCAGAAGAGTAAAATGTCCAAAAATAGAGAAGTGGGGGCTGGAGTGATGGCGCGGCAGTCCTGAGTGCTTAGAGTTCTTTGGAGTTCAGCTCCCAGCACGTGAGTCCTGTGGCTCAGTCCCCTAACTCCAGCCCCAAGGCAGCCAGGGCCCTTCTCTGGCCTCTCCCAGCACCTGCACTTATATGCGCATCTCACACACACACACAATTAAAACAGAGAAATGCTAAGTTATGATCAACAGCTGTGTAAAGGATTATTGTGGTATCAGTTTTAAACAGTGAAGCTACAGTTAGACAGCCATCAATGAAGTAAAATGATCAACTTACAAAACTGTAAATAAATTATGCTATTGTTAGTCAAGGAAAGAAATTCTCCCAAACTCTACAAATGATGCTTACATATTAATAGAAGGCACGGGGAGAAAAAAAATCATGACACAGGAAAGATCCTGGTAATACAAGTTAGTGAAAAAAGTGGGTGCAAAGTCGTATATCTAAAAAGTTATACAACATAAATAAGGTTAGCAACTACCTGAATAATGTGATTTTAATTGTCCTTTACATATTTTTCCCAAAGTGTATAAATGTTATACAACACAGCTAATCTTCAAACAAAAAAGCAACTAAAGTTCCTTGTGTCTTCAAAGCAGGAGGACAAATGACCAGGAGTAAATTCTTATGCTCTGAAGAATCACAAGGGATACCACAAACCTACCCTTCTGAATGCCAAGAGAATTAATTACACAGGGGTAACAATGTGCATTCACACACAGAAGGCTTTAAAATACTTAGGAGAACTTAACCAACCTAAAGAATGCAACCATCTTCAGACTGCCTATTCTGATGTTCACTTCAAAAGTAGTTTCACTACCAAAAGTAGTTTTTGAACTATTCTCATTTAAAGTGTCCTTTGGCAAGTACAGGCAGCATATAAAAAGGTAAACCTCCACAGTATTTCACACCTTGTTTTTAGTAAAACTGTGACTGATTAACACGCTCACCCAGCTTTATCGCTGGTTGACCCTACAACAGCCTTCAGTGTGTTTAAAAGGAGGGCAAGAACCAAGATCTGGCAAACGTGCAGCTGGAAACACAGCACAGCTTTTCAAGACTCATTTTGGGGCAGGAAAGCAGATCCTGGCCCAAGAAAAGGCTCCCTTCAGATAAGGTAAGGCAGTCTCTGCCATCAGCTTCAATCCAAAGTCCCCTCAACCCCCTTGTCTCACATTCTTCCTGCCTAGGAGCATCATCTACCCAGCCACAGATCTCAAAATCCTACAGTCTCTCGAGGACAAACTCAAACCACCCTGCTCCATGAAGCTGTTTGTCCAAGAACGACTTACATGGTCAGTATGAGCCATTTTTATACCAACATTCTTTCCTACACTCTGACCTCCCATTACATTTTACCAGGGTTCAAAGCCCACATATTCCACCCCTAACACATCCCCTGTAGACACAGAATGGAGTCGTCTACCCAAAACTACTGCAGTTATTATTTTGTTCCATATGAAGTCTGGGCAGTATTACCATTTTGGGCCTTGAATGGCTGCCTAAGGAGTACTGCAATAGGGGAGCAACTGAAAAGTTCCTGAGCTCAAAAATGATGGTCAAGCTCTGTGGCCCAATTCCTGTCATGCCAGCACTTAGGAGTACAGGCGTGGCCCTGGGCTTCAAAGCAGGCCCTTCCTCAAAACAAAAAAAAAAAAAATCAAAAGAAATGCTGCCAGGTCAGAGGAGGGTTTTACTCTCTAAAGCAAGAATGGCAGTTGGCTCAACACAGAGAGTGAAGAAATGAGGTCTGTGGTCAGAAAGCATGGAATTCTCCCAACGGCCCCTAGTTCTGTGGCCCTGGACTATTAATATGGCTACACCTTCCCTATAAAAGGGACAAGGGAGATAAAAGCAGCCATTACCTTCCTAAGGTGCCACATGAAATGATTCACATAGCACAGCCCCACAATACCTGAAAGGGTGCACACAATATACTGACACCAGCCAGGCACCCTACAATTTCTATTTGATACTGACACTCGTTGTCTGCAGGCAAAATCAGATCTAACATGGGAAAGTGCAAGAAATCTAGCACAACCATCTTACTTCAGCTATCTACAGCTTGCTACACTAATGCCCACTTAACCACAAACACTAAGTTTCTCTAGTTCTTTCTCTGGTTCAGTAATTCACTATAATAATTCTCATGAACCAGTGAAAGCACAATACTTAAACAATCAAACAATCACAGCTTTATTACACTATAAAAGGCTCAACTCGGGAACAGCAGAAGAAATACACTGAGAAAGGTCTGGGGAGGGAGAGTGGACACAAAGCCTCATGCCTCTCAGGAACTCACGGTGTCAATGGCCTTGCACCTTAATCATTCACCACTGTTTCAGACTTGCATTACCCAAATAGGACTAGCTAAACCATGAGCCCCCTAATAAACTCAGTATCTAGTTTCCTCCCCCCTTCTCAGAGACTTGGGGGAGCATGCATAGGAAAGGGGGGCTGCTGAAAGTTCTAATTTTGGTCTTTGTGATACACAGACCATTAGCACAAGTTCCCAGTGTGATCAAGAGACACTAGAGATAACAAAAGATATTCCTACCATCCAGAACATTCCAAGAGGTTTTTATTGTTGTTGTTTTGTCTTGGTTTTTTTTTTTTTTTTTTGCTTTTTAAGCCCAATATCAAGAACCAGAGAAAGATCAGATACAGCTTATCAAACATGCGATAAATAGAAGCTACTATTTTTAAAACCAACCCATACACTACTGAAGTAATGCAAGTATAAAGAAGAGGGGGAGCCTACGTCTTACAAAAGCAGCAACAATAGAGAAAGTAGGGGGACATGCCAAAATTATATACGAAAGTTCAAGACAGGACAACTAAATGCACAAAACGGACAAACCCTAGCAGGAAATGGAGTATGGGAGTGAGAATAAACTTAGCTCAGCTGAGGCAGAAAGTGGTGACTAAGGATTACAGAGGAACACTAAACAGGTGGGACCTAGAGTTGGATGGATATCACCAGTCAGCTGTCAGCTTCCCACACAGATAAGGCCCTCCCACAAGTTCCCACTGCTTTAAGAACTGATGACACTAGCCACCAATGTCATTTAAGCCAATATGTGCCCTGCAAGAGTCACATAAGTTGGGTCAATCGAGTGGCACAGGCTTTCTCACTCATATACACACACATTTAAAAATGATTTTAAAAAATGGAATGGGAAATTATTTTTAAAGAACAAAAAAGGATCCCTGTTTCCATTTTCAAAACTCAGTACAAAGCAACAGCCTTGGAGATAGTGTGGTACTGACGTGACAAAAACAAACAGATCCAGGGAAAAGAGCCGAGGGTTCAGAAATAAACCCATATATCTACACAACCTCCATATGGCCCAGCAATTACACTGCTGGGTATTTACTCCAGTGAAGTAAAAATTTACATTCACATAAAACACACACAAATGTTCATAGCAGCTTGTTTCTAAGAGGCGAACGCTGGAACTAACACAGATGCCCTTCAGCGTATGCATCCCTATGAAGAAGTGCTAAGAGACTAAGGAATGCACGGGTGAGAAAAAACATGCATAGCTATAATGCATCCAGAGAGAATTATGCCAAATGGGGGTGGAAAACAGCCAAATCCCACCGACTGAATATTGTTTAAATCCACCAGTATAACATTCCTTCAGCGACAAAACTGTACAAACAGAAAACAGATTGGTTCTTTTCAGAAGTCAGGGAAGAGAGGGAACATGTCCACCAAGGGCGACAGAATGAGGCCTTATGGCAAAACTGTTCTGTATCCTGACTGTGTGCATATTTTGGGTTTTTGAGACAAGTCTCATTACGTAGCCCTGAGTGAGCTGGAGTTTACTATATGGCCCAGAGGGGCTTCAAAGTACCAAGCCTCCTGCCTCAGCCTCGAAGTGCTACGACCACCAGCACATATCACTGCATGTGGCTCTGCATATTCTTAGTTTCTGAAAGGAAAGGGCTTAGAGAGGAGGAATAACAGACATTTCCAAACTTTATAACTTTAGGCAATTAATCTTGTTTCTTCACTTATAAACACAATTAACAAAATGTTATGGTTGGCTGAATGACAAAGTATATTCACATCCTGAGTATCCATTCTCACCACTTTTATTCAAAATAGTATTTGAGATCATAGCCAGAGAAATAAGGGAAGAGAAAGAAACAAAGGGGACAAGCATAAAAAAGAAGCTCAACTGTCCCTACTTGCAAATATGATCTTACAATTGAAAAGCCCAAAAGATTCCATAAGATAAGTCTTAACTCTGACAAAGCTTTCCAGTAAGATATAAAATCACACAAAACCTGTAGCTTTTCATACACCAATAAAAAGACTCAGGAGAGCAATGCCTTTAATCCCAGCACTCAAGAGGCAGAGACATGCAGATCTGAGTTCGAGGCCAGCCTGGTCTACAAAATGAGCTCCAGGACAGCCAGGCTATACAGAGAAACCCTTCCTCAAACAAACAAACAAACAAACAAAACAAAAAGAAAAACCTCACTGAGAAAGTAATCAGAAAAATAATTTCACAAAATAGTCTCAAAACAATCCAGCTAGCCTCTTCTTATACCAGTCAACAGGCCCTCCAATTTCCAAGCATTAGTTATAAAATATACAACTTTGTTTTGCAGAAATCCCACCTCTGCCTCTTACACCCTCCTGCTCTTCACACCCAATCTACTTCACATTCTATTCTGATTTCCAAACATAAGGAACCTGAACTCAGCTCTGCCCCAGCTCATGGCCAGGCTATACAACAAGCCCAGATTATGAAATAGCCCTTAACTTGTCTCTTCTTTACATTCTGTTACCAAGACACCTCTCCAGAACATACCGAGGTATGGTACTTTGTATTAGTCTGTAATCCCAGCACAGGATAATCTTGTGTTTGAAGCCAACTACATAGCAAGTTCCAGGCCAGCCTAAGCTATAGAGGGAGATCTTACCTCAAAATCCCAATAAATACACAAACAAGCAGAACAGAAAGTTGATTACTCCATGTCTTAGGATTTTTACTGTTGCCATAAAACACCATGACCAAAGCCAATTGATGAAGAAAGGGTTCATTTCGACTTACAACTCTCTGTCACAGTATGTCACTAAGGAAAGAGTCAGGGCACCAACCTAGAGGCAAGAACTGAAGCAGAGGCCAAGGAGAAATGCTGCTTACTGGCTTGCTTCCCATGGCTGGTTCAGCCTTCTTATCCAACTCAGGACTATCTGACCATGGACAACACCCCCGCCCCCCAAGCAACTTCCACATCAATCATTAATCAAGAATCTGACCTACAGACTTGCCTACAGGCCATCTGATGAAGTTTTCTCAACTGAGGTTCCTCTTCCCAGGAACTCCAATTGGTCAGCTGATAGAAAAGAACAACCCTAGTTTAACTCTAGATTTAATGTCCTTGTGAAACCCTTACTGCCAACAGCATAAAATCAGCATTAGCCAAGAATTCAAGCCTGGATCTAGCTTTTCCTGTTTCTCTCCCAGAAAGGATACACATTCTCTCTCTGTATCCTGCCTTGACAGAGTTCCCTCCTATGCACTTGTGGAAGCCAGTGGCCCTCCTGCTCTGACTCGCTCCCTCCCTCACTGAGCTAGGTCCATCCCAGCACATGTCTCCACAGTTCTCTGTATCTATACTGCGACATCTGTGGCACGCTGTAAGTTAATCATCTATCCATTCCCACAGTCTTCAGATTGGACTTGGGCCTCTCCTTGAACTCAAGGATTAGATGAGGAATTAATTGTATATTCCAAGGAGGCAGAAAGATTCCAGAAAGAGTTAATGAAACAATGACTGTCACGGGCCACTTCTATTTATGTCATTTTTTTCTATAAAGACTGAGAAAATATCCCAGTACTCAGGATACAGAGGCAGGCAGATCTCTGTGAGTTTAAGGCAAGCCTGGTCTACAGAGTGAGTCCCAAGACAGCCAGGGCTATACAGAGAAACCCTGTCTCAAAGAAGAAAAAAAAAAAAAAAAAAAAAAGGAAGGAAGGACAAAAAAGAAAAACTTAAGAAAATTATTAGAGTCGGGCATTGGTGGCGCACGCCTTTAATCCCAACACTTGGGAGGCAGAGGCAGGGGGATCTCTGTGAGTTTGAAGCCAGCCTGGTCTCCAGAACGTGTTCCAGGACAGGCTCCAAAACAATACAGAGAAACCCTGTCTCGAAAAAACAAAAAACAAAAAATGAAAATTATCAGTATAGCTTAGCAATGAACTGTACTAAAAAACAGATTTCTAGTTTGTTTGTTTGTTTGAGATGGGGTTTCCGTAGCTTTGAAGCCTGTCCTGTAGCTGGCTTTTTAGACCAGGATAGCCTTGAACTCACAGAAATCTACCCAACTCTGCCTCTTAAGTGGTGGGATTAAAGGTGCATACCACCACCGCCTGGCTTTTGTTTGTTGTTTTTAAAGTTATAAAGTTTCAAATTATTCTCTCAAAGGATTTGACCAGGGTTGCACACAGTGACTTTATGGAAGAGCACAGGAGCCAGGCCTTGTGGTGGAAGCACTGTAATTTCAGCTGTTCAGAGAGGGCTGAGGCAGGAAGATTTTCACAAGTTCAAGACCTTCCTGGGCTACAGAATGAGTTCAAGGCTAAGTTTGGCAATCAGTGAGGCCCTATCTCAAAATAAAAAGAGAAACCAGTTTAGGGATGGAGCACTTGCTTAGCATGTGCACGTCCCTGCTTTCAAGTCTCAGTACAAGACAGAAAAAAGGGCGCGGTGGGGTCACAAACTGGACTCACAGTGCTAGTGGAATGGTTTAGGACAAATGACTTAAACTTCCACGTGTTCCAGTTTCCTCCTCTGTTACAAAGTAACCACTTTACACTGGTGTTGAGGGACTGAGTTGAGACTTAGCAGGCCCTTGACACACTGCCAGGCAGAGTAGCGAACACTAACACATGTCAGTTCTTACCACTGTTTTTAAGTCTTTTAAATGCACTGCTCCCCTCCCAAAACCTCAATGAACTGTCATCTCCATTCAGAGACAAAACACCCCACGGAAGCTACATAAGCTACTGTATTTTTAAGAAGCAACTTAGTCATCCCTACATACAACCTCTACCCCAACCCCAGATCAAACTGACCCTATCTCCCCAGATTCAGTTTAGAAGAGGCCCCCTCCTGACATCTGCAGTAGCCAGTCTTTAGACCTGGTGGGAAAAGAGGGACCCAACACTTGTTCAACTTAAAGTGGAAGCCATGTGGGAATCACAGTGCCAGATGTACACTGGGCACTTGAGACAGTAGCTTTTGATGACTGAAGCTAACTGCTCCTGTGAGTTTTCAATTCTTTTACACTCAATTCTTTTACTAATTCAAAAACACACAAGTTCAAGAGCTGGGCCTATAGCTCAATGGTTAAGAGCACTTATTGCTCTTTTAGGGGACCAGGGTTGGGTTCCCAGCACCCACACTGGTGACTCAAAAACATCTGTAACTCCAGCTCCCGGAGGTCTCCACTTTGCATGGTGCATATAAACTAATGCAGCCTCACATACACAAATAAAAATAACATTTTTAAATACACAAACTTTACAAAGATGTTTCTTTGACGAAATACGTGAAGGACATGAATGGGAAGCATTTATCTTGGTAATTCCGTCACCAGCATTTTTTTCAATACTTTTCTTGGACTTAAACTGGAATAGCCAAACACTCAGGTTCGTCTACATCCACTCAAGTCGCACTGAACTTCAAAGTCAACTAATCCTTCAAGAAAGGACGAGACAACAAAACAGTTCCACAACCACAAGGAAACACCTCACGTCTTTATTGCTTCCGGTCAAACATAATCTCAGACGTTAACATCCACCCTGAAAGACCACACCTGCTAGGTGGGCGTGGCGAGGCACGCCTACCGTCGCACCACTACCGGGCAGAGTGGAAAGAGAGTCCGAGAGCTGGAAGGCCGGCCCTTAGCAAAAGCATGTCCCCAAAAGACGGACAGGAAAATCAGGCTCGCCGTCAGCCTCCAGCGTGGCCTACCTTCCCTGCCACCTAAACCTCGCGCACACCTCCAGCACCCGCAGCACACGGACAGCTCGAGCCCTGGACAACTTTCTCGTGGGTCTCCCACGTGGCGGCCCCCGGGGAGCTTCGTGCACCTGGGACCTGGCACACCGTAGGGACCCGGCAGCTCCCGGGGCCGCCAAGGTGTGGGCTGGGCAGGAAGGCGCCTTGTCCGTGGGTACAGACGGGGCGGCCCTCGTCCCGCAGCCCGCTCGGCTCCGGGGGCCTCCGGCTCTGCAGAGTCGCCCGCCCTGATCATCCTCCACCCAGCTCCCACGAGTGGCTGCCCGCCCCCGGGGCCCACCGGGGAGAGCGTGCGCTCGGGAAGAGCGGCCCACGCCGCAGCTGCCCCTCCGCCCACTCGAGGGATCCCCTGGCCGCCGCCATGTTCCCCGCGCCGAAACCCGCACCTGACACGGCGGGCTGCGCGCCTGGGGCACGCCGGGGAAAAACGCGCGACGTCGCGGGGACACTGGGGAAGAGGCTGCGACTCCGCGGGGGTCACAAGCTGCGAGCAGAACCCGCCGCTAATTCATCCCGGAGCGGGGAGGCGTCGAGCCCGTCGCCTTAGTAATGCGTCCCGTCAGGCTCATCCCTGATTGGCTGCGGGCGCTGTGACGCGGAGGCGTCCCCGGACTGCGTAGAAGTCCTTGTGCTGGGCGCCCCGCCCCTGCTCCGCCACCCGGAGAGACCCCTGACGTCGCCGAGGCTCCTTTAAAGGGGCCGTGCCCCGATCCTGGTCTGGCCGGCGGCAGGTGACCGGCAGGGATAGAGAGTCGGCTGGGGCGAGGGGAAACCAAGATCGGAACTCAGCCGAGGTCGCTCTCCGTTCCGGAGATAACGTAAGGGATAACAAATGCGGGGCACTCACTTGAAAGCCTGCTTTTCACGCCCCAAATCAAAGAGCAAATTAGCATCCAGCCAGTTGTAGAACCCGGTCGTTCTAGATGGTCCTAGGTGGTGTGAAACTAAAGACACCTTCGACCTTTGAGGTTGCCTAATGGAAAACAAATCCGAGGCACTAATTTATAAGCCTTGTTTTCCTGCCCTAAATGGAAGGGCAAGTCTACTGCTCCTGGCACACAACTGTGTATACTCAGCTCTCAACTTTCTCTCACCTGGACAGCCCACTTTGGGGGGTGGGGGTGGGGTCCGAGACAAGGTTTCTCTGTGTAGTCCTGGCTGTCACAGAACTCACTCTGATGGCCTCCAACTCATAGAGATCTCCTGCCCCCGCCTCCCAAAAGCTAGGTCAAATGTATGCACCACTACCAACCACTACCACTACCACCACCGGGCAAGACCCTTAAAAAGAAGTGCAAGGTACCTTCCTGCACAGAAGCAGCATTTTGTCTCCTTTACTTTTGTTCAGTAGTTATTTGAGATGTGCCAAAATCGTATTAGAAAAATGAAAAATACAACAAATATCATGAGCACAAAAAAAAAAAAGAAGAAGAAGAAGAAGAAGTGCAGTTATCCCTGTGAGGTTGGATGAGCCTCACTTTTGTCTCTAAACTCATAGTTCTGGAAATTTAGGACTTGTTGTTTTAGGATGAGCGTGGTGATCCCCGGAACCTCTCAGGGATGCACTGTGACTTCTCGGGGGACTTGAGGAGGTTGTACATAGCCTTTCCTCCGCTGGAGCTTCCTCTTGTGTGCTAAGATGCGCTGGGGAATGTAGCTGGAGAGACAGGGCTGATGTGCAGGCATGCGGCTGGGTCCTTTCTCGTTTTGACCTCTCTTCATAAGTGGCTGCTGTCCACGTGAACTGCTAGTGGACAATTCAAAGCATGCTGGCCTTAAACCTGAAAACACCATCCAAGTCTTAGGCTCTTTTCTTGGCAGTAAAAGGTGCAAGCTACAGAAACTTGTTCTTCATTAGAGAGCAAATACCTTGACAGGGCCACGACCATTGGAGCTCTTCACCACCCAAATAAGGTCCATGAGATAAATAATAGCATTGTGTGAAGGTTATTTTCTTTGTCTTGTTATTTGTCCAGTATTCAAGATTGAGCCCTGGACTTTGCATATTCTTTTCTTTTGTTGTTGTTATTTTGGTTTGGGTTTTTTGTTTGTTTGTTTGTTTTTCAAGACAGGGTTTCTCTAAGTAGTCTTGAAACTCAATCTGTAGATCAGGCTAGTCTTGAACTCACAGAGATCTGTCTGCCTCTGCCTCCTGAGCGTGCCCGGCTTGATTTTGCACATTCTAAGAAAGCTGAATTACATCCTCAGTCCTTTTTTTTCTTTTCTTTTTCTTTTTTTTTTTTTTTTTGTTTTGTTTTGTTTGTTTTTCATGACAGGGTTTCTCTGTGTAGCTTTGGAGCCTGTCCTGAAACTAGCTCTTGTAGAAAAGGCTGGTCTCCAACTCAGAGATCCATCTGCCTCTTCCTCCCAAGTGCTGGGATTAAAGGCATGTGTCCCATCCCCCACCCCACCCCCTCCTCTTCAGACCATTTTCTATTGTTTTGATTTTAATTGAGAAACAGGATCTCGCTAAGTTACCCAAGATGGCATTCAGCTCACCAAGTAATAGGTTGACCTTCAACACACAGCCCTCCTTCTTCAGGCTCCGGAATAACTAACATGTGTGCCACCACACCCAGATATTGTTTTTGTTTTTGCTACCTATTCTAGGTTTACACAAGAGGTTAACAGAGAGAGAAAGGGCATGAAGAAAGTCCCTATCTTTTTCCATCTCTCTTAAGTCTAAAATTATTTCTTATTTAAAGAATAACAAGAGCTATTTAAAATTGTCATCCCATGTATCCAATTCCCCCCCCCCTTGTTTTTTCGAGACAGGGTTTCTCTCTATTGCTTTGGAGCCTGTCCTGGAACTAGCTCTGTAGACCAGGCTGGCCCTTGAACTCAGAGATCCACTTGCCTCTGCCTCCCCAATGTACCCACCAATGCCTGGTCCATGTAACCAATTCTTAAATTTCTGTGAGTTTTATCCAACCTCTGGCATGCATGTGTCTCCTCAGGGCATCCAAAGTACTTGAGTTTTAGACACATCAGACTTGACTGGCATGATGTTTCAATATGGTAGACCAATGCCATTGGGTCTGGGTCCCTTTGGGATGCATTAGAATGGGAAACAGGAAAATGATGCAGCCTTGGAGCAAAACTGCACAAGTCTGTCCCATATGAATGTTAGGTTCCCTCAGGTGTAACATTGGTTTTGTTTACTTAGTTGCTGGGGGATAGCCAGGGGCAGTTCTGGGGTGCTTGTTTAGCCTTTCCTGATTTAATAGATCTTACTCTTCAAGCTGAGCACCTGTGTGAGACATCAGTCAACATCTAGGTATGTCTACTCCAGTGATACACTCAGGAAGTGGAGAGGTGGCCACTAGGATGGTGACAGGATCCGGGAGACCCCCTAAGACAGACCTGGGTGAGGACTCTCCTTTATTATCTAAATTCAGTAGTGTTCCATTCTAATGGCAGATAAGGAACAGTGATGAGAAGAGGAAGGATACTTAGGAATCCTAGAGAGCCCCATCCACTTAGATCCTTTAGCCAAAGTTTCTCAAAAAACTCAGAGTACTCTCCCCCCAGTCCGTGGTTATTTAAAGAATAACAAAGAATGAATGAATACATATGTGTGTGTGTATGTGGTGACACACTTTGGAGAAGGACCGAAAGAAGGTGTGTACTAGATCCTCATGTATAGCAGTCATGCCTTCAGTCCTTGCAGTCTGTCTGATAGGCTCAGGTCCTGAAATTGTGCAACAGATTACAATTCTCCACTGGAGTGATATCTGACCCCACCCCTTTACTCATCCCTGATCTGTTGGGACTATATATTATACAGTACCCTTATTGTCTGCCCACATAGCTCCTGCTTAAAAAATATGCTATGTTCCATCAGCCATCTTCATAAGGTCAGGTCAAGACCCCTGGCTGCCATTTAGACCTTGCTACACATTATGGTAATTAGATTACCACTGCTTCCGGCTTCTATCATTCTCCAGTGCTGCTAAAGGTTCCCATTTTATAACATCTTTCCCATTAGCCCTGTCCTGCTTTTAGGAGACAAACACCTCAGAGCTTCTCAATGATGCTGCTAGTCCCAGGCGGGGCATCTCTCATCACCTTGATGAGCAGCAGCACCCAGGCCCTTTCTGAGGGACACAATAAGCCAGAAAGTTTTCTAGTCGGTGTGTTTGAAGTTTCTGTAATGTTTTTCATTCCTGCATCCACACTGCACCATGAGAGCCCTGGCATCTCCATTAATGTGACCATTTGCATTCCCCAGATTTAAAGAACCATCCCAGTAGTCTGTTAGAATTAGCTCCCAGAGCTCTGACCACAGTAAGAAACCCTTTGCCATGGAGGATGTGCCCGTGGCTGGTTAAACTATCCTATCCCCACTTTATGTTTGGTTCCTCCTTAATCATAGCCTCTCACTATGAGAAAAGCCTTGCAGTTCCTTTCCCTCCCTTATCATCAAGATGAGCGCTTTGACCCACAGACCCAAGGAGGCCCTGTATCTTCCATCAGGTCAAAGAGGCCAGCTTGAATCTGAGGCATCGAGGTTCTCAAGAGAGTATCACTCAAGGCTCAGGGTTCTCCTGTCTCTGCGTCAGCGTCCCAACTTTGGCATTGGAAATATGCCCAAGATGAGAATTTTTTCCAGCTCTAAAGTTCCAGGCTACACCTAGTTTTCAGTTTGGAGGCCGGTGACAAAAAAACCTTTTAAAATTCTGCTGAACCTGCCTTCCAGCTCCAATATGTTGCTTGCCATCCATCTCCAAGTCAGACACCAAAGGTTGCATCAGCTAATGCATGTCTTCTCCTGCACCATTCTCTTGCTCAGCAAAGACATCTGCCACAGTATCCCGGGTACTATTAATACTCCAGTAACTAGCCATGGGATGGCTTGCTGTTGCCTAGCGATGGGACTTGTCCTGGTTACCATCCTGTCCTCCTGAGAATCCCATCTGTAGTCTGCTTCCTAGGAATACCTCCTGCTGGTGGCTTCCTAGAAATGGGACTGAAGCAGAGATCTGCTTACAAGACTCTTGCTCTCAAGAGAAGATGGGGTGAAAGAAACAGAATATGGAGACGAGAGAGGAAAGTATCGGTGTGGTCTCTTCTAGAGACAAGCTTCAGCTAGAACCCACGTCTGAAGCAAAAATTATTCTATATGCTTACTCAGCCTTGAGGCAAAGGCGCTGATTCTCCTGTGTTACATTCTAGTGTTATTAACTACAAGTGGCCTGAGGATGTGGGACAGAAGCCGCATAGCACGACAGGCCACGCTCTTCCGAAGGGTGTCCTCTGGAGAAGCTCATGGCAGCAGGAGGATGGGTGCCCCACAGTGAGAGAGCCACTGCAGGCACCTGAGGACCACTAAGTCAGCACTAGCTTCTTGAAGGAGCCCGTATGTGGCTGTACGTGCCTGGGAATCTCTAGGAAGACACAAGAGAAACTGTTGCAATAGTTGCTTCTGGTGACAGGATTGAAACCAGCAAACTGCCATGTCTAACTTACAGCTAGACTTTTATCCAGGTATGTGTCTTGCTTTTTAATTTTGAGGTAGGAAAAAACAAATGAAAATCTCCCTTTATGTACCCGTATGTTGATAAGATAGTATTAATTTCCTCTACTGCCAAGAAAGGTAATTTATCCCCCACCTTCTGAACCTTTCTTGATTCCTACAATACAATGTACAGCTGATGAATGGCTCAACCTCGGCACGTTTAATAGGGCACTCTCTGCTATGCTCAGGGAAACAGGATCACAGCAGTAAACCCCATGTCCTAGTTCTTATTGTGCTTTTGTTACTATTAAATACCTATACGGCCATGTAATTGTTTCTGCTTCTTCTTCCAAATGTGATAGTAATAAGGTAGACTATGTGCTCAGTAATAGACTTCAGAGAAGGGCCAAGTGAGTTGCTGCCAACAAAACTGGAGCAACTCTCTCCAGTGGAAACGAGGAGAAGGAACATACAGAGCTGGCAGAGGCCGTGGACCCTTAACTGAGGGCCTAACGCAATCACTTCTGTAGCCCATAGCATCCCGGGTTCACACGGCGTTTGAAATGGGATGTTTTGATTTCCTGAGAGGCAAGTATGGTCTTTGATATAGTTCAGGAGTTTGGGTGCTACAATGAATGGAAAAAGTTTATGCTAACACCCCCCCACACACACCACAGTGAAAATATGATTCTCTTTTCATTGCTTCCATGGCCCCCATATCTGCTCTATGCTAATCCACCCGGGTGGCATCTCCAGAATGTCGGGTCCACTGTCTCTGGAGGGATCAAGCATGGTGGGCATACAGGTACCTTAGGTGTGCATTCCCCTGCTCCTCCTGGGGATGGGGGGAGCAGTGGTATGGCATGTGCCTACGTCCATAGTTCCATGTCTATTATCTAAGGCTTTTCTCTCCACATTCTAGATACAAGACCCAAATCTCTTATATTTAGTGTCCAGGTGCTTCAAGATCTTTTGTCAGTTTCCTTTCATGTTAATTGTCCCTTCCTCTCCTCTTTCCTTCTCACCCTCTCTTCCTTCTTCCCTGCCTCTCTCAGTCTGTCTTTCCTCCCTTCCTCCTCTCCCTCTTCCTTCTTTCTCCCTTCCTTCCTGAACCCTAGGAGTCCGATTGACTGTGTCTAAGTCCCTTCTATTCTCTTCATGTATCCCTTCTTAGTCAAATAGACTATTTGATTCTCAACAGAACTCTGACAGATAGCTACATCGATAAACCTCCATTTCACTTGGGCTAAATCGGGAGAAAAAGTCATTCATCTAACATAGACACAACCATGTCTCTGGCTACTCAGTTCAGATCCTCTGTGTCAGGAAGGAATTCCTCATCAATAAGGAACAAATCCAGCTAACAGTGGCTTAAGCTACAAAGACACTTATTATATTATTCAAAGTATAGAACAGCCAATACAGAATTGGTTGTGTAACTCAAGGCTGCTACCAGAGTTCAGATTCCTTCATCCTGCTTTGCTTCCCACAGCTCCAGGGATCACAGTTAACACAGGAAACAGGAAACAAGGAAGAGGTGTTCTCTGTGGGAGGCCTTTATTTGGTTCCTAGTTTTGTTTTCTTGAGACAGTCTCTTGCTAAACAAAGCTGTCCTTGAATTTGAATTCCTACTCCCACCTCCTTATTCTGAGACGACCACTTCGGATTTTTACATGGAGGCGGGAGTCTAACCAGCACCTCCCCAGCAAATGTCTCTTTTTGTCCAGTTATTTAAAACGCTGGCCACCTTTATAAGGAAGTGGAAAGCATGCACCTAACCTCTAAACTCTGTAATGGAAAAATTGCTAAAGAGAGAAAGGTTAACAATCACATAGTCAACCCATGCCACAAGTGAACCAACCCTCAGACCAATTGTCCGTCCCTGAGAAATTCTTCTACTCTTACTATACTTATTGCATTTGTTTGCTGATTTATTTATTTATTTATTTATTTATTTATTGGAGGGAGAACATTCACACTATGGCGTGTGAAGGTCAGAGGACAAGTTGTAAGAGTCATTGTAGGGAAAAGGGACCAGTCAAAGAAACACACCCTGAGCAGAGCCAAAGAAACACACTTTGGCCCTGCAACCAGAACCAAAGACATGTACCCTGACCCTAAAACCAGTGCCAAAGGAACACACTTTGTCCCTGGAATCAGAGTCAGTGAAAGAAATGTACCCTGGCCCTAAAATTGGAGCCAAAAGGCTAAAAAGGACCAGAGAAAGAAACACACTTTGGCCCTGAAACCAGAGCCAAATCTGACCCTAATCCTGTGTAAAAAAGTAACCAATCCCGGAGCAGAGCTCTAGCCAATCTGAGCTCAGCACTGAAATCGGACCAATCCCTACTCTGGAAAAACTTCCCCAACCCCAGGAATCCCTATATAAACCCTGTGTATGTTCAGCTTGGCTGGTCCAGCTGTCTTCCAATAAACCCCTTTGGACGAGCTTCGGGTGAAGGTCTTCTTTTGCGGCGGCGACAGAGCAGAGGCGACCCTGGGCAGAGCAGAGCAGAGCAAGCAGAGGCAACCCTGGGCAGAGCAGAGCAGAGCAGAGCGAGCAGCGCTGTAACACTTGCCCGGGAAACCTTCCTTAGCAGAGCGGAGTTGTTACACTCTGCTCCCGGCTCCCTGCTCTCTGCTCTCTGCTCTCCAGGAGCAGAGCTGAACTGTAGCAACTTCGCCCGAGAAACCTCCTGCGGAGCAAAACTGCTACACTAGGCGAACATCCCCAGCTGGAAGACCCTGTCCTGCCGGAGTGGAGCTGACACACCGGAGAAGCCTTTCTCTGAGGCAAGGCTGTAAGCTGCCAAGCTTACTGCAACCTGTGGTGGTCCTTGGCTCCCGAGCTCCAGGATATCTTTCCACCTGAGCTGTGTAACACTGAGTATTCTGTGACTCCCGAGTGCCAGAATACCTGACCCACTCCTGTTCCATCCTGTCCTGTCCCATCCCGACGAAACGCTTACAGTCATTTCTCTTTACTATGTATGGGGAGATCAAATTCAGGCAGCCAAGCTTGGCAGCAAGCATCTTTATACTGAGCCACTGGCCTCTCTCTGAACATTCTTTTTTTTTTTTTTTTTTTTTTTTTTTGGTTTTTACGAGACAGGGTTTCTCTGTATTGTTTTGGAGGCTGTCAGTCCAGCCTGGCCTCGAACTCACAGGGATTCGCCTGCCTCTGCCTCCCGAGTGCTGGGATTAAAGGCGTGCGCCACCAATGCCCAGCATATCTGAACATTCTTAACCCCATCTGCCAATAGAATTATCTATTATCTTTCCCATACTATTTCTTCTAACAGTAATAACCTTTAAGACCTGATGGCAACCTCTTGAACCTTGCATGACCTCTGATTTTGTCTAGGATGATCAACCATAAATCCTATTAACTAGATATTTTATTTTTGTTTTCTGGATGCATCTAGAGCCTCAAGATTGAGAAGAGGCTGATTGTCCCAGGTTACCTTATTCCCAGAAGCACCAACCAACCTTCCCAGATAGGAGCCTTTCCTAAAAGCAAACCAACCCATCTGGAGCAACCCATTCCCTAGGTCTTATACTCCAAGCCAATATCTGCCTGTTATAGTTGATCCCTTCCCCACTTCCCAGAGCTAAGTATCTGTATAAACTAAGGATTTTGGCACCAGATGTGTAAACTGACAATGTGACTACTCCAAGGAATAGTTGAGGGTAAGGTTTTTATAGTAGATATTAGGGAGAGAACAGTTAGAGGCATTTGGAAGAGTTCAGAGCAGAGAGAGACCACAGGTAGTAGAATGATTGTGAGCAGCCTCCTTGACTTGGAGGAGAGAGACAGGAAGAGATCAATGATAAAGACTCACAGAGAGGACCAAGAGAGGGTGAAAGAGAGGACTAAGAGAGGAAGACAAGAGAGAGGGCAAGAGAGAGAGCATAGCCAAAACAGCAGGGTGATGAGGACAATGAGAAGCCCAGGAGCCCAAGGGAGTTTGGGGTTGGGGGGGAGGTGAGAAGAGCTAGCATGTCAGCTTGGATCTGAAATGTGTAACAGGCTCTTGTGATTCTGAGGGAGGGAGCCCAGAGTCTGCCTGTCTTGGTATGGTAATAGGCACCACAGATAGCCATCTGTCCCTTCTGCCAGGGATAAGGAGATGGATCCTTTTAGGGGGGAACTGGCTTCACCAGTTTCTGAAGAATGCTGGCTTTTGTCTTGTCACCAGAATTTGGGCCTGACAGTGTCTTCTAACAGGACAGCCCACTCTGAAGCCTCCTTCCCCTGCCTCATCCATTCCTTTCCATGGAAACCCCAGTGGCTTATGTCCCTATTCTCTTGCTACTTCTGCCTCCTAACTTAAGTTTTTGTTTCCCACTGAGGCCCCAGATGGCATGCCAAGCACTTCTCTTGAGAACCTTGACTATGAATAGTCTTTTCCATGGGTATCACCTCCTGATCTGTTGGCTTCACCATAACTAAGTAATAATATGACTTCTATTTAATTTATTCAGATTTATTTACTTTATCTTATTGCATGAATGTTTTGCCTGCATGTATACATATGTACGACATGCTTGCCTGTGAAGGCCAGAAGAGGGTGTTGAATCTTTTGGAACTGGAGTTCTGGATGGTTGTGATCAACCAACGGTGCTGGGAATCGAACCGGAGGCCTCTTCAAGAGCAACAAGTACTCTTAACTGCTGACGAGCCTTCTCTCCAGCCCCTTGACCTATATTTTAAAGTATACCCAAGTGGGTTTCTTTGCATTTGCTCTCTCTCCCCAGAGACCGGTTCTGTGAGGTTGCTATTCCTTCCTTACAGCTTGTCACTTCCTACATCCTTCTCCAGAACAAACCTGGACTACTCATCACCTTGCCGTCCAACTTGCTGCCAGACATGTCTGTCCATGCTGATATTGGCAAGCTCCAGAAGTATAGCTTAACCAGACGTTATGGCACATACCTGTTAGTTACAGTATTTAGGAGTCTGGAGCAAGAGGATGGTGAGGCAAGACTGGGCTACACAGTGAGTTCAAGGCCATCTTCTACTACACAGTGAGAGTCTGTCTGTACTGGTCAGTTTTTGTCAGTTGGGAGAACGAAGCATGAATGAGGAAATGCCTCCAACAGACTGGCCTGTGGGCAAATCTATGTAATGTTTTCGTAGTGGACAGCCAGTGTGGTAGGATATGATCTACCGCAGATGGCACCATCCCTGATAGGTGGTCTTGGGAGGTGTAATTGTTTTTTTTCTTTTACTCTCTGAGGGTCTGCCACACAGCTCACAAATAAATACGCAAACACTTATTCTTACTTATGAATACCTGGCCCTTAGCGTGGCTTGTTTCTAGCCAGCTTTTCTAACTCTTTAGCTATGTTTTGCCTCTGGGTTTTTTTTTTAACCTTTCTTTGTTCTGTGTATCCTTATTTCCTTCTATTCCATGTCTGGCTGTGTGTCTGTGGTTGACCCCTGGCATCCTCCTGTCCTTTTCCTTTTCTGGCTCTTTGCTCTGTTCTCTGTATTTCTCCTCCTATTCATTCTCTCTGCCTGCCAACCCTAATGTAAAAAAGCCATATTTTCACATCTTTGGAAAGTGATGCTATGGCCACTTGGGAGGAGAGAGATGTGTTGCATTATCTCTGCCACCAGCACCTACAGAAGGCAGCTTGGAGGTTGTTAGACACAAAGGTGGCAGTCACATCTGAAAAGGACTACAAAAGAAAAGAAAAGAAAAAGCAGGAGGAAACTTTGGGAGTTGGTGGTTGTGATTATCTAATTGGATGAGCTTCATGGGTCTCAAGTTCTGACATATGCCAAAACCTAAATTACATGCCTTAAACATGTGCAAAGTGGCACATGTCTTTTATAACTCGTGAATCTGGTTTCTAAAACTTCCTAAGAAAAGAAGCCCGAGACCTCGACACTTAGAAGCAGTGCAGCCATGATGTATGTTCATTCTTGTGTTTGAAGCTGAATTTGGTACCCAATAGATGCTCACCAAATGGTCATTTCCTTTATTTTCTCTTTGAGATTATTGGTCAGCCAGAATTTCTGAGAATCCCAGAATATATCTTTTCAGTGGCTATTTTTCTGAGTGGGGGAAGGAGGGAGGGAGGGAGGGAAGGAGAGGGGGGGACCAAAAGACCTTTCCTTGAGGAATTACTCATGAAGTACAAAATCATAACCTCAGAAATCTGCTTTGGTTTCTCTTTGCTACCTGGTGACTAGAGACAGTTCCTGTGAATGAAGAAGAGAAGGCAAGCATGAGGGAGCTGCTCACTGGTGACAAGTAGGGGATGGACAATGACTGTTGTGCCCAAGGACACTGGCCCCACTGGTGGAACGCAACAGTGTCTGAAGCAGTTCAGGTAGCCCAAGTCTGTTGCCAAGGTTACATTCTAAAGCAAGAAAATGTCATTTATGTGTGTTCATCATTTGTCATGTATGTATTCGTGTATTATTCCAAGACCAATTGGAAATGTCTTGAAAAAGTTTCTTCAAGTCAACTTGCCCCTGGAATTATAGTTTGCTTTTGGTTGATGTGATTAAAAAACAAACCAACAAGCAAACCCACTCTGACCCAAAGCAACTAGGGAAGCAAAGGGTTTATATCAGTTTACACTTTCAGTTACAGTCCTTCACTGGAGGGAGACAGGGCAGGGATTCAAGCAGGCTCTAGAGCAAAAAATCTTTGAGGAACACTGTTCACTAGCTCCCTCTGGCGTGCGTTCAGTTAGCTTTGTTACACAGCCCAACTCATGTGCCGGGGATGGCACCACCCACAGATAGCCGTGCCCCGCCCCCTTGCCAATCAATCAGGATGAGCTCTCAGACACAGCCACAGAACCGTCTGATGGAGGCAGCTCTTAAGGTGAAGTCCTCTCTTCCAGAGTGGCTCTAGATCATATCAAGTTGACGGTAAAAGCATAGATGCTGGAAACGGGGGGCTGCTCCATCTTTGCTGGGGCTGCCCTGGGTTTCTGCTCCAGACTGTTCATTTTGGAGTTATTTGTTCTTTGTGTGTTTTTGAGGTTGGGTCTGACTCACTGTGTAGCCCAGGCTGGTGCTAAATTTGTATCCTTCCCCTGCTTCAATCTCCCAAGTTTGGGATGACAAGCACGAAGTACCATACTTGGCCGTTCACCGTTTCTAGATCCTTTCGTATCCCCACCTAAGGAATCACACACAGCTTATTTTCTTCGTATCAATATAGTTAAGAATTTAGCGGATCTCTGTGAATTGGAGGCCAGCCTGGTCTACAGAGCGAGTTCCAGGACAGAATCCAAAACAATACAGAAAAACCCTGTCTCGAAAAAACAAAACAAAACAAAACACATATTTACAGAGATTAAGTAGCTTGAGGGGACGATTAGAAAGAAAAAAAAAACAGAAGAAAATGGCAGATATTCCAGTACCCAGTTCACCGTTATAAAATAATGCAGCTCCTAGGTCCAGAGACAAGCTGTGGCTCTAAAGTGAACAGGAGTTTTAGTCACTGCTTTGTAAATGGTAAGTATAACACAGTGAGCCAGATACTACTGAATCCCACAGCCGCTTCCCAACTCTGCCAGTGAGGTGGATTGGTTTTACTCTGCTGTGAAATGAGAAGAATAAATAGTTCCAACCTGACGGAGCTGCTATGAGGTACATCTGCCTAGGAGAATCACTCACTACTAGCCTCCCTAATTGGGCTTATGAATTTGTTCCTGCTATGTCTCAGGGGAAAGGAAAATGTGAATATCAGTCAACCTGGAAAGAAAATGCTCCTACCCTGTGACACATTAGCCTCAAAAGCACCAGGAGAGTAGGTAGCTGTGGCCTGCAGCCATACTGTGGCACTGAATCATGTCCTGTTTTGCAGCTTTGCAGCGTTGTCTAATTGTTTCGAGTCATTTCCCCTCTCTGAGATTCGGTTTCCTAGCTAGTTACAGCATGCACTTGGACAGGATTCTTTAAACTCACTCTAGTTCCTGGTTCTCCTTTCTACTCACACATCTCTACTTGCACAATGGAAACTCAGACTGTAAGGACTGCCATGGAGGGCTGAGCACAGCTCATAAACAGACCAAGTTCCTTGCTCCGACACAAGAGCTACGTAGAGATCAGAGAGCCTCTAGCTGCTGTCCAGAATGTGCAGTCTCTTAGACCACCCAATTACCAAGTCATCACTCATGACCCAACAAACCACTCACCATCCAGAGAATATCTGATGAAAAAAAGAGGAAGGACTCAGCAGCTCAGGGGGTGTGAGACCAGAAGAGCCCTGCTAGAAGCAGTTGGTTAATAGTCATTGCAGTTAGGGCTGTTTTCCTCATACAGGGACCTTGGTGGTCACTACCTTGTGCTCACAGGAGCCACGGTTTCAAGCTCTAGCCAGCCACATGTGAGGCTCATTTGCAGAGCTTTCAAAATGGCAGATATCATAGTGGCTTTGGTTGGGGATGGGATCTGGCGATGGTAGCTTTTGAATGCTCCCTGGGCAATTCCAAGTGGATTCAATATGGAGACTCTTTGATCTAGGCCAGACCCCAGGGTGTAATTACTGGAACCTACACCAGATTTCCTGAGCACACCTACCTGTACTGTGATAAACTTTAAGTATGACTAAATGAAAGAATGAGACAGTAAGAGAGAAAGAATGTGTGATTAAAGGTCAGAAAATCTTACACCCAGCTCTGGCCCAATTACTATACTAAATAGTAGCAATTATTTTCCCTAAGCTTCATTTCATTCTCTTGTGAAAAGGAGATAATAGTACTTGCCTTATCCTACTCTCTAAATCACTGTGAACATGGAGTATGATAAAGGTCTTTGCATATTTGTTCATTATATAACCTTGTGAAATTGTTTAGAATAAAGCATAGCAGTTATCCTAGCTAACGGCTTCTTAGCCAAGCTAGAAAGGTGACTAAGGTAGAAACTGATTTGTGCAGGCTGATGTAGGGCTCTGGGAGGGAAGCAGAGCCTTCACTGCAGCAGCGGCAGCGGCAGCGGCAGCGGCAGCGGCAGCTTCTTGTTCTCCTGCATCCACCTCAGCATCGCTCCTCTTCCACAAGGTTGCTGCAGACAGGGCGCTTACGTCCTCTCAAAGTTCTCACGATAAAATATAATCCCGGTACGATGGTGTTTAAAGGTGGATCTTTGGGGGAGTCACTAGACAGTGAGGATGGAAACTTTGCAAAGGGGATTAGTGCGCTTACAAAAGTCTCTCCGGAGAATGTCTGCTTCCCTTCCCTAATGGAAGGTTGCAGAAGAAGCCACCCAACCCTCGAGCCCGTCAACAGATGAATGAATAATGTGATAAATCTAAACTAGAGCTTTAGTCAGTTGTACAGAGTGATGAAATTATGTCATTTGCAGGGAAATGCATGGAGCTGGAGATCAGTGTGCTTCGTGAAATAAGCCTGACTCAGACAACTATAGCACGTTCTTTCTCCTATGCAGAATCTAGGCCTACAGATAAATAAAGCTATGCAAACATCACACACACACACACACCAACAAGAAAGCAGAAGGGAAACTGTAAGGTGAATGGAAAGGAATGGGAAAAATAAACGTATTTTCTGACTGAAGTAGAATCTAGATTTGTGTGTGTGTGTGTGTGTGTGCGCTCGCGCGCGCATGCATGCACAAGCATGTGTGAATGTGTGACAGGAAAGCGAGGTAGCAGAGAGGGAAAGTAAGCAAGGTGTGATAATGAAAACTAATATTTTACGCACCAGCTACAAAGCTGATTTTTCCTTTCAAAAAAGAAGGGGTAAGGCTATTTCTCCTCACTTGGATGAGTGCTCATCCAGCACTCAGGGGGCCTTATTATAATTCCCACCACCACCTAGAACCAAGTATGGTGGCACAGGCCTGCATTCCCAGTCCTTGAGAGAGGAGGGCAGGAGGATCGCAAGTCCAAGGTCACCCTTGGTTAGAGAGTTTGAGGCCGGCCTGGGAGATGTGAGACCTTGTCTCATAAAATAAAAGAGAAGCCACCCTTGCTAGAGACCAAACTCTCCGGTCACTTGGCCTTGAGCTTCCCCGCCATGAGCAACTGGAGCAATAGATCTGCGTAGCCGGGAAGACACCCACGCTTTAGCACCCTGTTATCTGCAGAAGTTCAAGTGGGCTAGGAGACAGATCCTTAAACCATGCTGACAGAGCAGCACCCTCGGCCAACAAGCCACGAGTGGAAGTTGCTTCTAGGGGTCTCCTCCCCGCCCCCAACTGCTCTCATCCCATCTACCTGCTGCTCAACACAACCCTGACCGCCGTAAGTGCTCAGCGCACACATGCACAAATGTCTCTGCATTTGGGTTTCAGTGTCCAGGGAGAGCTTTAACATCCACCCGTCAGGTTTGAGCAAGTCTCTGGATCGCCCACCTGGTTGTTTGGGAACAGTCTCTTAGAAGACTCATAGGTCTGCTAGCTCTTTAGGCCGGATGGCCCCTGCTGCCACCTCTGAATGCTCCCACTCCTTAGTCCTCTATTAATGAGGCCTGTTCTTGACCCCTCATAAAGGGGTGTGTGGAATTCAGACAAAAACATATGGTGTTTGCCCAGGATCTTACAGTTTTTATTTATGTTTTACATAACTTGTTTTTCTTATTGTTACAAAACAGCACATGTCTGTTTGGAAAAGCTAGGCAAGCAAAATTTAAGTACAAATCTTTCATAAATCCCTCAGTCTAAGAAAATCAGCGTTGACTGTTTCTGTCTTTGTGTACATACACACACATTTTGGGAAATGGGGTCACCCTGTAGTTAGTGATTTGTGGCCTGCTTTTCCATTGAACCATGTCTCTCACTGCCTTAAATGGTCCTCCGCACTATCATTTATCCCCACTCCCATGTGTCCGCTTCTGCTGCCATCAGTTCTCCACCGCTATTTACAAGCCAAGCACTATAAATTAGAACAAACTAAACCAATTGGCAGTGTGGAGGGCTCTCCTAGCAAAATGGTGCTTTGGCCAATGGCGGCTACTCAGACACATTGTATCTGCATCTCGTGAACTGTTAGCTTCATGCAGAGGCTCCAGAGGCCAGGCTGTCACAGAAATAGAGTTTATGGGGCAGCCATACCCTTAAAACTGCAACGGTTTCTAGGAAACTGGAAAATTCCATTGCCACAGCCAATGTCAACAGCACGGGCAAAAAGGAATGAAGGAACTCAAAAGGAGGAAAGAATTCGATTAACAGGAATGCCACCAACAGGACCAGAAGATGCTGGCACCCAGCGGTGACAGCTCGAAATCGGAAAAGACTGGCCTGGGGTGAGAGGAGAAGTGGAAGACATAAAGCCCATGTTTGTGTCGGGAAGGATCATACAGGCTGCCAATGCAGCAATGACTCTAGCTAGCAGCATCCCAGAAAGTCCCCCATCTTGGCTTTGGGTCTGACCGGATGCTGACAAGGCCCCTGGCCTAGGACCACCTGGTGATTCCTACAGATGCTAAGCCTCCATAAAAGGGATCTTGATGCTGCTGGAAGGGAGGTGGGTGGGAAGAGCTTGAAGGGAGAGGCATGACATTCAGACTGAGAAGTAAGGGACAAATGTCTCATAAGGAGAGGGTCCATTTGTCTTGCTTCTCTGTGCCTTCTCACTACATCAATTGCAGATGCTGAAACCCCCCCCCCCCCATGTATTTCTTCACAGTCTGTTCAACAAAATGCTACCCCGGGTGATTTTCCAATTTTGTTTTTGTTTGTTTGATTGTTTGCCTTTTGAGATGGGATCTCATATGAAGCCCATATTGGCCTTCAATTCTCCATGATCTTCCTGCTTTGGCCTCCCTGGGGTTGTAGCACACATCACCATGTCTAACTAATACTCTTAATTATCAATTCTGTCACATGATTTCTGGGCTTAATCCCAAGCATAGCATACATACACACACACAAGTAATACAGAACCAACCAACTATGCTAAATAAAGTTTTTGGATAGTTACATGGTTTTCCTTGGGTTTATGACTACCTCATCTTATGGTTCTATAGTTTTCCATAAACAAATTTCTGGTTCTCTTCGTAGCTTTGAAACATCATCTAACTTACTAGCTACTCCTCCTGTCATCCTTTTGTGCTGGTTATCTTTTCTCCCTGTCTTCTGTTTCCCAGCTTCAGAGCACTCTTGTCACATAAGCCTCTTCCTGAACCTTTTTTGGCTAGTATCCTGATGGAAATCCACTGTTCTTTGGCCCCATTTTGTTGTTGTTGTTACGTTGAGACAGGTTCTCCTGTGCCTCAGTCTGGTCTTGAATTCACTATGTAACCAAGGATCCTGAGTGCTGGGATTGGAGCCTTGCACCCCACTGTCATGCTAATCGAGTCTTCTACCAAGCATGCTGCCTCCATTTACTTCTAAAGTTGGTGGAGTACATCCCCCAACACATGGTATTTGAGAAGTGAGCCTTCTGAATTTTGTATTTTTGAATACAGCATTAAAAATTCATAAAATTTATCAGCTGTTAAGAAATCCAGGCAATCCTTTGGGCCCCTTAAAATGAACTTCTCTGCCTATTAATGGGATCTTTTAAATCTGGATACTTAGGTCCTTTAGTTTGGGGAAATTTGGCTGATAATTTCCTTTCCTTTAATGTGTCTGTTCTTGCCTTTCTGACAGGCTTCTAGATAAAATACAGGGTACCCAGTTCCATGTAAATTTCAGATAGTCAACAAGTCACTTTTTTGTTGTTTGTTTGTTTTGATTTTTCAAGATAGGGTTTCTCTGTGTAGTTCTGGCTGGCCTGGAACTCAGTCTATAGACTAGGCTGGCTTTGAACTCACAGAGTTCTGTCTGCCTCTGCCTCCAAGTGCTGGGATTAAAGGTGTGTACCACCACTGCCTAGCTAGTAAATAACTTTTCAAAAGGTAAGATCTTGCTATATAGCATAGTCTAACCAGGAAATTTCTATGTAAACCATGCTAGCCTTGAACTGGCAATACTCCCAAGTGCTGGAATTATAAGTGTGTGCCACCAGGCAAATAATTTTTTAGCAAGGATATGGGCCTTGCAACATTTTTCTTTTTTTACTGTAAATGTGATACTTATCTAAGTAATTATGCATTGTCAAGAATTCAACTTGACTAGACATGCTATATTTTATTAACCATATCTGAGCAAGCTATTTACTATAATTCTTATTATTGGGTGTAGACCTGTAAGGTTGAAGGAAGCTATCACTTTTGCTTGTATTTCATTGTCTTCTAAGCTATTGGTTAATTTCCTAGAAGAGCTCTAGTAACTTGGTTTGTTGTTGTTTGTTTTCAGATAGCATTTTATGCAGTCCAGGCTAGCCTCAAGCTCCCCATTTAGCTGAAGATGATCTCAAACTCCTAATCCCCCGTCTCTACCTCTCACATGCTGAGGTTACAGGCTTGTGCCATCATGCTTAGTTTAGGTAGTGCTGGGATCTCAACCCAGGGTTTCTTGCATGCTAGGCAAGCACTCTAGTAAATTAACTCTACCCCAAACCCTGAGTTTTATTAATGTGAATTTTTTTTAACAAACTCTGATCTGTCCTGAATCTTTTCCTATCTGTTTTAATTTTTTTTAAGATGTCTGTTCTCATAGTCTGCTCGTTTCTTGTTTAGGCATCTAGTGTCATGCTATTTTCCTTCAGAATTTCCACCTCTATTCTTTGAACTCTTCTTTAAACCCTGGAGATTTCCTCAAATATCTGGTGATTCTTGGTCATCTATATATATTTATTGAATAAATTTATTGAATATTTATTGAAACCCTGTGGGGCTCTTCTTTGTGTGTAAAGGATTTTTTTTGAGCTTCATCCAGATGAGAAGACACTCAGCAGCTAACAGGCTAATTTTTTAAATTGCTGTCAAGTGTGCTGTCTGCCCCACCTGTCCAGCTAGCTCTCCACCCACCATCAGCTTCCAGGTTATCTACTTCTGAAGTACTGTCTCCCACATTCCTCTGTGATGTCCTGCTCATGTCCCCAGACTCAGATACATAGTGCTCTTCTGCCATCCTCTTAGGTAAGCTGACTCACTCCCCATGTCGGCCACCCACAACCAGGCTTATTAGCCAGTATCTTCCCATGTTCCCGTAATCTCTCTTTTGTGTGCACGAAATTATGATCGCTGCAGATTATTATGGCCATTAGAGAGTCACAGAAACAGAAACTTTTCATAGTGAAATGGGATTCTCTATGATATCTATCAGATACAAACATTAAATATTAGTGTTGTTCCTTAAAGTTGCTGGCACAGAGGAAGTACATCCTGTGTCCCCAGAGATTAAGGAAGAAGAATGAATAGGAGGTAGCTATCACAATTTACTGTCACTTGGGCAGGAGAGATGACTCGCTAGTTAGTTAAGAGCACTGGCTGCTTTTTCAGAGACCCAAGTTCAATTCCCAGAACCCTCATGGCAGCTCACAAACTGCATAATTACAGTCCTAGGGGATCAGACATCCCTATTCTGGTCTCTGTGGGCATCAAAGACTCACGTGGTACACAGACACATATACAGGCAAAACATCAATACAGATAAATTAATAAAGGATTTTTTAAAAAATTGCCATCACTTTTAATTTTGATTTAAGAGATGGAAAGTTCTTGTCCATGTAGGAACATTGCCCATGGAGACAATGGAAGCTATAATTAGGACTTTGAGTTCTGACATGATGCCCCTACCCCAGAGGTACTGTCTGATATTTAGCCCTCAGGACCCAAGAGATGTTCTCAGATAGGAAGAAGTCCACAGGTTGGAGCTGTACCCAGTTTCAAGTGTAAAGAACAAGAGTAGCCAGCATTGCTTCTGATAATCAAATCAAAGGAGAAGCGGCTACGGACTGTCTCCATCACATCGTGTCCTCTCCGCTGATAAGGAAATAACCAAACAATTCTCTCCTGGGTCATCAGATTTTGAAGCACACAAAAACAAAACCTGGAAAGCCTATCAGATGGAATCTGAACACGAGACAGAGAACTGTACATAAACAAAAGCACTTCCACCCGAGACGCAAAGATGGAAGTGGGCGATAGCAGACACAGGAGTGTTCTCTGTGTGAGACAGACAGCTCAGGATCTAGATAACAAAGACAGAATAGTTATTGCCTGGGCTCAGCCACAGAGATAAAAGCTAGTGGGTATGCTGTGAAACTGCAAGCAAGGAAGAAAAAAAAGAGTCAGCTCATCAAAGGTTTCTGTCTAAAAGCAGGCAGTCAGGAGCTCTGAAAAGCATCAACCATGTGACTGTCACATATTGGGTCCTGACTTGAAAAGGGCCTCTCAGGTAGGGTCCAAGGGGCAAGAGGAAATCTGGTAATAGCGAATCCTGGTTTGGCCAAAGGGCAGGAAAAAAGGGAGGAAGGTAATAAGACCAAGCCTTCCAAAGTAGAAAGTGCGTGCGGACCCACTGCCTGCAAAGGCATTTTGGAGAACAACCGTGTATAACTTTTCTGTATTGGCAGCCAGTGCATCACACTGAGGTCCCCTCATGGTGTTGTGATAATGAAGGTAAAGCAAGCAAATAACAATAAAAAAGGGTTTCTTTTCCTTAGTTACTGGATTGGCGAAGACACGTGTGGAATGATGTGAACACATGGTGGAGACCCGGGTGCCTGGAGGGAAGGAGAAAGTGCGAGCACCAAAGAAGAGAAGAATGAAGACAAAAAGGAACTTATACATGCTCATCTAAGAGAACTTTACCATCCTTTAACACTCTATCCATGAAAGTATGTGGCCATGTGGCTACCCACAATGCCAAGGATGACCTGGAGAACCAAGTAAAAGCTCTACAGAGAACCTTCGCTTTGGATACCCTCAAGTCTGCAGTTCACGTGTGAGAAAGTGTAGGGGTCGTTTGTTGAACCCCAACAGGGTTTGATTTGGAGTTGGCTTTTCCAATCCTACACACACGGTTGGTGCTTTTCAGCTTCAAACTGCCGCCTCTTCTTCACCCAGATCTTATTAGAGCCCAGGATAGACACTGGACCACAGCTTCCTATCATGGGCCTTGAGCCTGATGCCTCTGGCCCAGCCTTGTAGATCTGACTCTCATTGCTATACTGTCCCATAATGACCAACTCAATGTCTCCATCACCAGCGACTATTTACTGGATGACCTCAAAGTATAGTACCTTTCATTTACATGCTGAGGGAGAAGGGAAAAGATTCAAGGTAGAACAAGGAGGGTATCTGCAGACAGATTCTTTAGCCTCTCCCCTTCCCTTCTCCACGCCCCCATCTTTGTTCTTTTCATCATCACCATTATGGTGATGATGATGATGGCAGGTACTGAACAATTTTTAATCACCGAGGCAACAGTAGCACAGAGGTAATCATTCTTTCAGTGTCACATACACTGTCTGTTGTTTTTTCCATCATGAGACAGCTGAGGTGTAATGGACCCAAAGAATTTGGGAGTGGCAGACCTTGGTGATCAAACACGGAGTCTGACCTTATCCACCAGGACTGACTACCTTCACACTTAAGAGTATCCTATTTGTTCCCATTCACGTAATTTTTCATAGCTTAAAAATGTTGTTTTCCTCTACAAGTCTCAACCAGACACATAGGAGATGTTACTAAATCATTGTTCCACGCAGTTGGAACATCTCATTGACACACACGATGCTATGATGAATTCTCTGGCCAGGATGCTAATTGGATGGTTTTTATTGTGTGTCTTTCAACAGCTGGTCAGCCTTGCCTTGGATGAAGGAACCCTTTTCAGGCCTGGAGGCCTGGGCCTCTGTGACCTGGTGTGAAAGGAAGTATGAAGGATCTCATTATTAGCTGCTCAGCATCATGCCTGCAATGGGAAGGGAAAGCTCAGAGGCACAAGTGGCTGCCAGTTTGACTCGGTCTCTGGCACTCTTGATGACTGTCTGGGAAAAGCTGAAGCCAGTGTGAACATCTGTCCGGGCCAGTGAGAACGGAAGCAGAGCTGCTTCTCTAATCACGTGATTTCTCATCTGCCTTAGATGATTGGATTTTAGTGCAATAGTCTGAATGTAGGCTCTAGGGGTCCTGACTCATTCTTTCCATCCTTCCTTGGTAGTAACCAGTAGGTCCAAACACCTCCCAGATCGTGTTGTATCCATCAGGATAGGCCCTTAAATATGAGGAACTAATACCCGTCTGAACCAACTGGAGGGCTGAAACAGAGGAAGCGAGTGAAGGCAGAGCCCAGCCTCCAAAGACATGTCCCATGTTACATGCTTCCTACTTTTTTGACACCATCCAACAATATTAATGACATTGCTAATCTATCAAGAGGTTGATCTATTCATTAGGCTAGAAAGCCCATCATCTCATTGTCTCCAGAAATGCCATCACCACTGGCATTCCCTGAATAGTGCTTTGGCAATAACTTGTGATTTCAATACAATCAAATTGGCAATCAAAGTGAACTATCATTGATGGCTTGCTTAGACTCAAAAGGATGTATGTTAACGTTGGAGGCATTGTAGCCTACACGGGGGAATGAGGGCCACATGTGCCTTTCGCTGTAGTTACTTGGTGTCAGCACACACTTATGACCCAGGTATGTGTGTGTGTGTGTGTGTGTGTGTGTGTGTGTGTGTGTGTGTGACAGGTGAGGTCAGAGGAGAGATAACATTTATAAACATGAAGTAGTGTGACAGGATAATTTAAAACAAGGTATGTTCAAGGTCTAAATTGCTCTGCAGTCATCAAGAGAAAGGACAGTTCAGTCTAGACCGACAGGACATTGAAAGATAAAAGAAATGTAAGTGAATGGAGGACCCGGGAGGAACAAGGTGTTTGGCAGGGAGGAAGCAGGGAGGGAGCAGGGAGAGCACAGGGAGAGGGCAGAAGGTTTGCTGAGGAAGGTCATGGTCAGCTCTGGACAAGGAGAGAGCAGTGGTAGTCTGCTTTCCTGACAGGGATCATGCTGGAAAACCCAGGGGTCTCTTCTCTTAAGCATTTTCCTGAGCCCACAGGGTGTCACTGTCCAGCACTCTAACTGTTTCTTGCACAGAGTTCTTCTAAGCTTCTACTGACCTGTGACAGCTTTGTCCCTGTGTCTATAGTACTTCTTTCTGAACAGTAACATCCTTAGAGCTCTGGACTCTGGCTTATTTGTCCCCACTGGGTCCAGAACACATGCTTAAAGGTGTGTTGGGTAGAAGTAACGGATGCAGACATTACTGCAGGTGAGACTGTGTGAATGAACAAGCTGGTTATGGGATGAAAGTACTGCATGTGCCAGGCCTGCTAACGCCTTCCGAGGACTACATACGGCATCCTGGGATTATACAGATTCACTTTTAAAGCATCCGTGTGTTCCATAAAGAGTTATTGAAAGCCCATAATGTTCCTGACACTGTTGTGGAGGCTTAGGATATCACTGTGCTAAAACAGCCAAGTCCTACTGAGGTAAAGCAGATGTTTTGAGTGGGAGACGCAGCCAGGCCTGCTACATAACTTGTAGAAGCTAGTGCACCATGGGAGAATGTGACCTTGTTTAAACAGCAGGAAAATGAGTGCTATTAAAGTTACCAAAGTCTAAGACTGGATATACTTAGCACACTTAGTATGATTTAAGCCTTGGGCTCAGTTCTCAGCATACACATACACCTTATTTTTCTTTTGTTGTTGGTGGTGGTTTTTTGAGACAGGGTTTCTCTGTGTAGTCATGGCTGTCCTAGGACTCACTCTGTAGCCCAGGCTGGCCTCAAACTCATAGAAATATGCCTGTGTCTGCTTCCCTGAGCACTGAGATTAAAGGTTTGTGCCACTACTGCCTGGCTTACTTTCCTTTATGCCTACCTGTAGCCTCCCTTTCAAGCTGTCACGATGAAATGTTCTAAGACCAATAATCATTTTACCATAATCACCACAATGTTGGTGATCTTTGTAACACACAATGCCAGTTTCAAATGTAAAATGAGAGCCACTTAATAAATTACACAGTTCCTATTTCATAGCTCTTACACGCATATGGACTTAATTTTTGCCAGAGCAGTGGAGACTGTATACAGCTAGTCCAGTTGGTTTTATTTTGGTCATTGGCATACAGTACTCTACCCACACTCTTACATGCACTTTACTGATGAGTAAGAAAAGTCTGAAACAAAAAGAGATGTGGGTTGCTCCTTCCTTTGTGTGTGTGTGTGTGTGTGGAGGGGGAGGGGGAGGGGGTCACTGAAGCTCTGAGACTCCCCAGAGGCTACACAAGAATTTGCTTCCAATGCAGAAAGAACACAGTACATGAGAATAATGCATGACCAAGGAACCTCATCTCGTCTTCCTGACTCGTGGTACTTTTCTGTACTATGTTAGGACTGGGTTTTAATGTGCCTTCTGCGAGCACTAGACAGTTGGAAAAGCCTTTGACCCTTTTTCAATTTGGTCCCTCCAGTACAAGTCTTCCTGTAAGAGGACCCCAAAAAGCACACAAGAGTCTTGCGCATCAGAAAAGCTCAGACTTGACTATTAGTCCAGTGAGATGAAAATGAAAGGATTCTTGATTACAAACACTGTGTGTGTGTGTGTGTGTGCATGTGTGCATGCGTGCATGCCTCTGTGTGTGTGTGTGTGCGCACACGCACAGAGCACCTGAGAGGTGTCCTAGGATGGTGCTAGAGTTTCTGCAGTGCCGTGAGATGGTGGTGAGTCTGTGGAATGCCTGGGTGAGGTTTAGGTAGTATGGTGTTTGTATGTACACATGACATGTATACATTGTTTGTGGCACAAGCTCGCCACATGTCCCTGTGATTGTATGTAGGCTCTGGGGCATATTTATATAAGTGTGCAATGTGAAATGAAATTTTTTTTGGTTTCCCTGCACATTTTGTCTCCAGGCTCTGTAGTCTACATCTTATATCCGTTTCCCCCCTCCACACGCGTATGTAAACACACACACACACACACACACACACACACACACCTGTCTCTTCTCATGTTCATCTCGGTAAAATAACACACAGCTTTCTGACATTCACAAACAAAGCCGCGTGGTTTTTATCTGAGTCAAGCGCTCCCCGGGTCTTGGTGCTTTTTTTTTTCTTCCTCTCCTTCCTGTAAATCCGTTTTATGCGTTGGAGTCAGAGGATGACATCTTGCTACACCATGTTAGACAGCACCATTATTTTTTCCAGCAAACCATTTCCAATGTGGCTAAGCAGACAAAACTGAACAAAGACAGACAATCCAGCATAAATCAGGAATCAGCTCATAGCCCCTGGGGAGGGACCCAGAGGAGCCCTGGTCACTATTCTGAGGCTGACTTGCTCTGTTCCATTTAACCCCTTAGACTGGGGGCTGAAAAAACCTCTATAAGCTCAGAAGGTCTCCGGTGATGCTACGCAGGCCCCCTCTCTGCTGGAGTCAGGCTGGAGGGAGGTGTGCTCTGCAGGGGAAGGAGGAATGGCAGAGATTGATGCACGCTCAGAGGCCCTTTCTATCCTGTGCACAGGTCAGGCCTGTCTTTTGCTTTCCAGATGCGGCTGCTATTTATAGTCCTGTCCTTTTGCTATTCTTCCCATACCCCCTGTGGTCAGCTCAATGCCTATATTTAAAAAGAGCTGTTCTGTGCTCAAGTTCAAATCAATCCCAGAGACTTTTCTTAAGCAATCTTCATTCTGAATCTCAGGCACAAGAACTCCCTGGGAGCGCTTTTCACATCTATGTGTCAGAGAGTGAGTCTGGAGTCCTACAACCCCAGCATGGGTCTGTATTGTAGCCTGTGCTGTGACAAGGGTCCTCCCCCCCCCACGCCCCCGCTAGAATGGAGTTATGCTTCAGATCTTATTCTAGGTGGGCTGGGGATGTGGCTCAGTGGGGAGAGGGTTTGTCTGGCGTGCACACGGCTGCCATCCCTAGCACCACATAAACCAGGTATGGTGCCACACGACTGTAGTCTCAACACTTGGACGGAGGTGGGAGGATCAGAGAAAGACAGCCTGGGACACACGACACCTGGTTTCAGAGAAGCAAAAGAAATCTTATTCTTGGTGATAAATCTATGTGTTCTTTCTTTCCAAACCAATGTTACCATGTCTTCACCTGACCAGAAAACAGTCACTGGCTGTCAGGCTATACTGCCTAGACAGCTAAACTTAAACCTTAGGGTCTGTTCTGTATAATGAGGGAGCTATGAGGTTGGTGGACTTAGAGGTGGAGATCTAGGTTTGAAAATATGTGCACCTGGGTAAGCCAATGAACTTCCTCTGCTATATAGAGTATGCTTGTCTCCTGGGGAAGCTGTGACAACAAAGATGAAATCATGCCTATGCTAAAGTAGTCTGGAAAGTTGCTTATTCCCGTAGGTTAGCCTTAACTCTTGTACTCCTCATGAGAGTGTTACGAGAAGTAAAGGTGACAAGGAATTGAGATGTTTTAGGCAAGTGGTTCTCAACCTTCCTAATGCTGTGACCCTCTAATTCGGTTATGGTGATCCCCAACCACAAAATCACATTCGTTGCTACTGTTGTGAATCACAATGTAAGTCTCTGTTTTCCTGATGGTCTTAGGTGGTCCCTATGAGAAGGTCGTTAGACCCACAAAGGGGTCACGACCCACAGGTCGAAAACCGATTTTTTTAGATGAAAGAGAATAACATCTCAAGGAGTGATTAAACATTCAATCAATAATTGATTTTTTAATTAAAAATATTTGAGGTTCAAACTTGGCAGGTATTTACAAATATTGTACATTTAATGTAAGTCAATAACAATTAATTGAACACATTTTAAATTAGTCAATATAGTCAACACCAGAGATATCAAGGAGAATAAACAAATTAAGTGGGTGATTCTTACCACATAAAAGGAAAATAGATCAATATAGCTAAAAATAGACACTCCAGAACTCAATCTCACTATAAACATTTGAGATATGGTAAATAAGAGAGTAAAGAGAAATGATCTAATTCTAGTGTAGGTATCACTGGGCATTCATTGAGGAAGTGATTTTATTAAATCTTTTATATAATAAAGGACATGACAACTTGGCTAATATGACATATATAAATAAACAAATTAGAGGACAAAACTGTACACATTAAAAAAAATCAGTGTAGAGACTTTGCCAAGTCAGTGGAGAATTCCTTTGAAACAGTAGAAGAATGATAAAGAATGATAAAGAATGGTAAAGAATGGCAGGGACTGTGCTTGCTCCCTTCTCTGTCACTGCCACAAATATACCTGAGAAAACAACCTAATGGGAGAGATTATTAATCATGACTCATGGCTTGACAGTCTTCTTTCTATTAATTAAGGGTCCATGACACAGCTGACCACCATGGTGGCGGGAACATATGGAAGAGGCTAGTCCTCTAATGGGAACAAAAGCCAGGGAGTAACAGGAAGGAGCCAGGGCAGAGGACACCCCAAAGATGTGCCCCAAGTGACCCATTGCCTCCAATCAGCTTCCAGCTCCCACAGTTCCACTGTCTTCCAATAATCTGTCCAGATTCAGGATCTGCCACAGAAGGATGACTCCATTCATAAAGGAAGAACTCTGATAATTATGCCTCCTCAAAAGACCACCAACTAACAGACAAGAATCCAATCAAAGGACCATGGGGAACTTCCACATCAACCCATGGCGGGCATAAATAAATTGTGTGTGTGTGTAGGTGCAGAAATACCATGGCACACTCAATGAACTAGAGAACAACTTTTAGGAGTTGATTCTCACCTTCCTCTTTGTTAAGGCAGGATATTACTGTTTGCGGTACAGTGTACTCCAGGATAACTAGACTGCGAGCTTCCAAACCATTCTTCTGTGGCCCATTTCACCTTAAGAGTGCTAAGATTACAAGTGCAGTCCACCACATTGACTTTTTGATGTAGGTGGCTTCTAGAAATTAGGTGTGATGTGACATCTCACTGGACTTTAATCCCCTGTAATGATTACTGACCAGCAGTGCTTTACACAGCTGTTAGCTGTTTGTATGTCTCTCTTTATGAGATGCCTACTCAAATCTTTTGAGAGTCTTTTCTTCTTTGTACATTGCTGGGGATTGTACATGTCAGGGCTGCACCCCTGGGCCCTTTGCCCTTTTTAATGGGGTTGTTTATTTTCTCAGTATTGAGTTGTTTGAATTCCTTATATATTTATAGATGGAAGGAAAGTCAAAGAGTAGGGAAGCCCTCTCCATATTCTGTTGAATTTGAATTCCAAGAATATTCCTATTTTAGGTCTTGCTACTTCTATTTTATTTGGCTTCGAGTTTTGTGGTACTGGGGATTGAACTTGAGACTTCACACGGGCTAAAAAAGCACTGTGTTACGGAGCTATCTCCACCCCTGCTGCTTGTGGATGAATTCCCTCATCACCCTGCCCCAACTCAACTCTGTAGCTCCAATTATTGGCTGTCTGTTGGCTTTCCGATGTAGCTTTCTGTCTCAAATGTTCCTTTCCAATAATGGCAACTCTAAGACTCCCAGATTCCGTCTTTTGCATTCTCTAACAGCACCCACGGTGTCGACTCCACAACAGCGCATGTGCCTTGACCTTGCTATATACTCATCAGCTTCATTATCGTGACAGGAGAGCTCAGAGTAGCTGCTTAAATCTAGGTGCTTACCATTTGCAATCCACTGGGAAGCAGAAAGAAAATGCCAGAAGGAATTAAGCGGGTTTTCTCATTCCTCTTCCTTTCTTACTTCCTAGTTTCTTAGGGCCCTACCTTTGAGTTGTTCAACAGTAAATTTACCCACCGTGCACCGCAGCCAGATCAGAAGCCCTTTGGTACCACACACCTTTCAATCTGAACAGTTTAACAAAGATGGAGAAGATGCAGCCTTTGGTCTCAAGGAGCTTATTACCTAGCAGGGAAATACATATTAAACTCTGCCTTAGTTATTTTCCTGTTGCTGGCCTAAAACACCCCGATGAAGCAACTTAAGGAAGGATTTATTTTGGCTCACAGTTTGTGGGCACAGTCCACTATGCAGGGGAAATCAAGGCATCATGGGCTTGTTGCTCACACTGCATCCGCAGTCAGGAAGAACAAAGCAATAGATGCTTGGTCTCAGCTTCCATTCTCCTTTTTATATTGTCTAGGAACCCGACACAGGGAACGTTGTCACCCACAGTAGGTAGTACTTCACAAGCATGCCAGAGACCTGGTCTCCCAGGTAATTCTAGATGTCATCAACTTGACAATTGAGATTAACCATCACAAACCCATTTTTTTTCTATATAAATGTGCTAAGTCTAATATTTGGCATTATACTCTGGGAAACATAAGCAAGTTACTGACTCAACACAGAAATTTAGAAACTGTATGTACTGAGATTAGCTGGAAAAATAAGGGTAATGGGGATATGGGGAAGGACCAGTCCATAATGTGCTTGCTTGTTACCTGGGTTTGATTCCTAGCAGTCACGTAAAAAGGTGGGCACAATGGTGTGCGTTTGTAGTCAACACTGGGAAGACAAAGACAGGAAGATCTCTGGGACTTGTAAGACAGTCAAGCCAGTACAGCTAAGTGATGAACTCAAGGCTCAAGGATAGACCCTATTTCCAAAAGAAAAATTGTAAAAGCAGTTGAAGACAATACCTAATGCCCACCTATGCACCCCCACATACAAATGCATAGTGCACACACCCACACTCACGTGTACCCAGACACACACTCACAAACACACGACACCTCAGCACACACATACCATACATATACCCAAAAGGTGTTTTTTTTTAAGAAAAAAAGAGTGAGGAGGGTCAAGTAGAATGATGCGGGGTGGAATGACACAGAGTATGCTGAAGGCAGCACCACCCGCAGGCAAGGCGTGGCTCATCTGTCTTGACCCCAGCAAGATGTGTCCATCCGTGAATGGTGGGACGTCAGCTCTTTTCCCCTTAGCCGAGACCAGCCTCAAAGACAGGGTACTGAAGGGGAATTACATTCAGCATCCCGGTAGTTTTGAAAAGGCAAGTTATTTTAGCCTCCGAGACCAGAGTCCACTCCTTTCCATCTCTTTAATGATCCATTTTTTGCCCGAGGAAGCCCCCATGCAGATGACGCATGGGCGTCCTCCTCGGTTCTTGGCTCACTTTTCACTCCTCAGATCTGCCTTTGTTCTCTGCTGTTCTGTTTGGAGTGTTTGGCCTTCCTACACCTCAGGCACTGATCTGTCACTTACCTTGGCTATAGCACCCATCTTCATTCCTCTATACACACACCATCCAGTGGATTGAAAGCACTGGGTTCAAGAGGGCAGAGAGGAGAAAGGATTCTCTCCCAGTCACTGACAACTGAGGAATGGCCCTCATAAGTCCTTTACTTATACAAGACCCCAGCAAGATGTGTCCATTTTTGAATGGCAAAAAGTCAGCTCTCTTTTTTCTTTACTGTTCACATGCTCTGTCCACAAAACATGCCTTGCAATTGTTCTGGGGTTATACATTTTAAACTAGTTAAAAAACCAAATGTTAAGGTCTACATTGTTGACACTAAAGTCCAAGGGCTTTGGCTCACTTGGGACATTTGTGAAACATGTCCTGGCTGTTCTTGATTTTTTTCAGATGGATTTGATGTGTGGGAGAAGAAGTCAGGTTGAGACAACTGTATATTTTTAAAGTTTTGGCATTGTCAGTTTTCTGTATCTATCTCAGAAAGAACTAATCATTTAACAAAGGAATAAAGAGTCAATTTCTAGCAACAGTGCTAAAATCATCCCTTAGGGAAAGTACAGATGTTTCGACAAGTGGACACCCACATGCGAAAGAATGAGTTTACATTTCTGCCTCATCCCATATACACAAACACACTCAAAATAACATTTCAAAACCCAAATATAAGAGACAAATCTCTTACTTTTGAGAAGAAAACCATTATAAATCTTCATGACCCTGGACTAGGTAGCAGTTTCTTAGATATGACAGCAAAACACAAGCAATAAAAGAAAATATATATAAAGATGTCATTATAATTAACGACTTGTGCAACAAAAGTTACTACCAAGAAGGTGAAAATAATTCAAACCATAAAACATGAGAAAACATTTGTAAATAATACATCTGCCTAAGGTCTAATAGACAGTATATATAAATTACTCTTAGAATTCAACAACAAGACATATAACCCAATTTAAGGGTAGACAAAGGACTTAAATAGGCACTTCTCCAAAGAAAATATACAAATGGCCAACAAGCACAGTAAAACAATCTCAACATCATTAGTCATTAGGGGGAAATGCAATTCAAAACCAAAATGAATTTACATTGGTTTTCATACCCATTAGTACAGCTATAATAAAAAATAAACAGAAAATCCCAAGAAATGGTGAGGACGAGAAGAAATTAGAGTCTTCGAACATTGCTAGTGGAACGGTAAAATGGCACAGCTGGTCTGGAAAGCAGCTTGGCAGTTTCTCAGAAAGTTAAACATAGAATTACCCATAACCCTGCATTTCCACTCATAAATATATACACGAGAGAATTGAAAACACATGTCCACACAAAACCTTGCACATGAATGTTCATAGAAGCATTATTCATATGAGTCCAGAAATGGAAGCAACCCAAATGTCTATCAACTGATGAGTAGGTAAACAAAATGTGCTATCTCAAACAACAGAATGGCATCCAACTATGAAAAGAAATAAGGCGCCGATCCACATTACCACATGGACGAACCTTAAAAACATTATGCTAAGTGTACAAAGCAGACACAAAAGACTATGTGTTGTATAATTCCATTTATATGAAGTTTCCAGAATAGGCCGGTCCATAGAGGCAGAAAATAGGTTGGTGGTTCCCTAGGGCCAGGAGCCAGTGGAAACAGATAGAAGGTCAATAGGCAGAGTTTCTTTCGGGGAATTAGGTAGGAATGATGGCTGCCCTGCCCTTTCAGATATGCCAAAGACTGCTGAATTTAAATGGTAAACCGGAGGGACCTGGTGGGGAGGGCAGGGAAGGAAGAGAGGGAGAGAGAGCTGGGATTGACATGTGAAACAAGCTTGTTTCTAACTTAAATTTAAAAAATGTTATATTGTAGGCTACGTGAATTTAATCTCAAAAGAAATAAATGCTGGCCACCGATGATTCCTTGTGCTAGATTTAGCTACCCTTCAGGACTCGCTGTGACCACGAGACAATGCGGTTCAGAGTCACACTTTCTGCTGTGTCCTGAGACAGAAAAGGGTTGAGGGCAGAATACCAGCATGACATGGGCTGTGCCATCAAGGTGCTCACGCCCGGTTGGAGAGCTCAGACCCACTCTTCACTGACTGAAACAACAGCCTGTAGATCACAAGTGGAGAGAGCTGGTTCTCCTGAAGCCCCCGGGAGTCCCTCAGTCTGACTGAAGAAATGTGAGAGGGCAAGGACGTGACTCAGTTGGCAGACGAGTGCCTCTTGTTCTCTAGGCTTAGCATGCATAAGGCCCTGAGTTCGATGTCCAGCACCCATGAAAACTGCTCCATGCCTGTAATCACAGCCATCAGTGGGTAGAGGCAGGAAGACCAAGAGCTCAAGGACATCCTCAGCTACATAGCAGATTAGAGGCCAGCCTGAGCTACATGAGACCCTGTCAATATATACGGGGGTGTGCGTGCGTGCGTGTGTGTGTGTGTGTGTGTGTGTGTGTGTGTGTGTGTGTGTATAATACAGGCAGGCTGTACAGGATGAAAAGGAATCTCATACATATATGAGGTTTTGCAGGCAGTAGGGCTGATGCAAACAAAGGCTTAGAGACACGTGAAGCGTTCAAAAGTAGCCTTACCATGCCTGGATTATGATTCTAGCTCTCTGCTATTGTTTTTTATTAAACACCAGAACCACTCTCCCCTTTGATCCATGGTTCTTATCTCAGAGAAGATGCCTTCTATGTGAACGCTGAGCCTTGGTGGGGCTTGGCAGGGTCCCCCAATTTCCCCCACTTTATCAAATCTGAGCACCAGGGACAGATCCAGAGCCCAACTCTGGTCTGACACTTTGTATCTCCTCTCTTGAACCCTCCTTTGCCGTGATGACGAGATGCATCCACCTGCTGGACAGATGTCCTCCTTCCCTCTCATGGAGGCTTTGATCATGGATGAAGAGGCCAGGGACAAAAGGAGACCCAACCCATTCTCCTGGGAAAGAGCTGTCCCATCTGGCTCCTTTGGAAGTCAGATGTCCTTGGCTCCTATTTGGATGGCAGATCCACTGCCCAGAGGTGGAGAGTGGGGGCGGGGGAGACTTGGGGAGGACTGTGGTGCCTAAGGAATTGTTCAGCAAAGAGTGCTGTGAAGGGAACACAGATTCTCAGTCTGGAGCCACGGGGCCCCTAATGCCTCCCAGATGAGCAGCTAGCCATCGACCTCCAAGTATGTGCTTGCTGGCGTTTGCTCCCACATACGCGGGGCATAAGCCTGTTTTCTTGTGTTTACCATTGTGTATGGGGATCATAACTGCTGCATTGCAAACACGAGTACCCTGGATGATGGAGCCGGCCCTTGGCAGACTTTCTCTAAAGCCAGAGATAATCCCCCACCCCCCTTGCACCGGAATGCCAGTGTGATGAACTAGTCCATGTTTCAAGCCCCATGTGCTTACAGAAGAGCAAACATCTGTCTAGTCGGCCGTCTATCCAGGAGTGGATCTAAGCATGACAGACAGACTGGCTCTCCTACCCCAGGACAATGGGTGCCCACTAGAAGACCCACAGCATGGTAAATATGCTCTTCTATACTCTAGAGCAAGCAAGACACGATTTAACACTGACCTGTCCTTGAACCAGCAGATAATTTGTTTTTAAAATCCAAGCAAGCTCGGCTCCTAGTCCGTTGCCTATCTCTCACTGTCTGAGGGATAATGGCCTGACAGCACCGACAAGGACCAGATGTGCAGTGGACGGGTCGGTCAGTACTGGGAAGGAGAGAGGGAGGGAGGGAGGGAATGAGCTTGGATGTCATTACTTGGAAGGGTCACAGGGTCAGTGACAGTGGCAAGAAACAGATTTTTCCAGCTGCTTTCAGGCTGAGATTTGCTCCGCATAATCTGGATGCTTTTATCTGTTTCTGAAAATAGACAGGAATTTTTTCCACAGGCTGCTCCAATCTGGCTGTGGAGATGTGAGGGAGGACGGAGCAGACAGTTGCACGTATGTTTGTGTGGAGTCCCCATCCTCCACTAGCCCTTCCCTGTGCTGGCCCTATGGGACAACATTATCTTAATGTCTCTTGATGAGAGTCGGGGATGCAGGGGATACTCTCCACTCTGAGTTTTAGCTCAGCGTCAGAGTGAGCAAGCCTTCCTTCTTTTGCCTTCAACACTCAGAATCAAAGGCCTTGGTGAGGTCAGAAGCGTGGCTCCTCGACCCTATCGAACAACACATGTTGGAGACAAACGGTGCAGGAAAGAAAATGGCTCCATCAGACTTATGGCACATGGTTGTTACCAGTTCCTCAAATCACTCTCCACCTTTGTCCTAGACTACAAAGAAACATCAGAAATTATCTACAGAGATCTTCTGGAAGGTTAACCCTGGACTAAATCAGACTCATCTCTCAGCAGCTGGTCCCTCTCATCTGAGATCAAAAGGATCTTGAACCTTCCAAGTGAACTGCTGTCAAGTGAACAGCAGGAGGACCTCAAATATTATTTACATATCATTTTCTTTCTCCAATTATGCATTGATTTCTTCTTGTTACAAACCTATCTTATAAACATGGAAACCAAGGCATGAAAGGACAGCAGTGTTCAGAATTATGTAGACAGTCATTAGCCCAGAAATGTATGTGTCTAGATACCGCCTCTGTTTATCCCGGCGGTTTGTTTCAGCTGTCACTCATCCACCTGACAAGAGGCGGAGTTTAGGGGATTGTGCGAGCTTTGCTTTTCTACCTGGAATGTCTCCGGCCTACCGAACACTGCTCTGAGCCTTCGAGACTGGTAAATTTGTGGAGCTTCTTTGTAAGCTTCCTCTAAATCAGGCCTTGTTACAAATGGAAGCAGGAGAAGCGTGCCAGATTGTTCTAGAGTGCTGGCAATGCCCCGTGTCTCTTAGATGCCTTCTCTGCCCTTACAGACAGCCTTCTAGTAACTGCAGATAGCCGTGATGGGGTAAAAGTAGTAGAAATGTGAGCTCACACAATTACCCATGAGAGCCGACGTCCTCAGAGAACCCCTGTCTGTGTCTAGAACCTTCAGGGAGGGAGTCAGTTTCCTAATGGCACAGCTTTTCAACATCCAGCCACGCTAGGGATCGAGAGGAAAGTCTTGTTTTCTGGCTCTCACACCTGGTACTGTGGTGCAGTGCGCGGGAAAATGACGTCAATCATTTGTGCGTACAGCGCTCTGTGTCTCACCAGTTTTAGACCTGGTCGTCAAAGGGAAGATAGGCGCGCAGCTCAAAGGGAGGTGGATGGGGGGCCGGGGGAAGTCCTGGAGCAATGGCGGTAGGGAGGGCAGGGTGAGCCAGAGAGAGAGGAGCAGAGGCATTTCAGCGGAGAGCAGAGCTGCACGGCTTCCAGCACTTGCAGTATCCTCAGCCTCCATGAGAGACCCTCCCTGCCAGGATCTTCCAGCACAAAGCCACTCAAAGGAAAGGGAACAGGGTGCTGGCTGCTTTCAGGTGCCTGGAAAGAAGCGAGCCAGCATCTGACTCATCCCTTCTTCTAGAAGCACTAGCACAATGAAGACACTTGCTGATGATGTCATCTGGTGGTGACTTGTACAAGAGAATTTGGTGATACACAGGGCCAGGCACTTGGTCATGCTGTTCTTTATGTTCCTGGGTATGAAGAATCACAGCCCTCTTATGACGATAAACAAAGTCCCAGAAAGAAAAGGAAAAAAAGGAATACATAGAGGGACATGATGTGGAAGTCCTGTGTATGTGTCAATAAAGCACTGTTGGCCAATAGGGAAGCAAGATAGGTGGGACTAGGAGTCCAGGAGGATTCTGGGTAGGAGAAACACAGGGAATCAAGATGTAACCGACATAGGGCTAAGAAGCCCGGAAACTTCTCCAGTAAGAGAAAATACTCAGATTAACAATTATGGGATAAATACTTAAGTCAGAGCTAGCCAGTAAGAAACAAGCAAGGCCAACAGCTTCATAACTAATACAGCATCTTGTGTGTTATTTGGGGACTACAACGTGGCAGAGCCCAGGTGACTTGGGGGGGGTATCAAAGCAGCAGACAAGAAAAAGGCATCTCTCTACAGGGACAGACTTAAAAAGGGATGTTTGAAGTAAGGAAAGCAGACATTCACTGTCTGGTGGTCCATTGCAGGGATATGCTGTGCAAAAAGCACATGAACTTCCACCTGGGGAAGATAAAAACTTAAGCCTACCTTTGCCACATGGTAGCCTTGATATCTTTGATCCTTGGTGTTCACATACACATCCGTGAAATGGGAAGATGAAACCTACATGCAGAGTTCTTATGGAGACTGTTGAGTCCACACCCTCAGTCCTAGAACCAAGTCTCCAGTGGAGAACTTTTAGAAGTTTCCACCCACCTCCATATACTTGTCTTGTGCTACTCGAAAGAGGAACATCAAGAATATGTAGCCCAGCCATCCTTTTCTGGGCCATACTGTAGGGGGTGGTTGATTCAATGTCATAAGCCAGGCACAGGGATGGGGGCTGAAGCACCTGGCTTCTTAGACAGTATTCCTTCCTCCACACCTTGTCTGTCTGTCTGTCTGTCCAGGTGATCTAGATGGCTCTCAATGTAGCCGTGTGCTTTGCCTGATCACAATGCTGACTCACAGTCCTTGTCTGTGATAAATAACCCTTAGAAGAAAAGATGGAGATGAAAATGGATGAACAAGAGGTCTACCCTCCCCCCCCCTTATCTGGGGGTCAAAGCAATTCAACCCTCCATCTCTTGGGTGCTACTGGTAGGGGTTGGGGTGGGCAGCAGAGACTTCCATTAGTCACTGAACTTGTGGCTGTCTTTTTCCACAGGAGCCCTTTCTGCCTCCCTGCAGGGAGGTAGTGTCATGACACCCTGCTGTGGAATGCTCTATCCACTTGCTTTGGATTTTAGGAATCCATCCAATGACCATGCAGGAAGTCACCTCAATCTTCCTTGCCCGTAAGAAGCTTGAAACTGGCCAGAATCTCGGGGGCAGTTGAGCTATTAATGGAAAATGAGTCAACTGTGAGGCCCTTAAAGGTTTATACTACACAAGTAGTACAAACCACGTTCCCATAAACCCCGATGGACATCTAGGAAGCCTTGTGGCTTCCTAGAAGAGACAGCCTCCTCCCAGGCCATGCTGCTTTCTGAGTTTGTATACTGAGTAGGTATGCATCTTCAACACGGATGAGTTAGCATAGCCAGAGGCAGGACCGAGGAAGACTTCAAATGAGGCCTAGAAAGAGTGGGACCGGACCCTTAGCCCAACCTTGTGTTGGGCCAAATTCAACCTCAGGATTTCCTTTTCCTATAGCTGGTAGGAAAGAGAGCCAGACACTTGCACACAGGGAGTCTTCTAATTCCAGGAAAGGCTTGCCTTTCAGAGTATGGGCCTGTGGGCACTGACTAGAGCAGATGTGTTTCTGGAAGCTGTCCACCACTGACACCCAAGCCTGGAGTCTTTATGCTGGCTAGATAGCTCAGAGGCCTAAAGCCCAACTGCCAACTGGGAAGAGATTGCTTAGCCCTCACTTAGAGAGATTGAACCAATGTACCTAAGAAATCACAAGATAGACCTGGGTGATGGTGGCCCACACCTTTAATCCCAGCATTCAGGACTCAGAGGCAGGCAAATCTCTGAGTGTGAGGCCAGCTTGGTCTACAGAGCCAGTTATAGGACAGCCAGGGCTACACAGAGAAACCATAGAAAGAATGAAAGCAAGCAAGCAAGAAAGAAAGAAAGAAAGGAAGGAACAAGGAAGGCAGGAAGGGAGGGAGGGAGAAAGGAAAGAAGGAAGGAAGGAAGGAAGAAAGAAAGAAAGAAAGAAAGAAAGAAAGAAAGAAAGAAAGAAAGAAAAGAACAAGGCAGGTCAGATTGCAGGTTACCAGAGGGCCCTTCTAGGCCAAATACCTGCCAGCTCCAGGCAAAGATGAGTTCATTTCCTTTCACCCTCAATGATCACCTACCTACCTGCTCCATTTCGCTCCAGATGCTCACATAAAGGATTGGATTCAGGGCCCGAAGTTTAGAGGGGAAGGCACCTTCCCTTTTTCTGCATGCATACACAGGCACAAGCATGCTCTCATACCTTCTACTCCCGATCAACCTTATCATCAGCTGAGCCTCATTTCCTTCCACGGCAGGGTCTTTGGAGCCCAGCGCCGAGCTGGTGTTGCTCTAAAAATAACCATGTCCTCGGTGATGAATGGGAAGGCATTTGCTCTCCTTTCCCTGCCTCAGCGCTGAGCCTGACTCATGTTGGGAAATGACATTCTGTTAACACAAGCACTTTTGTTTCCTCCTGTGCTCACTCACCATCCGGTGAGGGCCCTGGCTGGGACTGGTTTTCAATTTTTAAATTCTCTTCCAGAAGGGGTCCATTCCACACCACTATCCAGTGACACTAAGGCTAGCTTTAGACAAAGAAGAGGAAGAGAAGCATCTTGCATATCCCTGGAGGATGCTAAGGATGTGCTGGGTTTGAGCCGTAGCAACACCTAAACCAGGCATGGTGGCCTGCACCTGTGATCCTAGTACTCGGGAAGTGGAGGGAGAAGGACCAGAAGTTTAAGGTCATCCTCAACTGCAGAGAGTTTGAGGCCAGCCTGGACTACATAAGATGCTTCCAATAAACAAACAAACAAACAAAAACCAAACAGGCAGATGCTGCTGGACAGAAGGGCAGGCAGACATAAGAGGAGACTCGGGTTCCAAAAGTGAGCATAGGGTTACGTTGCCCAATGAGTCTCACCTTTAGCGATTGATGGGGAAGTGGGAGGAATCGGACTTAGGGAGGAGATGTTGGCTGAGTAGAGGTCTTCCTTTGCACTCAGGTGCCTTCATTGGGCTAATAAGGAAGTAGGGCTGGGGGCTAGCTCCTAGGCACAGATGCTTCCATATTCAAAGTTGCATGCATCAGCCGACAGGAGCAGAGGGGTAGCCTCCGTGGCTCTCCAGGCCAGTAAATCCTTCTGAACTTCCAGCATCTCCACTCTGCTCTGTGACTCCTTACAGCAAGCAGGTCAGGAGGGATCTTTCTCAGAGAGCCTGGACTTCACCTTCATGGCAAGGGTCTTGTTTCCTTAGGTTCCACTCAATAACCCTTATCTTCTCTCCATTTTCCTTAATTTCTTATTCTTCTAGACACCAACAAGTCCAATATTAGTGTGCTGTCATCTGGTGAGGGCCCTCTTGCCGTGTCAGGACATGGAGGAGGTCATGCCATCACGAGAAAGGAGCATGATTACTAAGCAAGTAAAGACCATTCTGGTTGAGTTCTCTGTTAGCTTCAGAAGATCCCTGGATCACCTGAGCAGTGTCCATCCTTGGTCTCTGTGATTTCAGTATGTTCCCTAAAAGACCATGTGTTTAAAGCACCATCTCCAACCTCATAGGCCAATGGTATTTGGAGGCAGAACCTTTGAGAAGGGTTACATGAGATCATGAAGCTGAGGTCCCTATGATGCCATTAGTGCCTTTATGTGGGAACAAGAAATCTGAATTGGCATGCTCCTTCTTTCTCATGATAGCATACTAATATTGGACTTGTTGGTGTCTAGAAGAATAAGAAATTAAATTTCCTCATAAATGTCCCAGTCTCTGGTGCTTTGTTACAGCAGCAAAGAAAAGCATAAGCCAAGAGGTATACCCATATTTAGAGGAATCCCTGTTTCCAAATCAGCTTCCCCGAGGACACGATGTCCTTGGCTGCTCTTCAAACTATTTTGGTGGCCACTCACTGCCTGAAGGTCTGGCCTGAATAAACTCACATTGTTTTGTCTTTTCTGATGGCTCTTTTTGTTTGTTTGTTTGCTTTTGTTTTTTGAGACAAGGTTTCTCTGTGTAGCTCTGGCTGTCCTGGAACTCACTTTGTAGACCAGGCTGTCCTGGAACTCACAGAGATCCTCCTGCCTCTGCCTCCCAAGTGCTGGGATTAAAGGTGTGCACCACCACCGCCTGGCTCTGATGGTTCTTGTTTGCACACTTCTCTTTGACTTTGGTCTTGGCCCTCTCCAGGACTTTCATTCTCTGTGGTTACCAGAGCTCATCTACTAAAGAGCAGGAATAAATGGGAGAGGCATATCCAGGGAGAAATATCAGAAATACTGTCTCTCCACCCAGGCGTGTCTCCTGAGATTTCTCTACTGAGAAAGCCTCCAAGAGTCTGGGAAACCTTACTCACTACAAGCTAAGATGACAGTGGGTTCCAGGGAATTATCCTGGATGTTTCCAGAGGGAGCCAAAGTCCATCTCAGGATATTTATATGATAACAGAAGCTTCCAGTACCGATCAATGACATGCACAGTTGAGTAACCGTGGCTTCTGCCAAGTCTTCTCCATTTGCAAAAGTCTCCTGCTTGCTAAACATGTCACTTCCTTGCTGAGGGTTAACTGCTCAGCAAGTTTTTGATCTATATGTTAAAAAAGCAACCAAAGTCACCCCTGCAGGCAAGCAGCCTGCTGCCTCTCTGTCTCTAGATGACATCTGAGCAGCCCTGTTCTGATGGGTGCCGGAGAGTAACTCTTCTAAAATTAGAGGGCATGGAGATCTTTTTCATTTCTTTTTAAACTTGGACCTTGTAAGTTAACCTTCTCCCCAGTGAGGAAGGCTTCTAGACAAGCTGGTTTCACTGCTATAAAGATAAATGAAAGGCTAAGTGGAACTGTGAGCACCTCCCGGGGCTGTAGCTGATGACTTGACAAGTCATTTATTCCAGGGCACAGCCTGGCTTCTAGCCAGGCCCTCCAGTGTAAGCTGAGCTAAGGAAAAACCCCAGTGAGGTGGGTGACCCCCAGCGTGGGTCCTCTGCTTTCCCGCCGCGGCCGTCCGGCATCTGGTGGATGTGCATAGTTCGCAATGCTTTTGAGGACGATGATTTGGTCTCATGGAAAAAGGAGACTTGGTCCAAGATAATGTCTGGTAAACTTTGACATTCCACCCTGACATGGCCGCATACTCACATAGAATCACTAAATAGCTGTATGACCGCATTACAGCATCTTCCTCAGGAACCAGCTTGTCACTGAATCCATCCCTGAATCACGTTTTTTTTTTTCTCAAACAAAAGCCTTGATGTGGGAGGAGCTGGAATCACCCAATGGAAGCAAGTGTGCAGGCTGCCAAGGCTGCAAGAACCTTCTAAAGGTTTTGGCCCAATATTTTTCATTTTATGTATGAGAAACCCAAGATTCATGAACAGAGAATCTCTCAACTCGGAAGAAGAGGACAAAGTGAGTGACTTTCACAGCCTAGGCCAAGGTGCCCACGCACCTCTAAAGCTGCAAAGCCCTTTTGTCCCCACTGCTAAAGAACTCCTGAGGGTAAGTGTCTAGGGCAGTGGTGGATGGAGTCTCAGTAGTAGAAAGAAATGAAGCTGTCTCCATAGACTTGGCCAGGACATGAGATCTTGCTGTCCAAGAGGGAGACATGAAGGAGAGGTACTGGCAGATCCCGATTTTGCTAAACCACAAACACAAAAGTTCAACCAGATGAGACGAGTCACCTTGGTCTGTGACACAGGCAAGAACCTGTGTGTGTGCCGAATCTTTTCAGAGGACCTAACAGAAGAGCTGATCATGCTGCTTCCTCAACAGCGGGTGCTAAACGCCTGTTGCATGTAGAGCATCCTGCTATTGTGCGGTTGCTGGAGGGGACAGAGAGGATGGAGCAGGGCAGAGTGGCCAGTCCAAGAGCCAGTCTGGTGGCTGTGATGGAGGTATTTTTACAGGCACACGCCAAGTGCATACGTGTCGAGGAATGGGCTACCTAAAGTTTGAATGACTCTCTTCCCTCTGACATCATACCATCACATCCCTTGTATTTGAGGCTGTTACTAACACAGCTCCTAAGATTTAATGTTATCCTTGCAATAAAATGTTGGCAACTCACTCAGGGTCGAGTGTTTTGAAACAGTGCTGGGTGATGAAATCCCCAAGGCTGGCAGTCATAAATGTAGTTGAAAGGACTTAGGCTCCTGGGACAGAGAAACATGGTCTTAAATCTGAGTTTGTTTATTAGTTATGTGACCTTGAGACACTTCTTCCCACTCAGAGCCCATATCCTATCTGAGGTATGGAAAAGTCTGCTAAAGAATGAATCTCCATGGAAATACATACCTGGGTACCTACAAAATATATCTCGTATCTCCAAAGAATATTTCATGGGTAATTATAAGTACATATGTATCGTACTAGGGACAGTGAGAGAAACAGGAAGCTTTTGATAAATCTTTATTCTCAGGGAGAAGAAACATGCCTGGAAAGAGTGTCTTTTGTCCCAGGAATCACAAGCAACGTAGAAAGCCTAGCATGTATCGCCTCTGCTCTAGCGATTTCTTCGCTTTGGTAGTGGCGGCAGGAACTTTCAGAGGTTGCCTTCCACGGTCCACATTACATTGTTTTTCCATGGCTGGCTTCAGTTTATACTAGGGCTCCCTCAAAGCTCATAAAGTTCCCCTGAAACCTTGTAACATTTCACCTGTGGAAGTTTATTGCCCACAGGATGTGAGCTACGCCCTTTGGGTTTTGATAGGTTTGCCATTATTAAACATGCTCTCCCATTTCCTACCAGCCATGTGAAGATGGCCTACCTCCTGATTGGACAGAGTAGACAATCTCCTTTATCCCCAGTGAGGAAATATCTCAACTCTTTGAAACTGAGCTTAGGTCGTTAGCAAGGATTTTTGTTCCCAGGCTCCTGAGGTTCAGGAGTTGGCTCTGTAAAGTTTACCCCAAGCTCACTCCAGCTGCTCAGACTCCTCCCAGCAGTCATTCTCTGGAATCTGTTCATGGATGCATGCTGACCTACACAGTCAGACGTGCTGGAGATCTGAGAGGGGCAGTAAAGATGTTTGGGGTGGCTTGAACACGACTGCCCCCATGGGTCATAGATTTGAATGCTTGGTCACAGGAAGTGGCACTCTTAGGAAGTGTGACCTTACTGGAGAAGGTTTGACTTTGTTGGAGGAAGTGTGTCACTGGGGCTGGGCTTTGAGGTCTCAGAACCTCAAGCCAGGCCCACTGTGCACTCTCTTCCTGCTGCCCGCTGATCCAGATGTAGACCTCTTGGCTCCTTCTCCAGCACCGTGTCTGTGCCCTGCCATGTTTCCCACCGTGATGACAATGGGCTAAGCCTCTTTACTGTAAGCTACCCCAGTGAAACGCTTTCTTTTGTAAGAGTTGCCGTGGTCATGGTGTCTCTTCATAGGACTAGAAACCCTAACTAAGACACCAAAGGTGACTCTTTCTCCAGGAACTGTGAGACCCAGGTGATTTTCTATCTCTTAGTTCCTAGTTGATGCTCTTTTCAGACAGATGCTTCCAGGCCCTAGCTTCCAGAAGTTTCAGTTCACTTCTGCCCAGTTTCAGACTCAACTGAAAATGAGTCTTTGTTTCCTGAGAACTCTGAAAACAGAAAAAAGAAAAGTTGAAGAATTGGGGCAGGTTGCTCAGAAGCAGAGGTCTAGCCAGGGAATGGAGGCGGGTGGGCTCATTGAGAAAGACGGGTGGGTCCTGGTGAGACACAAACGGCAGATGTCTGCACTCTGCCCTGCTGCAGATGAGCTCTGGAGCTGGGGGGCACCAGGCCTGAGAGGCAAAAACTGCCAGTGGTAATGAATGGAGAGTGTCTGCCAGCTGGAAGACCTCCTCTTTGTCAAAACTCAGCCCAACACTCCAGACATGAGCCAACCCACAAAACAGACAAAGGAGCTCCATTTCTAAAGGTCAGGCTTTGTCTAGTAAGGAACGCCCGTGTCTGGAATGCAGGTGTCCCGTGGCCTCATTGCACCTGCCAGGCATGCAGACAACACCCCCACCCCAGGTCTTCCGCAAGGGACCTCCTCGAAGACATTCTGTCCCCATCAGATACCCCGCAGCAGTATTTGCTCTCGTTTGCTTTCCAACATCAGGGGATATTTTGCAGAGTAAAGAAAGACCATGTAAAACATCCTTATTCTGTTCATCTTCTTCCTCCGACAATAATCACAACAATACTTCATCATACTTTTAAAACGCAGAGCTTGGCTCGGCTGGGTGAGGCCAGGCCTGACTTGGAGTTGTTCAGTCCCAGAAGTCCGAATGCTGAGTGGTCCAGCATCCCCTGGTCTTAATCGTGGGGCTCCTTCCTTCTTTCCAAAGCTTTTGGAGAAGAGGGGCGCTCTCTCCTAAGCAAGGAGCTCAATGGGGACTTGTCCCCATGACTTCACCCCCACACTAGTGGCATTAGAATCTGCCCTTCCTCGTCCTCCCCTTCAAATCTTCCACTGTGAGAGCAGGAAGCTTTCCTGACAAAGAGGTGACAAATCATGTAGGAGGTCACATTCCTGTGTCTCCCCTCTCAGCTACCCCTAGGCTAAGGCAGTCTGGAAAGCATCAAAGGATTCAGAAAGCGAGCTGAATGGCTCTTCATGCTTTCCTATGTGGAGCCAGGGAGCAGAGCCACAACTGATGCAAGAATTGGAAGAGCAGGAGTTGAGCGCAGGATCCCCACAAGAATGTTTAGACATGTTCAATGGAGCTGTGTGTGACTGCAGGGCTCTACTTGCTGTTGGGGCCTAGGTGGAGCTGGGTTCTGCTCACACTGTGTGTGTGTGTGTGTGTGTGTGTGTGTGTGTGTGTGTGTGCACGCGCGCGTGAACTCAGTGTTATGTATCACACAGACTGGGAAGAGCGTAGGAGAGACTGAAGCATCCTCTTCCATTCCAAGCCCAGGAGAGCCAGAAAAGGCACTACTGGATCTGGAAGAGGGTGAAACCAGGAGAAGGCTCCTGGCAAGGGTCTGCTAACTGTGTGGAGCAAGATCAGAGTGCAGAGTCTTAGAGAATTTCTAAGAAAAAATAGTGGCTCAGCTATGATCCAGGAAGTCTTCTCCATCAACAGAGGCTGAATTTAGGACACTGTGCCAGGAGGCCCCTGCCTCCCTGGACCACACACAGCCTGTTGAACACACTGAACAACTGCGCAGAGTGTGTCACTGTCCCAGGAGAGACTTTCCCCCTGCTGCCTGCTTGTCACCTCTAGATGAGATAAATGACATTTCTCCAACCCCTGAGACTTTGCTGAGCCTGTCCCAGATGCCCCAATTACCCAGCTCCATTACTCTTATTTCAATGGAATAGGCCCTAGGAACAGAGAAAGGATCCAGTAAACACTACATACACACACACACACACACACACACACACACACACACACACACACTGTGTGAGCAGAATCCAGCAGCTCTACCCAGCCCCCAAAAGCAGCTCTGAGGCTGTCGTCTGTGCCTGCCACATAAAAAGTGGTTGGCTTCAAAACTGGTTTTTGAACTTGGGAATCAAAAGATTTAAACATCATTACAGCCCAGAGGAGTGCATGGAGGCACAGTAGCCAAGTGAGATGTATCTTTCATGGGACCCCGGGATAGAAAAAGAGTATTTGTTGAAAACCAAGACAATCTGAGGAAGGGATTTTAGTTGATAAAAGATTCAAAACAAACTGACTTTTTCTCCTATTGCAATCCTGCTTGAATAATCCCAGATTTCCCCCCAAATGACAGGTATCTTGACGAGAATTAAGAACAAAAACTAGAGAAGGGGAAGCACAATTTTTTTTGATATTTCAATGGGTAATTATGTGTATTGTTTCTATAGTTTCACTCTTGCTTTGTAGTCAAATAATTCAATGGTAGAAAACTGACCCCCCACAAATAGTATTTCCTTGTTTACATAATGGTTCTATTAAGATACACTTTCATACACTACATGTCACCCATTTGAAGTATATGAATCAATGCTTTTGCAAAACAGATACGAGCTATCACAATCTTCTACCACGAGCCGTTTGCCTATTGTTTATCTATTTATTTTTACTAGAGATTGAACCTAGGACCTTGCATATGCCAAACATTCTATCACTTATCTGTATCTCCAATGCTGTTTTTATGTTTTGAGTCGGGGATAACCTTGAGCTGAGTCTGTATTCACGAAAGTCTTAGGCAGGCTTTGAACCTGCAGTCCTCTTGCCTTAACTTCCTGATTAATGAGGATTACAGAGCTCCTTAACCTGGCTCAGCCATAAGCTACATTTTTAGAAAATAAACACTGGGGTAATGGGGTGTGTCTACATGTACATGCATGTTTAATCCTTTAGAAAATCTGTTTTACCTATGCTGACCCCACCTGAAGAAGTGAAATTTAGCTCACAGCTGTAAGAAAGCAGGCAACATTTTCCCTGGGCTTACTGAAAAGGGACCATCCATTCCTTACTGCTGCCAGCCCTTGCTGTAGACCTTTTCTTAAGAAAGGTCTCCCTATAAGGAGACTATTTTCCCTGTTTCTTAGATGAAGTAACTGAGGGTTCAAACTATCCAGCTGATAAGTGGCAGATTTTAAAGCAAGTTGGTCTGAATTCATGGCCACCTTCCCAAAGCCCCAGACGCTCCAGAAGACAGGAGATGGCCAGAGACCTGCTCTAGAATGGTTTCCCCTATGAGAGTGGGAAGCTGGACTCTGAACTTCTCTATTGTGCTGAGAGACACACAAAGAAAAGCACTGCCAGGTTACATCTCCAAAGTGTAGCTCCGAATCCCTGGGTTGTCCAGTCAGCCACAAAGTCAAAGCCTACAGGCTTGGTGAAGACTCTTATCATGGGCCTTCTGCCACAGGAGCAGTGACATGTCCCAATTCCCTGTGTCCTCATCCTCTGAGGTCATGGACAGTGAATGCCTCCAGAGCCGTCCTGCTCTTGTCTGAGTCTTAGGACCCAATTAGCCAAGGTGACAGACTGGGGTCAGGGTCAGGGGCTGGTGGAGGTGGGGTGGCCCTAGACATGGAGTTGTCTTCTCAGCAGCCAGTTAAACTTCTGCCCTCTGCTTCCCCGCCCTTTCTTGGACTTCTTAGCCCCTTTCCTGTATCTTCTATTTATTTACATTTTGTTTCAGTTGGTGTGTGTGTGTCTGTGTGTGTGTGTGTGTGTGTGTGTGTTTGTACAGGCAAGAGCATGTTTAGGTTTTTGTATATGCATATATCTGTCAGAGGACAACCTTGGCTATCAGTCCCCAGGAACTCCAGCGACTTTATTTTGATTTCTTATTGGCCCAGAGCTCACCAGTCAGGTAGTTATGATGTCTAGTCCGTGAGCCTCAGGAGTCCTTCAGTCTCTGACTCCATGGGACTCTGAGCAAACTGCAGGTCCTCAAGTTTACAAAGCAAGCACTTTGCCAATGGAGGTGTCTCCTCGGGGCCCTTCCAAACATCTTTTGCTTTGCCACCTTCTTTGTGAGGGCTCCTGTTCTTTTCTCTTTGAATAAAGCCATCATTCATAGGTCTTAAAGACTGACAGTACCTACTGTTGGTAACTAGATCAAAAACAATTTCATTTATAGGTGGAATTTAAAATGGAATGACCCATGTGGAAAGCAACTGGCAATATTTATGAAAAACTTAAATAGGTAAAGCCATGGGCTCAGCGATGTAAGTTCCCGAAATTACTGATTATGGAGATACACACACAGGCACAAAAATCTGCAAGGTTGTTTATTAGAATGCTTGGAAACATTGATGCATCTGCCAGTGTGAACTGGTAATTAACACTGGTCCAGCCACACAGAGATAATTGGTAGTCATTGAAACTTGCCTGTTTATCTATATGTTTTCATAGACACATACAAGATAACGTACATGTAATTTCTTGAAAGCAGTAGACACTAATAGTCAATATTTAAACTTCCTCGGTGTCAGACATGTGCGTTCTGTTCATTGACTTACTAATTCTCAAAGCAACTGTATGCCTGTTTGTAACCCACTTTCAGACGAGGCTTTATACAAACTTTACAAACCTTACCCCCATGTCACACACTTACTAAGCAACCACACCAAGATAGTTACAGAGGTCTGTCTCACTCCTCAGCTTACCAGTGCAGTCACTTTTGGTTCATGTATTTTGAGATAGACTTTCACTGTGTAGCTCAAGCTGGCCTTGAACTTGTGATCTTCCTACTTCCAACTCCTAAGTGCTAAGATTACGAATGTATATCTCAATGCCTAGCTTTATAATTGTGTATCTATAAGGAAAATATATGTATGATACAGGTCAGCAGTTGCTTTTTATCCTTTTGAGATCTTTTCCTTCCATTCCAGGAGGAGTTTGTCACCTTTTATGGGGTATTTCCCAAGCTCTTTGTTAATGACCCAAATACTCAATTCTATCTCCATGTGTTTGCTTGTTACTTCTATTATTTTACAAATTCCCCATAGGCTAAGTACTGAAATCCCATTTTACAATGCTCATGCCTGTCACCAGGTAGAGAGATGGTCACAGAGCATTGGTTGAAACCTTAAGGAAATTTAGTAAACGAGAGACAGGGTTCAAGTTCAGAGTCAAGATGTCCAGCCCTACGTTGACTGAAGCTATTCTTGAAAAGGGCCTGTTGGCTGGAGCAGGGAGTTCTTCTCAGCGGCTCTTTAGGATGGCCTGAGCAGTTCTGAGCCCCAGAAGGACTTTTTCACAGTGCTGGGGCAACTGGTGAACCCAAGCCTTCAGGAACTATTGCTGAAGTTCCTGGACTCTTCCAGGGGAGATGTGAACAATTCCTACTTCAAATAGGATGCAACACTGGATCAAGAAAGCGTCCCCTGGTAAGCCTAGCTTAGTGAGCTAGCACATTTACGCATTTACTGTGGTTCCTAACAGGAGCCTGGATGACTGCTTATCATCTGCATCACAGGAGAGCCCAAGGAAAGGTGAGGCTCTGGAGCTTCCTGTGCGTGGATGCCGGATGCCGGCAACTCAGCTGGTGGGAGAGTCGCTTCTCCCCAGCTTTGGCTCCTGGCTGCTCTTCCTTGCACAAGGGCTTAATATATCTGGCTTCAGGAGTTATTTGAGATTTGTGAGGTTCCTCTACTTCCTGAGCCTTTTAAGTCTCATGTACTTCCTGCTTCCCATGACTTCTCCCTCCTTGGAGGGACAGTTTCACTTTAGAGGAAACAGCTATAGGAACCCTATGAAGCTTCATGTGAATTTTACACTTGTAGTTACCTCACCTTTTTGAGATCTGCCCTCCTCCTCCTCCTCCTCCTCCTCCTCCTCCTCCTCCTCCCCCTTCTCCTCCCCACCCTCCTCCTCAAAAAAGAAGGAATACTGTTCAAACTTCAGGAAACCAGTACAGCCATTCCCAGTCAAGAATGTCTTATATCTCTATCCCAGCCATCTCTCTCCTTAGTGCTTTTCATCTGGGGTTCAAAGCACTGCTTCCCAGGAGGGAAAAACAAATGTCTTGGGTTTCCAGGGGTGTTCAAATACTTGAGAAAGCTTAGGGGGAGAAGTCTATTTACCCAGCAAATCTTAAAGGTCATTTGAAATGTCAATTGGCTGTGAACAATCTGCAAGGTACCACCTCAGGAGAGAGGGGGACAGTGGGCCCTCATGCCATCAGATGCCAGACTGACCGACACTGCCATTTGTGATAACCAGGTCACAAAGAAACAAGTTTATTTTAATGTTTTTGTTTTCTGATTTTTTTAAAAGTAGTTTTACTGCTTGGACCCCAAACCCTTAAAAAGCAAGTGTTTCAATAGGAACCTTTGGCAGTAAGGACCCTGGAAATCTTCGCTTTCAACTTTCTCTATCCTGGTGAACATTTTCATCACTTAGTTCCCAGAGACAAGAGACAAGGACTCTGAGGACAACAGGTAGGACTGAATAGAAGGCTCTGTATAAGGTAGCTGGCCTGCTTCCTATTAGTTCATTAAGGCCTGAGTTCTGTAGGACCATCTGGGACACAGTAGATGACTCTGGTTGTAAGAAGTGACAGCTGGGGGGGCTGGAGAGATGGCTCGGTGGTTAAGAACACTGGCTGCTCTTCCAGAGGTCCTGAGTTCACTTCCCAGCACCCACATGGTGGCTCACAACCATCTGTAATGAGACCTGGTGCCCTCTTCTGGCCCACAGGGACACATGCAGGCAGAATGCTGTACACATAATAAATAAATCTTAAAAAAGGGAAGTGACAGCTGAATGTTGCCTGCGCCATCGCTTTTGCAAACCTAGGGTCTCAATCCCTGACCCTGCAGTTGGAAGGAGAAGCTGTTCATATGACACTTGGCTTAAGGGCAACTTATTATTTTAGCCCCCACCCCATCCCACATAGACACCTTAGCCTATCTCTCAGCTCCATGTTATATATGCCTATGAATATTCATTGGCCAGAAGAAAAGAGTAAAGGAAGAAAGGGAGAGCAAAATAAGGAAGAGAGAGGATAAAGAGTGATAATGAAAGATGAAGAAGGAAAGTATGGGAGGGAAGTCAATGAAAGAGGAAGAGTGACAATTAAAACAGAAAAGGGAGAGGAAAACTCACATGATCAGAAAAGAGTGGGCCATGATACAAATCCAGCAAAGGGAATTATTTCAGATCCTCCCAGGAAGATAACGTGGTGCTTTTCCTTCCAGTATGACAAAGGTCCCTCCATGGTCCAGGTCATCATCCCCACTCCTCCTCCAACACCAGCATAGCCCCCCCCAGTCCCCCATGGTCCAGGTTGTCATCCCCACTCCTCCTCCAACACCAGCATAGGCCCCCCCCCAGTCCCCCATGCAAACTGCACCCATTGTTCCAATGCATGATGCCAGTTTCCAGCACCTAATTCAGGGCTGACATGAGCCTTCCAAGATCAGGATGGGCTTTTGCAAATCCCAAACAACACATAGCAAAGCAATTGCTCAACTGATTCTTAAGATACCACCACCTGGGGTAAATGCAGGCCAGCTGTTGAACAGCTGTCCCACATCAGCCCTCAGTGACCGAGGTGGAGTGGAGCTGTAATTCAACAAGATAAAGGGAAACCTCAGAGGCCAGGGGCTCACAGCAGGAGCTGAGGCCGGCTGAGCTGCAGCCCAGACTCTTGGCCTGAGTTTTCTTTGTCTTTGCAGTTTTATTATAAATATACTCGTAAAAATAAGTACCACTCTTCTTTTGCAAAACACTGTATAATTTAAGCATTTCCCATGCATTGTTTCATTTGATCCCTTTGCATTTAAAATTGTTTTAAAATTAGCTAAATGTCAAATGTATTTATAATCTCCCCCCCACTTGACCTACATAGTTTGTACAATGTCTGTTGCTTTCTTATAAATGTAGCACAAGAGGGAAAAAATGTCTTTGCATTTTCCCCTGTCTCTTGCAAAGCAGCCTTTTCTCTCCTCTGGCCACTTCTCTTGATGCTGTAATTACAGGTTTTTGCAACTTTGTTTTCCTGTCTGTGTCTAGGAGATAACAATCCTTTGTTCCCTTCCCACTTCCCTTTGAGAAAACGTTTTGTTCATTGCACCTGTGGCTTGCCCCTTTTGCCTCCTCCAATGTCAGCACAGCCAAGTGTCACCAAGTTCTTCAGCACCCAAGGACAATGAGAAGCACAGCAATTGTTACCTCGTCAACTTCCCAGTACAGCCCTCTGCCCATGGCCGCCCTTCGATGCCCCGTGTATTTTATTGTCTGGGAGCCAACTCTCACTTTCCCTAACTGGACAACATTAAAAGTTAGTGAACCACTCTGAGCAGATGTTCCCACAACTGTAACACCAAAGTAGAGTCCAGCTAACTTTATAGGCGTGTGATTAGAAGCTAAAGAGGAGGCGTGGGATATAGTTCAGTCACCAGAGTGCTTGCCTTGTGTACAACAAAGCTGTCCAATCGTTCTCAGCACCCCATAAACCAGAAATGACAGTTCTTGCCTGGAATCCCAACACTCACAAGGCAGAGGCAGGAGGATCAGAAGTTCAAGGTCATCCATCCTCAGATACGTAGTGAGTTTGAGGCTATCCTCAGATACGTAGTGAGTTTGAGGCTATCCTCAGATACGTAGTGAGTTTGAGGCTATCCGTGCTACTTGAAAAACCTTGTTTACAAACGTGTGAGAGGGAATGATACACAGGTACCACAGAGCCTTGTACTTGACGTGGCAAGGACACTCATGTACGCCATCTCCCGGTCTCTCTTTTAGGATTGTAAGAAGAACATTTGGCTGCAGCATGACAAGCTCTATGAGGCACCCCAGGCTTTGGCCCCTTGAGCTAAACGCTCATTTTTGTCTCATTTAGCACGTACAAAATCTGTCTCGTCTGCACTCAACAGTCAATGTGGTTGTCAGGATCAAATAGGAGGCTTGTAAAAGTACTTTCTAGAGTAGAGGGAGATCTGCCAATACAACTCCTGGGCATTCCCTGGGCAGGGCAATTGTCCTATTTCTTGGTAAAATTCCCTGTTCCTTCCTAAAGATATTTGTTGCTTATTATTAGTATTATTAGAGACAGGGTTTCCTTGTGTAGCCCTGGTTATCTTGGGACTTGCTTTATAGACCAGGTTAGCCTTAAACTCACAGAGATCCACCTGCCTCTATCTCCCAAGTGCTGGGATTAAAGGTATGCACAACCACCACCTGGCTTTTAAAGATTAAAGCAGTAGAATACACATATAAAAGTTACCATCTTAACCATTTTCAGTATATAGCTTAGTAATGCTAAACATTTACATTATTACGTTATTGTATAACAAGTCAGCAGAAAATTTTTACATTGCAAAACTGAAGAGGACTATTAAATGCTCTTAATCTGTACAAAACAAGAATCTGTGGCATAAACTGTTTTCCCTCTGAGATCCCCCTCACCTGTCTCCAAGGGCTGAGGCAGGTCATTGAGCTTGCATATTCAGCAGAGGGCGAGCTGTTTTAGAATTACTAGTGATGGGCCATATTTTCTCCACAGGAAAACTCCCCCTTTCCTGACACCATTGCAACAGCAGAATTACCATTTGCCTTCTCACTGTAAAAGAAAAACAAAACAAACCCTTACAACCTAGATGCAGTAAAGAGTGTTTCTGCCTCAAGGGGCTGTAAGGGTAGAGAAGTCACAACCCAACAGGCAGCATTGATTAGACTGAGTGTTACATAGGTTCTTGAACCTCCGTTTGCTTCTGTGTCAGTTCGTGGTCCCTTGCTCTAAAGAAATGCACGGAACTAAATACCCATAAAGAAAAGAGGGTGACTCAGCTCACAGGTTTGGAGGTGGAAAATCTGACAAGCCCCGCCCCCTGGCGCCATTACACTGGGTCAGGTCATCACAATGAGAGGTTTCGTGAGGAGTGGTGTGCAGCTATGTCCTCCTCCTGAGTGAAACACTCACTTCTGGAGCGAGGCTTAAGAATCAGGAAGTAACACTTTGTTGTCTCTGGAAGTTCCCAAGGTGGGGGGGGGGTCTGCAAAGCCCCTCCTGAGGCTATAAAAAACAGGAACAATTGCTGAGGAGAGACTCTCCAGTCAGCCAAACTGCCTACAAGTCATTCATGGAACTCCAGTTCTACAACTTTTATGAGTTGTTGCCTATGCTAGTGTGGACAATTTGGTGCAGCTGCTGCCTTCACCCATGTTCCTGTAAGTTACCCTAAGAAACTCACTTGTTTACTAAGCAAGACTTGGTACCATCATCTCTTTGGTCTGTCATTGATACCTAATCTGGGGTAAGTTGATATTTGTTCCTATCTCCCCAGGGAAAGCCTCACAAGAGGCAGGTGGGTAGATGGGCAGCCCAGGAATGATTCAGGGACCAGTTTTGCTTCTATGACAACTCAGGTTGCTCCAAGAACTACCAAAATCACTTCTAGGGGAAACATCTTTAGCCTTTGGTTAGAGACCTCCCAGCAACCACATCCTGCCTCCTGAAGATCCCACAGTTTCTTAATGTCATCAGACTGGGGAATCAACTTCCCAGTGCATGTATCCTTGAGGACAGATTACATCTAAGAGACTAGTTAAAGTGCTGTAAATAAGTGAGTCCTTAAGTGGGTCATCCATATCAACTGTCTTCCCAAGTCACAGGGACATCAATGGAAAGTGGCCAGAAGTAATGTAAGAGTGGGGGAATGGGGAAGGGAGTTGTGAAATGTTGTCTTCTGGACGTGGCAGCATTAATTAGACTGAGTGTTACATGCCGAAACGGAGAAGACCAAGAGTGGAGAGAGGGATGGGGATGTATTGGTGTGCCTGAGGAGTGGCTGTGGGACTGGGGATGCGTATGATCAAGATGTGTTGCTTACCTGTATGCAATTGTCAAAGAAGAAAGAAAAGATATCCAGCTTTAAGAGAGGAGCCCCGGGAGCTGGAGAGATGACCCGATGGTTAAGAGCACTGGCTGCTCTTCCAGAGGACCTGGGTTTGGTTCCCAGTTCCCACATGGCAGCTTACAAGCATCCTTAACTCCAGATCCAGGGGGTCCAATCCCCTCTTCTGGCCTCTGCAAGCACCATGCACAACCATTGTGCACATACATACACACAGGCAAAATATTCATACAGATAAAGAAAAAGTAACATGTTTTAAAAAGGAGATGTGCTCTAAAGCATCTATAGCCATTACCTTTTTTTTTTCTTTTTTGCTAGCCATTTTTGTTTGTGCTCATCTCCCTAACCCCTAACCCTGTTTGTGGACACTTCCCCCACTTGTCCTTTGAGTTTTGCTATTTTCTGTTCCATTTTCTTCACCTTTATATGGGGTAAAATGGCCAGCATTGATCACTTCTTTGGAAGGGAAGAGCTACTCTGTTATTAAAGTCCTTGGCTCAATGCCTCCCTTTGAGCTCTTTTAGCATGCCCTACTTCATGTTATCTTGAAGGAGGAGAGGCCATGCTATCTTTAATTATTCCTTTAATAATCTTAATTTCTTCCGGCTTCATAGGAATCTGTGTAGTCTCTATCTGATCTTGCCAAGTTTCCAAGATTGTGAGAATGCCCCCTTTTGATCAGGAGAAAAGCATCTTGGTCACCGCTTTATTCTAAAGACCCGTGAGATGCCGTGTCAATCACTCAGCCTTGTGTGCCTTGGGCTCCCCATTTCCACACAAAGATAACCATACTTCACTCAAAGGCTGAGTTCTGAGTGTGCTAATTTCCAGCATCTTTGTTGCTCTGCCACCTGGATTTCCTGATCAGAAGGATAAGATTGTAACTACCCCTAGTTCATGAATAGCTTGTCCTTTTTATTAGCCTATTTCTGCATCACCTTTTGCAAATTTTATGCTTGGTTATTGGGATAAAAACCATCTGTGTTTCATTGTTCCATTTTAAATACTTTTCACACACTTCATGTGGGTTGGCTCCATTGCTGGTGCACCCAACTAAGCAAGCCCAACTCCAGTATCTTTAAAACTTCACATGTGCAGTAAAGACATACAGTACCTCCTGTGGATCCTTGCATTTTCCCATGGAATGTTTTTAGCAGGAACTCACTGAAAAGTTTATATATTTAGCTTAAACCCTTTTCCTTTTCAAGTTTTCTTATATTTGTTTTTTAAATTAGCATATGGAGTAAGTAATGGGTTTCATTATGGCATTCCATAGATGTATGTCACTGTTTGTTATTAGTCATCCTTCTTTGCGTCCTCTCCCTTAACCCCTCTTCTCTACTTTTTGTTGGTCCCCTCCATGCCCTCCAGGTTCAGTCCTATGCTGTTTCGTTACTCAATCTTTTGCCTCCACCTCCCATTCCTTTTCATTTCTTCCTTCTTATGATCTGTTTTCTATCACACACACACACACACATACACACACACACACACACACAATGTGTGAGAGAGAAATTTAGATCTACAGCCTACATATGAAAGAAAGCATGCAGGATTTGTCTTCTGTAAGTCTGGCTTATTTTGAATAACATGACGATCTTCAGTTGCATTCACTTTTCTTACAGAGGTCATGATTTCATTTTCTTTTACAACTGAATAAAAGTCCATAATGTATGTATACCACTTCTCTCTATCCATTCATCTACCAGTAGACATCTAGGATGGCTCCAGTTCTTAGCTACCATGATGTCCATAGACCCAAGAGTGGTGTAACTGGATAACATGATAGTTCTACTTCCAGTTTTTTGAGGAATCTCCATATATATTTCTATAGTTGTTGCACCAGCCTAACTTCCCACCGGTAGTGAATAGGGTTTCTTTTTCCTCGGCATAACTCACAGATTTAACCATTCTACTAACTCCTGATCAAAGTTTACAAAAAAAAGAAATGTTAGTTATGATGACTTAAATATCCAACAATGTCCAACAATGGACAAATAACTATGATATGTTTACACAATAAATCATATATATATGCATATGTATATATATGCATAATGCCATATTCCTGAGTTCTTGGCTATTTGAAAAGATGATCATGGAGGCCATGATCCCCTGCCTGCTTTAAAAAATGAATGAAGTTAATTCTCTTCATAGGCACTGAGAGTCTGCAAGAGTATTTCGGTAATTGTTTTTGCCTTTGCAGGACTGAAAACATACTTTACTATTAACTAATTTTGTCCTGTATTGATTATATTTTTAACAACAAAGTTTAAACTAATTTTTAATTAAAAAATATTAAAGGAAATCCACATTGACTGGAAATACTTTTTATAAAATTGAGAAAGAAAATTGCTACTATTGAAATTTTTTAAGCCCGCTTAATACTTAGCTTCTTTTAATTTTATTCCTAAATTTACATAGACTAGCCAACTTTTTCCTTTTGATTTTTTTGTTCTATTTTGGTAAAGTCATGACTATTTGCAAATTTGTTTAGCTTTCCACCCAGATGCCATGGCTTTCAAAATCCACATTCTCTCAGGGTCTTCGTTTAGCCTTTGGAGACTCAGGGCACTTGAAACAGGCACTTAAAAGCTCCTTATGCTAAAAAGCACTGCCTCTACGTGGGCCCACGGGGCAGCTGAAAGCAGATGAAAGCCTGGCAGCTCTGCCTGTGTTTTATGCCTACGCTTTGACTCAGGGCACAGAGAGGTAAACACTTAACCTTGCCTTTCCTCCTGAGTCACCTGGAACTTCAGGAGGAGCAAAACCTTGCAGGACAGGCCCCGCCTCTCCCTCGGATAAAGATACTGCAACCTCAGCAACAAAGGGACTCGCAATTTAACATCTTGTTGGCTCACCATGAAAAACCTGAGTGAGACAATGACAGGTTCTGATGCATGGTAGCAGCCCGAGCAGACTCTTTAATTATACAGACCTCTAGCCCTCGCCTTAAACAGGAACTCATGTGAGCACCCCAACGGTGGGCTTAGAGTCACTGAACTTCCCCAAGCAGACATATTGAACAAGGCTCCTCTATCTTTAATTGCCACACATAGATGAATGGCTGAATGTAGCTTACTAAGGCTGCCAGAATCAGGTTTCAGGCTAAAAACACTGTTGGCACTGGTGGACTTTTGTCCTCCCGCCCATGTTCCCTGGCCCTGTGGAGTTTCTATGAAAGTCTTGTACTTGTTCTGTAGGGAGCTAATTTTAGGAACAACACAAGATTAAGTGGAGTGTTCCAGTCCTAACATGCGTCCACACGCATAACATTATTCAATTGTCCCAGTTGGTCTTTTCAGGAAGTGGATAGAAACCTTATTAACCTTATTTGATAAAGGACAAGACTAGGCTTTCCAATGTTCGCCTTCACCAGGACCACAGTTAGCAAGTGGCCACAACAGAAGCAAAATCCATTTCCAAACCCAGTGGTTTCCTTTCTACTCTTCTATATTACCCACACGCAGAGTTATCAGATAGGCGATTACCACGGTCCAGAATAAGAGCAGGGTCTATTTAACACCCAAATGGTACCCAGGAAGCCAAGGTCACATTATGTTAAAGGGGCAGCTGTGGGCTGGAGAGAGGACTCAGTGACTAAGAGCACTGACTGCTCTTTTAGAGGATCTGAGTTCATTTCCCAGCCCCACAGGATACCTCACGACCATTTCTAACTCTAGTCCCAAGAGATCCAGTGTTCTCTTCCGGCCTCTTTGGATATTGTACACATTCAATGCACTGAAATGCATGCAGGCAAAACACTTATACACACAAAATAAGCAATAGCATGAAAAATGCAAAACTAAAAAAACCAAAACAAAACCCGCCCCCAAACCTGAAAGGGGCAGCTGACCCAGGCCGAACAGCTCAGAGCTATCCATGGTCCTGAGATCGCCAGCCTGAACCCACACTGACCACTCAACTCTCTACAGCCTATCCGACCTGCCTTTCATAGTTCCGTTACCACATCACTCTTCCCGGTCACACTCACAATTCTGTCTCATGCCCCCCCATTTCTCTCTTTTATTGTCCTTTTAACAAGTGTCAAAAAGCAAGTCTACTGGTATACAATGTATACATTGTTTTCCTGCATGATTGCCATTCTTGAATTTAAGGGGCAAGCCTAGCCTTGGCAAGTAACAATTTACTCTGTTCATCTTCAATTTTTTTTTAAATCAACCAATGTTTAGTTGTTATTCTTAACATTCTGAACATTGTTGTTATTTATCCCATCCATTAAACTTCTGCTGCAGCATTTGTGTTTTTCTCTCCTAGACTTTCTTTTCTCTGTTGCCATCTCATCTCTTGCTTGTTTCTCAGGCTTTCTGCAATGCCTTACTTCTATTGTTACTTTCCTCCTATTGGGTTTTGGGTGCCAGGGACCAATACAAGTATCAGTTTTTCTTTGCCTTGATTGACTTAGCTCACTATTTCTTGAGAGAGGAACCCAAAATCTCCCGTGACATTTAGAGGTCCTATTTCTTCTGCCTTGGATGGAGCTTTTCACATCTGACTGTCCAAGGACCTAGAGACTATGACTTCAACACCGCCCTGATTAGCTAGCACATGAGAAAGCTTGTGTCATCCCAAGACACTGTCATCACTGTGTTTATTGAACTGAGTGTGGTCCACGATCACAGGACGTTCTTGCATTCACGTCCCCTCTTTTCCTTTCCTCCTCCTCTTCCTCTTTGCCCTTCACTTCAAGTCCATGTTTCCTTTGTTCCTCGTCTGGATAGCTTGTCTGAATTGCTTCTCGCATTCCCACAGCACTAGCATTCCTGCGCTCCTTCCATCTGCTTCCCTGATGTCTGAAGAGACATGTGCTTCCCTATCAGAACAGGCTGCTTATGAATCAAGGTGGGTGTAACTCTAAAGATAACATTTGTGAATGAACCTGTTTTACTCATCTGAGCTCTAAAACACATTCAGCATGGGGGTTTGTGGCAGAGACCTTGTCTGGAGACATCCATGTAGTGATTCAGCTCCATATATACTTCTGAAATCTCTTCTATGTGCAAAGCACTGGGTCAGGCACCAGACAGGACATCACATGGAAAGAGAGAGGACCCTCTGTTGTTTCCTAAAGCTTCAGGGGTCACCAGGAAGTCAAGAAATACCCCCAGACACACATCTCCAAGGCTCTGTGTTCAGTGCCTCAACTGCTGAAATGTAAGACCAAGAAAAAGAAAATGTTTGAGTTATTTAAACTATAGAGTAGGAGAAGTTGGCACAAGTAACTGATTGGACAGAGAAACTTGAAATAGGCATAGAAAACCAAGTAAGGACTTGCTGCACATTTGGGGCATTTCTGACATGGGGGTAAGAGATTGAAGAAATGGGCAGGTTTATAGAGAGAACCTAGGACCACATGAAGTAAGTTCTTTAATGTCTAGCTAATTTGGAGGTGAGTGAGACCTAACCTCCTATGCTTGTCTTCACATTGCATGTGATACACACAGAACCTAAGTGGGATTTTGAGTGAACTTACCACAACTGGGGGGTCAAGGCCAAAGCAAGAACCCTCAACAAGGTGCTGGCATGAGTTCTGAATTGTGTGTGTGTGTGTGTTGCTGTTGTTATTGATGCTGTTGTTCACTGGAGAGATCCTCCTCCTGTTTCAAAGAGGAAGATGACACACATTGCCTAGGGCCTTCTCTTGGATCCCTGGAGAGTGTCCTGAATCTGAAATAAGACATTTATGCTCTGTGTCGTAGAGTCTTGGCAGACATCAGGGTATTGTGATACTGATAAAAATTCCTTCAAATACTTCAAGCTACTAGAGCAATGAAATGGGGCTGGGGTGGTGATAAAGGTGATGTTCAAACACAAAGCAAATAACTGATTTTTCTAAGGCATACAGTAGCGTATGACTAAAAATAGCCCCGTTTCAGGTTGGGTCCCAAATTGGAAGAGCTTTTCACATACCAGATTCAAAAAGCATCTGTCACCCAGTAGCCATGGCAACAGCCATCCCCGAGCAAATGTGGAGAGATGTTTTTGGAATAGGGCTGGAAAAGGAAGTGGACATGACAGCCTCTGGATGAGGGGTGATTCTCTCTTCTCCTCCCTGGGGTTGAAGTCACATCTGTCTCTCCTAGTCCACCGCACTCTCATTTGCTAACCATTTGTTTTTTATTTTCTCTGTAGGTGTAGCTTGTAGAGCCAGTCAGTGCCTTTCCAATAGACTGGGCATCTCACTGGCACTACAAAGATAGGCTAGGCTGCTTGGGGACATTGGGACTTCTGCAGAAGAGGAGTGGCATGAATTGGCTATGCTCTGTGCTATTTTGTTGTCTATGTTTTACTTGTCATAGGTGTTCTTAAAACACATTTCATGTGTTGTGTTGTGTTGTGTGTGTGTGTGTGTGTACACATGTGTGTTTATGAAGTCCAGAGGGAAACTTTTCATTCATTACTTCATAAATTTTGTTTTTGGTTTTTGAGATAGTGGTTCTCACTGGCCTGGAACTCCTCAATTAGGCTACACTGGCTGACAGTGAACCCCAGAGATCCTCTCGTCTCTACCTCCCCAGCACTGGAATTATAAGCACACACATAGCACCACGTCTGGCTTTTTATTTGAGCTCCGAGGATTGAACTTGGGTTCTTACATTTACGTGGCAAGCACTTTACAAACTATCTTCCTAGCCACTTAAAATCATGATTATTTGTCACCTCATGATGACAGTGCTGGGTTCCATGCATGTGTCATTTAGTTTCCATGCTTTGTGTTCCTTGCAAACACCTTAAGGACAGGAAGACCTCTGTTGGGTGCCTCCATAGCTGTGTAACTCTCCAACCTCTCACAGAGCTGCCTGGGAGGTGCAGCCGCACAGACTCCTCTGAACGACTCCAGAAAAGGTATTCTCTATACCTGTCCCTCCAGGCAGCTCTTAACATCTCCAGTTCTGACCACTAAGCAAGGTTCTGTGACACTGCCCCACGTTGTAGACCATTGTCGGTTATGAGGGGACCGGCATCAATCCTAGTGATCAGGGTGTGCTGTTCAGTGTGTGACAGAACATCAGCCACTGAAGATCCTCGAGATGGCCTTGGAGCCAGAGTCCGCCCAGTGTGTTCCCAAGACAGCTAAATTAGGAAGGCATCTGGTCCCCACAGAGAACAGAATAACGGTTAGGTAGGGGTCAGGATAGATTTTTCTGAAGACAAAGTCAGGAGTCATTGTGATGTTCAGGCAGTATCTGAATGCCCTGAGCCCTCAGGGAAGAGCTCTTCATAACAGAGGCCTAGATCCTGGCCATTAAGGTTATGCAGAAACAGAATGTATTCACCAAGCATCTGCACCTGTGTGTCTTTTAAAGCATAGGAAGCCTTAGGCTTAGCAGAATCATTCATTCGTTCATTCATTCACTTATTCTAAAAGGCCACCCCGAGTTACTGTGTGCCAGACACTGGGCTGTGTGCATCATGATCCCTGTCTTCACTCACCATGCATTTGGATAACAATGGAATCCTTATTGGTGGATGGTCCACGATGACAGGACCCACCCAGCACCAGTAATGGGGGTTAGTTCACCAGTGCATCAACTCTGTTTTCTTCCATTCTTTCTTCTTAAAGTACTACCACAAAGAGGTTTTCTGGGGCTGGAGAGACGGCCCTTCCGGGCCAGCTAATTCCTAGACCTAACAAAGGGTTCCTCTGAAAATACACCTTTTCCATGAAAACCAACCAACTCAGAGTCCAGAAGGGCCCAAAAGTGTTCCCTCCAGAACTCCCAGATTGAACCACCTTTCTGTAGCCCAGATCATTCCAGGACAAGGCAGAAAGCAGGCCAAGGAGCAGTCCATGCACCCTTACGAGCTCAGAAAATCATGGAAAACAGCCAGAGATGCATCCTACTGGTCTGCTCACCCTGTATCACCATTGTTATTTCAAACACCCATGGTAGATCCATGCCTTCCTCAGCCCTGGCCAGCCCTGTTGCCTCCCGTGTGGTCCCACAGGTTCTGGTGGCCCTTTCCTCCTGGAAACTGCATTGGCAATGGTCACCTGTCTGTTGGACTCAGCAAAAAGCCAAAAACAGTAATGATAAAATCTCTGTTTTAAAGCATGAGCTCAAACCCTGGAGGCAGAACTCCTATATTCAAGCTTGTGTCAATGAGTCACAGCTACAGTTTTTCATCTCAAAATACAACAACAAAAATCTATCCCAGAAGGCGGTTGCTGGAATTAAACGAGATAATCTATAGAAAGCATTTACTGTAGAACCACTGCCACATGTAAGTTCTTGATAAATGTCATCTACAGGCGAGTGGACCCATGTATCTTAAAGCCTATAGCAGATGAAACTTTCCAGAATTTTCCATCTTCGTATTTATGGTCTCACTTGTTCCCACAGCTCTGTGTAGGTGGGTAGTAGTGAGCACTTGTGTTTTGTGGACAAGGCAATTGGGAATCTAAATGTGCTATCTAGTGGAAAGGGTTGGATTCGAACCCAGCTCTTGCAATAACGAGTTCTTCCTCCAGATTGAACATGCTGTGTCTAGTACTTGGCTTTCAGATAAGATCAGGCTTAAGAGGGCTCCATCACTGATTAGCCTAGTGTAAGTTCAGGAGGCTGGACGACCCCACCCTCTCATCTTCAAAACTGCTGCACCTCTTGGGGGTTTAGACAGAGCAGTTTAATCAAAGTTGGTTAGAGTACAGGGAAATAAGCACTCTCACACAACTTTCTCTTTCTTTCCCGTCTTTTGTTTCCAAACAGAGTCTTACTGGGCTATATGGCACAGGACAGCCTCAACCTCATGATCTTTCTGAACTGGGATTATAAGTCAGTGCCAGTACTCATAGTTAGGCTTCCTACTTTCTTATAAGGGGAATCTCAGATAAGGAAGAGGTTCATGTAAATGGCTGCTCAATAAAATGCTGCCTGAATAATAGAATTTAGTAGAAAATGATATGCTCCATAACAGGGAAATAAAAAAAAAAAGAAGTGTGATATTTCTACACAATGGGACAATATATAACCATTAAAATGATGTTTACAAAGTACAATATGTTTACAAAGTATAAAGTATGAGCTGGGTTTACTGTTAGATCAATATAGTGTGCCTTCTCTCCCTCTTTGAAGCTAATGTTTCGTTTTATCACAGTTGTATATGGTTTCAAGATTCAGCAAGCGTCACCAGACTCCTTAGGAAAAATTCAGAGTTTGCCAGCCTCACCTCTCCAGAGACAGCTGTTTTCAACTCCTTTAGCTGAATATTCAGCTAACTTTCTTTCTTCTTCCATTCTCTTTCTAAATATCCAGCCCACATTTTGTGTTTTCTTTAATGCATCTGAAATAGTAATATTAAAATGTTCTTCTGGGGCCAAGGTGATGTCTCTGTCAGTAAAGCACCTGAGTGTGAGGCCTTGGACCCTCAGAATCACATGAAGAAAGCCAAGGTTACAAGAGTGAAATCTCCCCAGGAGGTGGAGACAGGAAGGTGCCTGAGGATTGATGGTCAGCACTGGGCCAGTGAGACACCATCTCAAAAGTAACACAGATGGTGCCTGGGGAACAACTCCTGAGGTTGAACTCTGGCTTCTACACACATGCTCACACACATGCACGTGTGTTCATATGAACACACATAAATGCTGCTTTTAGAGTATTTTACACTCAGAAGTTTGGGGTTTGTAGCACAAATAATAAAAACCCAGAGACAGATATTGGTGTTCAAGCTGAAGACAGAAAAGCAAAGCAGCCAGCCAGCAGCTCTCACCTCTACCAAGGCTGAAATGTCTTGTCTTCCCAGCGACTGAAACTGAATCTCCCATGAGACCCTTTGCGTCTTCCTTATGCACCTCTCTAGTGCTGGGATTAAAGGCATGAGCTCTGCTTCTCTTTTAGGCCGAGTAATTCTCATGTGGTGGTCCTGAACTCACAGAGACCCATCTGCCTCTGTCTCCTGAGTCCTGGGACTAAAGGTGTGTGCGCCACTGCCCAGCTTCTATGGCTGTGGCTGGCTTTGCTTTCTGCTCTTCAGTGGCTTTATTAGATGATAACCAATCTATCACCACAGGAGTTCTATCTGCCTCACAGACAATGTTCAAGGAAGTAATGATCTCTGTGAGTATGAAGAATTGGGAAGAAATGTTTGCTGACTGGAAAAGAAGCCAGTGGGAGTTCAGTGAGGACCACACAAAGAGAGGACCAGGGAGAAAACTGTAACTTCCAGGAGGTTTCCAGAGAGAAGAATTATTAGTCACCCACCCTGAGCCTCTCACACTTTTCCACGATGATCACCCCTATCTCTTATTGTGCATAAATATTTGGTTTAAAATCGAATGAAAATCCTACTTGCTCTCAGTAGGTTGTAAAGCCAGACCCCCCCACAGGGCCTAGGATGTCTTCATCAGGTTCTCAGAAGTGGCCGTTCCTTTCCCTCTGTTGGCTTGACCGGCACTGGGGTTTCTACTCCTTGTAGCATAGACAGAGGGAACTATTGCAGGTGGATCCAAGAGTAAGTAATGGGGTGCTCTGGCCCTGGTGCTGGTGTTTGACTTTGCTGCAGAATCTGAGCCACTGCAGAGACACTCAGGTCTCAGATGTGGGTAGCTAGCTCTGAGGCAGGCATGGCCTGCTTTATGCCTCAGCTACCTGGTTCCCGCTCATTACTTTTCTCTCACTGTGACAGGATACTTTAACAGAACAACTTAAGGGGGAAAGACTTTTTTTTAACTTATGGTTTTGGGGAATACAATCTATCATGGCAGCTGGGGAAGATTATTTCAAAACGTCTAGAACGTGTTTATGGTGCAGCAAGCAGAGAGCTCGATGGAACTAAAGACAGGCTATTATGGCTGTCAAAGACCCACCCGTGGGGGTCTATATCCACCAAGGCTCTATGTCACGGAGGGGGGAAGGTCTACGATGTCTCCAAACTGCACCACCAGATGGAGACTGAGTGATCCAAAGGCAAGCCTGTGAGGGACATTCTGTAGTCAAGCTAACGCCATCCACTGCAAGCTGCTGACAAGCAGCCTGGTGTGACTCTGCTCAGAAGAATTGGGTCCTGGCAGAAGTTTGTAGTGGGTGAATGGCACAGACTTGTGGGGCAGGCTAGGTTGAGAATGGAGGACACAAGAAAGGAAGAGAAGAGAGATTAATAACAATGAGATCCCTTAGGCCCTGGGAAAGAAAAAAGGCAGCTCAGTGTAGTGGTTTTCAGCCTGTGGGTCGTGACCTTTGAGTTGAATATCAGATATCCTACACTTCAAATATTTACCTTACAGTTCATAACAATAGCAAAATTACAGTTGTGAAGTAGCAATGAAAATAACGTTATGGTTGGGGGGTCACCACAACATGAGGGACTGTATTAAAGGGTCCCAGCATCAGGAAGGTTGAGAACCTCTGGCTTAATGTCTCAGCTGTAATGTGTGCAAAAGGGGACAAAAACATTTCTTCGAGGACAAGAAGGGGACGAGTTTCTAGATGGAAGAAACAGTCTACATTTAGGCAAAGCCTCACAAGAGGGGAGCTTGGTTGGGTGCCTGTGAACTAATATCATTCCAGGCTGTCGGCTACTATTGATGACCAGACTTCTATTTCCAGATCTGTCCACACTACAAGTACAAGTGCTAATGAGAGTCAGAATGTGGAAACAGCCCACACGTACATGAATGGCTGAATGAATAAATAAAGTGTGGCATATGCATGACATAAAATATCAAATGGCCATTAAAAGGGATGAAATTCTGATATATGCGATGGCAAATGAACCTTAAAACCATTATGCTAAGTGAAACAAGCTAGACGCAAAACAACAAATATATATGATTCTACTTGCATGAAGAACTCAGGATGGGTACATTTACATAGAGAGAAAATAGTGCCTACCAGAGCCTGGAGGGAGGGGCAATGGGGAGTTACTATTTAAAGAATACAGAGTCCCCATTAGAGAGGATGTAAAAGTCCCGGAGATAAATATAGGAACGGCTGAGTAAATGCGTTTGATATTACTGAATTTTACACTTCAGATGACTTAAATAGCAAGGTTTCTGCCATGCATAATTGACACAACTTTAGAAATTTCTATTTTCATAGAGCGTTTGTGAGGAGGCAGTCAATGGCAGCGATTTGACTAGACCATCATCACGTTATGGTAAGCACAATGAAGGAAGAAAATGGAGAAGGAAGAGGAGGAGGAGCCTTTATTTTAGGAGACTCAGCACACGCTTCCAATAGCAGTGCAGTGCCTGCAGAGAAGAGAGAGTAAGAAAAGAGAGAGATGAGGGTCATGGGCTCCATGATGGAGGACCCCGAGTGCCGCATTACGACCCTCTGGCCCTGTCCTGAGAGCCAATACAGGCTTTAAAGAAGGATAGAGGTTGACTCTGGCCAGTACACAGGAAACACTGGTGACTGAACAGGTGCAGAATACGGGCAAGAGGATTTTATCCTCTTCTGGCCAGGCAGGAGAAGACATCAGATTGGGGGGTGTGAAAGTATTCCAGATGTGGAGTTGGCAAGTCCTGGGACTAGGTCAGAGGTGAGAAGTGAGGGAGGAGGGAGAGCAGGTTTCTTGCTTGGTACATCAGGTGGATGGCGGTACAGTAGTTAAGCCAGGGGTTGTAACTGGGGGAAAAAAAGACATTGGGTTTAACATTGAACATGCAACTTTTGGAAGGTTCAGGGAACCCATCAATAGGTAGCTCTGTGAAGACACAAGCAACAGAATGGAAGAAAATCCCTCTCAGCCATTCACACAACAGAATACTAATATCAAGACTACATTACATTTAACAAACGGGCTGACCAATCTCAGAAGATGTGTGTGTGTGTGTGTGTGTGTGTGTGTAGAGAGAGAGAGAGGCTCTGGCTGTCCTGGAACTCACTCTGTGGACCAAGCTGACCTTGAACTCAGAGATCTGCTTGTCTCTGCTGGTATTAAAGGCGTGTGCCACCAGTGCCCAGCTTGGTTGTGTTTTGAGACAGTATCTCTCACTGTCCTAGAGTTCAGCAAATAGGGGAGGCTAGCTGGCCAGGGAGCCCCAGGGATGCTCTCTCTGTCTCTCTGGCACTGTGTTTGCAAGCGGCACCACCACCCAGCATTTTTTTAAATGTGGGTTCTAGGGATTGAGTCAGGTCCTCAGGTGCCCCGCCATCAGGCACAGATTGGAGGGGCTCAGTGGGTACTCTTTTCTCTCTTGTCCTGAGAGGAGAACTGAGTCTTTATCTTCCATAATATCCAGCATGGAGCTTTACATACAGTAAGTGCTCACTTCTTGCGGGGACAGGGGTTAATAAAAGGTTAGAATGCTGGCCCTACATAAAGGCCCCCAGAAAAAGAAAGCACGCAGTTCCAGTCACGTGATCTGTGAGTTTACAGCCCTGCAGTTGCTATTTTATAACTAGAATAAATACTCATTAAAAAAATGAATCGGAATGTGTAAAATCAGCATTGGCAATTGGCAGGCAGCAGAGCCTGGCTCTTGGGAAGCCGCTTGGGTCCAAGGTCAAACCGTGCCATGGGTGGAGATTCAGAGGTAAAAAGTCACTTGCTCCCCAGGGCAGGACACTGACTCAAACCCAGAAAGACACATTGGGGCTGTCTGGGGCAAAAGACACCGCGAGGCCTAGCTTTGATTCTTTCATGAACACACTCATTGCCGGGAGAGGCTGGTGAGGCAGCCAGTCCTAACAGTGGTCCTTAGAGGGAAGGTGGAGGACAGCAGCCTTGGGCTAACATCGGTCAGGTAAGGGGGGGGGGAGGTGGGGTCAAGGCTCCCAGCCCCTCCAGGATGGTTTTCAGAAGCCCCTTGGCCTCTGGGCACTTCCTCCAGTGTCGGCATTATTTTCTAGCTCACCATACCTCCTCAGTACATTTTCTGTTACCTCTTCACATACGCGCGCGCGCGCGCGCACACACACACACACACACACACACACACACACACACAAACACAAACCATCTGACCCAAACCCTTTCTCCTGTACCCAATAGTTTTATCCATTCATTTCTCAGCAAATTGGAAATGATAATTGCAGAAAATCTTGCCTTTTGGCTCATCAACATCCTCAGATATTTTCTACCCTTATCCCTCTCCATCTCTTCTCAGAAACCCCTCCTCTTCTCTCCCCTGTCCCTCTGTGGTTTTATTTGGGAGCCAATCGCATCTTTTAGAAGCATACCACAGAAATAAATCCCTCCAAGGAAATGCAATGAGTTTCGCATGAGTGGCGGAGCCTCTGGGTAGGAGATGTAAATAATGCTGGTCATAGAAAAAACAAAAAGCAAACCTAAAATCCAAGAGGCCAAGTTTTACAGGGAGAAATTAGTGTTAAGTAAGAATGTGTCACAGATTGTGAGGTACTGGAATCTGGCTGCCCCACCCTCCTTTTTGGTAAGTTGGGTTTACTAAATGAAACATAATGATTTGTAACCAAAATCCTGGAGGACCTTTGCTCTACTAAGGAGACATAGCCAAAACAAACCCAGTGAAAAAATAGGAGTGATACCTCTCACTCTGGGAGGTTACTTTACCTTTTCACTTAAAAATCTCCCTGGGTGTAAGAGAACAGACCACAGAGTCTTGGAAAGTCCTAGCAGCCTAGAGAGGCAGTAGGAAGCATCTGACTCTTCTTGAGATGAATGCAGGTTAAACAAACAAACAAAACAAAACAAAAATGGTCATTCTGCAGTTCAATTTTTGTCTCGTGTTAGACAAGGAATTTTTTAACAATAAAAATGTACACTTTCATTTAAATGATTGGTTGGTGCTGAGCCCTTGCCGGGAGGCTAGAGAGAAAACTATCTGGGGTGACAAAATGGGGAAAATTAGTCACTAGTGATTCACAGAGACTATAAATATGTGGCTATACTGCCCTCTTATTTATGATCCAGCTGGGAAGTGTTGTTAGGGAGGAAGCAGAAAGAATCCCAAACAAGGTCAAAGGGCGACTGAGAGTCTCACGTGGGTTTAGCAGAGTGACTGTGTCCCCCACAACTCCAGCCCCACCTGTCTGTCACAGGGCCCCTGAAAGCTTCCGTGAGAACGCCTGCTGTGCCAGAATGATGGTGTCTGCCACAGGGCTGTCTGTGATGCCACAGGGTGGCACATAGTTAGTGGTCTACGTCCTGGGGCACATCATTGGGATGAGCTTAGTGCTGGCTTTAGCATGTGCCCAGCTGGGGAGAAGAGTAAAAGCCAGGGTCTGGGGACTGTAAGTTGGCAGAGTTCTGCTTATTTCTCAGAATTCCAGACACACCCTAACCTCCCCAACACACACACACACACACACACACACACACACACACACACACACACACACACACACACCATAATTAGTAACTGCATCATTCATGCCTGTGTGCATTCATGCACCAAAGGACCCCGAGCCTCTTAGACAGACCAGCTTGGGCTGACTTGGTTGAACCTTTAGTCTTGAGGAGAAGACTTCTGTATGAAGCAGGGAAGGTGGAGACCAAAGGCCTTGCCCAGATGGGGAAGCCTCCAGCCTTCCTGCAGGTCAAGAGCAAGGACTGTTCTAACGCTAACTGTATGAATACAAGCTGAGGCCCAGTTGGGCAAGCACAGGAGGGCACAGGAAATGGGTTTGGGCTTCAGGAGAGACATAGGCAGATCATTCTGTTACCTTGAACCCTAGGATGCTGAGCTGTGAAGACTTGCTTCAGCCATGGAGGAGTGGAAACTGTGAGGAGGGGGACTTGTCCAGGACATCATTCCTGCCTTGTAGAAGAACTTGAGAGCCAGAGACCAATCTGGGTTTGTGTGTTTTCTAGGTCTTCTCACCTGCCAACAAGCCTCTAGGTTTCAAATGGTCCTAGCTGATCTGGGGGAATCGGAAGAGAGCAGAGAAGGGGATCCAGACAGGCTCAGATGGAGGTATGTGGGGGAGGACATAGGTTCTAAAAGCTGGACGAAGACTTAGAGAGCACTTTGTTCTGGTGACCACTCTTATGACTTCAGTCTCCTCCCCACAGAGGATGGCATCTGCCTGAGACAGACAGGAAAAGGTCCAAGTCGGAGCCACCCGAGCAATGGCTTCCAAAGCAGAGGCAGAGGATACCCGAATACCCCAAATAAAGACCCTCTCTGTAGACTAGATTTGTCCAAGAGTGTAGACTAGAACTTCACTGTCAGGTAAGGGTTGACCCCTTCCATCCCATCTGTAGCAGTTTGAATGAGCAATGCCAGTTGGTGGCCATGTTTGATGAGTTTATGGGACTTTAGGAGTTGGAGCCCTGTTGGAGGAAGTGCATCACCTGGGGTAGACTTTGAGAGTGCCTCACTCCACATGCAATTCTGTCTCTGATTCATATCTGTAGTTGAAAAATAGGATCCTTAGACTTCTGGGCCCTGCCACCATGCCACCCCTGCCATCATAAACTAGCCTTCTCTAATCTTTTTGTTTTTTTCTTTTTAGAGACAGGGTTCCTCTGTATAGCAGCCCTGGCTGATCTGGAACTCACCTTGTAGATCAGGTTGGCCTCAGACTCACAGAGATCCTCCTGCCTCTGCCACCCAAGTCCTAGGACTAATGGCATGTGTATCCATCACCCAGCAGCCCTCTATTCGTAAGTCAAAATAAACAATTTCTTGTATAATTCACTTTTGGTCATAGTATTTTATCACAGCAGCAACAACAAAAAATAACTAATGCACCAGGCTCACAGGGTACCTACCTGGTACTTAGTTCACAGCCCTCCTCTTCACTTTGACTCCTGCCTTTGTCCCAGGTGACTCTGCTCCATACGGGCAACATTCTTCCTTCTCTGGCCTCTTAGTCTAGACAACTCCACTGCCCCTCAAGACCCTCGCTCTTCTACATATGCATGTAGGAGCCACTTTGTAGGGATTGGGTTTCTGGTTCTGCTAGTGACCAAGTTGTCTGACCTTAAGCAAGCTAAGTCACCTCTCCTAATGGGACCCAGGAAGAACCTCTACCTCTGGATACTGTGGAATTAAAGACTTCACAGCACATGTCATATAGGATCCATGAACAGAGTCATAAAGAGGATAAAACACTAACTCTCAGGAGACAATGCCACACCCCCAGCTGAGCATACGACCCTACAGCCGAGAATGCACTGCGGGCTTGGTGAATGACTGAATTGTGTTTTCATTTTGAGTTGGCTTCATTCTTAAAGTAGGCACTTCTCCAGCCACACCCTTTATCCTTCCCAAACATGACTACCTTCAGTCTCCCCTAATTCACTCTTTCTTTATCCAGCTGCCCCCTCCCATTTTATTGCTGCAATAAAGCACCATGACCAGTGCAATTTATAGAAGGAAGCTTTTATCTGAGGTTTACAGTTCCATCACCATTGTGGAAGGAGCACAGGCAGTCACAGCCCTGGAGTGGCAGGCGAGAGCTCACATCCTGACCCACCAACAAGAAACAGTAGCACACGCTGGGAATGGCTGGAAGCTTCAGAAGCCCCAGTGACAAACTTCCCTTGACAAAACCACATCTCAATCTCTCCCAAACAGTTCCCACCAGCTGGGGACTGAGTATTCAAACATCTGAGTCTATGGAGATCATTTCACTCAAGCCACTTCATGCCTGCGCACGCGCGCGCGCACGCATACACACACACACACACACTCCAAACTTAAAAACATCTTTTTTACAATCTCATGGTCACAAGTTCCTCTGGTCACAATCCCTTGCAGTATCCTGGCCTACACAGCTGCTGTGCCCTGCTTTCCTCATGTCATACCTTTCTAATCACACTTAGACCCCTGTAGAGGGAGGTCCATGCAATATGGAATATAATATATTTATTTACCAGAGAAAGAGCGTTGTGCTGGGAGGCATGGAGAGTTTTGTGGGCTCTCCCCTACAGACCCCCTTCCCTCTCTAACTCCCCTTTGATCCTAGTGGACAGTTGCTTCTCCTTTTCTGAGGGAAGAGACATCACTGATGCTCTTGTTTGTAACTAGAGTGTCCCCAAAGTTCATGTATTAAGGCCTTTGACTCCCCTGTGGTACACCTGGGAGACAGTGGGGACTTTAGGAATGGAGCCTCGAGGGAGGACTTTGGGTGGGGGAGATGTGCTTTTGCTGAGAATCATGGAACTTAGCTGTTGGGAGATGCCATCCTGTAAATATGTGTCTGATTGGTTTGAATAAAGCACTGTTGACCAATAGGGAAGCAAGATAGGTGTGACTAGGAGTCTAGGAGGATTCTGGGAAATGTAGTGAAGGGAGTCCTTGCCACGTGATCTCCCGGGAGGAATGGACCCAGCAGGAGTGTGTCCTTATAAAGATAAGTCCTTATACAATATATAGTAATTATGGGTTAATAATCAAGTCAGAGCTAGCTGATAAGAAACCAAGCAAATGACCAACAGCTTCATAATTAATATAGTGTCTTGTGTGTAATTTGGGGGCTGAAAGAAACAACAGGAACCAGGCAGGAAGACTACATGTTACACTTAGCCTTTTCCTCTTCCTCCTCTTTGAGGTGATCTGCACAGCCCCGCCCCCACATGCCTGCCATAATGAGGCCTACCCATTGTAGAAGGACCCCTCAAACTTCTGAGCCCAAAGAAATCTTTTTCTCATGTGATGTATACCTACAATGGAATGCATTGAGCCATAGAACAGAACAGAGTGAAGTTAATGTCATTTGCAAGAAGGTGGATGCAGCTGGAGATTGCCACATTAAACGAATTAAGACATTGTTAAAAAGACAGACCATGTTTTCCCTTACTGATGGGCCATGGCTGTCATAGATACATAACGTCACATGTGAACTGGTGACGTGAGGGCAGAAACAAATCTGGGGAACAAAGGGAACAACGGGAAGAGGTGAAGGGTGATGGTAACAGAGTGTGAGGGGATATACTCAAATGCATCACACACTTGCATGAAAATGCCTTGTGTAACCGGGTACAGTGAAAACATAAAACTTGTTCAAAAGGAAACCCCGTTGCTTACATAGTTGGTACCAGGGGCGGTGGAGTAAAACTGACCAATGCACCAGATGTAAATTTCACTTGCTGTCTTTGCCCACCTATGAATCACCCACATCTGCTCTTTTCCTGAATTTTCCAGAGCGCCTCCTTCCTCGTTAACCCTTCACTCAAATGTGCTCTCATTCTCTTCTCATTCAGTCTTTCCCCAACACAGAGACCAGTTTAAGACATGCTCACTGCCCTTGGGGAGCAACAGTGGGGTACCTGGAATGAGTAGGAAGTGGCAGTTCTCTGGGGAGACTTTTGTACAATTCCAACTCCCAGAATGTGATGCTTCCTTACTCCCCAGAGAAAACATACAAATCTAGAAAGATACAAACGCTGTAGACAGAGCCCCAACTGATATATACTGTAATAAAGGAACTCAGTGCTGTTACATGTGAATAGATACCCATACTTAGGAGGGCAGAGAGGACAAGGATTAATCTAAACAAATTTGAAGTCTCAATGTGACAACTCTCAGGCTAAAGACAAAAAAAGTATGCGCACAGAGTAGCTGCTATTTTATCTCTCATGAAAGTATGTGTCAACAATTCAGTATGTATGTTACAATTAAGCAAATATAAGTCTGTTTCAGACAAGGGAAGGTAGATTCCTCAGTGTCATGGAAAAGAATTAAAAATAAGGAAAAGGGGAAACTAAAAATGTATTAAGTGATAATTTAAGGTGTGAGCATTAACATAGGATGGAGACAGAGAGAGGAGTTTGAATACAGCAAATGTTATTTTCTAACTCAGTAAAGAGAGCCAAAAAGTAATGATACTCCAGGGAAATGAAAACCCAAGCCCAGTTGTCTCCACATCTGGAGCAATGAATCATCTCAGATTCAACTAGCAAAAAAAGCACTGCAAATGATGGCGGTACCTCAGCATAGCACAGATGCCCACTCCAAAGGAGATCCCAAGAGCCAAATTGGAGGCACTCGAAGCAACAAAATGAACGACTCAGATAGCCACCAGTTTGTAGTGATACTAACAAACCCTTGAATGAGTAAGTTACTGCCAAAGAAGAAAAACTTTTCCATATGTAATTGATGAATTAATGAAAACAGAAAAATCACCATCAGACAAACACTATAGAAATAACTATTCATGAAAGAACTGAAGTCTAACTTCATGGTGGGGAGACTAGCAGGCATTGCTTTCACTGTGGAGTTGGGGTTTGCACAACTGACAACACTCCAGCACTGTGTGTTCCCGTGTTCCTGGGACAAAATACCCAGCAAAAGCAACTTGAGGAGGGAAGGGTTCACAGTTCAAAGGAACATCCATCATGGCGGAGAAGACATGGCGGCAGCTGAGGTGCTGGCCATTTTGCTTATACGGTCAGAGAACAAAGAGAGCCCCGTGCTAGCCCTCGGATGCTCTTCTGTGTATGCAGTCCAGGAATCTAGCCAACAGACGGTATGGCCACATTTAGGGTGAGTTTTCCCACTCCAACTAACTCACCCTAGAAACCTGCAGACATACCCAGAGGCTTGTCTTCTAGCTGATTCTAGAACCCAATCGAGCTAACGTATTAACTGACACATGCCTCCCAGCACAACGCTCTGAGGAAGATGTCACCCCACTGATGTTGCTACAGTCCTGAGGAAATTTCAGACAGCCCCAACTGGGACATGTCATATGGAATAAATAGCCAGTACTCTTCAAAGGAGCTAAGGTTAGGAAAGACAGAGGAAGACAGAAACTATGGCGGATGGAGGAAACAAGGGAGGCACCTGTCTATGTCTCTCACTTCTGTTGTACCAATATTTCCTTGCCAATGTCCAAATTCTGGTCCTTTCCTTTTCCCAGGATGCATCTACTTCTTGGAAATTCTTAGACATTCCCATAATAGGCCTAGAGATAAGAGCTCAATTGTAGCATCCCTGCTTAGAATAGACAAGGCCCTAGATTCAATCACCTGACCATCAATACTTAATAGTCCTTGATCTAGATTTCTGATCACAACTTCTTTCGCAGATCAGTGTATATTTGAATTGTAATTACTAATGTGTATTAGTTGTGCATACTACTGCATTTTACTGAGTGATTCCCATACTTGAATAGGTCATGGATTGATTATATGCACTTTCCAGTTATTTTTTTCTTATCCTTCCTTCTCCCCTCTGCCTCATCCCTTATTATCTTCTAGTAGTTTCCCTACTGTTTTAAAGTCTTTTGCTTTGCTTTTTTCTTTTCCTTTTGTTCTATTATGAGCAGAAGCAGCGTTTTCTGTGTCTTGCTTATCTTACTAAACCTAACAACCTCTAGTTCAATCCATTTTCTTGTGAATGATGTGAGTCCATCCTTCTTTGTGATAGAATCACACTGTTCAGTGTACACGGCACATTTTCTCTATCCGTTCATGTGTTACAGGAACCTAGGCTGATTCCATATCTGGGCTATTATGAAGAGCGATGCTGTAAGCATGGCTCTATGCACATCTCCATGCATTGTTGGTTGAGATACCTTCTAGCTGAGTCACGTGCTACTTCTATCTTTTACTTTTCTGAGGAACTCTCATACTGGTTCCCATAGTGACTGGACTAATTTACATGCATACCAACAGCATATAAGGTTTCCCCTCACATCCTCACCAGAACTTCTTATTTACTTATTTGATTATAACAACCATTTTGAGTAGAATCAGGTGGACTCTCAATATAGTTTTGCTTTATAGTTCCCTGGTAGCTGAGGAGAGAGAGAGAGAGAGAGAGAGAGAGAGAGAGAGAGAGAGAGAGAGAGAGAGAGACCGACCCTACATGGAAAAACCAAAAACCAAAACAAACAAGCAAAAACCAACAAAACAACAACAAAAAACCCCCCAAAACAAAACGAAAGCCCAACAAGACAAAGAAGGCAAGCAACGCCTGAAGAAGACACTTGAGGTTGGCCTCTGGCTCCCACATGTACATGTATCCTTGTGCATGCATGCCCCCAGGACATACACAAAAACAAACAGAAGACAACCAACCAAACGCACAGACATATATTCAGGAGTTCAGCTGACAGCTGAGTGAGAGAAGTTTGCTTAAAGACCTGGGAAGTTCCAGGTAGGGGAGGGGTCTGGAGAAGATCATTGAAAAGGGCCATAAGGAGGCAGAGGAGGGTCTTAAAGCTTAGGGGAAGGGGCTGTACATTGAACTTAACTGTGGACAACTTTGACTATTTGATAATAATAAGGCTATTAGCAATTCTATGTCATTATCAAAGGCATTTCAGAGCCCAGGACCAGTTCTGATCCTTTGGCCAGCCTTTCCCAGGCCCTTTGGCTTGAGAAGCACAGCAAATGCATCCTTTCCAATCTTCAGGCAGTGAGATGACAGGAGTCTCAATCAAAGAAAGCAAAAACCAAAGGCAGCAAACACTTGGCCTTCGAAACCCAAGGCTTTCATGCAAATGAGAGACAGGAATGATTAAGACTATATTATGTGACGTGTAAAACCACTTTACCTTTAGACGGTCCTCCCCGTGTCCTGCTCTGATCAAACTAGTATTCTGTCATCTGTAGAAGAAGAATCAAATTCAGAGTTAGAGCATCTAGAGCGGTGGTTCTCAACCTGTGGGTCGTGACCCCTTTGGAGGTTACAACCACCCTTCCAGATGCTTAGACCATCTGAAAACACAGGTATTTACATTACGGTTCATAAGAGTAGCAAAAATTACAGTTAAAGTAGCAATAAAAATGATTGTATGGTTGCGGGTCACCATAACATGAGGAGCTGTATTGAAGGGTAGCAGCATTAGGAAGGTTGAGAACCACTGATCTAGAGAGTCCTGGAGGTGGAAGGAGGTAGGGAAAGCAGACAGACTCTTACAAGGATACGGTTCAGGCAAGGGGAAAGTTGTATTGCTTCTCTGGGAAAGGTTAGGGAGTCGGTCCCTGGTGCTGCAGCTATAGTACAATAGAGGCAGTGTGGTATGCCTTGGCCTCCATCTCTTTGCCCTTGTCTACTCTCAGGCAGGTAGATTTCCCAGGGCTCTCCTGGAGACCATGTGATAGTTAAAGTAGACTGTCAACAGCATTTAGAATTACCATGGAAACGAACCTCTGGGCACATCAGGGAAGAATTTTCTGAATTAGGTTAACTGAGGTGGTAACTCACCCTAAATGTGAGTGTCCAAGACTGAAAAGGGAGAAAGGAAGCTGAACACCAGCGTTGATCTCTGCCTGCTTCCCGTCTGTAGGTGCCGCCTGATGCTTCATGCCCCTGGCACCATGATTTCCCTCTGTGATGACCACACCCTTAAACTGTGAGCCAAAAAAAAAACCCCCTCACTCCCTTCCTTGATTTCATCGGGCATTTTGTGTTTTCTCACAGCAGTGAGGAAAGGAACTGATACATACGTGTGTGTAAGCCTCGAGCATGATAATGAAGTTATAGGTCTGCGAAGAGGCATCCGGAAGGATCCAGGGCATGGAACAGACAGGATGCTCTGGCACTGACCATTCAGTTAGGGGATGGATGAGAATGGCTTCTATACCAACTTGGAAAGGGGTCATGTTTGAGGGCTACACAGGGACATGTCACTGTTTGACAAAAGGAATCCAGGGCAGACTGAGCAACGACATAGTTTGCCTTAGCCTCAGTGTCTGAGGCTGGGGGATTGGGGGAGAGGGAGCGGGGGAGGAAAGGATTGAGAAAGACTCCAGTGCCCGCTTTTACCTGGAAATGACTACGCTGGTGTTTCTGCACTTGCCACAAGAAGGCTTGAGATAGAAAATCAATCCAATTACAGGTGAATAAAGGCGACAGCACTGTAGAGCCAGAGTGGGAAGTCACTCTTGCATTTATTTCTTGCCTCCTCTGCTTCCTTCCCCAGCCTGCTGCCCATCCCACCTACTCAAACCTACTGAACCGTTGTGCAGCCTAGGAATAATGAAGCCAGAGGGAGTTCAGAAAGACCTGGTATCTATTTCACCAGGAAAGAACCTGGGCCCCAGAGAGAGAGACACTTTGCACAGAGTCCCAGTACAACTGAGGAAATGAACCCCTAAAGCCTGGAGTGGGAGCTGTCCTCCACCCCAGCCCTCCCTCGGGACAAGTCTCATCCTTCCTGGTCACTTCTCCATGGACCTTCCTCCCAGCCGTGGTCTCACCCATAGCCAGAGCCAGCTATCAGCTATCTCCAAACTCAGGCACAAGTCTGGACCTCCAACAAGAAGGCAGCTGCTGGCTCTCCAGGCTGTATCTGTGACATGCAGCAGATGGTGTCAGAACAGGGAGTAGGGGAGAGAGGGCTGAGGGGAGCAGCTCAATGGGGAGACTTATGGGTGACCCTCCTATGGCGTGCCCTCTTGGCCCCAGAACAAAGCGCTTTCCCAACACGCCACGGATCATGGCTTGTGGGAGACAACACGACACATGCCAGAGATTCTTTCCAAGTCACAATAATTTTGGAGCCGTGGCAGCAAGTCTGTGTCTGCTGGGGCCAGAGAGCATCCTCCAGGCCATGCCATGACAAAAGGAGGTCTTGGGTCTCGCTGGGTTAGGAGCACTGGCTGCCAAGACACCACCCCAAACACAGAAAGCCCAAGGGAACAGTTGGTGAGGACTCCCTGCCTAGTGGTCAACTCTAGATCAACAAGAACCTTTACAGGGAGGGCAAATCTCAACTGAGTTTATTATACTCCTAACTCTGGCCAGCAGCTTTGGCTCCTGAGTCTCCTCTAATCCTTAGAAGACAGGAGTTCAATACCTACTTTGTAAAGAAGAAAAAACAAAGTTGAAAAAGGCCAAGCGTCTTAGTCGCAGTTAGTATTGCTGTGATAAAACACCATGATCAACAGCAACTGGAGAAAAAAGGGTCCCTCTTACACTGTTCATCATCGAAGGTGGTCAGGACAGGAGCTCAAACAGGGCAGGAACCTGGAGACGGGAGCCGAGGCCATGATGGAGTGCCGCTTACCGGCTTGCTCCTCATGGCTTGCTCAGCCTGATTTCTTATAAAACTCAGGACCACCTGCCCAGAAACGGTCCCATCCACAGCTGACTGGGCTCTCCCCCATCAATCACTAATTAAGAAAATGCCCTACAGGTTTGCTAGAGCCCAATGGTTTATTTTCTTTTCCTCTCTCTCTCTCTCTCTCTCTCTCTCTCTCTCTCTCTCTCTCTCTCTCTCTCTCTCTCTCTCTCTCTCTCTCTCTCTCTCTCTCTCTCTCTCTCTTTGGTACCAGATCCTGTGAAATTGGAATTACAAACAGCTGTGAGCTGCCGTGTGGTTGCTGGGAATTGAACCCGGTCCTCTGAAGAGTAGCCAATGCTCTTAACCACTGTCCAGCCCCAGAACCCAATTTTATAGAGGCATTTTCTTAACTGAGGTTCCCTCCTCTCAGGTGACTTTAGCATGTGTCAAGTTGACATAAAACTAGCCAGCAGGCTAAGTGACTTTGTCAAGGTTACCTGTGATTAGAATGCAGGTATGTGTCAGTCATCGGGCCCCGAGCTTTCAGAGTGGTTCTGATGTGTCTTCAGCTGCAATGGAGCTCAGGGCAATGCTTCATAGCTTTCTGGAGTCTCTCTGGGGAGTTTCTTTTCCAAGAACTCCTTCTCATGAAAATCAGACATAGAGGGAGGGGAGGGATTGTGTCCAGCATGATCTGCCTCAGAGTCAAGCTGCTTGGGCCTTTGTTCATCTCTGGCTGGCCGCACTGACAACTCACTTCTTCCCTTAAGTAGGCGGTTCTCTAAGCAGGAACCGGAACTAGTCCCAGGATCCGCTGTTATCTTTACCTGGTTCTGCTGCTGCAACTAAGGGCCCGAGCTGTGCAATTAGGAAGAACAGTGGTTGAGTTCCTACATTCTAGAGACTGGCATGAAAAGCCTACTTCATTGTAACATGGCAGAGGCCATCACATAGCAAGAGAGAGCAAGTGTGATAATGATGTTCTTATATAATCACTGTTACTACCACTGACGAGGGAGGAGGTGTCTCTCTAATAAGACTTCATTTAACCCCAATTACCATACAAATGTCTTCCTCCACACAGAATCAATATAAGATGTTTAGAAATTAAGTTCTCAATACATGATCTGCGTGGTTGTGTGTGTGTGTGTGTATGAGAGAGAGAGAGAGAGACAGAGAGACAGAGAGAGAGAGTGAGAGAGTGTGTGTGTGGTGTGTGTGTGTGGTATGGTGTGTGTGTATGGATATGTGCATGTATGTGTGTGTGTATATGAGTATATATATATGTGTGTGTGTGTGGTGTGGTATGTGTTTGGTGTGTATGTGTGTGAGTGTGTTGTGTGTGTGGTGTATGTGGTATGTGTGTATGTATGTATGTATGTATGTATGTATGTATATGTGTGTGTGAGGTGTGGGGTGTGTGTGTGTGTGTTCGTGATTATGCAGCCCAAGCTAGTTTTAAACTCCTGATCCTCCTGTCTCATTCTCTGAAGGGCTGAGACTATAAGAATGTGTCATCATTTCTGGCTCAACACATGGATGTTGAAGAAACACACATTTAATAAAGCACCTAAACTCTCTCAGTGATGTTCTATGGATGCTTCTCAACCTATGGGCCACAACCCCCATGATTTGCGTAACAGATATGAACAACACTATTCATAACAGTAGCAAGATTGCAGTTATGAAGTAGCAACAGAATAATTTTATGGCTGGTGGTCAGCACAGCATGAAGAACTGTGTTAAAGGGTCTTGGCATTGGGAAGATTGAGAGCCTCAGGTCTAAGCTGTGAGTGTAGCAAGCCTCCACTGGGAGCAGCACTGGGTATGAGCAGAGCCTGAGGTAATCAATCCAACAAAGTCTGAAGCCAAGCCAGCACTCCACCAGGCGTGTGACCTGTCGGCCAGTACTGAGCCGACAGAAATTAGACCGCAGTGATGGGCAGCATTTTAAAGGAACTTTGGTAGTACTATCACACAATGCTGCCGTTTGGTGAGATTTTAGATTATAATTCACTAAAAATGTATTTTGTATGACTTCTGCTGAAATAGTTTATTCTCACTGCCTTCCTACTCTTCACAATCTACTGTCCCCCTACATATGGAAAGATGGAAGTTCGTGCTTCGGCTAACCACCATGGGGTCCCCGGCCTTTCCCACCATGACCCAGACAGGATGGTTCAGGCTCTTCATTGCAAGAGTATGGTTTTTTTTCCTCACGTGTTCCCTTGTTCATCTCTCACATGAGTGTGCACCTATGAACACATGTGCCAAAGTGAGCCCTGACTTGAACAAATCTATGAGACGCTTCTGTTCTGCACTTCAATCTTCAGGTGCTGCCCGAGCTTGGGGTGGGGGCTCTGAGGCTTTAGAAGGCCTGTCTATAGGATCAGGGCAGGGAGGATCCCCTTCGTCCTCTCTAGGGCCTTGCAATGTCTCCTGCTCTCTGAATGCTTAAGGTGCCTGCAATGGTGAAATGGCCGCAGGGACAGCCATCCCTGTGTGGTCCCTCACTAACTACATCCTGTTATGAAGGATGCTGGCCTCTGTTTCCAGGAGCCTGCTCTCATTCCCAGGCAGGGAAGGAAGTCAGATACGGGAAATAGCAATGGAGTTGAGAGAAATACCTAGCATGTGCCTCTTTCCGGTGGGATGGCTTCCCTGGGCCTCAGTCTGGCCTGTAGGAATAGTGTGTGTCCATGCGGAGCTACCAGCCTGGGGAGGAGCCATCCTGGTCAACGTCAGAGATCAAAGTAGGAGGTAATTTTGGTAGTGCTAAAAATAGGTCCAGTGGTTATTTCCAAACTGTTTTTGCTAGCATTAAGGAGCAAATGTTGGATTCTGCCCAAACTTCCTGTCACTCCCACGAGGTCTTCCTCCCTTGTGCTCAGTCCCTAGTCCAGTGGCATTTTAAGGTTATTGATTGCGGCCCAGAGATGTTTTATTTTACATAGAGGTTTGTAGGCACAGAGTAACACATACAACTGAAAAGAAGCAGGAAATACGTGCATCCATAAGCTCTATTTTCTACTGGATTCCATTTCATTTCTTTGAAACTTCTGGTTATTGCTTAGTGAAGCCACTGACTGGCACATGAGTGGCAGGGAGCATCCCATAGTTTGAAGTCATTATCCTTCCTTCCTTCCTTCCTTCCTTCCTTCCTTCTTTTCTTCCTTCCTTCCTTCCTTCTTTCCTTTCTTCCTTCCTTCCTTCCTTCCTCCCTCCTTCCCTCTCTCTCCCTTTCTTTCTTCCTTCCTTCCCTTCCTTTCTTTCTTTTTTCTTCCTTCCTTCCTTCCTTCCTTCCTTCCTTCCTTCCTTTCTTTCTTTCTTTCTTTCTTTCTTTATTCCTTTCTTTCCCTGGGTGCTGGACTACCCAGGTCTGTTACCCGAGGCAAGTCACCTAAACCATGTAGAGACTTGATTAGTAACCTCTTTGATTCCTAGAAGTCCTGTGATTTGGACTGTTTCTTCCTGTTGAAAGAAACACCCGTAGCATTTCCTAAGCCAGTTCCGATTGAGACTCAGGGTCTCAAATTCAGAACTCTAGACTCTCTTCTGGCCTGGCTATTGCATTGCGGGAAGAGACAACCTTTGGAGGTGGATAGGGGAACCCTCAGCTCCCTGCAAGATCATCTGTGCAGCCTCCTTAATGGCCCAGGGCCTCGGATTTCTTATTCTATGAGGCTGGCTATGGCATAGTGGTTGTGAACTGTAAATGTGACACCGGCGGTGAAATCCTTACCTTGCGATTCAGCATGAGCGCAAGTTACAGGGGCTGCTATTGCTGTGGCCATTGTTTAAAACAAACGAAAGTCATTCAGCTGTTTATCTGTTTTTAAAGTTCTTGGTGATCAAAATGCCTGTGTAATTGTCAATGCTTTCTGTTTTCAGCCTCTTCAAAAATCCATCTTAGCCAAGGGTGGCCGCTCCCGAGTTACCGGAAGGCCAGGCACTGTGTCCTGAGTGGGCTGCCCCTACCTGTTTGGCTCTACCAGTGGGGATGAGTTCGGTCTCTTTGGAACCTGCTGCTGCTTTCTGGCTGCACCCCAGCGAGCGGCTCATAGGTAAAGACCGCAGAGTGCTGATTTCCGTTCTGGACCTTCTCCAGCACGGTTCCTTCTGCTCCCATCCTCCCTTCTCTCATGCTGGCTGCTCGGGCGGGGAAAATTAGTAATCCCGACAGTTTCCCAGTCCTTCATCTCCCTGCTCCCTTCTCCCTTTCATTATTCCTCATTCCCCCGCCTTCCTCTCCCCTGCCTGCCTCCTTCCTCTCTCCTTCCTCCTTCCCCGTCCTCTCCTCTAATCTCCCCTTCTGCTTTATTATTTTCTTATTAATAAGTGACAGATTCTCTAAACTCTTTTCATATAAACTTAGTTCATGCCATCATCTCCATTTGGAACTTTACCACTTGCAGAGTATTTTCACCCAAGATCTTCTTGGTCTTTATGCCCATTTTACAGATTAGAAAAATGAGATTTTTCCCTACATATTTGTTTCTTTGTTACTCTGGAGAGCTCTTAACATGGAAAGGAGTTACTGGCAGTGGTTAGTCAAATAACCAGCTATACTGAGAGAGGGGGTAGTCACAGGTGGGAAACCCTGCACCCCCACAGGCTCATTATAGTCTCCTCCTCTTCTTCCTCCTCCTCTTTCTCCTCCTCCTCCTTTATCATGGTGTGTGTGTGTGTGTGTGTGTGTGTGTGTGTGTGTGTGTGTGTGTACCACTACCTACAATTGCTTATAATAAACATAGACATTTTGGGCTACATTCTCATCCTCACTATAATTTATAACCATTGTAATTGTTAGATTACTGACTTTCGTCTTTTTCTTGACAAAAATCTATGCTCTAGATGGACAAAAACCATCACAGTATGCTCTAGATGGACAAAAAAACATGTTTTCTTTGTCCTCATGGTATCCCCAACACATGCACAGTCACTGGCCCAACACAAACCTGTTGCTTGAAAAATACTATCATTGAATACAAGATGAAGCTCACCACCCATGGGAAGCCTAGACTGGGAAGTTCTGTCTTTATTTAAGTTCTGTCTTTATTTATGTGGCTTATTTCTATCTGTGTTCTCTGACCTGAATGATAATAGTGTTTTGGTGTATACACAAAGGCAATGGGAAAATTGAGGTAATTACATGGGTAATTCGAGCAGAATGGACCACCCACTCTGACCTCAATTATCTGGTTATTTTAGGTGGAAGTAGCTTCAAACCAGGAGAACTGGAATAATTGCCTCACCTCTCCATTTAGTTTTAGCTGTGGCCAGATGCAGAGCCACTTCCCCGCTGAGGCTGTGCGAACTCCGGCAGACAGCACGTAGGCATCCAATGCAGATATGGATGTGCACACACTCAGAGTGCAAAGAGAGCAGGAGTCAGCTGAGGAACAGGAGGCAGTACCCGGGAGGCTTTCCCTTTCCACCACACCTGGCCTTTTGCAGCCTTCTGCTTCCTCTCCTCAAGTGTTCTTTTCTGGAGTCAAGGAAATCGTCACTTGACCTTGGCAGTCCTGGCCTAGATCCAACCTTGAACCTCACAGGCAGAGAGGACTGGGCTAATAGACACAGTGTTCAAGGAGATGTGTTCTTCAATTTTGGATTTTAAAACAGAACGGAAATTCAAGTCCAAGCCAGCAAGTTTGGCTGCGTCGTGTCAAGAGTATTTAAAGGTGATACTTGGCTACAGCAGCAAACCCCGCAGATGAAAAACAACTTGGCCTTCTCTCTCTCCTCCCCTCCCTTTCCTTTCTTCTGTCCTCTCCCTTCCTGTCTGTCTTTTCCAGTCTCTCCTCTGCCATGAAACGATGATGTATGCTTTGGACTTCTCTAAGCCCGCTTGGCAGTAAGAAGGATGGCGATGACTTCCTTACCCTGCAACACAGGTAAGAAGGCTGAAGTTGAAGGAATCGCACAGCACACACTTAACTGGGCACACAGCCTGCCTGGCTCCGAGTGTGCACCCTGACCCAGCATGCTGGAGATGGCTGCAGGGGGAGAGCAAGTGTCGCATGACTCTTAGGCTCCCCTGGGCCATGAGCTGCCTGGCGGGAAGCCCACAGCTTCTGGTCTCCCTCTGCCCCTGTCCACACTCCAGAAGCACTCGGCTCCTACTGATAAGCACACAGGTGCTTGAGATGGCTCTGACACTGCAGGAGCCCTGGGGAGGGGGCAAATGTGGGTATCTACAGAGTCCAGAGCCCCACCTTGGAGAGGGTGCCTCTCGTACGCCAGGGCCACTGGCTCCCACATGGCAAGTGGCCCCAGATTCCTGGCCCCGAGCTGTCAGCACCAGCAATCTCTTTTAGGAGCTAAGCCCTCACACTTCCTAGAGCTATAAGGGGCCAGGTCTCCCAGAGCAACACTCCAACTCGCTCTGAGCCATGGCCTTGTCCTCTGGCCAGTGTCCTCATAGTTCAGATTCCCATGACCAAGATGGGCTTGATGCCATGAACACCAGACCTTCTGGCTAAGCCCCACAGGGAAGGTGATACATTTGCAGGTCAGCCCCAGGCCTACAAGTCCTTCTGGCTTGTAAGACGTACCACATTCTGGTAGCCTCTAGTCTGTAATACTCCAGGAGATCACTCCCAGATGAAGTCCTTAATTTCCATTACAGGTAAAGAGTTGGGAGAGGCCAAAATAAGGGCTTGGGAGTTTGGAACTGGGTAAAAAAAAAAATAAGTGAATGTTGGAATAATGAAGCAGGACCTGGGAAGTCTCATATAGTGACATTTTCTTGTATTAGTTACTTTTGTCCTCACTGTAACAAAATACTTGACAAAGGCAATTTAAAGAAGAAAGGATGCATTGGGCTCACACTTCCAGGGTAAGGAAGTTACAGGGAAGGAGCTTGAGACGGCTGGTCACATTGTACCTCTAGTAAGGAAACAGAAGGAGATGAATGTTGATGCTCAACTCACTTTCTGCTACTTCTTCAGCCCAAGACTTTAGCACAGGGAATTATGCCACCTACATTTAGTGTGGGGGTGGGAGGGTGGGCGGGGCTTCAATCGACACAAGGTAAAAAGTCTTTCACAGACATGTCCTGAGGTTTATTTCCATGCTGAATACTAAATCTCAAGTTTATTACCTCGCTACAAACAATACTGTGGGGTCCAAGATCATCGTCGCCCCTTCAAAAGAACGAAGGAGATTGGAGACACGGGTGAATGTTCACACATTAAGGCTGAGCAGCCGGTGTAATCACTTCACCTTGAGTGACTGTGTTGTATGACTGATGTATACCTTCAAGCACTGTAGGTAACACTGTAGGAGGTTGACCTGACTGAGATGGATGCCGGGTTTCTGGGTTCTGGGGTAGATGCTCACTAGGTAATTTGGTAATTTGCACACATGATGCGACTCTATAGTGCTGACACTCAACATCTGTGTCTGCATGCCAGGCTGAGCAAAGTAGCAGGGTCATCACAGATAATGGAAACAAGCCAAGGGCCTGCCCCCATGGACTCAAACTCTGTGCATTTGGGCCACTTTGTTTTCTTTGAAGAAAGCCTAGCTTTTTTATGTGGCATTTTTGGAGTGAGGAGAGCCTACGCTGGAGCCACTTTCTGCTACCAAACAACACATGTTCTCTAGCACAATCACAATTTGAATCTCTCACTCAATCCTGCGTGTAAAGGAATCATTTGTTACAAACTGACAACTGTCAATTCCCTGGTATGGAACAAGGGTTAGACAGCAGAGCCTCCCATATTACTACAGCTGCCAGAGCATCTGGCCATGGGCAGGCTGGGAGAAAGACAGGGTACACAAGATGTCAAAGCAGTACAGAGCATAGAAGGTTCAAGAGGCCCCGAAGGCTTCTGGGTGGGAAGGTGAGGGGTAACCTCATCAGAACTAAGGAGGCTGTCACTACAAAGAAGAGAAGGCAAAGGACCCAGGTTACAATAACCTCAACATCATTCTCCAGATGACCGAATGTTTGCCCTAAAGTGTGCTTGGAAGCAGAGGCGGCCGGTGCTCTGCAAATACTTGTAGCAGCATTTTAAAATTCATTACTCTTTATGACAAGAGTAGCAGAATGAATGTTATGAAAAAATGTAAATATCAAAATAATGGACACCCAAAAGAGTGAAAGGCTCACCTAATTCCCCCATGCTGGAAATAAACATGGGTAACGGTTTAGGATATTTATACCAGGGCTTTAGTCAATCATCTGTTTATACAGAAAAGACACAGGCAGGGGGAAGTGTGTGTTTGAACTTGTCTTTCTCATTTCCTGACTGGATGGGGTCCCCCAGCCCATTGCTGCCTTTCCAGTTCAATAACAGCAATCTCACCCTTTGCATGGGGTCCCCTGCCTGTCACCTAGACACTTCTCACTTGGGGTCACTATGGCATCTGAAACAAGGCATTGTGAGTATAGGGATATTGTGATACAATTAGAAAAACATGTTTAGTTTCTGTTCCTGCCCCCTAGTTTCTGACCTGCACTCCCAAAGCCCTTGCAACCCACCCCCTCCCTGTTCTAGGGAAAATTTTTATTTTGACATTTAATATTGTTTATTACAGTTTATAACATACATGGGGTGTGATTTGATGTTTCAATACATGCATGCATTTTATATTGATCAAATCAAAGTAGCTAGCCCATTGACCACATGCACTTATCATTTCTTTGTGGTGAGAACCTCAAGCCCTCTTCCAGCTATTTTTAAAAGTACCATGCCTTATGGCATAGTGGTGCAAAGACTTTTGGATATACTGAGTAGTGGGAACATGGGACAAAGATCTCCTGAATACACTGGAATCTCCCAGATGATACCAACATCTTGGGTTTTGATGATGAAATTCTTAGTGGGCTCCTAAAGGGCCCCAGGATGGAGGCTGGTTGTCAGAGGAACCAGTCAGGTGATTTGATGGTTAGAACTTCCAGCACTCGTCTTTGCCCCTACCCCCACCTCTGGGAAGAAGGCACTGAAGATTGACTTAGTCACCAGTGACCAAGAGCTTAATCAGTCTTTCTTTTGTATGGAGCATCCATAAATATCCCCCAAAGAACTGTGAGCCTCTAGGCAACTGAACACATGGGGATCCCTGGAGGTGGTCAAACCAGAAGCGACATGGAAGCCCTATGTACTTTTCCTGTATGCCTTGCCCTGGCCCTACACATCTCTTCCACTGGACTATTGGTCTGCAACTTTCCCCATAAATTACTAATTATAGTTAAGACATTTCTATGAGTTCCATTAGCCTCTCTGGTATGTTCATTGATGCCAAATGAAGATGTGTAGGGGAACTTAATCATACCTAGCTCAACGGGGGTAGAGGAAATGGACTTTGATATTGGAATTGGAGGACAGTCTTGTGGCACTTTAAACTGGGTGGCCTGGCACTACCTCCATGAAGACAGTGACAGAACTGAGTCAAATGATAGGACATTTAGTTGACATCTGCTGGAGAATGCTTACCAGGTACGTGGGGAAATGGCACCTACATGGTTAGTGTTAGCATGTTGTGGAGTCACGTGACATCAGGAAACACACTTGGGCTTCCATCTCACAAATGTCCTTCTCCTGGATTGCTCCGGGCATGCCACACCCCAGGGCCTCCGGAGCACTGCCTTGTCTTGAAGGCTCAAGCATGATAGAGTTCTAAAGGCCATCCTCTCTTGCATTCTTCTGCATTGTTCGGCTGGGGTTACGGAGGAGGCTGACGGCAGGTGATGTTAAATACGCCGAAGTCTTTTATGGTAGAGTTGTATGACACACTCAAGGTTACACAACTAGGTAGGAGAGCTGCTCGGAAGGCCATGCTTGCTCAATTGAAAAGATTAGAAGACACTGTTGTTACACGCACTGGATCCAACTCCAGTCCTCTCAGCTTGATGTCTCCACACAGCAAGACAGCTCACTCTTGGCTGTGCTTAGATAAACTGGTCCCTGCTCTTATAGAAACTCAATGGGTTAATGTAGGAGGAAGCCGTGTGCCACCATTAGCCATGTGACTTACTAGAGGCACATGCAGATGAGGTAATAAAAGAGCAGTTTACCACACCGCTAACCACACCCACTTTAGGCATGACTAAAGACGTATACGGACAGACATAAAGACGTATACGGACATAGGTGGTAAACTACATCACTAGCCAGGCCCACTTTTGGGCATGGCTAGGGGCGTTACGGGGGAAGGTATAAAAGACTGAACAAAGGAAGTCTTGGTCTCTTTTTCCGGCTTTCGGCTTCCAGTTCGGCGGCGGAAAACTACTCAGCTCATCTGGGTTACTTGTTTGGTATCTTGTGAGTAATTTCTACAATAAATACTTAGTTTTACTTTCAGTAAGTGTGCCGTTTATCATTATAGCATCAGGTTAATTACAGAAAATAAATATTTTTAATATTTTCCCACTATCATCCCTCAGCATGTAAGTATCAAATTGGCATATCATTCTATTGTATTGTTAGAATATTATTTATTTTACATACGAATCACAGTCTTCTCTCCTCCCATCCCTCCCTCACCTCCCCTGTAGGCCTTTCCCTCATCCACTCCTCCTCTGTCTCCATTCAGAAGGGGTAAGGACTCCCATGGAGTCAACAAAGCATGACAAATCCAGTTGAGGCAGGACCAAGCTCCTCCCACTTGCATCAAGGTTGAGCAAGGCATCCCACCATCCCACCGTAGAAAATCGGTTCCAAAGAGCCAGTTCATGTATTACCCAGATGCAGAGGGCCTAGGTGGGTCCCCTGCTGGCTCCCTAACTGTCCATTCAGAGCCCATGAGCTCCCATGAGCTCAGGTCAGCTGTCTCTGTGGGCTTCCCTGTCATGATCTTGACCCCCTCCCTTGTCCATATATCCTTCCCCACTCTCTTTGACTGAACTCCCCGAGCTCAGCCCAGTGCTTGGCTAGGGATCTTTGCACCCGCTTGCATTAGTTACTGGATGAAGGCTCTATGATGACAATTATGGCAGTCACTAGTCTGATTACAGGGGAAGGCCAGTTCAGGCACCTTCTCCACTGTGGCTAGGAGTCTTAGCTGGGGTCATCCTTGTAGGTTCCTGGGACTTTCCCTGGCACCAGGTTTCTTCCTAACCCCATAATGGTCCCCTCTATCAAGATATCTCTCTCATTTTTCTCCCTCTCTGTCCCACCCCCAACTTGACCATCCTGATCCCTCATGTTCCCATCCCCCAACTCTTCCCCTCTACCCCCACTTCCTGTCCCCAGTTTACCAAGGACATGGCATCTATTTCCTCTCCCCAGGGAGATACATGCATCCCTCTTAGGGTTCCCCTTTTTACCCAGCTTCTCTGGGGCTGAGGATTGTATCCTGGCTATCCTCTGCTTTACATCTAATATCCGCTTATGAGTGAGAACATGCTGTATTTATCTTTCTAGAATGTTTGATTTTAAAAATGGCTGTTTGAGTTACTGACTTGAATCTCATAAAATACCACTAGATAGATTTTTACCTTGGTATCAGATAGAATTTCCAATAATTTCTGAAATAGCCCTGAATATACTTTTGCCATTCTGTACCATTTCTGTGAATCTCAGCACTGATGATTATAAAATCAAAGTATCGACTAACCATGAAATAAGTTGAAGATGCTCTGTGTCCTGCAGTATCAAACATCCATTCTAGATTTGATGCTTTATATAAAAAGAACAAACCCATCCACCTCATTAGTATGCAGGTCTCCTTGCACAGTCAGTATATAATAAAAGTATATTTATTCCCACGAATCATTTTAAAATAAAGTTACAATTTACTAACAATAAGTATTTGGCTTGTATACCTGTTTCATTTTTATTTATTCATTAATTTATTTTTGAGAATCAGACTCGTGTAGAACTCTTTATGTAGCAGATGACCTTGAACTTCTAATCCTCCTGCCTCTACTTCCTGAGTACTGGTCTTACTTGCATGTTCCTATACATCTGATTTATGTAGTCCAGGGTGTTGAATCCAGCCAGGATTCATGCTTGAAGGCAAGTACTGTCCTTACCTAGCTATGTCCCCAATCCTGCATACTCAGTTTATATTACTGTCTATCTAGAGTTATGTGCAAAACTTCTTGGCCAAAACCCACAGTAGAAAAATATTAAGAAACCCTGCTCTAGAGAACTCTCGCCAGTAGCTGTGGCTCAGAGCATCATGTCCACTTACTCTGGTCTGTGTACTGGGATCATGCCCTTGATACCTGTGATAGTCTGAATAAACATGGCTCCCACAGACTCACAGGGAGTGGCATTATTTTGAGGTATGACCTCTTGGTGTACGTGTGGCCTTGTTGGAGGAAGTGTGTCAAAGGGGGGGTTCAGATGATCAAGCCGGGACCATTACGTCACTCTTTCTGTTGTCTGCCAACCCGGATGTAGAACTCTCAGCTACCTCCCTAGCACATTGTCTGTCTGTATGCCACCATGCTCCTTGTCATGATGATAATGGACTAAACCTCTGAAATGTAAGCCAGCCCCAGTTATGATCTCTCTTCACAGCAATAGAAACCCTAACTAAGGCAATATATGGAGCAGCCAGTAGAGCGTCTAGGAAGATGAACCGGGATCTTCAAGTAGTTGGGCTCTTGAAGGTTGTCTAGAGGCTTTCCTCAATGACCTTGCTGCCATTCCCCATGTAGATATAGATCTGGGTGGCAGGAGATAGGCTCCTTCTATCCTCTTGACCAACTTTAGACAGATGCTAGACAAGTTGTCTCTTTGAGATCTCAAGGGGTTCTTAGAACCCCCAGGCAGATAAGAGCATGTACTCTGCCCCTGTCCCTTCTAGACGGCTCAGAAATGCTCTCCTGATTCACCATTGTCTTGTTTTTCACCCAAGAGTGATGCCCATAGCTGACTGGTCCAAGACTTAGCTCCCAAATAATGCCTGGTAGACTGGTCTAGGTACTCCAGGTAGACCCACAAACGGCTGGCCCATAAGGCTTACATATTGGAAGCAATGTAGACATGGGAACTCAGGGACTCTACGATCACAAAGCCCTTAGCTGGAGCCCTCATTTTACCATTTTCCAGCGTGACATTGGATTAATGTACTATCTGGGCCTCATCTTCAAGTTCACATGTCAATCATGCCTGTTCCATTGGACTTTTGGAGGATTAAATAAGACCATGCAAATAAAACACGCGTTTCAGATCTAGCACCTGAGAAGACACTACTTACTGTATCCCGGCTACGGCCAATAAGAATCTAATCTTCTGCCTCCTTCCATCGGTGATCTGGCACCACCCAGGCCTGACCCCAGCTTCACTCCTGTTGCAGCTCTCCTCAAATTCCCTTCCTCTCCTGCTGTTTCCCTTAACGTAACTTTACATGAGCACTCTCACATACACTAGTAATTTCTCCTATTTTAAGGGTATCAGAAGAGCAGAGAGTTCACGACCACCCTGAAGCTCATTGACAAAGGACACTCATAGCCCACCAGGAATAGCACAGTCCACTTGAGCACTGCTCCTGACTGGCTCTAAAGTGGATCCTCATCGGCAGAGGAGGCATGAGAGCTGATATTATCACATCACATCGTCCTGAGCACGAGTCCTGCCAGCTGCTCTTAGAGCTGTGTGCCCCATGCAACTACCGTGAGACTGGCGGATACTAGTCATCTCTGGTCTCCTCAATAAGTGCTTCTGCAACCTAATTTTATTAAGACCTTCACATAAATATGTTCACATGGTTTTAGAAAATCATTTGCAAGCCAGCAAGAACTATATTTGGGCTCAATTAAATGCCCTGCCTAATTGCAATTATATTTATAGACAGTGTACCAGGGTCTCGTCACTCAGTCTGCATCAATCTTGCCTGGTCTTAGGAAATAGAGATGGAAGATGGAAAAGAAATCACTACTTGTTGGTTCGGTCTCCGATACTTGTCATCTCATTTAAGCCTTTTAGCAACTCCCTGTGGTAGGTAGGCATATTCTTTGCATCAGTGCTTAAGGAATTTGCCCTAAAACACATAGGTAGTCAGCTGTGGGTCTGGGTCTGCTGTTCAGGATGATTTTTATCTTTGCTGTCAGTCTGCTCTGACCCCCACCCCTCCACTGCCTTAAGCTTCCATGATGCCTGCTACCCAGGGAGGCCCATTATCCAAGTCGTGGTTCAGGTTGCACATCTGGACTAATGTGTCTGTACAGACAGTGCCACACTGTGCAAGCATAGTAGCTTCTGTCCCCATGTGGGCAGAGGGGGGGAGGGAGGAGAAAGACTCACTGGATACTCAGAACAGGGTGTCCGTCAGATACACCAGCAACTGATCTATGGCATGCCGGTCCTTAGGACAGTAACTGGTAAGGAAGGCATGGAGGAGGCTGGTGAGATTGAGAGTTTCATCATGAACCCATCCTGGCACCTTTCTCCCTGCCTTCTGACCCTGGTGCAAGTCACCAGCAGCTCCTCAGCCTGCAGTGGCCTTTGCCCTCATTGGTTTCCTTGTCCTGGGGATGGAAGCTAACCACATACTTATTCCTTACCTGCAGGCTAGACAGAACCGATCCCTCATCTGGTCTCAGAGAGTGATGTGTCATAAGGTGTGTTGGCCTGACTCCCAGATGTGTACATCTGGCCCTATTATGTTCCCCACCAACTTGTGTCACACACCTCATTTCTTTGCCCCCTTATTGTCCCAGTGATGAATTAGAGGTGTGAGCTATGACCCATGTTCCAAGCCTACAAAACAGACCATTCAAGTCAAGATATACTGGCATCTCCATGGAGATGCAGAGAAAAGGAGGTGATGTGTGAGTTGTTTGTCAGTCAGTCCTCCGGTCTCCCCCCCCCACCCCAGATGACTATGGAGTGCTTCTTTGAGCCCACTGCCAGCAACTCAACCAGATATTCAAACACTGTTCAAAGACAGCAGCCAGGGCTTAACTATTGTCCCTACACCGTTCGTATGTGAGCATCCTTAACTAATAATCCAGATGCTCCCTCTCTTCCACACTTGGAGGGGCTCAGCACCTTCTCCTCGGTCACCACTGCTTGCCGAGTTGTAATTATCTTTCAGCATTGTCGCCTTTGGAAGACTGGGAAGGGAACGCTCACCCCAGCTGGGCTGGAGCCAGGCCTGTTGGAAGACAATGAGCATCTCAGAGCCCATTATATTTATTCCTCTCCTGGAACAGCAGGAGGAAAGAGAGTTTGATACCTTTTCACATTCCCCCATGGCTGCAGCCCGAACCACCGAGACTTAAAATTTTAACCTTTTTAAACTTTGTTTCTGGGAGTGCCTCACTAGCTAATAGATCAGATCTTTTATTATTTGTAACAACAGCATGATGAAGGTTTTTCCTCTTTAACTGTAGCAGTTCATAGTCATGGGACTCTACTGGAAGCAGGTACTGTGTTTACACATACATCCTTAGTCACACATTGTTACTGTATGAAGCAGGCACATGGCTGAACCCCGTTTACAGACATGGGGACCAAGGCACTGAGAGATTAGGCCCCTCCATCCCATGCCAGAGGTCACATGGTGGCTCGCAGATAGTGCTGAAACTGGAGCACAGGTCACCTGACCCAAAGGCTCTCTTTCAGCCATGACTTTCTAGAACAACACCTGGGAAACACCCCAAAGAGACCAAGTTTCTGATTTATAATTTCCCCACTCCATCCCAGAAGCCTGCACTAACTTTCGTGTGTGATGAAACTTGCTCCCTTCTCTCGGACAGATACTTAGGAGTGGAATTGCTCTTGTGGCAATTTCATGTTTTGCATTTCATGTTCAGAATTTTAAGGAACCGCCAAATGTCTTCTGGAGTGGCTCTAGAACCTTATATACGGGCCCACCCGGATTGTGTGGTGACAATGACTTTTCCTCATGTTTCTCAACTCACTGTTCTCTCGCTTTTCCGTTTTAGCTCTGAGTTGCCTTTGAAACTCATTTTCCCCTGTCCAGCAGCTGATTTTCCCCCACCTGAAACAGACACCTGCAGGTGGTCTAAACTGCGCATTTAGACAGCAGCCATTCCTGTTTACCCTAACCAGGTGCCAAGACCTCCCTGGAACTGCCCCCGTCCCCCACCGCCACCAAAAGATGCCCCAGCCCACGGTGAACAGAGAACATAGGAGACCTCTCTTTCTTGTCTGCCAGAGAAGTCACACACAGGGAAGGTAGGGGGCTCGTGTTCCTTTGAAAAGCATGAGATTTAAAGACAATGAGCTGACACATATGTCCCAGCCCTCAGGAGGTAGAGGCAAGAAGGTTACAAGTTAGGTCCAGCCTGGGTTACACAGCCTATCTATGCAGGAATTTATCAGATTTTATTACTAAGGAACAGGCTGTGTTTATGGCACCTAATCTGCCATCTTTATGAAACATGCTTGCCAGCTTCTGGGTTCCCATCTGTCTTAAAGGTTGTCTTGCCTGAGATCACCCAGCAAACAGGGGAAGACCAGGGTCCAATTCCAGGCTGTATTCCTTTTATTTATTTATATTTTTTCTGTCACACAAATGGCAAGATACACATTTTTAGGCTCTCTCTATCCTGTCATGGCTTGTTTGGCACTTCCTTGAGACCCTTCCTTTCCATTTATTTCCTGCACGCTTCCTGCTGGTGACCTAGATACCCTGATTTTCAAGCCCTCCATCTGTCTGACATGGGCTTCTCGGGCCTACCCTGGTCACATGGGACTCTTGGCAAAAAACTGGGCGCTAGCATTTGCTTTAGCTGTTTTCTTTTCCACATCACTGTTTCCATAGGATGTCTGCCTTCCCAAAATAACACCGGGGCATTCCAGGTAAACTCAACATCCGACCAAAGTCCCCATTCAGCAGCAGGCTGAGGGCCTCTGGCTACCCATTGTTTTCTTCCTTCCCTCTGACTACTCAGTCTCAGAGGGCTGGGAGTGTGGGACAGGCTTACTGCGGATTCTGGAGGGGGATACAGGGGAGATGGGAGGGATTTAATCAAGTCCCCTGACCTCTGCCCCCTACTCAGGACTAGAGGTTAACAGCAATGTCCTTTTCAGTGCCTGGGGCATGTTATGATGACATGCACAGTATTTTTTAATGTATAGATTACATACAAGTGTTGTGTAGCTGGTAACATTCTGGGCTAGCCTCATTGGCTTTGGGCTCTATGTCTATTATGTCTATGTGCCCCTTTTGGATCCCCATTCCTGGGTCCTAACTACAGACTCCTGGCTTGCCAGTTTCTGCCTTGTGAGAGCTTTCCCTGTAGATGTTGTAAGCAAGCTGAGCTTTGTCTGCTGTTTGCATTCCCTCCATCACTTTCTGAACATTTCCTGTAATTTTCCTTGATCTGTCTGACAGTTCATGTCCAGAAGCGCTGTTATCGTCCTTGGATTTGGCAGCTTCATGGTGTCCTTCTTTTCACTGAAAAAAAAAAAAAAAAGAAGCCAGCTAACAAAGGATCCTCTGGGCCAGGATGATGGCTCAGTGGGCAAAACAGCTGCTAAGCAAGCCTGAGTACCTAGATTCGAGGCCCCAGAACCTAATAAAGCTTCAGAGCTTAGCACAGGTGTTTATAATCCCGGTGGTCCTCTGAGAGGATGGGGAGGGAAGATGGTAGACTTTCAACCTAGCCTAGAATATGAAGAAGAAAAACAACTGAGAACCTGCTTAAAGGAGGAGGTGAGGACTGACAGCCAAGGCCGTCCTATGGCTTCTACCTGTGTGTCATGAGGTGAACACACACACACACACACACACACACACACACACACACACATACACACACACACACGCACGCACGCACGCACGCGCACACACACACACACACACACGGGTATGCATACACACACATGAACACCACACACACAGAGGCAATCTCAGCATCATCAGTCCCTTGGAGAGGTGACCCTAGGCTACCTCCAATGAAGCTGCTGCCCCTGTCTTTGGTCCTAGACTGGAAGACTCCACCCCAGCACGAACCATCCTTTCGGGTCACATCTTAGGGGTTCAGCTGATAAAGAACAGCGAGTATGATGTGTGAATGCCCTGGAAGTCTGGTCTCAGGAACTGTTTTATTAGGGAAGGCTTCTGACACAGAGGGAAATAAACAGGATGATGGAGCGTGTGTGCTGAGGCCTTTGCTGCCATTTCAAACCAGTTTATTTCACTTCTTAGCTCCCATCCATCCCTTCTCCTGTCCAGACCTTGTTGCAATCATATACTTTATCCATAGGCATCTTGGTCTGAATTTGTAAGACATAAGGGTCCTTAAAAAGACTTAAGTACAATACCTTGATACATTAAAAATTGAACAATTCTTTAATAAAGTCGATGTGTTCAAATTTGTCCTATTTTCTCATTGTTTTATGGCTCAGAAATGCATTTTCAAATTATTTCTTTTGAATAATTTCAGATATCTTTAAAATGTTTTACCAGTGTTTTTCTATATCAAAGATCCATCCAGGGAGCTTGTTAAGATGAAGATTCCCAAATCCCAGCTGGCTGTAGAAAGAGGCCCCCAAGTTCCCTTGTCTGTTCATGTTTACCAAAACTCAAGTCTCTTTCCCCATCTGTGTTTAACTCTTTGGCCTCTCGCTTTAAAGTGCCTTCTTATGTTGGGATTTAGTTGTAGGGACTTTATTTTGTTTTGTTTTGTTTTTTAATGTTCCCTGATCCCTTCATTTGGCATTTGCTTCTGCCTGAAACAGGGTCTATGCCACCCCTACATCCCTCTTCCCTTAATCCCCCCCCCATTCACTTTGGGCTCCTGGCTTAGCTTACATCCTCACTCTAGCCTCTCTAACCTTGATTGTGGGTCAGATGGTCTCCAACCTTTCCTGTCACAACACTCACCAAATGGCTTTGTCACAGTTCCTGGTCCTGCTCATCTAGAAAACCAAAAACTCCCTAGCGAGGAGGCTCCATCATCTTGTTTATTTCTGTAGTTCCCTGCCCCCCCCCAGGGGCTGGCCCGCAGTCAGGATTTGGCAAATCATCATGGAAACGGAAACCAAATTCAGATGAAAGTTTATTTCAGCCACATAAACTAGGGACAGTTCCGCTAGCAGAAAACACCCAAGCTTTGACTGTGTACAGTATAAAAAAAATCCCAAGCATTCCCATGTCTGGGCAAAAGCACAAACTCTAAACATCTATTCCCAGGATGTTTTTTATCACGTTTGCTGGCAATGTGCTCACTGTCTTTTTCTCGGCGCTTGCAGACAGCCATGCAACAGTTATCATCAGAGAACCGAGAACAGTAAGCGAAGTTTCATCCACTAACAATTCTGTCTTTCTATTAAGGACAGGGTCCTCCTCCACATTTATATCTGAATTGAGGAGTGGGAGCAATGTCTTAGAAGCAGCACTCTTTTACCATGGTTCATGAAACAACATGGCATACAGTTCGGCACTGTCCAGCCACTTGTGGCTACTGGACATTGAAAATATAGCTTGTCTGTCTACAGCCATACCACCCTGAACGCACCCGATCTCGTCTGAAAATATAGCTTGTCCAAGTTGAAATGTAGTGCAAATGTAACACAGATACTCAACTAAAGAGTCAGTAAGAAAAAATGCAAAGTATCTCACTGAAATTTATGTGATGACTTCATTTTCGAAATAGTAGCCTGGATTTATTTAGTTAATTTTTTAAAAAAAATTAAAGTTAATTTCATCTCTTTCTTTTGCTTTTCCAATATGGCTACCAGAAGGTTTAGGACACTGTCCATAGCGTACATCATGCTTCCTTTGAACAGCAAGGCCAACTGGCTACTGTGCATGCCTGCCACAGTTTCCCCATTTGTAGAATGAAAGTAAGGAAACAGATCTCTTCCTTCGATGGCTATGATAAAGATAAACATGTTAGCATTCGTGGGGCACATAAGATAACAGCTAACATATAATGTGTGCTTTCTAAATGTTTACGGAATAAGGTGCACATTACTGTTTGTTGACACCAGAATTTTAGCGCAGGTTCTCTACGAAACAGATGCGAGGCAAAGCATCTGAGGAGAAGGTCTCGTTGAAGGGAAGAAGCCCAGGGAGGTAGAATGGAGGAGAAGCATTGTGGGACAGAGAGTGAGGGCAGCTAACGGCAGCGTGACGAGGTCACAGCTGCCCTACAAAAGCCTAGCTGGTGCTTGACGGGCTACACCGTGTGGGGAGATGATGCCGGAAGGACGAGGTGCTCACGTGTTCCTTTGCCCCCCCCCCGTTTCCCACTGGATGAAGTTTGCCCCAGGGGTGCTAAGGTTTTTACGCTTTCTGATCATGTCACACAGCCTTTCTAGAGACACGCTGAGAGGCAAAAGTCCACTGGCAGGACATGGGTTCTCCTGATGTGACGTGGAAGACTTAAGGAAACTTCGCTCTCATCCCTGGAGCCTCCCTATGGTGTCGAGAGACGAAGTCACAGCCGTGTGAGCAAAGGTCATCATACTGTGCCGGGGTTGGTCAGCGAGGAATGGCCAAATCCAGAAGCCTATGAGACACAGGGAGGCTGAAGGAGTCGGTGGGCCATCATCTTGATGGTGTACATCCCACCTGAGACTGATTCATGCCCATTTGCTAGATGTTTATTTGTTCGTTTGTTTGTTTTAACAACTCAAAAGTGTCACTTGAGCCTGTTTAATCTGTACTCTTGGTGCCCATCACAGATTCCTTCCTCTGACTCAGCCCCTCCATGCCCCGCCTTGGACCGCTCAGTACCTTCAGCATCTCGCTCAAAGCACAAGCCTGAGTGCCACACATGAGGCTTCTCTCTCCCTCATTCCATGGTCTTAGAAAGTCCTGCTAATTCTACCCTCAAAATATACCAGGAATACGCTGGTCACCTTTTCACCTCTCCACAGATGGCCAGCATCTCTACTTAGATGGTGGCTATAGATTCCAAAACGGCCTTCCTGCTTCCCCCTTTCTTCTCTCCAGGGCTCAATGTAGCCAGAGGTAGCTTATAAAGCAGTGGTCGAGTGACCCTTTCACCGGGGTAGCCTAAAACCATGGGAAAACACAGAAATTTACATTACAATTTGCAACAGTAGCAAAATTACAGTTATGAAGTAACAATGAAATAATTTCATGGTTAGGGGGTCACCACAACACCAGGAGCTGTATTAAAGTGTTGCAGCTTTAGTAAAGGTTGCAGACAGAGCCTAAGTCAAGCCCTATCCCTCCTTGCTTTCAAGCCTCTACAGTGGTTTCTAGCACAAAGCCAGAAAGTCCTCACCATGATCTGTACTTGATAACCCCTCCTGACTCTTCTCATCTCACCCTCCTCCCTGCCTGCTCACCCGCCTCCTCCCTCCCTACAACACGCCTTATTGTTTCAGTGCAAACGATGGCAGGATACTACTGCCTGCTGCTGTTTTATGTATAAAGGTTTATTGAGGCACAAGCATGACAGATTTATGGGGCAGGAGGTCTAAAAGTTACCATTTGTCTCTTGTTTTGGGTGGCTTTGACCATGTTTCCATCTCTTTCCCCAGTTTATGGACCAGCAGCTTTCTTGACTTAGACACACAGTTATTTTTCCATGTCTCCTTCTATTGCCATTGGCCTAACAAGTCTCTTCCACTAACACACTATTATTCCCTGTCTCTACTCTCCCTGCTTACTGCTAGTGCCCTCCCTTTACAACTCTCAGCTCGGAGAGGACCTTGGGGTGGGGCGCTCCCAGCATCCCCAAGAACCTTCTTCTAATCAGTTCCTGGGATTTCTACATGCTCTTGAACTTGAGCCCTTTGGAGTGGTTCTCTAATCACACTCTGGTCTGAAAGTTAGCCAGTCATTCCTCTCTGCTGAGAAGTTGGGGCAGGGTTGGGGGCAGGCAACATTTTCAGAGCAGCAATTTGATGTTTGAAGGTGAGGTTGCCTTACCTAAAAGTTTTCAGCCATTACTGAGTTTTAGCCTCGCCTCATCTTGTTGGAGTTTTGTTCTCCACAGTCACTCAATCCCCTCACTCTTCCACATGGACCAGAAAATGGACAGCGAGCCCAAAGCAACTGCATTCACCTTTTGCAGGAGGTGGGCTCCGTGCTGGGAAGGCTTGCAGTTTCCTCCTCCGGTCACCAGGGGGCTGTGCACCTTCCGGAGTCCTGCTCCTCCTTAGCTTCTCACAGGACTCGTTGGGAAGCTGGGAAAGGAGAGAAGTGTCCCTCCTTGGGCATCAGGCTACACTCAAGCCAAAGGAACCCGTGAGCATACAAAACATCAGATGGAGACCCAGAGCCCTTCAGAGACTCACAGGCAGTCACCAGTGGCGAGGCAGAGCAGGAAGTGGCTTTGAAAGTCAGCCACTCCCTCTGCTTTAGAGACCAGAAACTAAAAGGAACCTATCTGGTTAAAACCAGAACCAGCTAGAACTCAGTCTGTCCATTCTCACTCTGTGTCCCACCGTGCCAGCCTGTCTTTCACTCTAGGGTATCCTAGGAAGAATGGAGAGTGGCTGGACAGAGGTCAGATTTCTCTGGGAAACTATCATGAGCAATCATGAACCATCAAGAAGCCATCTTGACTTTGACAGCTTTGGCTTGAATCTCAACAGTCTTAACAGTTGCAAGGCAAGATCGAGGTCCAAGACTCTCCTGCCTCCAAGTCAAATCATAATTTGGTATGACACTGACTCTTGGGCAGTTTTGAGGATTCAGTGAGGCAACCCCTGAACATGCCTAGCAACTCTGAGATACACGGTAGCTATGCTGCAGCTGTTTAGTCAATTTTGAGTTGTGAACAGGCTGGTAAAGCACGGGGCTTCTGTAATGATTCAAATAATCCTGAGCTCTCATGGTGCTGACGCAGCTAGTGTGCTGGGTCTCCTTTAGTGAAAGGAAAAAACAAATAAGCAATTGCTTCATGCTGGTGTAATGTTCCACTCTTGGAGGCTGCCAGAACCAGGACTACTTCTGAGGAATCAGTGTTTGTTCTCTGAGCCTCTTGCATTCTAGGACACAGAGTTCTATATCCCCAGCTCTTGACTTGTTATGGCTTTAGGAAAGACATTCTATGAATATCCAGCAAAATAATGCCATTGGTATTATGATATACATATTTGATACTCTTAGTAGGTAATGATATAGGTATGCTTGCACAAAACGTTCCTCTTAACTGATGGATCCTGGGCTGGGTAGCCTGGTGTACTGAAGTACCGCGATGAATGTCAAGGTCATAGGTTTAGTATCAAGGCATGCAGAGTATTTCCTCCCTGTTACTTGCTACAGGTGCACTAGGCTAAGCAACTATTGGGGAACAAAAAAAGAGGGTAGGGAACACCCATTCCCTCCTCTGAAAGACTAGCTCAAATGCACAGGCTCTGGATAGTGGGTCACTAATGACTTCTGAGAGATAAAATGGCATCATTGTTTCACCTGGGATATTTATTCAGTCTCTTGAAACCTCAGAGCACTCTTTTCCTCAGAGGCAGGTGGTCCAAGCGTACCCTGAGGAATTCTGGGTAGTCAACAGAGTCTTTGTTGGTTGACAAGCAGGCCTGAGTGGGTAGGGCCTATGGATCCAATGCCTTCCTTTCAGAGATGGCCCCCCTCTTGGTGAATTGCAATTGATTGGTTTCTGTGCAACTGAATCGAAACTTCTGTACCTAAAAATAAGTTTGTAACATGACCTATTCAAGACAAAATTATGACTGCTGATCTCTGTCCTAGGTTACCTGCATGGACCATCTTATTCCCCAGCCCTCTTTAGACTCCTTTGAGAAGGCATGACTAGCCCCACATCAAGGACAAAGAGACCAGGGGTCAGAAAAAGAGAAGGATTGGGTCCAACAGGTAGGAAGAGAAGGATCCCAGGACTGGAGGCCACGTATGGCTCCAGCCAGCATCATTGGACCTACAGAACAATCGCTCAGAGGAGGGAGTAGCTGGAGGTCAAGGTTCAAGCCCAGCTCCTACCTCTTCTTACCCAAACTTTCCTCGACTTGGAGTGTTACAAACTCTGAGCCTTTTCTTCCCTAACCACACAGGCCTGCTAGCTAGTAACATCAATGAGCGGGGACATGGGACAGAAACCCTAGACAAACTCTGCTATAGGGTCATGAGAGACAGCTCAGCAAGCCTCCCATAACCTCAGTCCTCAGTCAGGACAGGCCAGTATCACGACCAGCAGGTTTACTCCTGAACACCCCACCCTGTGTTAGAGTCATGAACTACAAAGAAGCTTCCTTGGACAGTCTTTTCTCTCAGCCTGGGGGATGCAAGGGTTCCGGGTCAGGATCAAAGCCAGTGCTATATTCTGTTGCAGGGTGACACATTCCTTCACCCCACAGCCCTCTTTAATTAGCTCAGAGCCTCAAAGCAATACCTTCTGCAGGTTCTTCTCTGTGCTTCCTGATAAGGTAATTAATGGGCTTCTCTTCTCCTCTGAGCATCCTCCAGCCCCAGAGGGCTGTGCTCATAGGGAAGGTGCTAATTAGTTCCTGTGTGATTATCTGGGGAAAGTAACACAGGGACCAAGTCCTTGCAAATCCACTTGGAGCCTTCATCCTCCCTGGGGGCGAGGCTCAGGCTGCTGACTCCTTGTTCCTTTTGCTTGGAGCCAGGTCTGCCTACAAAGTTCAGCCCCTCCCAAAACAGCCCCTCCCTCACCGTTAGCCTCGGCAGGTGGCATCCCGAGAGAGACAGAGGCCCTGTCTTGAGCCTTCCAGTCAGTCACCTGGAAGCTCAGAGGAGTCTCCTAGAATCAGGTTGCGCCACTGGAGTTGAGATTTCTCAAGCCTGTCCCCCGCCCCTGGAAAACAGCCAGGCCCTCAATGGGGGCCAGAGGATGGACTCCACACTGAGTTCTGCCACCAGCTGAGCTAGGTGACCTTGGATAAGATGCCTTGACCCCAAGTCTCAGTTTCCTTAGCTGAGAACCTCAGTTTCCTTATGAGGAAGGTTGGTCTTCTGTCAGGGATAGCCCGTGTGTGGTTTGGATGGTTCCGATGACTTGGTCACCACGTTTCACTTTGTAGTGAATAGGAAGCTATGACCAAAGTCTGCGGGAAGTGTAAGGTTACAGACCCGGCTCCCAGAGATCAGGACACCCCTCCTTCATTCTCTCTCCCCAGAGCAGAGAGTTGATAAGCAAAGCTTCTGAGGCCTGGTCGTCTTCTTCCTTTGCAGCTTCCTGTAACCCAGAGACCCTCCCCCATGTCCATCCCCAAATAACTCGGAATTTAAAATTTACTTTTATCTAGTGCTTCCTGCCTGGAGACACACAGGATATGAAACATCCCCTCATGGCCCCCTGGAAATCTATATGAATAAGATAACCCTTTGCTCTCTAGAATCAAGGCCCTGTCCCTTCAGGGCTCTCATCTAGCTATCTGTGACGGTCATCTGTCTTCATGGAGGACTTCTTCTTCAGACCCGAAACCTTGCTCTCCCATGTCAGGGCCTCACCATGTTGCCAATGATATAATTTACCGGAACAAGTCCCTGAAGGGTGGATTCACCTCAGCTCCTGTCCAGTGCACCAGTGAGCTGAGTTATACCAGGAACCTGAAGAGGTTTGACCATGACCAACCTCAGTATTATTGATGGGGCTGTAGCTTGTCCTGCCTGTGGCATGACTGGCATTCGGGACAGGTAGCTTTTACTGTAGTTTACAGTTAAGTTTCTTGAGTTGTGTAGGGTCATTCGCTAACTACATGACGACGTGCATAGACATCTCCCTTAGCTGTGGAAGAAAAATCTCAAGTATTCCATTGGATCCTTGGGACTGAGGATAATAGTGAACCCTATCTATGTTATGTTTTTTCCATGTGCATGTAAACTCTTATGATTAAGTGAAGTTTATAGATTAGAAAGGACCAGAGATTAGCAGCACTGACTAACAATAAAAAGAACAATTATTGTGACACGCCGTGAAAAGATTACCAGGGCGGTTACTCCTGCACTTTCAGGCCTTTATGAAGTAAAATAAGGTCACCTAACACAAGCACCATGGTACTGTGACCTTAGATCTAATAACCCAGACTCACACTAAGTGACGTATGGGTGAGTTGTATGTATATAGTGAATATGCTGGACAAAGGGACAGTCCTCTTGTTAATTAAGACAAGAAGGACAGAAGCTTGTTGCCATACTATTTTGAAGGGTACAGAATGTGTGTGTGTGGCGAATGTGATAACCACTACACTATGGAAACAAGCCTTTGAAGGGTACAGAATGTAAAACTTAAGAATTATCTTTTTTTTTCTAGAAGTTCCCACTGAATATTTTCAGACCATGGTTGATCTCAGGTAACTGAGATCTCAGAAGGCAAAGCCCTAGACAAGAGGGAGAACTACACTCCACACATTCACAAATTTCCCCGGGGAGGATGACACCACCAGTAGTTGACAACCACAGGTAGGATGATGGAAGTAAGACAATTATTTTGACTTCAAGTGACAAAGACTGTCCTTGAAGTGGCTTAGCTGAAAATGAAATGCATTCCCATGACATAAGGAAGCCACAGGAGAGATCTGAGCTGTCTTTCCATTCAAAGAAGCAAATACACCTCTTCTTCAGTGAGATCTACAGCAGGGAATGTTTTCCTGTAAGCTCTGCACTTGCAATCCCTGTTCTGTCTTGTAAAATGATGAAAGATGAGTGTCAAAACCCTTCCTAGGCCTACACAAGTCCTTTTCCTTACTCCACATAGATTAGCAAGGACTGAAGTTTGGCCATCTGTTGTGCCCGTCTGGGATTTAGGGTCCAGAGACATCACACAAAGGCTCAAAGGTCCATCAGAGGGTTGCTCATGGCAGCAATCTTAAGAGTGAAAGGCAGTAGAGGTGACAAAGGTCCCCTGATGAAGGGCCCACAGTGGCAGCAGGCAATGGGGTCTATAGGAACGTCTTCAGAATCCTTCTGGTAGGAGCTAGACTGAACACTGTCAGCTTCAGTTTCTGCATGGGGCTTGATATGCAGCCTTTCATTGATTCTGAAAGCAGTCTAGTCCCTTTCCAAGCAGCCAAGTTAGATCCTGTTGCTTGATGCCCAAATTTTCACTAGTACAGCTGGAGCAATGCCTGGGTAGGGTGCAAACCTGGAGGACAAATGGGCTGCTCCGTAGTCCCAAGAGACCCGGGATCAGAAGGCCACCCAGAACCTTCCCCATGACGGTGGCTGTGGTTATTATTGACTTGCTTGTCAACTTCATGGTATTTAGAGTCACCATGGAAACAAGTCTTTGGATGCATCTGTGAGAGATTATCTAGATTAAATTGAGGTGGAAAGACTCATCCAAAATGTGGGTGGTGTTGTTTTGTAGACTGGGGTCTGGGACTGAGAATAAGAACAAAAAAGCAAGTATTTACTACCCTCTGCTTCTTGACTCCAGACTCAATGTAACCTGAGGCCTGGACCAAGCCACACAATCACCCTCACCATAGTGGACTATAGTCCCAAACTATGAACCAAAATTAACCCCCTTCTTCCCCCTCTTTAAAAAAATCTATTTATACTTTTATTTTATGTGCATTGGTGTTTTGCCTGCATGAATTTCTGTGTGAGAGTTTTAGATCTTGGAGCTACAGACAGTTGTTAACTGCCGTGTAGGTACTGGGACTTGAACCCTGGTCCTTTGGAAAAAGTTGTGCCCTTAACCACTCAGCCATCTTTCCAACCCCAAACCCTTCCCTTCTTAAGTTGCTATTGTTGGGTATTTCATTGTAGCAACAAGACAAGGAACTAACACAGTGATTACTGTGGTGATAGTTTGCTTAGTGTCTAACAAAGTTTGCCTGAAGATCAGAAAAGCAAAGTGAGTTTGCCTTTCTCAGGCACTAGAGAGTTCTCACCTTGACCAATGCTCAGACCAATGGGTGATCTTGTCCTCAGACTGCGTCTCCAGACGGCACTGCTCCTCAGACTGCACTGAGCAGGGGGGATGGGTCTATCTTTTGTTGCTGTTACTGTTAGTTTGTTTTGTTTTTAACATCTCTTGAAGGTCTGAGGGATGGGTCTGTCTTGTGCTTATCATTCATGAAGCCTTTTTCTTTGCTGTAAAGGTCACTATGGAAGGTGACACATGCTTGCCACTGTCAGTTCTAGAAAATAATGGAAAGTAACTGAACTGGAAAACAATTAAATGAAGACAACCTTCTAAGTACTTGGCGTCTTCCCACCTCTCTGATCACTTAAGACAGTGGTTCTCAACCTTCCTCATGCTGTGGCCCTTTAATACAGTTCCTCATGTTGTGTTATTTTTATCACTACTTCATAACTGTAATTTTGTTACTGTTACGAATCACTATGTAAATACCTGATATCCAGATATCTGATATGCGACCCCTGTGAAAGGGTCATTGGACCCCCCAAAGGGGCTGTAATCATCCACAAGTTAAGAACCTCTGATGATCAAAGGGATTAAGACTGGGCTGGTTTAACCCCCAGAAACAGCTGACCAGACAAAGGTTAACTCTTGAATCCCAGGCATTAGCCTGGGAAGCCAGCATGGGACTGATCAAGACCCCCTGAATCTGGGTGTCAGTGAAGAGGCCTAGGGAATCTATTGAGCCTTGGGCAGCAGATCAGTACCCATCCCAAGTATACACACGGACTTTGGACTCCAATAGAACAATGTGAGGTGCACTCTCACCCAGAACTCTTGGGAAAGGGTCTAGGCCCTGCCCTATATGAAATGACACACTATGGACACCCCCATGGAGGGCCTCACCCTCCCTGGAGAAATGAGAGGATAACGGGGGGGGGAGGGGAGGGCACAGGAGGAAGGGAGGGAATGGGAGAGGGACCTGGAACTGACTTGTGAAGCAACCTTGATTCTTATCTAAATTTAAACTGGAAAATAAAATTTAAAAAAACTATACATAATATGAAAAAAAAAGAGAGACTCTGCTAACGATTGAAAGGTGTGTACATACAGCTGGAAGTGGCAGCTTTTGCTGGATGTCAGCATGGACTGAGGCGGTAAACTGGAGTCACGCTTACGCCCGCCATCTTGACGAAAAACTGGCAGTTTAAAACAGCCGCGGTTTTACAGATAAGACACGTGGCCAGAAAAACGTAAAGATTTACAGTAAAGTCAGACTTGGATGAAGAAAATCTCTAAAAGTTTACAGTGTGTTTAAAAATATACGTGGGATTGAGAGAGAAAATGAAACGGCAAAGTGCTATATAAATACAAAAGCCGGCGTTGTGGTGGCGCACACGGGTAGGATTTACTCCAGAGGCAGAGGCAGGTGGATTTCCAAAGAGAAATCCTGTCTCAAAGAAAAATAAATAAAAGTAAAATAAATAAAGTAATAATAGATAAATAAATAAGCCACGTAAAGATGGAAAATACACAGAGAGTCTGGATACTGCATGCTATTGTGTTTTTCAGTTTTTTGCTTGCTCAGGAAGGAACTGCTACTAAAGTACACTTGATTATAAATGCTGCTAAATTAATCCAACTTCTATCTTTTGAAAATGCCTTGACTTCAAAATTTAAGTATAATGATATGTTACTCAAAAAAGGAGTTTTTGCTTATGTTTCTACAGAAAATGAAAAGCTGAGGATTCCTTCCAGGCTTCTGTGGTTCGACGAACCAAGACCCCCGGAAGCAGTGGACAAGGTGTTCCAACAATTGAGACAGTTAAGATGATGCAGCTTTACAGACCCCGAAAATAAGGACTTATTCAGGTTTCTGAGTTTTGTCATGATCCCCATGGTATGAACAGCGCCCCTTTCCAGCATGAAGCAGTTTGGAATGAGCGACGTCCTAATTCCCATCTTGTTTATAAATCTTTGTTTTCATTTAAATGGGATTGTTTATAATTGGCTAATGATCACAGCCAATCTTTTTAATGGTAAAAAAGGGAATTATGGTATGGGTATTGTTTTTCATTTATTGATACAAATTCAAGGTCAATTTTGTGATATGTATATTTCTCCTCTTGATTAAGTATTGTGCTTATACTGATCTTTTAAAATGTAATGCATAATTGAATACAGACTATAGATAGTTACTTTTAATAGTCAGAACTTATAGTTAGGTTAGTTAGGTTTTCTAGATATACAGAAAAATATTTGAGATAGATAAACAGTCTTCAAACCTCTCAAAGACCTTCAGAAAATGGCATTTAAAATGGTTTAGGGCTTTTCTTGACAATGAGAAATGTCTGCTCCTGGCAGCACTAATTACGTCTGAGAGGAAGATGGGCATCGAAGAAACTTGTTATGGAGTTTGCTTTCAACATGGCAAGATTAGCCATTTGGGCAAGAAACTGCTCTTGCCTAGACTGTTTGACTGTTGCTGTATAAACTGGACATGCAGGACCCACAGGAAAGTGAATGCTGAACTCAGTCTTACAGGGTTCCTGCTTCATGGAAGAGTCTGAGAGACTTTCTGCAGGACAAAGAAAAATGATTGACAGACTGCCAACGCAGATGGACAGTTTGAAATTTCCTGCTTTGCTGAGAAGTGTTCCAGACACGTTGTGGCCTATGGGCTGAAGATGGATGCCCCAACGTTACAGAGGAACTTCGGGTGGCTGTCCAGGCAGTAAGATACCTCTGTCAATCCTAGTGTTTATATATTATCCTTCTGTGGTCTTTGATGGAGTTGAAGACAGATAGTTATAGTTTTTCTTAGTTATGATAAAAGATAAGCTACATATAGGACTTTGGACTCACAAGAATGAGATAGATGATATTTTCTTTAAATCTTGCTGAATGTTGATAGACAAAATATTGTAACTGTATTCTTACTTGATAACTGTTCTGTTGTATATAATTTGACTATGTTAAAGTTAAGACCTTTCTTTTGTTTAAACAGAAAAGAGATGTTGGGGAAGTCCTGTTATTTGCCTGTTGTTTGTCAATAAAGTACTGTTGAGCCTATAGGAATCTAGATAGGTGGGGCTAGGAGTCCAGGAGGATTCTGGGAAGGAGAAACACAGGGAGTCAAGATGTAATGCCATGGGGGTAGGAAGCCCGGAACCATTCTCTGGTAAGAGAAATACTTAGATTAACAATTATGGGGTAATTACTTAAGTCAGAGCTAGCCAGTAAGAAACAAGCAAGGCCAACAGCTTCATAACTAAAAAAAAAAAAAAAAAAAAAAAGAACCTCTGACCTAAGACATGGTTTAAAAAGGGCCTGTTTTTGGAGTCTGTGGATGGAAAGTGTCCTCTGCAGTGAGGGTGATAGGTGATTATAATAATCTGCTCTCCTCCTCACCAGGAAACAGCCTGGTGTCAAAGTGTGGAAAATAATTGGGGCCATCCTATGCCTGTTCTCTCTCTCTCTCTCTCTCTCTCTCTCTCTCTCTCTCTCTCTCTCTCTCTCTCTCTCTCTCTCTCTGTGTGTGTGTGTGTGTGTGTGTGTATCTTACCTGTCTATAGAACCGATACTGGTAGTCTCACATTCCCAGGGTCCTCTTTATATATACGATGGTAGATATAAAGGTACAGCTCTGTCACCCAATTGAGGCCAAGACTCAGTCCTTAGGTCTCCAAACCCTTAAAGTTAATAACTTGTGGGCTTCCCATTCCTCCTGTTTGGGCAGCGTGTTCTCTCCTTGCAGGGGCCAGGAAGGGGTTAAAGGACAGGCAGGACCTGGAAGGTTTGATGAACACGGGGACAGGGAGGAAGGGAGCTATGATGTGTTTACCTAATGACTAGGGTAGGAGGCACATTTTACCTGGCCATCTGGGCCTTCCCAAGAATCAACATGCCTGACCGTGAGCCAGTCTAGCTTGCTCCTGGGAGAAGACAGGACTGAAGCACACATGGGGTTATTAATAGCCCAAGCTCCCTGGGACCCTTTTTCCCTGAGCTGTTTCCATGTGAGGCTCCATCGGAGTTTTGTTTCTGGTTCTCATGAGTTATTTCTGCCCTCTGCCCTCAGTCCCTTTGCCGTAGGTCAGCTGGGTGGGGGTGGGGACTGCCTAATGGCATACTTGGGGGTCATAGAATCAGGAAGGGCTGTGAGGGTGGGCAGGGCCTTCCTCGGCTCCAGAGAAAGAGAAAGAGCTGTACCCAGGGAACCTCCAAGTGGGGACATGGGGGAGGTACGCTGGGAGACTGCCTCCCACCAAGGCACTAATGGATTCCCTCTGTACACAGGGAAGGCTCTCTACGAGTCTGCAACCCAGAGTTCCCCAAGTTAACCACTCAGGCTATAAAGGCAGGCTTAGCTCTGTCTAGCTTCTTACCTTGTTCTTGTGGAGACCGAGGGGTGCAGTCCTGAAAGGCAATGTCGTAGCACGGACACAGCATCACCCCACACTCCCAAACAGTCTGGCAACGTCCTGTAGTTTCCCAGCTGTAGTAATTTAAGGAGAGCAACCCTCCTCAGGGGCAGTAGGCAGACAAAGCTCCACCGAATGTCTTCTTGCTGTGGAAGGAAGAGTGACTGCTGGACCTTAAGGGGGACGGGTCCTGGAGCATTGGAACCCAGTATGACATTCAGAAGAAAAATCAGCCTTAGATTTGGAAATGGTTGGTGGGGGGATGGTGGTGACAGAGACACTGAGTTGACATGGTGAATGCATGTGAGAGGTTTGAGAACCTAAGGGGAAACGTTAAGTTGAAAAGTCGTTAAGGATCAGAGGAGAGAGAGAAAGACTGCTGTGAAGTTTGTAACTTGTAAGCCAGTGTGAGGCTAGTTCAGTGCCTAGGATATGCTTCATAAATGCCATGGAAGAAACGAAGAAGGGTGTTGAAGAGGAGGAAGAATGCCATGAGAGTAGAGAGGTAACAATCACACATTTGATGCCACCACACCTGAATGCCCCCAGCCCCCCAATGTCTGTATGTGAAGGTGACTATTCTCCTATTGTAGACGCAAGCCCAGCAGTTCAGAGCGGGGTGACCGAAGACACAGATAGCTCATGGTGGCCGAAATGGGAGGTCGCTCACACCAGAGTTTAACCTCATCGTGCAATTGCAAAAAACAGGTGGGACCTCAAGAAGGAAAGGGAAAAAACTAGCTAGGGTAGGAACAGGAAGCAGCATTTTAGAGAACGTGTTCCGACTTTACGGGGATCTCCCACTTCAGTCTGCATTTAAAATGTGTACGCAGTGCCTGCGCGTTAAGGGGGGAAGACAGGTGGCCAGTGCAGGCAGAGAGGTAGAGTCTAAAATGTGAAGCTGTGTGTCATAGATCTCAGGGTTATGTTTGACTGAAGGTGACAAAGCTCTAACGCGTCTCTCTAGCTCGTCTCTCTCGGAATGAGAGAGCTAGCATGGCAGTTTAACGACATCACTGGGAACTCAGCCTCTGTATCTCCTTTCTCGTGCATCCTTTCATAGAGGCATTTGTCTTCTTCGTCATAAGTTGCTTGCTGTACTTCCAAACACTGCATGGGAGCTCCAGGCAGAGAAGAGAAAATGATGAACAAAGTTCTGCCATTTATTTTGATGGCAGACTTTCCCTTCGGGTCAGTTTGCTTTGAAACAGCCAGGATGGTGTCTCCTGGTTCCTTACCTCTGCAAGGGAGGATGAACAGTTGAGCCTTCTTCTTTTAATACTCTGAAGCAGAGGCAGAAAAGACATAAGTGAATGGAAAGTAATGTTTATCAACTTTGTTGTTAAAGTTTGTTTACTACTGTTTATAGCATGTTTGCAAAAAGTGCGAGTGGTCTATTTTGTTAGAAGGCATTAGAAGATGCGGCTTGTAGGCGGGGACTGAACTGTGAGTGGCATTTTGTGTGCAGGATTGGCATAAGCTAATTCCATGAGCTGTTAGGCCCTTTCAGGAACTCTGAGTGTGGTTAACGGCAAACAAGATTGAGTATATTTCTCCAGAAGGAGCTACTCTTACATTACAGGAGGATTGTATGAGTAAGCATGTCTTCTCGATTTCTTATGGCCGTTCTCTCTATTTAATGGTTCACTTATCCATCCATCAATTCATCCCACACTTACCACCCACAATTACCTGCTACCCCCACTCATCCATCCACCCATCCACCCATCCACCCATCCATCCATCCATCCATCCATCCACCCATCCATCCATCCATCCATCCATCATCCATCCACCCATCCACCCATCCACCCATCCATCCATCCACCCACCCATCCACCCATCCATCCATCCATCCATCCATCCACCCATCCATCCATCCATCCATCCATCCATCCACCCATCCATCCATCCATCCATCCATCCATCATCCATCCACCCATCCACCCATCCATCCATCCATCCATCCATCCATCCATCCATCCATCCATCCTTGTGCCTATGTATCCACTTACCTGGCATCAACCCACTATCCATCTAGCTATCCACTAACCCATCCATCCGTCAGTCTGTCTATCCTTCCATTCCATCCATCTGCCCATCCATTCATCATCCTTCAATCTTCCCATCACGCATTTGTCAAATCAGCTGCTCGGTAAGCATTTACCAACCTATGTGCCTGCTGTATTATCCATGTGCTAAGCTTGTTTCTCTCTCCTTCTTTTCCCCAGCCCCGGTTGAGACCTTTTCCAGACGTGGGAGCCCAAGGATGGAGAGAGTTATCTAAAGCCGTTGCTATTTCAGTCCAGAACTTGAAGTTAAAAATGTTCAAATGGAAAAAAAAGTTTAAAAATATAGATGTGTATTTTTCTAAAACCCCATTAAGCTGTCAAAGGCTCTCGCTGTGTGTTTCCTTTCCCATCGTTGCTAATCGGCAAGGTATGTGTGTGCCCCAAACAGCAAAGTGGCCCTCCGTTTCCTCTTCTTCACCCTCCAGTTACACCTCCCACCCCTGACCCTCCTCCTTCCATTGCTTATACTTAATCTATTCCCCAGCCTCAGGGACCTAGCAGCTTAATCTCCGCTCCCTGGAGAGACTGCTAAAGGGAACAGCAGCCCTGCTTCTGCCTAGAGGCTGGGACGCCCACTGCAGACTCTGTGGTGCATCTACACTGCCTGAGCAGCTGACTCTGTGGTCTACACTGCCTGAGCAGCAGAAAGCATCACTTTTCAGCTCTGAGAGCCTTATTGCGCTGGGTTCCAGGTTCTTCTTGTGTAGAGTGAGAACTGACATCTCCTGTGTCTTCCTGTCTTTGTGAATGGAAGTAAACAGATTGTGTAAGCCACCAGCAGAGTTTTGGACTAATGTTTACCATTAAAACTGCTGCCTTGACGGGTGGTGATGGCAATGCCCTTTAATCCCAGCAGAGGCAGGCGGATCTCTGTGAGTCTGAGGCCAGCCTGCTCTACAAAGCGAGTTCCAGGACAGCCAGGGCTGTTGCACAAAGAAACCCTATCTCAAAATACCAGAGAGAGAGAGAGAGAGAGAGAGAGAGAGAGAGAGAGAGAGAGAGAGAGAGAGAGAGAGAGAGAGAGAGAGAGAGAGAGAGAGAGACAACAAAAAACCATCAACCAGACAAAGACAAAACTACTTCTGCTACTGCTGGGATCTTACTGCCCTCCACTCTGTTCTCCACATTTAGAGTTTTAGCAAACGACTAGAAGATAGACCCTCCTCGTCCAATCCTATAATTAATGCAACTATGTAATAATTTGACACAACAAGTGAAAAAACAAAATGGAGGAGACTTTTCTAAAATGAATCAGGGAGGGTAGGGTGCAGAGTCAACCTTGTGCCACAGGAGTAGCTCTTAGCTTGTTCCTCTCTTCACAGTCTACCAAATGCTTGCGTATTTAGTATTATCTTCTTTACGATACCGTGTCCCTTAATGTTGTCCGACCATCACAGCCACTCCTCCCCTGCTAATGTCTAGAGAATCGAAAACACACAAGTGAATTGTCTTTCTCATTGCGCAGCACAGCAGGCAGAAGCCTGGGAGCTGCCTAGAAAAGGGGTTCCAATGACGAGGATTGCATGGGGCAGGCAGAGGCAGCGGGGCAAGACTCTCCACTCTCCATTTATCAACTTCTTCCTGGGCTAAATGAAGGCATTGTTTCAAAGGAAGTGGTCACCAGGCATGGTGGGTGGCAAATGTTTGTTACCCTCCAGCTCTGGAGAGTGAGGCAGGGGGACCCGGAGTCAGAGGCCAGCCTGGGCTGCATACATAGGGAGTCATAGGAAGACCCCACCTCAGCAAACAAACAAACAAACAGCAATAACAAAAGAAACATTTACAAGGTAGTTGAAGATAAGTCTGAAATATAGCACATTTTTCTAGCCTTGGGTTCCTATGATTCTGGTTTTGATTCTGATTTACATATATAAGCAGGGACCCAAGTTCTGCGGATGCTGTGAACATTCCCACGCATGGATCTGGGGCAGTCTAGGAGTCACCCTTTACAAAGCTGAGCTCCAGCGTTCCCCAAACATCTCAGCAGCTCATGGCATTGCCTCTGGGCTCTTCAGCATGACGGCTGTTTGGAAACCAGCTAATTGTGGGTGCTAAGGAGGTTATGGGTGCCACAAGGGATCCCTGATGGGTGTGCCAAGATGTCAGCTTTTGAGAGGCTTGAGGTGTAGATGAACATGCAAATGGCAGCAGCTGTAAGTGATTGCTCAGGACATCCCAGCAGAACACACACCAATTGCCGTCCTAGGCTGCAGTGACAGTCACTGAGCTGGGGGTCCTAGGATTACCCACATGTCCCTGGTGCCTGGGGGGGGGGTTCTTGGCCAATCTCTGTGAAGTGAATAAGCATCCCATGCTTACCTCTGGGAACCCCTGACCCAAAAGATCTGCTTCAGCGTCCACGCCCTCTGTCTTTGTTCCACAACACCTCAAGTTGGCAGCTAGGACCTGGCTTCTCATGGATGACCTGACTACAAAATTGGAAGCAGAACAATCAGTGTGGCTATGCTTGGGGCCTTACCCTCCCCACGCTGGAGGCATTCACAGTGAGGGCAGAGAAAATAAACGAATGCAGGGAGAAGACAATGGAGGAGTGTGTGTGTGTGAGTGTGTGAGTGTCTCTGTGTGTGTGTGTATGAGTGTGTGAGTGTATGAGTGTGTGAGTGTCTCTGTGAGTGTGTGTGTGTGAGTGTGTGAGTGTCTCTGTGAGTGTGTGTGTGCATGTGTATGAGTGTGTGTGAGTTGGGTTGTGTGTGTGTGTCTGTTTGTGTGTCTGTAAGTGTGTGAGTGTGTGTGTGTGTGTGTGCATGTGTATGAGTGTGTGTGAGTTGGGTTGTGTGTGCATGTGTCTGTCAATGTCTGTGTTTGTATGTGAGTGCGTGTACGTGTGTCTGTGTGTTGTGTGTGAGTGTGTGTGTCTGTCTGTGTGTGAATGTGTATGTGTGTGAGTGTGTGTGTATCTGTCTGTGTATATCTGTGTGTGAGTGTGTGTGGATGTGAGTGTGTGTCTGTGGATGTATGTTTGTGTGTGTGTGTTGGGAAGTTGCTTAGGACAAGCTCTTTGCTGAGAGAGTGCACAGCCTAAGTCCCTGATCCACTGGGTCAGACAAGAGAACAAAAGCACTTTTATCTGGAGGAAAGCGTTCCCAGAAAAATATTCTGAGCTAGAAAATTCCTGTCATCCTTGCTCATTTATTTTGTATGATACAAGGGCTCAAACAAAGTCGTGCACTTTACTGTGGAGCCCTGACATAAAGAGAGTCTGTGTACGGCTGTGGTGGCGGCTTGTGCTCAGCCTCCCTGGCTGCTGCTCTCTTGGGGTTCCTGAACCACCTCTCCCACTAATGCCCAAATGCTGGCAACCCCACCGCGCCAGCCATCCCACTGCCCTTCAGGCTCAAGCCTGCCTCCATAAATACTCTACTGAAAGAGAAAGATCCTTTCTTAGCAACAGAAACCCCATTTATCAGTTAGGTGGCTTTTGGTTGTAAGTCCCAAAATACCCTACCAGGAATGAATTAAAGCACAGATAAGTACTCTCACGCTCAGTGGAAGCGGACACTAGTTACAATTGTTTAGTGACCCAATGATTTCAGCCGGGCATAGACTTCCCCTGTTTGCCCTGTCTGTCATCACACGGTCACAGATGTCGGCCATAATTCTAACAAGCAAAGTCCTCACAGAACCCCCAAAGTGGAATGGGTGAGTTCCAAAGGTCATTGTATTAGTTACTTGTCTCATTGCTGTTATACATGCCTGACAAGAAGGAACTTAAAGAATGGTAAGCTTATGTTGGTTCACTGAGTGTATAGTGCATTATGGTGGGGAAGCCAAAATGGAAGAACTTGCGGCAGCTGGTCACACTGCAACTACATTCAAGGAACAGACAGTGACAAATGCTGGAGGCCAGCTCCTTCTTCATGAGTCTCAGCACAGAGGACAATGCAGTCCAGCCACAGAGTGTGTTCCCCACCTCGGTTAATCTACTCTCGAGAATTCTTTCCAGGAGTGTCTGCTAGGTGATTCTAGATGCTGCCTCTTTGACAATTAACGCTGGCCTGCATCGTGATTTTCATTGGCAACTCTTAAGTCTTTCTCAAACAGGATTTCTTCATGTTGTATAAGTCAGAACAGGATCAGCTGTCAACTTCAGGCCAATCACTTGTAAAAACAAATACCTCTTTGATAACTTAAAACATTCATCCTTGTTGGGGGTGATATCCTACAGAGGATGGAACTCAGCTCTTGGGGGGGTCATAGGGACACACTACACACACACACACACACACACACACACACACACACACACACCACTGGTGATATTATACTTTTAAGAAAAGAGGCAATTAGAGACAAAATGTCCCTTCTGGATTCAAGTCCCAGCACCGACACTGTGACATTAACTATCTGTAACTCCAGCTCCAGAGGATCTGAAACCACCATACAGACATGCATGCAAGCAAAACACCAAAGCACATAAAATGAAAATAGAAAAAAATCTAAAATGCTCCTTCAGGGGAAGGACCTTACCCCAGTCATGATTCATTGCTGGTTCCTGCTGACATCTCTTTTGGTCTGGCAGGCAAAAGAACAGTGTCCAAATAAGTCTTAACCCTACCTGGGAAGAACTATGCTGTGCAGGCTGAAAACATGGTGGCTGTGACTTCAAAAGTGCACTGGGCTGCTGACTGCTTCCAAAGGTGGCCATGGTTGGTAACTACATGGCGAGGTCAAGATCAGCCTGGTCTACAAGGGATAGTTCCAGGACAGCCTCCATAGCCACAGAGAAACCCTGTCTCAAAAACAACAACAACAACAAAAAACAAAAACAAAAAAGATGAAGGAGGTCATTTCATATTTATCACAGGAGTGATCCATCAAGATGAAGTGTCAATTCTGAACATCTATGCCCCAAATACAAAGGCATCCACATTCCTAAGAAACATTACTAAAACTCAAATCACCCATAAAACCTCACAAACTTATAGTGGGATACTTCAACACCCCACTCTCACCACTAGACAGGACCACCAGATAGAAACATAACAAAGAAACAAAGGAACTAATAGAAGTTATGACCCAATTGGGTTTAACGGACATCTATAGAGCATTCCATCCAAACACAGAAGAATATACCTTCTTTGGCAGCATAGCAAACCTCAACAGGTACAAAAACATTGGAATATCCTCCCTGTATCCTATCAGACCACCATACTTTAAAGTTAGAATTCAACAACAACACAAATTGCAGTAACCTACAAAATCATGGAATTGAACAATGTACAATTGCACCTGGGTCAAGGAAGAAATACAAAAAGAAATTAAAGACTTCCTAGAATTCAATGAGAATGAAGACATAACATACCCAAACTTATGAGACATTTTGCAAGCAGTGCTAAGAGGAAAGTTCATAGCACTAAGTGCCCACATGAAGAAACTGGAGAATAGTTACACTAGAGAATTAATAGCACAGCTGAAAACTCTAGAACAAAAAGAAGCAAACTCACCCTAGAGGAGTACATGCCAGGAAGTAATCCTAGAAACTAGGAAAACAATACAAAGAATCAATGTAACCAACAGCTGGTCCTTTGAGGAAATCAACAAGATAGACAAACCTTTATCCAAACTTACCAAAAAACACAGAGTGACCATGCAAATTAACAAAATCAGAAATGAAAAAGGAGACATAACAACAGACACTGAGGAAAACCTGTGCTCCTCAAAATTCAAAAATCTGAAGGATATGAACAATTTTATAGATAGATATCACTTACCAAAATTAAATCAAGAACAGAAAAGCAATTTAAATAGACCTATAACCCCTAATGAAATAGAAGCAGTCATCAAATGTCTCCCAACCAAAAAGAGCCCAGGACCAGATGGTTTCAGTGCAGAATTCTACTAGAAATTCAAAGAACAGCTAATACCAATTCTACTCAAAGTATTCCACATAATAGAAGCAGAAGGGTCATTGTCAAACTCTTTCTACAAAGCCATAATTACCTTGGTAACCAAGTCACACAAAGAAAGAGGACTACAGACCAATTTCCTTCATGAACATTGATGCAAAAGTACTCAATAAAATACTGGCAAATAGGATCCAAGACCACATCAGAAAAATTACCCACCATGACCAAGTAGGCTTCATCCCAGGGATGCAGGGATGGTTCAACATACAAAAATCCATCAATGTAATCCACCATGTAAACAAGCTGAGAAACAAAAATCATTTGATCATCTCACTAGATGCTGAAAAAGCCTTTGACAAAAATCCAACACCCCTTCATAATAAAGGTCTTGGAGAGATCAGGGATGGCAGGAACATACCTAAATAATAATAAAAGCCATGTACAGCAAACCAACAGCCAACATCAAACTAAATGGAGAGAAACTCAACACGATTCCTTTAAAATCAGAAAGAAGACAAAGCTGTCCACTGTCTCCATACCTTTCAATACTGTGCTTGAAGTTCTAGCTAGAGCAAAGATGACAACAGGAAATCAAGGGGATACAAATTGGAAAAGAAGCCAAACTTTCACTATTTGCAGATGATATGATAGTGACCCAAAAAACTGTATCAGGGAACTCCTACAGCTGATAAACACCTTTAGCAAAGTGGCAGAATACAAGATTAACTAAAAAAAATAAGTAGCCCTAGTATAAAAAAAGATAAATGGGCTGAGGAAGAAATCAGAGAAACATCACCTTTTACAATTGCCACAAACAACAAGCAACATAAAATATCTTGGGGTAACACTAGCCAAACAAGTGAAAGACCTGTATAGCAAGAACTTTGAGTCTTTAAAGAAAGAAACTAAAGAAGATACCAGAAAATTGAAAGATCTCCCATGCTCTTGGATAGGTAGGATCAATGTAATAAAAATGGCAATCTTGCCAAAAAGCAATCTACAGATTCAATGGAATCCCATCAAAATCCCAGCACAATTCTTCACAGACCTTGAAAGAACAATTCTCAACTTTATATGAAAAAAAAAGACCTAGGATAGCCAAAACAACCCTGTTACAATACAGGAAAGTTTGGGGACATCACCATCCCTGACTTCAAGTTCTATTATAGAGCTATAGTCCTGAAAATGGCTTGGTATTGGCACAAAAATAGACAGGTAGACCAATGGAATCAATTGAAAACCCTGACATGGACCCAGACACCTACAAACACCTGATTTTTGACAAAGAAGCTAAACTTATACAATGGAGACAGGAAATCATCTTCAACAAATGGTGCTGGCATAACGGGATGTTGGCATTTAGAAGACAGCAGATAGATCCATGTCTATCACCATGCACAAAACTTGAGTCCAAATGGATCAAAGACCTCAACATAAACCCAGTCACACTCAACCTCTTAGAAGAGAAAGTAGGTGGTACCCTAGAACGAATTGGTACAGGAGACTGCTTCCTGAACATAACACCAGTAGCACAGACAGTGAGATCAACAATTAATAAATGGGACTTCCTGAAACTGAGAAGCTTCTGTAAGGCAAAGGACACAGTCAGCAAGACAAAAAGGCACACCACAGAATGGGAAAAGATCTTCACCAACCCCACATCTGACAGAGGGCTGATTTCCAAAATATATAAAGAACTCAAAAAGCAAGTCTCCAAAACACCAAAGGATCCAATCAAAAAGTGTGGTACAGAACTAAATAGAGAATTCTCAGTAGAGGAATCTAAAATGACTGAAAGACACATAAGAAAGTGCTCAATATCCTCAGCCATCAGGGAAATGTAAATCAAAACTCTGAGATACCATCTTACACCTGTCAGAATGGCTAAAATAAAAAAAATCCAATGATAGTTTATGCTAGAGAGGATATGGAGAAAAGGGAACACTCCTACACTGCTGGTGGGAGTGCAAACTTGTACAGCCATTTTGGAAATCAGTATGGCAGTTCCTCAGGAAAATGGGAATCAGTCTACCACAAGATCCAGCAATTCCACTCTTAGGCATATACCCAAAAGATGCACATTCATACAACAAGGACGTCCGTTCAACCATGTTCATAGTAGTATCATTTGTAATAGCCAGAACCTGGAAGCAACCTAGATACCCCTCAAGTGAAGAATGGATAGAGAAAATGTGGTACAATTACACAATGGAGTACAACTCATCGGAAAAAAACAATGGAATCTCGAAATTCACAGGCAAATGGATGGTACTAGAAGAAACCATCCTGAGTGAGAAAACCCAGTCACAAAAAGACAACCATGGTATGTACTCATTCATATATGGATTTTAGACATAGAACAAAGTATTACTAGCCTACAATCCACACCACCAGAGAAGCTAAGAAAGAAGGAGTACCCTAAGAGAGACATTCATGGCTCCCCCCCAGAAGGGGAAGGGGACAAGACCTCCTGAGCTAATTGGGAGCATGGGGGGAGGGAGTTAGGGGAAAGAGAAGGGGAAAAGAGGAGGGGAGAGGAGGACAGGAGGGAGCAGGATGATTAAGTCAGGGGAAGAATAGAGGAGAGCAAGAAAAGAGATACCATAATAGAGGGAGTCATTATAGGTTTAAAGATAAATCTGCCACTAGGGAAATGTCCAGAGATCTACAAGGATGATGCCAACTAACAATCTAAGCAATAGTGAAAAGGATACCTTAAATGCCCTTCTCCAATAATGCGTTTAATGACTGCCTTACATGCCCTCCTAGAGCCTTCATCCAGTAGCTGATGGAAGCAGAAGCAGACACCCACAGCTAAACATGAACTAAACTCCTGGAACCCAGTTGCAGAGAGGAAGGAGTGATGAGCAAAGGGGTCAAGACCAGGCTGGAGAAACCCACAGAGACAGCTGACCTGAACAAGGGGGAGCTCATGGACCCCAGACTGACAGCTGGGAAACCAGCATAGGACTGTTCCAGACCCCCTGAATATGGATGTTGTTTGGAGGTCTGGGTAATCTATAGGACCTCTGGTAGTGGATTAGTATTTATCCCTACCATATGAATGGACTTTGGGAGCCCATTCAACATAGAGGGATACTCTCTCAACCTAGAAACTCAGGGGAGGGTCTAGGTCCTGTTCCAAATGATATGACAGACTTTGAAGATTCCCCATGGAAGGTCCCACCCTCCCTGGGGAGCAGAAATGTAATGGGGTAGGGGGCCGGTGGGGGGGCAGGGGAGGGGGGAGTGGGAGGGAACTGGGATTGACATGTAAAACAAGCTTGTTCCTAATTTAAATTAAAAAAGGAAAAAAGAGAGACCTTTTAGAATGTTGGTAAGATAACTTCAAATAGACATGATTTATATTTCACATATTTAAATGAGGAAGAAAGTATGGAAAAGACATTTGAAGTGAGTGGCATGCCAGCGGAACAATTTCTGGTGAGCTTCTCCATGTATCCCTGCCATGCACTCATCTTTAAATAGGTGTTTTATTTCTGAACCACCCCAGATGATAGCTGCTTCTAGTGGGAGCTGAGATTTCCTAACTGCATGTTTTGTACCAGATGTGATTGTAAAAGTAGTAGGTGCCTCGACAGAGGTTACACAGAGATGAAAATAGAAGCAGCAAAGGGATAAAGAAGTAAGACTGAAAACACACATCCAGGGAGTCCTGCTCCCGTGACCCCTTCCCCGTGTGTAGAGCAGCTGCTGAGACGGTTCACCGAGGGTGGGCTCAGAAATGGCTTTCTTGCCCGAGGACTAGAAGTCCCAGGATGCAAAGGCAGATAGATCCTAAGGTGTTGATTCCAGGCAACCATGGCAAAGTCCTGAGCCTGGGGCTCCTGAGGGCACTGGATGGGTTATTTCCAGGGGCAGCTGTAACTGAGTTTTATCCTTTGGCCAGATTCATGACATCTATGTGTTGGTGACCATGACAGCTAGAGCTGTCTAAGTCAAGCCCTCTCTTTCCCTCTCACCTTCACTTCCCCTCTTCCTCCCTCTCTCTTTCCCCTCCCTCTATCCTTCCCTCCATTCTTGTGTGTGTGTGTGTGTGAGCACGTGTGCATGTGTGAACATGTATGCACAGATGTATGAACCCATGCATGTACATGTGGAGGCCAGAGAATGACATCATAATTCCTCCTCTGTCACTATTCATCTTTTTTTTGAGACTATCTCTCAATTAATCTGGATCTCACCTCTCCAATTAGTCTGTCTGACCAGCAGATTTTGGGGGTCCATTTGTTTCTCCCCACTTTCCTCAGTGTTAGCTTTGACTTTAGACATGCATGGGTATGCTCAGCTGTCACGTGGGATCTGATCTCAGGCCCCCATGCTGGTGTAACCATTTTATCCACTGAGTCTCTAAATCTTGACTTTTAATGTTACCATAGGCAATGTGTTAATAAAGAGCATGCCTAAAATTTGCTCTAAAGATAGAGAGGAAAAAAATGTTTCTTGCTAAACACTAAGAGTACTAAGCACCCTCTGGGCCCAGTGTGTCTATATGGTGTGCAAAGTAAACTACTTAGTGCTGAAATCCATATATAATTAATTATATAGCTGTCTAATATCATCATTCTCATGTTTACTGATAACTTCATCCCATTCATGTAAGGCTGTAAAAACCTGTGTTGTTAACACCTCCAATATATATTGATTAATCCATACTTTTCTCTTTTAAGATTATCCTCAAACATTTATACAACAATATCCTTTCTTTTTTTATTTATTTAGGTTAGAAACAATCTTGTTTCACGTGTCAATCCCAGCTCCCTCTCCCTCCCCTCCTCCCCTGCCTTCCCACCAGGTCCCTCAGTACCCCCCCTCAATCTCCATTCCGATCCCCAGGGAGGGTGAGGCCCTCCATGGTGGATCTCCAGTAACTGTCATTTCATCCAGGGTAGGGCCTAGGAACAATATCCTTTCTTAAGTAGACCATAAAGGCCCCAGGTAGATGACCATACTTTAAATGTATAAGTCTATAAAATATGGGACTGGGAGATGCCTTGCAAGCATGAGAACCTGACTTTGATCTCCAGAACACACATTTTAAAAAGCTGCATGAAGAGGCACACACTTGCAATCCCGGGCTAAGGAATTCAGGGACAGGCAGGTTCCTGAGGCTCACAAGTCAGCCAGCCTAACCTACTTGGTATTCCGGAACAATGAGAGACCTTGTCTAAAACACAAAAACAAACCACCAAAAAGATAGATTTAAGAACTATAATTGAAGTCATCTTCTTGCCTCCACATGCACATGCATAAAAAATAAAATAAAAGAAGCCTTTAATATGCTGGAGTACACACTATGTGTGCCCGGTAAGTTTATGGCCACCAGCTAGTAAGGTCACTGGGTCACCAGCCTTTTCATACTGTGCTCATTGTCCTGAATGTCAAAAATTGGATTAAAGATTGTAGTCAGAACATCTGGGATTTGATCTAGCCCAGTGCTCCCATATTATAGAAATAGATTTTAAAAAAAAGAAGAAAAGAAATGGAGATTCAGAGAAGTAAGTAACTTGCTACTAAGTATATTCGAAGAAAGGAATTTGAAGTAACTGTGTCACTAGGCTGCTCCTAGCAACTCACTCTACCCTGGAGAGGCAGACCCCTGGCACCAAAGTTAATAAGGCTGGGATTATTAAACTCTGTTGCGAAAGAAAATCGATGTCTGCATTAACTATGGAAGGGCACGTGTATCCCGCTGTAACAATTAGGATGCTAAGCAACACAAAGGAGTGTACAACTGACCTGATTTTGCTTTGAAAAAGTGGACTAACTACCTTGACTACTGAATGGTGCCTGGCATCCCATGCCATGGGGAGAAAATGAAGACACCCAATGCTAGCTGCCCTCACGTGGATTCAACTACTACTCCCAGGCTGTCCTTGATTCTTGGCTTGACAGTGGCTTCCAGGAACCCAGTGAAAGCAAGTCAGTCTACATGGCTGCCTCATCTCCCTTGAGGACAAAGGCTGCATTTCCCATGGTTGCTGTCTTTTTTGCACAAATCTCTTCAGACACCGTGTTGGTCCCTCTTAGAGGAAGCCAGACAGCAGTGTCCTGAAAGAGAAGCTCTTGTCTGTGTTTGTGGTGACTTGTGAAGTCCAGTTCCCTCAACAGGAGGCTACATATCTCAGCCCTGGCAGCATCCTCCTCCTCCCTCAGTCCAAGGCCATCTGGCATTCAGCAGACTGGAGTTTTGCTCCACGGAGGTCTTTGCTCCTACTGGCTCCATCTTCCCCTTCACTCACTCTTGCCAGGCTACCAAAGCATGTGAGCGATGGCTTCTGCCCCCTTATAGGGCCCACTTCAGAGCTCCAACTCGGAGCATCATCAGGTAGGAGTCTAATCATAGCTCCTTCACTCACTAGATGGGTAACTGTAGGCCACACACATTCCCTTTACCTCTCAAACCAGTTTTGTTGTGACAGAATTTTCTAGAAACCAAAACAAGTCTTATGAAACCCAGGCTGACTGCAAACTACCCAAGTAGCTAAGGATGACCTTGAACTTCTGATCTTTCTCCTGAGTGCTGGGGCTATAGGATGTGCACCACCATACACTGGTTTTGTTTTGTTTATGTGGTTCTTGGGTTGAACCCTGCATGTGTGATATGTGTCTAGTAAATATCCAGTCCTCCCCATGCAGAGTTCAGCTCTCCTGGGAGGCCTGACACCAACTGTGAATCAGACATTCACTGCCTGCCTGCCTGCTTTTATACCCCCTCCTCTTGCCTTGTCCAAGCAAGGAGGGAAGACGTTCAGAAATGGAAGAGCAATCATAGCTGACCTGTCCTGTTGCTCTATTGAAAATGGCCCCGGGGAGCATGTGCACAGCATGGCTGCCATTATCACTGTATGGTTCCAGTCGATCGCTCATCCTAGATGCCATAAAGTCTGAAATATACCTATTGATAGAAGGGACAAGATACGCATGCTTACTGCCTAGGTTATCTCTAACTCGGGATTTATATGACAGGACCATCTAGACATGGGCCTTAAGCCTCAAATAAAGAGGATTGGTGGACTAAAGACATGCCAGGAATTCAGATGAAAGTGGGGCGATAAGGGGAATAGATACAATGTAGCACAGCCTAAACCCCTCACTATGCTGTGGGCCATTCTTCAGGTTCACCTGATTCAATGCCCCCTTGGCTCTGCCTTGTTAAAATAGCCATCCTAGAAATAGCGAGTATTTATTGTGCACTTTAGATGCCCGATCTCCTTTAACCCTGACAGGCTTTAGGAAGTGAGTACCCTCATTATCCTTGCCCTAAGTTCATAGCTGGTAAGAGGCAGAGCTAAGGACAGAGCCCCACAGCTGCTGCTCACGGCCCCTTCTGGCATCCATTGTCCATTGGTTACTGACTGATTCATCCATCCCTTTGCTGGGCACGTACCAGCTCAGGGATGAAGCCGTACATCTAAAGATGAGGAAAGCATAGACGCTGCCTCAAGAAGACCCACAGGCTAGAGAGACACTGAGTAAGCAGACAGCCTTCTTTATCAACATGTGTGCCACAGCAGTCACCCCAACAAGTCATCCACATAGTCCTTGATCCGTCAACTCCAGGTCTACCCTTCCGTGTTTGGTCTGTCTTTCCCCACGATCCTTTGCCATCCTGTAAGATTCTGGTGTCCCCTTCTGATGCGCTTTGTCTTGTTGCTGGACGTGGCTGCCTCCCAGTCCCCTCTCAGCATGAGTGGAGTAGGGGAAGGACCCTGAGACAGCCTTGTTACGTTACTCTGCCTCTGCCGCCAGCTAGTCCTTGGGTCAGTCCCTTTATGTGAGGGAGCCTTGGCTCCCACACTCTGTGAATGAAATCATGAGGCCTTATGATGTTCTCTGAACCGCCAACAAGTGTCAGCATATGAGGGGCTGGGAGGCTGGGGAAGTATGAACTCACAACTTCCATCAAGCCCTCCCTCCCCCGTTCTTTCCTCCCTCAGCCTTAGCCCACAGTCCCGTGATGCCACTCCCTTCTAGGCCCCTTGACATACGTACACAGGCTTTGGATTCCCCCAAGGTCACAGCCTTTCAATTTCTGAACCAAAATGTTTTTCTAGGGGCTGCCTCGCTCTTAACTGTGTTCAAATGTCAGAGAACTCAAGGCTCCTGGCACTTGGCTGGGTTCACAGCTACCTTGCTGTGGAGGTCAAGACTTCCACCAGCAGCTGAGCATAGGCCACAGGAGGGAGGCCACCAGACCCGGGCTTATCCTTTGTGAGACCCAGAGTTAAAGAAATAAGTGCAGTGGGCACTCAGGTATGTTCATGGCTCAGGTTGGTGACATTTTCTTTTCTCTTTCTCCAAATCAACCTCTGGTAGGAAACAGAGCCTGATGTTTGTGCTGCCAGCTCAACACATTCACCCCAGGGAACCAGGATCATGTGACCTCAACACCTTGAACTGATAAAGGCGAGGGGACATGTCTTAAGTCACTGAACTATCAACAGGTTTGGTGCCACTTAGACTCCCAGGGTCTGAAACAGTTGACACTCCTGTATCCTCAAATCACAGTTTCAGAAGGTCCTTTTACACCCAGCATAAACAGTCCCCAGAGAGCTCTGCTTTCCTCTCCCTAGAAGACCCACAGCAGAGAGGGACTTGAGCTGAGATCTCAAGGTGACAGCACTTGTCACACTCTCAAAGGTGTTGTCATAAATGCTCTATGCTCTGGCCCCAGGCTTTGCTTTCATTTCTTTCATTCTTTTTTTTGTAAAGATTTATTATTTATAATATAGTATTCTGCCTGCATGTATGTTTGCAGGCCCGAAGAGGGCACCAGGTCTCATTATAGATGGTTGTGAGCCACCATGTGGTTGCTGGGAATTGAACTCAGGACCTTTGGAAGAGCAGTCAGTGCTCTTAACCTCTGAGCCATCTCTCCAGCCCCCATTTCTTTCATTCTTGATTGCTGTTGCTGTTTCTCACATGGAAGGGGAGCATAGGTGTCTGGAACGGCTCTCTGCCAGATACCCAGGCCTCTCATCAGTCCTGCAGGCAGCCCTCCTTCCAATAGAAGGAACCATGCTGGCCTCTGTGTGAATCTCAGGCATTTACTATGTGTTGACTGTGTCCAAAGTTTGGCGATGGCCCCAGCAACATATAAAAACAATTTCTCTCAATACTTACATAATGTATTTATGGCATGCTGGGAATGTGGTTGTAAGAGGCGAGTCCCTGGCCTCTGAGAGCTTATGCTCCAACAGAACGTACAAGAGATGATAAGGCAGAGACACTATGTGTGGTGATATATTATTTTTGACTTAATAAAGCCACTGGAAATCAAAATGCAAATCCATAGAGCCAGGCAGTAGTGAGACACAGCTTTAATTCCAGGACTCAGGAGACAGAGGTAAACAGATCTCCATGAGTCTAAGACCACCCGGGCTACACAAGACAGAATCAGTTTAAAAGAGAAACAGAGCTCACGTCTTTAATCCCAGCACTAGGAAGGTATAAAAGGAAGAAGCAAAGGGTCTCATATGAGATTTAATTCCAGACAGGCAAAGAATTGCACTTTGAGGATTCATGGAGCCAGTATCACCCTTTCAGTCTAAGAGCTGGTGGTTGACTGCTTTGCTTCTCTGATCTTCAAGCTGAACCCCAATATCTGTCTCTGGGTTTATATTATTTGTGTTACAAATTTGCATGCATGAAAGGCATAAACTCCTGATCCTGGAGGAGTTATGTTCAAGGAGGCAAAGTAAAACCTGCTGTAGTACCAATATAATGCAAATGTATGCATATATAATGTTGCATGCTCATATGCATGCATATATAATGTCAGAACTATTTACATACGTAGTATTTACATTTTATGTGTAAAGAAATGCTAGTATTGAGAAGATAGCCCACTTGGTAAAATACTTGCCATTCAAGCATGACGCCATGGGTTTAGATTCCCAGGTGTAGTGGAATGCATCTGTAACCCCAGCACCAGGACTGGGCAAAGAAGAGGCTGAAAAATCCCTGGAGCTCTTAGGCCTAATCAAAGAGCTCTGAGTTCAGGGAGAGACCCTGTCTCAAAAATAAGATGGAGAGCAATTGAGGAGGGCACACAATATTGCTCACTGCCTCGTTATGCACATGCAAACTCATGTACATGCACCCACATTCCTAAACTCCCATACCCACGTGGACACATATGAGAGAACAAGAAAGAAGGGGGGTTGTTTTAATTGTTTAGTTAATTTTTTGAGATTATAGTATAATTGTATCAATTCTCCTTTTCCATTTCCTTCTGCTCATATACCCTTCCTTTTCCCCTTTCAAATTCATAGCATCTTTTTTCATTAATTAATTATATACACAAAGTGTGTGTATTTAGAAATATATATGTATATGCACTCATAAAATACATATTCCTATATATGTTATATATATATGCTTATATATATTATGTATATAGGAATATATGTGTATTCCTAAATATATAACTATAACCAGCTCAGTCTGTATTGTGTTATTCATATGTAGATTTCCAGGGCTGACCATTTGGTATGGATGAACATTTGCTGTGCTCTGCCTGGAGTGCTTCTCCACTCTGCATTGCTTGGTTGCCTGCAGTGCTTTGTGTAGGGTTAAACCCCCAACCCCTCATCCATTTTGCGTATCTATTGCTCAGCTCATGTTTAGAAAGTCACATAGGTGAGACTTCATGGGTGTAGTTTCCGACATGCCCAGGACACAGCATACTCCCTGGTTCTCTGGCTCTTACAGTCTTTCCAACTGAGATGCAGCATGTCTTACAGGAGTATAGAAGCTGAGTCCCATCACTTGTAGTCTGTGAGCTGCTGATCCAGACATGCTAGTGTTGTGACTGTTTGAGGAGAAGATAGCATCTCAGCTGAAGCAAAGAGAAGTCTCCTTTGTTTTCCCTTCTCATTCTAGTCACACCTCCAGTGTCTTGGATGGTTGTACCCACACTTCCAGGGGCTTGGATGATTACAGTCACACCTCCAGTGGCTTGGAAGATTATAGTTACACCGCCAGTGGTTTGGATGATGGTGGTCACACTTCCAGGGGCTTGGATGATTGTAGTCACATCCCAAGTAGCTTGGATGATTGTAGCCACACTTCCAGTGGTTTGGATGATTGTAGCACATCCCCAGTGACTTAGATGATTGTAATCACACCTGCAATGGCTTGGATAATCGATCGTAGTCACACTTCCAGTGGTTTGGATGATTGTAGCATACTTCCAGTAGCTTAGATGATGCCCACTCACACTGGCAAGGGCTTCTTCACTCGGTCTACTGATCCAAATGCTGATGTTTTCTAGAAATACCATCTTGGACACACCCAAAAGCATTGCTTTAACATAAGGTCTTTTCCCTTAGCTCAGTGAAAATTAACCATCAGAGTGAATGACAATATTTCATCTGAAATCCATGGCCAATGATTTCAGGCAGTCAGCCCTCTATTGGTTCCCTTTTCTGTAGATAAGAGTTGTTGTAGAGAAAGCCTTGGCACAAGAGGCCTCAGTCACACCTTGTGTACGTGACTTTAGGCTCTGCCAGATGCTGGCCTGAGGGTTGAGCAAGTCCTTCACTTAACCTTCTTTATTCTTCATTTGCAAGAGGGTCTGTCTTACTTCCTTCGCCCAGTTCGAGAGCAGATATATTAATAGACATGAAATCAGCTGTCACACTATGAGTAACACCAAGATGTAGTTGCTATCCTTAAGGCAAAGGTATTTCAAAACAAAACGTTTTGAATGTTATAGTTTTATTTGCATTCTCAAGCAATTAAAAATTCACTTAGTGACAATTATAATTGTTTCTACATCAAAGTTATTGGCCCAATTTCACTACCATAATCTCCATTCAGAGCTGGACCAATTTAAGTGGAATTTACCATTGCCTACATGGAGTGAATGCTGATTTTCCAGCTGGTTCCTGATGTTGAAATCTGTAATGAGAATAGGATAAGTTCTTCAGTTAGACAAAGCTCACCACCTGTGCAAGGAAAATACAACTGATGGGAATGAGTTGACGGAGTTGAGCACAAGTCTGAACAGGGGACTCATTCGTTTGGCCTGCATCTGCCTGCTCCAGACTCTGGGAAGACAAGGTGTTCAAGACTGCTCACGGGGACCTCAAGCCGGCGACCTCAAAGAGGGGATGAGTGACAGGGTGAGGCCTGGTGATGGGACATGGGTGCAGTGTGAGGGGCACCCCACTCAGACTTGGGAGCAGCAGTGGGGGCTGAGAAATGCCTCCAGGAAGAAGTGCTGGGGGAAGTTGGGTAGACTGAGTTAGCTGTAGAGTAGGGTGGGCAGGTGGTCAGCAGAGGTTCTAGTAAGAGGGAACAGTATACAGAAAGTTGCTGAGGTGAGCTGATGAGGAGACATTGGAGGAATCCTGGGGCCTGGAAAGTGGGGGAGGGGGCAGAGGTAATCTCTCCAGAGCTGAGGCTGCAGCGTCTGCAGTATCTGGGAAGGAAGGATCCCTCAAGCGGTTTGGACTTTCTCTTTGGAAAGGTGACCCCACAACCGAGTTAGCCAGGGAGAGTCATGGTTTGTGTCTCTTGCCTCCGTTCCATGATTAATAGCTCTGTCTCCTTTCACCCTTCAAAGCCTCTGGGTTGGATGATAAATTTTATGGTCACTGATCATTAGGGCTTCTGGATGAGGCAGCTAAGCAAGGCAGGCCTGTGAAGGTGTAGAGGGAGAAGTCCGGCTCTTCTAGAGGATGTGGGTGAATGTGAACAGACGTTTCAAGACACGGATGGGCTCACTTCTACCTTTAAGACAGCTATGACTTCAAAGTCAAAAGAAATGATTCAGTTCATGCCCTCACAGATTCTTTGTGACCAGTAGCTTCTCTGTCAGGCAACGGGAGAAGTTTAAAATAGACTATTCAGGGTTGAACCTTCTAGATGTTTCAGGGCCAGTTATAAATGATCCAGAGCAGAAGTCAAAAGACATCTGCTTTCCACAGAAGCCTGAAGCAAGCAGATCTTCCTTTGGCCCAGGTCATGCATGGGTCGGTGACTAAACTTGCGTAACTTACTTAGGGGCTCTCAGTCTTGTCCCCACACTGAATCTTGTGGAGCAGGGTTTACTCTGAGGACACTAGGGCCTGTTTTCCTGTCTCTCTGCCTTAGTGCTCAATAGCCCTGGGAATTGGGGTGTTCTGAGAGGGTTCAGATTTCTGAACCCTGCTCCCTGTAGAAGAGGCCTGTTATCAGAGTTAATGAGAGTTACTCATAGTTTAAGTGCTGTTTCCAGCCCCGAGTTGGCATTTCTGCTGAATTCTGCCTCTCCCACGGTAATTAACTAATTAACTATCAACAAAGGAGTGATGCAATTATGATACAGCAAGTCAGGCTCCTTATCCTCCCACCGAGGAACCCCCTGAGTTCTTAGAATCAGGAGAGTCCAGCCTGTGTCCAGCAGGACTTCCTGGGAGTCAGGATGGTCACTTAACTGTCTCAGGCCCTTGTCCCATCCCCTTCCTATGTCCTACAGGTCAATCTGAGACCCAGTTGGCTCTAAGTGTGAACCCTGGACTCCACAAGAGACCTACTTAGTGTCTGACTACTCTGGTCCTGGCCATGGGACTAGTGGTGTGGTTGAGGGTCGGACTCAATCTTGGGGGCTCTCTGAACCTGTTTCCTCATCAACAAACACATTTCTCCAGTGCTATTCTACTGGTGGCTACAGAATGCTCTGTGAAGTTTGGACAACCCTTCTGTGTACATGTGTATAAGCTATGGCATTTGACTGGAACTACCAGCAAAAGCATGAGCTGGGGTGAGAATGTAGGACATCTAAACCCAGACGATCTTGCCCTCCGGGGTGTAGTACTCTAGACAGAAGACACAGTGAGCCTCTATTCCCTCCCCCTGTCCTGGTCTGTGGGTAGAGGACTTACACTGCATGGAGGAGAGGCATAGGGGTGGGACGTTTCTCAAGGCAGGACTAGGGGTTGTTCAGTCTATGAGTCCTGAAGCTCAGCACTAGAGGCCCAAGGACATTCATCCTGGCCTGTGACTTGAGTAGCCACAGCCGAGGGAGGGCCAGCTGGCTCCTGTCTTTGTTTAACATGTGTCTTATAAGCTGTGTCTCATGTTCTAGAGATGCCTGGCAGGGAGGCTGTGTCAAAACTGATCTACTCTAGACTTTTGGTACTCTGCCTTGGAATCTTGAGGCAGAATAATTGTGGAAACAGCCTTCATCAGAATTGGCCTCATAATTGCTTGTGTAGTGGTAGATCCCCCACTCTGCTGTGATGTCCTCTCAGGACAAGCTTCAAGTCCTTGTCACCACTGAAACCCCAAGTCCCTTACAGGACCACCTAGAGTAACTGCTTGATCAAACCCATATTATCAATTACAGACCACACTGCCTCTGTTTTCTTTGCAAACCCTGTCAGTGTGGCGTCTAAAGATGTTAGCTCACTGTAATGGTATGCAAATGATATTTGATTCCCCAAATTCTTTATTTGACATTATTTTATCTATTACACACTATAACACATAGTCCGCATACTTGCCGCTGTTATTAATAATAGCTACACTGGATTCCAGGGTTCTGATGGCCCATGCTTTGTTTAAGCATTCCCTGATGGTTGGATATTTGGGTTGCCTCCAGTATTTGAGCACTATAAATACCACCATGGGGCCACCTGGCTTTTCTCCCCTTCACCTGGAAATGTCTGTTCACACAAGCTTCCCTAGCCTGGAGGTAGCAGAGACTAATGCCTGTTACTCTATCATAGACAAGCCAGTATCTCGTATTGTCATTCAGGGGCTTCTTATCAGGCTTTTAGTGCCCCAGCAAAGAGAGAGGGCCCTGACATGCTGCACCCTCTGAATCCAGACTTGCCAGGACTCCTTTAGGAAGCTGTTGTCTCTCAGCCTGACTTCTGAGGCATGGTTTTTCTGTTGGAAAATCTCATCAGCTGGGCCCTGAGGTACACCTGATGACATGGTTTATTGTTCCTGGCCGGTCATTTCAAGGTTACTCTGGGAAACAGACCGTCTGAGCTGAAAGGTGATGTTTTGGTTGAACCTCCAACTTTTCCATTTGAAACAGAGAGTAGAAGTAGCTTTCCTAAGAGCACTTTGTCTGTTAGAGGCAGAGCAGGGACGGGGTCAGGGTGACCTTTCAGGTCCAGGCTAGGCTTCTGCATCCTCTACTTCCCCAAGGGAACATATTTGCAAAGTTAGAATATTCATCCCAGGTAAGGTGCAATTCTGTATTAGACACAATCAAAGTCACAGAAGGGTTCTTGACAGATATGGGAAGGTGCATTACAACTGGACCAACTTTGAAGCAGACTGTAGTTTTTAAATTACTTTTTCATTTATTTTATAAACTGACTGAAGTTTCCCCTCCCTCCTCTCCTCCTGTTCCTTCCCTCCCACCTCCTTTCTGCCCCCCCATTCACTCCTCCTCTGCTTCTGTTCAGAAAGGGGCAGGCCGCCCATGGGTGTCAACAAAGCATGGCATATCAAGCAGAGCAGGGACTAAGCTCCTCCCTTTGTATTAGTGCTGGGTGAGGCAACCCAGTATGGGGAATATGTTCCCAAAAGCCAGCTCAAGCATTAGGGGCAGGCCCTGATCCCACTGCTGGGAGTCCCACAAGTAGACCAAGCTACACAACTGTCACACATATGTCATGGGCCTTGGAGACACACTATCACAGTGTAAGTTGCAGCAATTAAGACAGAGGGCTATCGATGAAAGGGATGTATAGAACAAACAGTGAAGAAATGGACAACTAGGCATCCTATACAGAGCCAAGATCCTTGATATATACTCTATATTCTATTCAATACATATACCCTATGTAATATGTACTTATATGTAAAAATATATAAATGCATTATATTTAATATGTATACCATATAAATATATATCCCACATAACATATAGGGCATATAAAGGACTACTTTTCCCCCCATGAAGTCACTGTTGCATATGTCAAAAATGATCTGACAATATCTATGGAAGTCCATTTCTTCACTCTTAATTCTATACATATAGGGCTATATATATATATTATATGATAGATAGATAGATATACACCAAAATGTGTACCCTACATAGCATATATCCTGTACTCTATTCAAAAGTGAACCAGTAGTCAATTATAGGCTAAATGTGGAATTTGTAACTATAAAATTTTGCAAAACTAACAAAGGAGAAGATCTTTGTGATCCTAAGTTAGTGAACAAGTTCTTAAACATGACAACCAACTCATGATCCATACAAAAACAACAAATTGGATTCTATCCAACTTAGACACTTTTATTGCTGTTACAGAAGTGTCATTTATAATGTGGAGGAAATCCCACAGTTTGGGGAAATACTTGCAGATCACATCAGACAATACACTTCTATTTCACAGGGTAGATATTTAAAAAATAACCTTGAGAGCAGAAATGACCACAATTTTTAAACTGGTAAAAGCTTCGGAAATACGCATTAGCGAATGAAACGGCAAGCAGCGATGCTCAGCACTGTAAGGAAATCCCTATTAAAACCAGAAGCAGAAACCATCGCATAACTACTAAGAGGGCTAAATGCACTGACTCCAGCAAGTGCTGGCAAGGAAATGCTCACACCCTGATCGTGGGAAAGCAAAACAGCTGCTCCTTTGGAGAAGATAGATTAGTCACGTCTCACAAAGTTAAATGTATACTTGCTGTACAATATACCAGTCCCACTGCAAGACATTTATGTTAAGGAAATAAAAACTTATATTCACATTAAAAATCCATAGAGTGATGTATATAACAAGATTATTAGTGATTGCCAAAAATCTGCATGCAAGCCAAGTGTCCCTTCATAAATGTTCTCTGACGTGTTCATTCTGTGGGATACTCACTATTAATAAAAAGTAACAAACTACCGATATACAATGTAAGTCTCATATGTTAATGATGGGAATAAAAAATAGTATAGCAGTTATGAAAACTAACTTAGTTGTTTCATATAAAGTGGGGGTCTCAGTGAGTGACTAAATCTCAATGAATGAATGAATGAATGAATGAATATGAATGAATGAATCTCAAAAGCATGATGTTAGGTAAAGTAAGTCATGAGGTAACGCTATATAATTCAACTTATATTGCTTTATAGATTTTAGGGACACAAAACAGATCCCTGGCTGCTAGATGTTGGGAATGAAGGGATGGTTTGAATGCCAAGGAGTGGTAGACATTCTCTATGTGTTGCAATTCTCCTTTGTTTTCTTAGTAGCATTTATTTAAGAGCCTATTATATGTTAAATAGAACTCAGGACTGTACATATAAAAAGATGACTTCTATTAGATATAGTTTAAAGCACAAATTGTTGGCAACGTTTTGTCTTGTTAAATACTTTGAGTTTCCTAATTAGCCATTGCAGAGTCCATTGGATACTTGGAATCAATTGCTCATTCTTTTATTATTTTTAGAAATGTGCATGGGTCCTTACCAGGAGCCTTGGTACAAGAACTAAGCAGGGAAGGCAAAGTCTTGACCTAAGAGAGCTCTAATCCTGAAGGCTAAGTCACCCTGTCTGTGAGCTTGTGACTTTTTCAACACGTCCTTCTGTTCATCCAAGAAACTGAACTGTGGTTTCTATGGAAGTCCTTCCTTGGGCTCTTCAGTGCTGTACCAAGCAAATGATGCTGGCCACCACAGCATTTCCAGGCACCTGGTGCCCAGTCTACCCAGGTCAACCTCCTTACAGTAGCTCTTGGCCTAACATTGCTCACAAGCAAAAGGGGTCACTATGGCATGGCTCCAGACCATTTCAGCTGCAGCTTTCCTTTTTTCTCTAGGGATTAACATCAACCCAAATGTACAGTAGTATGCTAGAAAAGAGGGATGATTGAGTAGCAGCAGTCATTTATGTCAGGTACCACTCTAGTCACCAGACACATAGGATTACTGTCTGCTCCTAACAATTTAATAAAACGGGTAAAGTTTCTCCCAGTAAATAGATAATACAGTCAAGTCTTGGCAAAGGCTGTTTAGGTGATCTGCCTAATTCCTGTAGATAGGAAATGGACAACATCCCACCTCTAACTCAAGTCCTTTGGATTCAGGAACCCACGCCCCTCCCCACCCACTCTGTCCCAGGCTTACAGCTGGTTTCATTGACAAATAGCTAATCTCTTTCCAAAGCAGCACTCTTGCCTCACCTGGGCCATTGAGACCAAGGAGCAGGGCCCCGCCCTTACTCTAAATTCTAACTTGCTTGGTTCAGGCAAAGAGCTCATTGCTTCCCCTCTTTGGATTCCAAGAATGGATAAAGGGGACATTTAAGAGTGTCTTCCATCAGGCGGCAAGCAATGATCCAAGTATTTGCTACAAACTGCAAGATGAACCCAATGCATTCCATTTGGAGTTGGCTGTCGCTTCCTGGGGGGAGATGCTCAGCACACACGGTCTTGACTTCCATGCAGACTGACTCAGCCTTGACTCTGGGTCCATGTAAGCTTGTGAATTATGTCAGGGGCTCCTAAGAGAGTAGCTGCAGGGAAACTCCCTGTGAGGGAGGGCCAGGGGCAGTAGCATGGTAGAGGAAGGGCCTAGGATTAGATTCCTGTGGACTCTGTAGGGTGGGATGGGGGTTTGTAGGAGCAGGAGAGGGTCTTCTGTCTGTTTCCAGTCTATGTAGCCTATTATGTTGCATGTGGTGGTTTGAATATGAATAGCTCCCATAGGCTCATCTATTTGAATGTGTGGTCATTGGGGAATAGCTCTGCTTGAGAGAGATTAGGAGATGTGATCTTGTGGGAGGAAGTATGTCACTGTGGGTGAGGTTTAAGGTTTCAAATGTTCAAGCCAGGCCCAAGCTCTGTCTCTTCCTGCTGCCTGCTAATCCACATGTAAAATTCTTAGCTACGTCTCCAGCACCATGTCTGCCTGCATGCTGCCATGTTTCCTGCTATGAATACAATAGACCAAATCTCCGAACTGTAAGCCAGCCCCAATTAGATGGTTTCCTTTATAAGAGTTGGCTGTGGTCGTGGTGTCTCTTCACAGCAATAGAAACCCTGACTAACTGCAGCAGTCTCTTCTGGGCCCGGAGGAAACAGAATAGGGTTTGATGTAAACATGGCTGAGTCATACACCAAGAGGCACAGAGAATGGAGGAGAGCCATAGTCAGGGGTAGACTTGGTGTTTTGATCATTAAAAGTGATGGGACCTGGTGACCCACAAATCTGAGACTGATAATGAATGAGAATTCCAGAAGGTAGCCTGGATATTCTGTCAGGACCTGCGGTTCAAGGACAGTTATTTACAACTAGAAGGAACTTAACCCCGAAAGAGGAGCTCTGACACTGAGGGAATTGGGAGCCAATTAAATGATCTAAACCAATGGGACACTAGTTGTGGTACTCAGTATTAAGAGTGGGGTATGAGGCCAGGACTCATCCATGGGACTTGGGGAGCATCTCTGGTTCTTTCCCTAAAAGTGGGGGTCAAAAGCAACTCAGGAGAAGCTGACTTGGATCTAGCCTCCAAGCAAGGGCTGACATGGGGATTAGAACCAGGATTATCCTCACAGCTCAGACCAATGTTACTGGACATGTCAGCTTGCAACCAAAAGCCCTGATGGGGGTTGGATGACAGATGGGGTGAGAGAATTGGGGTGCATGTCATGGCCTGGTGTGACAAAGCCGCTTATTGACACAGTAGGAAAGTGACCTTATGGTCTGACCTCACTAGCTATGCAAGGGACCACATTTCTCTTAGAGAGGGATAAGAAAACCAGACTTAAGTGATAGCAGCATACAGTGTCTAATATCTATCAGATTAGTGAATACAGGGATCTGATACATGCCGGCATCATCTGCCAAGGTATGTCTCAGGCTTGACTAAGCATCCCCAAGGGACTCACCAAATCGTTGTGCTTCTGCTCATCCTCAGAAGGTGTTTCTGAGTCTGTAGCTCTGGGTTGGGTTCAGCCCATGTATTTTCTGTAATCTTCTTACATGATACTGCTGCTGGCCCAGAGACCACCACCCCTGAGAAACACTGGAGTGTGAGTTTTCTAGCCAGTCCTTTGGAATGGGGGAAGATTCTACTTCTGCCATTTTTTTAACTCCGGGCAGGACCTGGACAACTTTCTTTATTGCATCTTAAGTTTCTTCACCTATAAAACAAAGGTAATTGTTCCTTAGGGTTATTGTAAGGATTAACTGTGTGAAAGATTTCAAAGAGCACCTGCGTTGACCCAGCTCAGGCACAGTGAAGCGCTAGGCTCTTTCTAAAGCATGTCATCTGGGGTGACAAAGGGCCTTTCAAAGTGGATAATATCGTTATCTCATCAGGAAATGAAAGATGAGGCTGACCAACCCTGGGGCTTCAGGCTTCATAGTTGGGGCTGTTTCAAATTGGGTTTCACTGATTCCTTCCTAGCCCCACCCCTTGCTTTAAACTCTAAACCCAGAAAATGGGCTGATCCCTCAAGGACGAATAAAGACTTAGGCCTTCAAGAATGCTGGGAGCTCGGAGAACAGGAGTGGCAAGGAAGAGGTGGGGGACAGTGTTTATGTGGGAACTGGGCACAGACGTTGGCCAGGACTCGCATGGTGGGCATTTTTGTGTGCTCAGAGAACAGATATGCACAATGACTCATGTTTTGCCCACACATTCCCTCTTTTCTCTTGGCTGTCTTTGCTGATTGAAGTCATCAGTGATGATGTGGCAGGTGCAAATGGATCACCCACTGACGGATTACACAGCCCTGGAGTATACCCCTTCCTTCTGCCTAATAAGGACACCAAGGCCAGCCACTGAGCTACGGAGTGAACAAACACAACAACTTGTGGATGATGAATCAGAGAAGCCCACTCTCCCACATGGACCACAATGTCCCAGCAGCCGGAAGGATCCATTGTAGAAAGCCCATGTGCAGTAGGTGGGGAGTCTTTGTAGTCCTTGTTTTAATTACATTTACTTACCCGGCATTACACACTCGTGAACCAGGGTGGAGACCATGTGTTTGGTCATCCCAATTTCTTACAGCTGCTAGACAGAAAACTCTCATCCATATTTAGCATCTGAAGGCTTTGTAAACTGACGACTGCCATTGTAGTTTTGGCAGCCTGAGTTTCAGTCTGAGTTTCCCCTGGTCTGGAAGATGTCCCTCACACTGCCTGGCGCCACCACATCCAAACCTATTCTGTATCCTTTACTCTCAGAATTTTCCAATTCTTCTATCCCCCATTGTCTCAGTGGGTGATGACATCACTAAACAGCCAAGCCAGAGGCCAAGAGTAGCCCCAACATATGTTTTTAAATTTTAATTAATTGATTTTATATTTTTTAAAGAGACGAAAGAACAAATAGTTCCCAGACTCCCCATTTCCTGTTAGTTCCTCCTCAAACAAGTACCTTCCATTAGACGGTACCCTAAAATTTGTTATAATGTCTAAGCCAATACCGATACACCATTTACTGAAGTCCGAGTTAACATAAAGCCTTACTTACTTTTATAAGTTTTAGCAATGGATTTGTGTATGGTATTCTTATTCTAATAGTGGACACATAACAACAAGACACACATTATAATAGAAAGTTCAATTCTTAAGCAGATAGTGACTTGGGAGTGAGGTCCACATAGAGGGCCCCTCCTAAGAAGGGCATCAGGACATAACTGGTAGTGACTCAATGTCCTAACCTCAGGAATGCCCACAGTCTTAGCTGGTTTCTGGGCCCTGACTTGCCTCAGTCAGTTGGGAGAGCCTGTGGTTTTTAGATTAACTCTTATCTTTCTTTTTTATTTATTTGCTTGGCTTTTTTTTTTTTTTGAGACAGGCTCTAGATGTCTTGGAACTCCATCTGTAGACCAAGCTAGGCTTGAACTCAAAGATTAATGGCATGGGCCACCACCACCCAGTGACTCTTATTTTAAGTGGCAGCTCATGGAATCACCTCCGAATGATCTACAGTGATCTTTGCTGTAGAATACATGTGCTAGCTGGGCTGGAAGTCCGTTCCCATCATCACAGTATTTGCAGTTTATACTCAGGGTTCTTCGTGGGTCAGTTGTACACATCGATAGGCCTGGTTTCTAGAGCAGGGTCTCCACCACCAGTCCCAGGTGGAGAGACAGGGACTTGGGGCATCTTCCTTTTCTCCTGACCTCCACATCATCTCATTGACAACCTCTGCTAGTTTGTTTCCTCATTTCCTCTTCCTTTCAGAGGCCCTAGAACAGTCTCCATCCTAGCCATGGGACTGAATAAAAGGAAGAAAGGAGACAGGAGAGAAAGAGCGCTCGCTCGGTCCTGGGGAATTAAACCATGTGTCTATTCTTCACATTTACATAACCAAACACTTTAGTTAGCCTTTCACTTCTTAGATACTGAAACGGTTAACTTCAGAAGCAACAATGGAATGATCTGGAATGCCTCCACATGTTAGGATAAATTCATTCAGGGAAAAGGAATGCATTGTTCAAATTTTTTAGACTCTGTTTTCCTTTTAATTTGAGTGTTCTAGGCTATTAAAATGTTTTCTCACAAAGGGGAGGGGGCGTCAAGAATTCTGAGGAGGTAGTCATACTGTTATGTTTGTTATAACTAAATTGAGGTGCATTTTATATATGCTGTTGGTTATAATGCAGAGGCAGGTTGTCTGTGTGATAAAAAAACCATCTAGACCCAGCTACAGAGCAATGCATTTTTATCAATTATGCATATTTTCCACCCATGATTGGAGGCAAGTCTTAGGTCCTCTTGAGTATATCTAATGATTGCCCCAAGGATGAAAAACTTTGGTCACAGCTGTGTGACCTTGATGGATACTAGCCCAGAGTCTTCAGGTTTTTCTGTAAAATGAACACCTTCCACTAGAAGATCCATCAAGACCACATCCCCTGGTTTTTACATTCTAATTCTATGTCAGTGCTTTCAAGCACGTGAAATAGCAATTTAATCAATAATACAATTATTAAGCCTTGCCCATTGCTTTCTATCCCAACCCTTGGCACAGTAATTCCAACATATCCCTCCCTATGACATTGTCTTCTCTAGGAAGGGGTAGTCCTTCCAAAGACCCTTGATAACTCTCATGCATATTATAGGAAAAATGGTGTCTCAATAGAAAACTATGTACCCTGTACAGCCCAGCTTTCCAAGGGATCAGATTCTTCTGTTCATTGTCTTTGAGCTGTTTTGCAATGCTCTATAAACTATAAGTAATAGATACATAAATTATGTTCTGTCTGATATAATTGACTTCCTACTCATTTGGTGGGGGGAAACCAGTTTTGTTTCCATTTGTAATACATCTCAACATTCCTCTACCCTGAAGAAATATGCGTGTGTTAACTTCTCATTTGAACATCTGCCTGGCTTCCTGGTAGTAAATACGTTCTTTAATGTGGGCACTTTTATTTTCGTAGGCGAGTCGTGATTTTTATCTCTTTCTGAAAATTATCTTTACTAGCACATTATCTCCTCCGAACTTTTAAGAAGACTCTTTCTATTTTCAGCCCCTCACTTGGGCTCTCAGTCTGCTCCTCCCTCCTACAAGATTCCTGTGCCCTTTTACCCCAGACTTGGGCAAAATCAGGCTCCAACATATCCAGGCCCTGCTGGAAACCAAATGTTTTGAGATTTGTTATGTTGGAAATTTCAGCTCTGGTACTTAAGAAATATAGCCCGGGCATGCTTTGGTATTTAAGATCACTTAAGGGCTGCCTAGTCGGTGCCAGGAGACAGAGACCAGAGTTGGCATTTTCCTAGCTTTGGAAGGCAGTCTGGGGGCCTGCATCTTTTCAGATCCTTGGTATGAGGTTAATTATGTGGATAATTTAGCCCTTTGCTCTTTTTTGTCATTTTAAAATAAGATTTCAGATTAAAGTGGAGATCTGTAACCATCAGTTAATGCTTTTGTTTTTAATTACCTTTAAATGAAGAACTGCAACAGCCCCAAGTGTGACTCTGACAATATATTTAGGCTGGCTTATTTGGGTGTGCATGTATGTGTGAAATGCATAGAGGAAATGAGAGGAGGCCCCGCCAGTTTGCAAAGTGTTTGAATTGTGAGACTTCCTCAAATCATTCCCTGTGCCTCAGCTGTCAAATCTTAGCTCCAGACGTCCCAGCGAAGCAACTGCTCCTACAGTTTGCCCGTGTTGATGACTTTGTTGGGTCCCTAGGACAGGGACTTCTTTTATTTTTGAAAATTGTTAAGGCTAATTAGAAACATTTAATTATCTCTGATAAATTCATAGCTAAGGGAAATAAGAGATTGTGAGTCACAGATGCTGAGCGTTCTACTTTTAGATTTTTAACCCTTTCTCCTACAGTGGTGTGGGCAATGTGCATTTTAACCACAGCTCCCACTGAGCACTTGACTCATGTCCATCTCCTGCCAGAAAACATGTTGTTATATTGGGTAAAGGGGTAAATTATACAGTATGTGGTTTGAGGAAGTGCATCTTTGAAAATGGAGGTTGAGGAGGGCTACAGACAAGGACCAAATAGACCCTGTCTGTGCCTTGTGGAAATTCCTCTGAGAAGCTCAGGAAGGACAGAGAATGCCATTTCAATATTTTATGAATGAATTTCTTTGCTAACATTTTTCATTAGGAAGAGCTGGACCAGGTCCTCAACTAATATAATTGCACCACTGGAGCTATTGATGCCATTTTGAAGCTTGTGTCACATTATAAAAATGCAGTGCCATAAAGACTCTAATTTGCCAAGCCCTGAGAGGCACCAGATGGTACACTTATATGGAGGAAATTCCTCTTTGAACAGGCAGAAGTCTGTGATGTCACAGACAAGAGAAATCATGCATGCTCGGGGCCTTAAAATTGGATACCATCAAAGGACAAAGATCACAGTTTAGTTATAGATCTTAATCAGCTTTATTTCAATTGTAGAATCACACATTTCAGGCCATAAAACAGAGTAAGAGTGCCAATGCACTAGACAGAAGAGGGTTTTATAGCAGAGGAGGGCTGGAGAAATGAAAACAAAACAGGAAAAAATGAATGAGGAGAAAGCTGGTCATGTCAAGGTCCTTTCTTTGTAGAGACAGAGGCCATAACAGAAAAATAACTGATTAGCTGACAGGTTATTCTGTGGGTGGTGGTGGTGGTGTTAGTGGTGGTGGTGTGTGTATGTGTTTAGATTGATAGCAGGGACATTTAGCATGGGTGACTCTGTTGCTTTTTTTTTTTTTGTATAATCTATTAGGCCCAAGTATGGGAGTCTTTGAAGACAATGGCTACCAGTAGTAGTCTCTTAACAGCACTGACTCTTTTTTTTTCCCTTCAGAATCTAAAACCCAACAGATACCCAAGTTGTTATAGCTCTGATTCTTCCTTCTGCCAGTCCCCTGGTACTAACTGAGTGATTAAAAAAAGGAGAATTGGGAGCTCCTGGCCTCTGCAAACCCTATTATGGTTTTGTGTGAATTGATAATATTTCCTCAGAACCAACCAGAAGCCGACCTGAGGTCACTTTAGACTCCCACTTAGGCAACATTATGCCCACATTAGACAACATTGACCTAACCCCAGTCAGTACTCCAGACCTTGGCAAATGGCTGCTGCCTGACCTGTAGGCTTGTACTCTCTTTGACTGAATGGATGGTATCCTCTCCATCTCTTCCCACCTGACCTTTTCAAGTTGCCAGAATGGCTTTAAGTGTAAATCTTAACCATGTCCCTTTCTTGCTGACAAGTCAAACATACCAAAACAATACAGAGAAACCCTGTCTCGAAAAACAACAACAACAACAAAAAAAAACAAGTCAAACATAACAATACTTCACTCCCTGCACCAGTGATAGCAAAAGTCATCAGGTTTGAACAAGAAGCAACAGACCAGAATGTTTTTAAAGATGTAAATATAAGCAGTAAGACACAGAGGAGACAGGGCAACTTGAGCATGTTAAGGAGGAAAAGGAAATCAACATATATGAAAAAAGAAGATTCAAGCTTTTAAAGATTAGAAACCATGCTCTTGGCAATAGAGATGGAAATGAAGAAACTCGTGAGATGAGAATAATTTTATTTTAGACACTAACTATTGAAGAAAAAAAGTCTGTGAGGGTCTAGTGACTACCAGTCAACTTGAAGCAACTTAGTATCTAACTAAACTACCCCCAAAAGGAGGGTAGAAAGCAAAAGGGGAGAAACAAGAGTGGAATAGTTTCCCAAGTTCAGAAAAGAGGGAATGAACTTGCTTTAAAGTAACAAGCAAGAAAGAACTTTCAAACAACTGGGGAAAGGGTACAGGAACAGTGGGGATGACAGCTGACTTATCCCGGTGCAGTGCGAGGAACAGCTCATCACTCTGGAGCTAAAAGAAAACACTGTGAACCTAGACTTCTATCCAAAGCAAGTGTGTGTGTGTGTGTGTGTGTGTGTGTAGTAAAGGAGAAATAGCTTTCAGTCATACAAAGCTGAAACAATTGGTCATAAGTCTACAAGAGAGTTAAAAAGAGGACCTTCAGAAAATAGGAAAATGAAATAAGATGGAAATCTTGATCTACACAAATAACAGAAAATATTATAGATGGTAAGTATTTTAAAATTCAAAATTATTTTAAAATATCTTTAAGTAGTGAAAAACATTAGTGTAGCATAGAATTTATAGTATATGTGCAAGCGAAATGTTCACACAAGACGGAAGAGGGTGTGACCGGAAGGCTTTTCGATATGTTGGCACACCATAATTGAAGGTGACTCTTATGGTTTGCCTCTTTGTAGCTGCTGGGTTGAAACCATGGCCAAAAGCAACTCCGGGAGGAAAGAGTTTATTTTTAATTTATGAGTTATGGTCCATCACTGAGGAAAACCAAGGCAGGAACTCAAGGCAGAAATCTGAATGCAGAAACTAACGCATCATCCACAGTGGGCTGAGCACTACTACATAAATTAGCAATAAAAAAATGCCCACATAAGGGCTGGAGAGATGGCTCTGTGGTTAAGAGCACTGGCTGCTCCTGCAGAGGACCCAGGTTCAATTCCCAGCACCCACCTGGAGGCCATAACCATCTGAAACTCCAGCTTTTAAAGGATTCAGTGCCCTTTTCTGGTCTCTGTGGGCACCAGGCACATATGTGATGATCAGACATGTATGCAAGCAAAACACCCATGACATATATGATAAAAATAAAAATAATTTTAAAATAGAGGAAGAGATAAGGAAAGGAGGGAAGGAAGGAAGAAAATTCCTACAGGCGTGCCCACAGACAGTTGGACAGATGAAATTTCTCAAGTGAGGGTCCCTCTTCCCAAGGACTCTAGTTTGAGTCAAGTTGATCAAAATGAACCAGCACAATGGCTATGGTTAAAAAACAAACAATCAAAAAAAAAGCCTACTATGTACTATAAATCTAAAAGCAAACATCAAAAACAAAGTGGCACGCACCTATATAATCAATAAACCAATAAGTGAGATAAAATCAAATGATAAAAATCTAATCTAAAAGATAATAAAAATACAAAAACCAAAAACATATGGGACAAGGGGAAACAGGGAAAACAGCTTAATGTGGATTCTATCTATACCTTAAACATTAAGTGTAAACGTGCAAAACGTTTTTAAAATGGAAGCATCACCCAAAAAGATTTTTTTAAAGACTAGCTCTATTCTATTCATTAGAAACAAAACAGAGCTGAGCAGGGGTTGTGCACGCCTTTAATCCCAGCACTTGGGGGCAGAGGCAGGCAGATCTCTGTGAGTTCAAGGCCACCCTGGTCTCCAGAGCGAGTTCCAGGACAGCCTCCAAAGCCACAGAGAAATCCTGTCTTGAAAAACAACAACAACAAAAAATAGTGGAGCATGACTTGGCTGTACCAATCAGAAAAGGTTCCCGTGCGGTGAGAATGGGAGAGCGGGGAGAATAGAAGTCAATGTAAATGCCCCTCCTATACCTGCCCTGCTGTAGAGCAAAGCTTCTCAACCTTCCTAATGCTGGGACCTTACCATGTGGTGACCCCCCAACAACACAATTATTTTTCTTGCTGCTTCATAACCATAACTTTTGATACTGTTATGAATCATGATGTAAACATCTGTTTTCAATGGTCTTAGGTGACCCCTGTGAAAAGGTCATTTGAACCCCCCCATGTGACTAGCCCTATGAGGACGAGGAATAGAGGAAGCAGAGGAGAAAGGGCCTCTCCAGGTAAGACACAGCCATTGTGTTCATGTGGGAGGGGGAAGCTGTTATTAAATAGCCATTGGTTGAAGGACTGGAAAGGGTTGAAGGACTGGGAAAGGACTGGGAAAGGTCATCATGGTTCCCATACCAGAAAGGCATGAGAACTGAGTGCAGGGCAGGCAGCCTTAACGTGGATGACAAGTTTGTGTTCCACAAGGCACATGCCAGTATGCCACTGCTTTACAGCTAAGGTATGGTCGTGGGAAGCAAGAGCAGAGGACGTAGGGAGTGAGGCAGGACGCCAGGAGAGTCAATACCAGGACGTGAGACTGAGCAGGTGCAGCTCACATTGAACCACCGGGTAGCTGGATCCTGTAGAGCCTTCCTCCAAGAGGCTATATGGGCCTCTGACTCTCAAACCAATTCAAACCTGAGAGGCTGCAGGAGAGCCTGACAGAGGAAGTGGGTGTGGTAGGGGGAGTGACAGCCTGTGCCCACTGCCTGTAAGTGTCTGGGACGTGGCCAGATTCTAGAAGGCCCTTAGGTGAGCTCTCACCTACAAGCCAGCCCTACGGCCCTCATGGCAATGGGTATGACATCACCTGGGCTGCATCTCCCTAAACTAGAAGTAAGTTTGCCTGTCTCCTGGCACTTCTCCTAACACAGTCTTTTTCAGCCCCGTCCTCCTCTTACCGTGCAGGTGGGGGTGGGGCATGGGAAGAGAAAGTGGACCCGATGGCAGGCAGGTGGTGGCCCTCCACTCACACACCTCACAAGGCTTCCTCTGGCCCAGCCCCACCTGCCCACCCTGCTTCTCTCCACTTGGTCAGCAGAGGCGAACTGATCCCGTGGGCCTTCTGCCTACCCGCCCCAGATGGGAGCCATTGGTGCACTGAAGTGAGGCCGAGCCTCCGGATTCTTCCGCAGCTGACCACCACAGAGGCATCAGGCTTTCTGCTGGGAGCTTCCCTTTGGGGTAGTCTACAGGAAGCATCCTTCCTCATTGTCTCACCCACAATCCAGACCTCCTCGTACTATCCTAGAAGCACTCTCTACCTATGATCCTGGGTCTGGAAGGGAGGCCTCAGGTTTGAACAGGTGCTTCTAGCCGGGGCTGCAAAGCAGGCTCCTCCAGACCAAAGCTGCAACTGTGGTACCAGGGGACGCTGAGCTATGAACGTACTTCCTTCCTTTTAGAGCAGAGGATGCCATGGCCTTCCCTACTCGAATCCCTTTCTGGGGCCTGCCTTGAACTGCACCAGAACTGACTGGAAAGTTCCAGGGGCAAAATCCAAGTGCTGAAGCCAGAGGGAACCTGGTGTGTAGGTCGTGACCCCTTGAGGGTCACATGACTCTTTCCCCGGGGGCCGCAAATAAGATATCCTGCGTATCAGCTATTTATGCTACTGTTCATAAGAGAAGATGGTAGCTTGGCCTAGAGTAAAGCGCTGGAGGAGAGAAGAAAGGGGTCTCTAGGAGGTAGAATGGGTAGGAGGAGCCAAGAAGAGCTCTGCCGGGGATGGACACACGCGCGCGCGCGCGCGCACACACACACACACACACACACACACACACACACACACACACACAGACTCAGTTTGGGTAGAGACAAAACCCTGAAGAAATACCACTTGTGGGGTCCACAGCATGAGTTCAAGTCTGACACTGTTGGGCGGCTGGTGCCTGTGAGCCACATGAATGGGCATCTGACAGCTGCATACACAGACCCAAAAGCTCAGGGAGCCTGGGCTTAGGGCATCCTGGACCCTGAAACAGGTAGGGCTCCCAGAAGTGGCCAATCTCCCTCCAAAACCACTCCCTCTGCTTATCTCCAGTTACTATATAGTTCAATAATTCTGTTCCACAAGATGCTGAGTCACAAAGTAGGCCCTGACTGTGGGCACTTTTGCTGAGTCCAATTTCCTGGTTTGGAAATTAAAAGCAGGAATAGAATTAAAAGCAAGATTTAACCAGATACTTGTACACTGACATTCATGCCTATCAATAGCCTTGAAAGAGTAAATAAAATGTGGAATATCCATACAATGGGATATTATTCAACAATAAAAATGAATGAATTGTGTTATGAATAGAAACACAAAAGAGCCAGAACACATTATCCTGGGTGACAATCAGCCATTGATAAAAGGACAGAAACTATGTGGCTTCATTTGTAGAGGACCCCAGAACAAGCAAATTCTTAGAGACAGACAGTAGCTGCAGTTCTGTTTGGAATGATAAGAATGTTCTGGAAATAGTTGTGATGGTTGTGCAATATTATGAATGTACTTGAAGCCACTGAATCATACACTTAAAATAGTTAAGCTGGTAGGTTTTATGTATATTTTCCACAATAAAAAGTGTCTTCATAAGAACTTTGTATGGGGTAAAAAGGCACATCAGTCACCAATGATAATTGCAATATTGCTGTGGTAGACAAGTGTTCCAAAGTTCACTGGCAGATTGGCAGGCAGAAAGGTGCTGTGTAAACACAGCCTGTTCTGGCCCAGACCTGTTGCTCACTGCCTGTTCCAGTCAGAAGACTTGATGACCAAGCTGAACAATGAACAGATGATGGCCAGGATTCTGGAAGCAAAGGGGGTCATAGCACCTCCACTTTCGGCCTGGACGCCTGTTGTTCCTTGCTCTCTGACTGCAATGCCTTTGGGGACCAGGGATTACAGTCTTGGCCGAGAGAGCTGAGACCATCCCAGTGTAGGTAGGAAAGGTCCACTCACAAGAGGCCAAGTCCCCACCAAGCCCCAACCATGGAACTCGTTCTGAGATTAGCCTGGTCCCGTAGAGTATATGAACTGCTTCTCATGTTGCCAAGCAAACCCATTTTCAAAGATCAAATGTTTGGAGACACACAGAAAGTATAAGGTGTCACAAAAGATTCCAGAGGCCAATGGGCATGCCATGGACACACACACAGACACACACACACACACACACACATTCTGACAGCAAGTGTGTCTAGTGTAGTTTGGGTTCCACACATGTTCCACCTTCCCAGCCCTGGACTCCCCTGAAATCTGTAATCAACCTATTGGCATCTGTGGAGGGGGGTGGGGGATGTCCACAGCTTCCATCAGATTCTCAAATGGGTGCATGACTGCCCACCCCCAGATGCTTTAAAAATGCTGTGTGCATTTACAGTGGGACCTTAGAGATCAGCGTTTTAACTTGTGCCCAGTGTTCAGGTGCCAGGCCTTGTGGATTGCTTCAAATGATATGCTGGATTGCACGAATCTGGTGGCTTACAGACACATTGCTACCCTGTATCTTCTATATTATTATTCTCAGTGAATCAAGTGTGTGTGTGTGTGTGTGTGTGTGTGTGTGTGTGTGTGTGTGTGTGATGTGCACAGCATGTAGATGCTAGAGATCAATATCTGGTGTTTTCCTCAATTGCTCCCTATCTTCATTTTTTTTTTTGATTGTGTTGAGACAGTCTCTAACTGAGCCTGGAGCTCACTAGTGTGGCTAGGAAAGCCAGCCAGCAAACTCAGGGATCCTCCTGTTTCTACCTCCCCAGTCCTAGGCAACTAGCCTTTTTGTACATGGGTTCTGGGGTTACTGGAGTCACATCCTCACTTTTATGGAACAAGGATTCTATCAACTAAGCTGTCTCCCTAGCCCAAACAATTCATTTTCAACAGGAACATAACTGTAAAGGTGCTGCTTCATGTGAATATGGTCTCTTTGTCGGCACCTATTCCTTCTCATTCCAGAGGGCTTCCATACAGGTGTGAATGACATGCCCAAGTCACCAGTGTCCTTGGATATGGCTGTAAAAGGATGGCCCTTCAGTCCCCTCTGGTCCCTCCAATAGCTTCTTATGGCCTCTTTTAAGCTGCAAAATGAGTCTTGGGTTGTCTGCAGGGGGTGGTCCGCAAGGTCTGGCCAAGCTGGCAAGCAGCAGGTACATGGCAGTGTCCTTCCCCCTGCAGGGAGAGGATGCAGGAAGGAGAGGCCCATGATGAATGTAATTTAAAGACTCCAGAGGGTGACTCAGACATTCCACTGGAGCTTTTCTTTTTCCTTTGTGTTGATGTGTGAAATGTAATTGCAGTCATTTTTTCCAGCATTGATAAACAATGATTATCCATGGCAGATTATGAACTGGGGCTGGCGAGAACAGTCCATGTGCCAGCATTTCCTCTCTCCCACCCCCAACACCTAAGACAACCGCCCAAGCCTGGGATTGCTGGCTTCTGGATCCCAGGGGTTTTAGCAAGGGTTCAGGCTATAGGTGTTGAGAGGGACTTGTTGGGAAGAATGGGAAAACAGGGGACTGAGAGCTTGCTTGAGAGTTCTGACCTGATCTTGACCCCACACTCCCCCTACCCTACATTCCCCCACCCCCCACTCCCCACCCCACACTTTGTTATCTGGGATGAAGGAGACTGCAGAAATGGTTGGGTTGGCATAGAAAGTAGCTATCAGGATAGAGGCAGAAGGCAATGCTTGGCAAGGACCGTGTGCAGGCTAGCAGCTTTGCTAACCAACTCTCCCCACAGGCTTCATTTCCTACTATTCCCACAGCACCAGAGAAGTGGCTAAGGCAGAGTAGCATACCCATATCCAATTTTACAACAAACCATTCACCATTCACATTTCCAAGAACCACATCCTCAGATTCAATCAACTCTGGATTGAAAATACTTCTAGAATTATATCTGTACTGAATCTGTACATATGTTTGTTTCTTGTCGTCACTCACTAAATAACGTAGTGTGACAATTGTTTGCGTAGCATGCACATTATGAGTGGTGTTGTAAGTAGCTCAGGGTTGACTTCAAGAGTACAGAAGGAGCTGTTTAGACTCTGTACAAATACTTCACTATCGCATGTGAGGGACTGGGGCATCTTCAGGTTCTGGTGCATGGCAGAAGAGTGTATTTGGAACCAATCTCCTACAGACACTGATTCACTGCTTCTCTCCAGTTTACAGATAAGGAGATTAGAGCACAGAGAATTATGTCACATGGCTACTCGGTGAAGAGTGAGGGAATCCAACTTGGAATGAAGATGGTATAATTCCAAAATCTGTTTTCTTACCCCAGCAAACCTGCTCCCCATCAGGAGCTCGCCTTGCTGGTCCTCAGTATCCCTGTTATGTTAGGAAGGCAATCTTACACCCGCAGCTATGGCAACATGGGGAGCCCCAAGTAGTTAACTCTTTACCAGCTACCAAGACACCAGTTGCTAGCAAAAAGCTGCCCCACCCATGAACTAGTCACCAGGGAATAGATGTGCTAGGGAGAGACCAGGGGCAAAACTGACTGGGGTCCAACTGTGTGTCACCAATATCTGTTTTCTCTGTTGTCCTAGAGGAAAAGGGGCACAAGGGCTCCTCAAAGTGGCACCACAATTGCTTTAATTAAGAGTTCTCTGGAGAAACAGAACCAATATGTATAAGAAGAGACTGATATTGGAATTCTGTCACCTGTTTGTGGAGGTCAGACTGCACACCAGCCACAATCTGCAGACTGGAGCACAAGGGAGGAGTAATTCAGACCTTCTGTTTCTACTCTGGCCCTTAATGAATAGCATTATGCCACCCACATGCAGAAGGCTGTGCTTAGCTTATCCATCCAAACGCTGATTTCTTCCAGAAGCACCCTCCTTGATACACCTGGGAATCACGTGTCACCCACTATCCAGACATCTCTTAGTCCAATCAATTTGATCCACAAAGCTAAACATTACAATAGTCCTGAGATAAGGCTTTTGCCCCTGTGGGGGAAATTCTCCAGGAACAGCAGGGGACTCCTGGAGGACTCCCAGGCCAGAATGCCAAAGCCCAAATGTTACTGTTGGTGTTGGGTAAAGGATGAAGAAGCCAGCAGACCTGGGGGCCTTAGGGAGTTCTGGCTAGGCTTCTCTCTGTGCTTTTTGGTCCTCGCCACTGTCTTGCCGTATGGTGGCAGTGAGGGCTGGACATGCCATTGAGGAGCAATATTTGGGTGAAGATCAATCAGACTGTGCAGAGCAAGGAGTCAGGGAAAACAGCAAACTGGCGACTTGAAGCAAATATTAGAGAAATGGAAGCATTATCCTGTAAACCAGTTGGAGCTTGAGCTTCTGTCTTAGGGTTTCTATGGCTGCAAGGAAACACTGTGACCAAAAAGCAAATTGCATAGGAAAGAGTTTATTTGGCTTAAACTTCAGCATTGCTGTTCATCACCGAAAGAAGTCAGGACAGGAACCCAAGTAGGGCAGGATACTGGAGGCAGCAGCTGATGTATAGACCATGGAGAGGAGCTGCTTACTGGTTTGCTTCCCCAGGCTTGCTGAGCCTGCTTCCTTATAGAACCCAGGACCACCAGCTGAGGGGTGGCATTATCGTCCATGGCCTGGGCCCTCCCCCACTGATCACTAACTGAGAAAATGCCTTACAGCTGAATCTCATGGAGGCATTTCCTCAACTGAGGCTCCTTCCTCTCTGATGACTCTAGCTTGAGTTTGATCCAAAACCAGTCAGTATAACTTTGAAGCTTAAATCTCAAATATTTGAACATTTATTTTCATGTACATGTATACGTCTGCTTATCTGTGTACCATGTAAGCATAGGTGCATCTCTCCAGCCCCACAAGCTTAAATTTTAATTAGACTCAAGACATGTTTAGAAGGTTGAATAAGGAGGGCCAGGTAATTTAGTCAAAAGAGCCTTGGGAGGCAGGGAAGCCATGGAGGTTTAGAATTAGAACTATCACTGATACCCTTGGGATCCTGAGCTGCTGTTTCTCAACATTTAAATAGGGCCCTGAATTCCTCAGTCACTGGGGAGTTTCTGACACACAGAACGTATGTGATTGGCCTTTGTACCTTTTGAAATACAAGTAGGTGTATTAGTCAGGGCTCCATAGAAGAACAGAACAGATTGTGTGTGTGTGTGTTTGTGTGTGTGTGTGTGTGTGTGTGTAATCACAAAGGAGATCTATTAGATTGGCTGACATTGTAGGGACTGGGTAGTCCAACTATGGCTGTCTGCATTCTGGAGAGGGTGACAGCCTGGTACCTGCCCAGATCGCAAGGCTGAATACCCCAACAGTCTCAATCGTCTCTGAAGACCTGGGGGATTCCTGAGAGCCACTGGTCTGCAGTCCGTGATGGAAAGCCGAAGCGTCGGCGTTCTGATGGGAACGAAGGACCACAGCAACGGAAGACACGCAGACCAGGAAGAAGCAGGCTTCTGCATATCTGGCTGTCACTGAAAGACAGTGTCTTTCCCTACCCATCAATCCTTTCTGAAAATACCTTCACAAACCCACCCAGAGATGTCTCTGTGTTGATCTGGTGTCCAACTAACGGAGGGTCAGAGGAACTTGGTCTGATCTAGAAATCAAGAACAAGAAAACTGTTACTTGCTCGTAACGTTTTGAAGAAAGGGCTGGCAGAAAAGAGATGAGCTTCTAATGCGTTTAACCCAGTGTCCTCCAGGGTACTCCCACTCCTGAGGCTCCTCCCATAATCCCAATGTCAGCTGTCCTTCTGCTGAAATGAAGTTTGTTGTTTCTGTACCCCCCCCCACTGTGGCTTCTCATGTGTCCCCTGTGTCTGCTCCCTTCCCTAGGCTCCTATCAGCTCACTGTCCCGTGGAGTTCTCTCCTGCCTCTCCGCCTCAGTGGACGGCCTCTCTTCTGTCACTTTTGCTTTTCCTAGGTGGAACTTCTTTCCCAGAGATGCAATTCTTTGTCCATCCCAAGAACAAACTTGGTGGTACCCCTAGAGGACCATCTCTCACCCAAGGTCCCCATGACACAAGTTGACGGCCAAGATGAGCCATCAACAATTATTTGACTGAGTTGGGTTATGGTACCTTTAAATCTGCAAATTGCTGCAAAATAGGTTTCTGTGAGGACAACTGAGATGGAGATGGAAGGGGTAGAGTGCTCTTTCTAGGTCTTTGCTACTCAAAAAACGTGGTTTGTGAACCACCTCCACCAGTGGCACTGGCATCACCAGGAAGCTTAAAAATGCAAATCCTTGGGACCCACCCCACCCTGCTAAAGAATTTACATTCGAACAAGAGTCCCAGAAGGTTTCTATATCCCTGCAGGGTGGGAGTCACCTGGGCTCACCCTGACAAGTGGTAGTTTCCTTGGTCTGGGATGAGGCCTGGATGACTGGGTAGTTCTTGAAGCTCCCCAGCAGGTCTAACATGTGTCAGGGATTAGGAAGCATTTTCCCTTAACAGGTTCGAGGTGCCAGGGGCACCTGGCAAGGGCAAACTAGAGGTGTCCTCCAAGCTGTCCCCATGCAGATCCCTCAGTCTTGGCATTCCTCTGAGGGCAGCCCAGGACTGAAAAGGAAGGAGACTGTTCAAGCATCCCAAGTTCTAATCTCAGCTTTGCTTCTGTCTGTGTATCCCTCAAACCAGCCTGTGCTGGCCAAACAGGAGTAAACTCCTTGGCGTCTGAGTCTTCAGTCTGCTGTCTGAAAACATCTTTTCTCCAACCACGACATCTGGTGCATCCCCACCTGCTCTGCCTTTTCCTGTTTCACAGTCCTGAGGAAGTGGCAGCCTATGCCGGCTGCGATGCTGTGGGTCACAGGGAGCCTGGCTCCATCACATATGAGGGCCATTCTCAGTCCCAGTGACAAAGATCAGCAGAGCAGTCCCTCCTTGGCGGAGTCATTGTCTGGGGAAGGATGCTAAGGAGTCTTGGGCATAGACAGCATTCTGTATCTGTCCCTCGTGGTGGTGGTTTCACGGAGAATAAACGGTGATAGCGACAGTCAGCCAGGAAACCAGGCACTTCATGTAAATTATATCTCAATTGTAAACAAAGAGAGAGAGTGGGGCTCAACCGGCCCCTGGGGAAAGACGAGTCTTCAGGGCAATTGGCAAACAGCAGCAGGGTGGGGACTTAGGCAAGCTTGAGAGTTCAGGCAAAAGTTGGGAGGAGGGAATGTGAGGGAGAGCCTGAGAGACCCAGACAAGTGTGGACAGAGATGAGGAGACAGAGAAGCGACAACTTCCCTCCAACTCCAGGCAGCCAAATTAGTCCCAGGCGGAAGGATGGGGGTTGGCTTCCTAGTAGCATGACGCCATGCTGGCCTCCTCTGAGACTACCCTTGTTTTGTCGGTTTGGGGTCCCAAGATCTAAGCCTCCTAGAGCAAGAAAAATGGGGCAGCAGTCCATCGCCCTGTCTCCAGACCTGGGGCTGTGGGTGGCATTCAGACAGCGCTCTGCAACAGACTTTTCCTGGGGAGGTGGAACAGATAGGTCGTCTTTCTCCAGAAAGGGAACCCACAATAAGCCAAACGGACCACTGCACCAAAGCCCACCTTGGGGAACCAATGTGTTTTTGTCGGGATTACTAACAGAGTATGGGTGAAGGGTTACTTACAGGAGCAGGGCTGACTCAAAAGCAGTTACATCACCCAGAAGCCTACCACAACACAGATGACAAGGCTGCAAGCTGGAGTCTCTGCAAGACTTGCAGGCTGCTCTCCAGGTCTGGGAGTCTCCACTCTACAGCCCAGCTGGTCAGCATCCCCTCTGCCAGCCGGTGACTACAACTTCTATAAAGCTGGGGAGGGACCTTGAATGTTTCCTACTTTCCTGCTTACGTGTCCATGCATTGTTTTGGTGAGTCTCACGGCTCTCCCGCTCTTTTCTGATGGTTCAGTTCTAGAGAAACTGCCATGCAGCCGACAGCTGGTGGAAAACAGGAGCAACCCTAGGAAGGCGCTGCTCCTCGAGCGTCCTACCTCAGTTTGGTTGACGGGCGCTGTCAGAAGTGGACCAGGCATCCAGAGTAAGAAACGAGGCTGTGTCTACCTGCTCCTCACCAGCCCAGGTCTCTCAAGCTCTCTCAAGATTCCCTAGCCATGCTTCTTGTGCAACCTGCACCCATGCATTGCCTCAGGTCACTGTGCAATTGTTTATTTGCTTGTGAGTATCTCCTTGGGCTCCTAGGCCTTGAGGTACAGGGTACATCTTCTTGCCCTTCTACACAGCCATGCTTGGGGCCATGGCACCACCAGTTTGTGGGCATGGAGGGAAGGATTGTTTTTGTGTTGTGGATCATTTTGGAAGCTTGGAGAAGTTTTGATCCTCTTTTCAGTATCTTTAAGTATCATAAGATGTGGAAGGTTGCAAAGAACATCAGTTCTGCTAAGACGCAACTATTGGAAGATATTTTAATCACACAGATTTGTGGGAAAGGCAAAAAGCTCCTTCTTTCTTAAAGCATTGCGTGGCGTGGTCCAGGTCTCCATGACGACAAACGTTATTCCACGATACCTGCAACAAGTGTGTTGTGAAAAATGAAAACACTCGTGACTTCTCTTGGTGAAAAACAGGTACCGCTGTGGTTTGCGCCCTACACCCCTGATGGCAGGAAATGCTAAACATCGCTGAATTGTACATTAAAATATATGTGCCATTTTGTTGTTTCACCTGCACCCCTGAATTGTATGGACTCCTGCCTAAGAAAAGCTACAGAATCTCATGAAAAACAAGAAAATGTACCTTGCAAACTGTCAAGCATAATGTCCTTGTAAACGCTATTAGACATTGGGGGTGTGTTGGCTTCTCAGACAGGCAAGAGAAGCTGAAAGCAAGGCTCAAACCAGATTATTCACCGTGAGAGCAGACAGAAATGAAAACTCTCGCCCTTGCTTCTCTGAGCTGAGTGTGGAGTCTCCCAGGTAAGTTGTCCAGTAACCCAATGAGCCTTAGCATAGGGTTAGAGTCTGAGCAGGCATCAGTTAAGGAAAGGGCTTCTGGGGAGTCCTACCTCCTCACAGAGCATCCTCTGAAAGGGCAGCCTCTGCATAAAAACTGCTGGGCCCTGATAGCCCCTAGGGAGGAAGGGTGCATCCCAGCCACAAGGTCTTAACAGGAGTGATTTTTTTTTTAATTTGAATTAGAAACAAGCTTGCTTCACATGTCAATCCCAGTTCCCTCTCCCTCCCCTCCCCCCACCCCCACCAACCGCCCCAACCCCCCACCCAATCCCCACTCCTCTTCCCAGGGAGGGTGAGGCCCAACAGGAGTGATTTTTAATTTTGTTCTTATTTTTGTTGTCTCTTTCTCTATCCTCTCTCCCTCCCTCCGTGTGTGTGTGCGCGCGCGCGCGAGCACCAGACATTGATGCTAAGTGTTTTTCTCAGGTGCTTCTCCACTGTAGTTTTTGAATCAGCGTCGCTCACTGGCCCTGGATCTCAGCAACTAATCTAGACTAGCTGGCCACGGAGTCTCGGGGAACCTCTGGGGGCCTCAGGGGACCTGGCGGATCCTCCTGTCTCCGCCTCCTTGGCACTGGGATTACAATGTCATATCTAGCTTTTCTTATGCAGGTACTGGGGACCCCACTCAGGTTTTCAGACGTTTGAGACCCTTTACCACCCGAGACGTTTGCCCAATCCACAGTGAGTCATTTTAAAATGTATCACCCTGTACAAAGGAACAGCGGAGCAGCGACCCAGCAGTCAGAGGATCCCACTCACAGCACAAGTCCAGATGACCTCTAACGGGAGAACAGGAAATTATGGCCTCACATGGTGTCATTGGCATGTCCCCAACCCCAGTCCATTGACATTTTAACCCCCTCCATAACATGCCCTTCCTTGGCCCTGCACAGCAGCACTGAGACCCTGAGGTTATTTTTATCTCGTGGTTGTCTGGTAGAGGCTGCGGTGGACTCCCGTGGCAGCTAGCTTGCAGTGAGCTTCCGGTGTAGCTTTCTCCTTCCTCATGCACACTGCCTCTCTCCTCGTGGCTCAGGTGGCACCTGCTTCCTGTAGCTCGCCCTTGGCCTCAGCAAACAGGGGCACAGGAGCCTTCTAAGGCTTTCACCTATACCCTGCCTGCCTGTGCCCCACCGTGGGTGCTCTAGCTCCATTTCCTGTGTAGAGAGAGTTCTCAAGGTACTTCTCGTTTCCCCCTCCCACTCATGAATCTGTTACATAAAAAAAAGGGACAGCTTTCTAGAAAGCCGGATTCACTAGGTTGGCTCTCAAATATTTGACTGTGAGCCACAGCAAGAAAAATATGATCTCCATGACCCAACACAGATATGTCTATGTATTTGCTGTTCCTTCTTCTGTTACCCTCTGACACTTTTTCTTCTATTCCAGACTTCTTTTCTTTCTTGAAAAAATTTTGGTTGTAACCCGCAAACAATACATTGATTTCACCACCATACATTATTCAGTTTGAAAAACACTGTACAGGATCCTTTTTTTTTTTTTTTTTTTTTTGCAGTAGCTTTTCTTCCCTGAGCTAGGGATTGCTCTAGCTTTTGAGGTAGATTCATTCCTTAGAAAAGGAAGTCAATTCTGTGTTCTTATGACTTAGAAGATACTGAGGGTTCCAGAGATGAACTCAGCCAAGTCAAATTTAGTGCCACAGAGAAAGTAATGGGAAAATGGTAGTGGGAAAATACTAGTCATTGCTTTTCTTATTTAGTTTTTCTCTCAGCCAGCAGGTTGTTAACATATTTACTGGTACATAATTGACTCTGGTTAGCACTGCTCTTTCTGGTCACAAGTACAGTGTATTGTGAAGCTTGTGAAGCTCTCTGGCATCAGCTTTCTCATTGATGAAATCCACTAAAAATGCCTGCTTCACTGGGGATATATAAAAGGTGTGTGTATGTATGTATGTGCATGTCCTTTTGATGAAATCCACTAAAAATGCCTGCTTCACTGGGGATATATAAAAGGTGTGTGTATGTATATATGTATGTATGTATGTATGTATGTGCATATCCTTTTGCTGAGCAGGAAGGATAGCAATCAGAAGGAACCCAACATGCAAGTAACCAATTTTCTGCCAAATGAGATTTAACAAATGAAGTCACCAGATTCCATCGCCTTTTACCATTTCCATCATTGCCAGTTGTGTAAAAACGAAATCATCTCCTATATGAAAGGCCACAATTTTCAGAAGCATTTGAGAAACAGAAGAATGGAGGCAGCCAGAGTTCTGTGAATGGGAGCCAGACACAGAGAAGAGTAAACTCGTTTTGTTCCTGTAGTTGGTTTCTCTCTGGCAGAAAACAGCAGGGAAATATTGCAAATCAATGGCATTCCCATGAAAGCTTCCATCCAGGTAATGAGAGGGAAGGGAATTCTACTAAATGGGGATTGTGAGTCACTAATTCACAGGTGTCTAGTGCAAAGGCTTTATAGCTCATCACAGCCATCATCCATTACGGTTCATAAATGGGGAAAGTGAGGCAGAGAGAAGAGGAAGGGCTAAGCCAAAGACCCAGCCATCTTATCCCAGGTCTCACATTCTTGTCATAATCAGGGTTATCTAGGGACGGATGAATGACTTAATTCTATCTGATCTCTTCTTCGAAGATGTAGAACCCTTTTAGGATGGGGCATTTTTCAGGTCTACCGTTTTGGAATGGGCAGACCAGTAGATGTCCACAAATGCCTGGTGCAGAAGCTCACATCCTTGAGTATTGCTTACAGAAGGTCAAATAACCCTAAATCCACAGGCCCATAGGACCCATGGGTGCCACATGTGGCCTCTGAACTGAGCCACTTTTCTCTCTCTGCTGTAGCCACGTGTCTCTCTAGTTACAGATATGTCTCAGAAAAGCCAAGCTAAACTCTACTGCAGGGCTTTTCTACATACTGTGTCTCTCCCCTGTATTTTCTCCTCTGTTCACACCACGTCCAACCATTCCCTAGTTACATAGCCTAAGGATGACCTTAAGTGTCTGGTCCTCCTGCTTCTGTCTCCTGAGTTCTATAATTAAAGGCATGTACCACCTAGAGTTGTATCTTCAAGGCTGGGGTCAAACCTAATATTTTGTCCAATATTTTGGTGGACAATCAGGCTTAAATTTTTTTCCTACTTCGCTTTGCTTTTCAAATCTCAGAATGATGAACAATGGGTGCCGGAAGAGAGTTGCACTTGAGGGGAGAGGAACATTTTACTGTGAGGCGACTTTTATACTGTGTGCACAAAGGAGCCAGAGGACAAAAAGCAGGGCCCAGAAGACAGGAGCTATTATTCATTAGCCACAGGATCTTCAAAAAGAGGCTAGAGAGAATCCTGACTGTGGGGGCTGGCTAAGCTTAATTTCAGTCTTCACACTCCTGCTCCAGAGCTGCTTGTCTTATCTCCAGTCCCCAGGCCAGAACACGCAGGAGTCTAGACAGTAAGAAACAGACTCGGAGCACCGATGAAGGAGCCAAATTCTATCAGCCTGTGTAACACAGTGAAGTCCACCAGTCACCACCTAGTGCACTTGTAACAGACCTTTGAAAAGTAGGACAGTATTGAAGAGATTGGCCAACCAGGAAAAATGAAGGAGCTATTTTCAAACAAAGAATCATTCTGCCCAGAAAGTCACGTGTAGGAGGAAGCCTGTATGCCGCCATTAACCATGTGACTTACTAGAGGCGCATACAGATGAGGCAATAAAAGAGTGGTTTACCACACCGCTAACCACACCCACTTTAGGCATGACTAAAGACTTATACGGATGGACGTAAAGACGTATACATACGTAGGCAGTGAATTACGTCACTAGCCAGGCCCACTTTGGGCGTTACGGGGGGGTGGGGGGGGAGGCATAAAAGACTGCACAAAGGAAGTCTTGCTCTCTTTTCCCGGATTTCGGCTTCCGGTTCGGCAGCGGAAAACTACTGGGCTCATCTGGGTTACTTGTTTGGTATCTTGTGAGTAATTTCTACAATAAATACTTAGTTTTACTTTCAGTAAGTGTGCCATTTATCGTTACAGAGTCATTTGGAGCATCAGTCACGGGAGATAGAAATGAAGAGTCAGGGTTCTGTGACCAGAAGTGATTGATTGGTCTTCAGAAGGCCACTGGTTCCACAATTGTTGAGAAAACTACCATTCTCCACTGAGCTGCCTTAGAACCTTTGTCAAAAAATCAATTGGTCTACATCAGATTATTTCTGGACTCTGTTGTGTCCTATAAACCTATTTGTTTGCCTTGATGCAAATACTGTGCTGTCACTTTGTGCTAAGTTTTGAAATCAAGAATTGCACATCTCTAAGGTTCTACTTTCTCTTCCAAAATTGCTTTGGCCCTTCTGGGGCTTTTGAATTTTATAGACATTTCAGCATCTGATACCATCAGCTTTTAAGAGAACAAGTTTCTTGCAGAGATTTTGATTGTCTTGAATCTATAAATCAGTCAAGAAAGAACTGACTTCATTGCATCAAGTCTTCAGGTCCATGAACCTGGTATATCTCTGGATTTTTGTACATCTTCTTTAATTTCAGTTTTGTGGACTTGTTGCCCAGGTTGTATATGCCTAACATTTATCGATAAGTAATATTTTCAGATTTTAACTCCTAGTCATTTATTGCTATATGAAAATCCAGCAAATGTTTACATTTTGAGTTTAGGTGCTGCAACCATGCAAACCACATATCAATTCTTTCTCCTTTTTTGTAGTTTCATAGTATTTTCCACATAAATGATAACACATGCAACTGAAGACAGACTTTTGAGAGTTTGTGTTCAAAAAGTCCACATTAGATAAACTTTTCAGAATATTGGAGGGAAACAGAGGGACAATCTAATATGCAAATAGATGGGTTCTTCAAGTCGCCCTCGGGGTAACAGGTGCATACATATCTGGCAGCTTCATAAGGCTAGCATCTGTATGGATTGACACTTCACGAGGATTGGGTGATAGCTCGGTGCAGATCACTTGATTATTTCTATTCACCATTTGGCTTATTGAAGTCAAAAAATACCCAGCCTTGAGTCAGAAACTGATCAAGAATTCTTTCCACAAAGCTTCACCTTGTCTCCGCTGACATCCACAAAGCCTGTTCCGGTCTCTGAGGGTCCTCCCGGTCAAGCTCATTCCAAGCCTCTCTCTGCAGCTTCCTCCCACTCACAGTCATCCTCTCCTCTCTCTGCTGTTTGTTGTCTGGCCAATTCTCATTGTATCTCCTGAGGCCCCTCCTCATGTGCCCACTGACCTGATAACCATTCTCAGAGCACCTAGCCTTTTCCTGACCTTGAACTCACATTTGTCATTTGACACTTACAAAGCGACATACCTCAAGAGCCTGGATCATTGCTAATTTGTTTACTTTCCTTTTTGTCTGACAACAGTGGGCACTGGACAAATGGCTAGGACCATGTTCCATTTCTCTGTGTTCATATCTAGGTACAGCCACTCCCCAACCCCAGCCTTTACAAACAATCTCATGACACGTCTGAGTTTCCCTTCCTTTTTTGTTTTTTGCTTTTTTTCGAGACATGGTTTCTCTGTATTGTTTTGGAGGCTGTCCTGGAACTCACTCTGTAGACCAAGCTGGCCTTGAACTCACAGAGATCCTCCTGCCTCTGCCTCCCAAGTGCTGGGATTAAAGGCGTGCACCACCACCGTCCGACTGAGTTTCCCTTCCTTTAAAAGGTTAGTTTAGACCTTCAGCTTCATATCAAAAATCTCCCCCAAGAGATTCTAGAAAATACAGATGGCCAGTCCACTTCAAACCATCAAAATCCAAGTTTCTAGGAGTAAGAGCTTAACATTTGCTTGTGGAATTCTCCAAAGAATTCTGATATGAATCAGGAATTGAGGGCCACTGACAGAAGAAAGGCTGGTTCCATCCCACCAGGTGTTGGGTGGACTCCCATGGAGAGGGCCACGTTGTAGAATGCTGTCCCCTGGGTGTAACAGCCACCACCAGAGCAGTTGTGGTCACACACAGAGACCCTCAAGGTCAGGCTTGTTGATGTTCCCTCCTAGAAGGATGAGTTGGGGAGGGTCCTTATACCATTCACTGACAGTCCAGCTACCCCTCCACCTCCCACCCCCTACCTCCCACCCCCACCCCTCACCCCCCAACCCCTCCATTCCCTATCTCTTCCCCCCCTCCTGTGTTTCCCTCCCAGTTTTCTGTAATTCTACCCCTGGTGAATGTGGTCTTTGGAGCTATTAGAATATACAGAGAGTGGAGATCTAAATGAGGGGACTGAATCTATCAAACTATGGGGGAGTTGCCATTCATGCTAGAGTGAGACTTTTCAGTGATGTGACTACTTCAGGGTCATCCATGTTCCTATTAAAAAAAATAAACTCACCAGTTCACCACATTGAATTTGGATGAACAGGCTTTTTTATTCAATATCTCCCTCGAGGAGTTAGTGTACTGAGCCAGTAGGAGAAACACACGGGAGACCTCTCCAGGGCAAGTCCCCTTACTCCTGAGTGAACTCCATCCCCATGCAACAGGGAAAAAAAGAAACCCAGACCAGAATGGAAAGCATTTTCAAACTTTATTTACAACTGTCACAGTGACAAAAAGTAGTTTGGAAAAAAAAATGCTAGTTTCTCCCTGAGCCTCAAAACAGAACAGACAGAAGTCACAGGAGGTTCATCTCACAACAGGCAATGTCACTGAAATACTAGGATTCTTTTTTTTTCAATACGATCAGTTAGAAATACACACAAATTACAAGAAGAAGAAGAAGAAGAAGAAGAAGAAGAAGAAGAAGAAGAAGAAGAAGAAGAAGAAGAAGAAGAAGAAGAAAGAAGGAAAGAAAAAGAGGAGGCCAGACAGGAGCTCAGACACCTGTCCAAGAGCGGCTGGGTCCCCCCAACAGGCTCAACCGCTGAGGGGCCTGGCATCAGCTGTCAGCCCCTGCCTGCTCAGACTGTACACAGTTGTACAACATGGTCTAGCGACCAGCAAAAGGAAGAAACCACCCCATAAACACACGTATACACAAAGCCGATTTGATACTGGATTTACAAGCACATTTCCATTACACAGCAAGACCAAAACAGATAATTGGGGTAGGTAGGGGTGAGAAGACACCGAAACACGGGGATTTAGAAGGCCAGACACCTGTCCATAAAGGGAGGTGAGGGATGAGAAATGCTGCAGGAGAAGTAGATAGGATGAAGAGATCTCTGTAGCCAAAATAGAGCAGAGCGAGAGCAAGAGGGAGAGGCTCCCCCATCGCGGGGTTGGTTGTAGCCCTCTCCCGCTTCTGCGAGGGAGCCGGAAAAAAGTTATTGCCATCGGTGTGTATCACAGGCAGACGACAGAGGGAAGATGCAGGGGATGGGGGGGTGACCATCGGCATCCTGAAACCAAGCCTTGCTGAATGCCGCGTCAACAGCGCACCCCCCACGCTCTTGCCCCAACGTGCCCCAGAGCCACACTGACTTTGAGGTATTAAATACAGCTAGACACACTAGTCCAAAGGGGGGGGGGTCCAACCTGGACTGACAGAGACATGGGGGGACAAGGTGAGTGCCTCAGCTGGCTGAGGGAAGCCCAAGGAAGGCTTTGAGTCTGCCTTTTGACCAAACTGTCCCGCTCTGAGCTCTGAAAACTGTTCTCTAACCTGCCATCCCAGAAGGGTCTGAGCTTTATCAGAGGCTCAGTCCAGATGTTAACTTCCCCATGCGGCGGCCGCCCTTGCCAGAAACAGGTGAGGTGGGAAAGGAACGAAGGCCGCTGCTCCACAAGGATACCCCAGTGTACCCCAGATCTTCCCTCAGGGGCAACAGGGGAGTAGCAGTGACCCCATAACAACTACCCCACAGGAGATCTGGTGCCGCGTGGGAGCCTCAGCATATCCACGCGGCACCATCCAGATTAGCCAACCAGGAAGCGTGCTCTGTGTTTAGCCCCCACAGAAGTCAGGCTGGGAACACCATTGGAGTGATGCTGCTGAGCAGATGGGTGACGGTCCATAGCAGAGCGGGGAACCGTCCACCCCGACTGCTGTGGCCAAAGGAAAAGGAAGAGCAGGCCTGGGGGAGCTGAGTCTCAGCCCGCTCTGCTCCGTGGGGACTCCGTAAGAACTCTTGGGAGACCCACGGTGGAAGGAGACACTCCATGTTCAGGCTGCAGCCTTGGAATGTCCCACAAGGGCGGAAGTGCTCCGGCTATTCCCCAATGTGTTGGGAGGCAAAAAGGGTCAACAGGGAGAAAAACTCAAAAGTACTATCCCTTACAGCCCTCCAGGTCCCTGGGGGCTCTGAGAGCCTGAAGCAGCTGGTCGCAGAGCCCTCGGGCAGGACAGGTGAACTCTCTCTTTACCGTGCAGCCCTCCGGCTGGCTTTGTAGGCAGTTTCTACGGGCTCTATTTCTCTGCGGGTAGCCAAGATGCTTGAAATGAAAGCAAAGGCTGGCAGCGGTGGTGAGCAACAAGGCTGGGGATAAAAACATGGTTGTCAGACGGCCCAGCAGCCCCAGCAAATGCTGGTAAGCACTTCCTGGCTGTGTTCTCTTCAAAAATGTGGGGTTTGTTTTGTTTTGTAACCCCAAATGTTTTCTTGCTCATTTGCTCACACCCCACCCCTAACCAGACCCCCCCCCTCAACCAGCACATACACATTGCCTCTGGTACTAGAGTTCAGATAGGGATCTTAGAAGCAGCACCCCTTCCCCACACCCCCACCCACAGCCCTGTTCTCAGCAGCTTCCTTTCTCAGCCTTGCAAGTTGTCAGAGGGCTCCATTGTTCAACGTATTAAAAGAAAAAAAAAAAAAAAGACAAGAAAAGAAAACCGACTCGGTGATTTTCAGGTGCAAAACGGAAGCCACAGTTGACATTTTTCAGAATGACTGTGGCTCACTCTCTTCTTCCATCGCCATGGGAAAAACAGTTCAGGTATGCTGGCTGGCATGACCCAGGTGAGCCTGCAGGGACTCTACTGCTCCTTCTTCTCTTTTGCAGTCTCTTCGCAGTTGTCTTGCTCGTCCTCCTGGACCAGGAATTCCTCAGGGGGCCACCGGAGCTCCCCGCTCTCCACCTCCCCCTCTGTGGGCTCCACCACTATGGAGGGCAGGCGGTCCTTCAGCTTGCAGCAGCGGTCAAAGTCTGATGGGTCAGGAAAGATCTGAAAATTTAAAGAGCAAAGCAGACATCTGGTCACATATATACATACATACATACATACATACATACATACATACATATATATCTGAAAAGGGAAACTTGGCGCGCGCACACACACACACACACAGAGAGAGAGAGAGAGAGAGAGAGAGAGAGAGAGAGAGAGAGAGAGAGAGAGAGAGAATGAACAACAGTGGCCATCTTCCAAGGACTATGTTCTGCCTTCTAGACACTGGGTGAAAGAAAGGAGCCAGGGGAGTACGTTCTAGGGAAAAACCGTTCCTTGGCCAGACTTTTCTTCTAACCCTGAAGCTAAATTTTGGGGACCACACCACTGAACAAAAGGGTGGGCTGTAACTCTGCTTATAGTGTTTCATTTCTAGATTAAAGAATAGAAAATCACGTCCTCGCAGTATGCCAGGCCTTGCTTTGGAATAAGCTCTTTATGCCTACAATCCACATAATACAGCAGACACGAAAACATTATGTTCCTGCCAGAATAATTATTGGTGTCTAGAAGAAATAAACAACCGGGCTCTTCATCGTGTTAAACTGACACAGTCAAAAGCAAGTGTTGCTCACATGTGTTAAAAATCCCAGGCTTGGGCAAACTCCTTGTCCAGGCCCTTTTAGCCTGAGATGAGCTAAGACCCGGGCTCAGATGTGCTCGCTCCCACGCTCCTGCAGCGCCTGCCTCTTTGGATCTTATCACAACTGCCAAGGCAAGGCAAGGCAAGGCCTCCAGTCACAAGCTATCAGGGACCAGAATCCACGAGCCTTCCTTTGTTTCGCCTGTGAGCACCTCTGGGTTTCCTGCCGGCTGTACACCTGGAGGACTCGAATCTCCTTCCAGAGTCCCATGGAAGAGGTCCCATTTATTAATGCCCACTGTGGGTTCTGTCCAGTGCCGACCGAACCAAACACCCAGCCAGGCAGTAAAACTAGGAGCCAAGTCTGGCTTCCCTTCGCACACGCTGCCCTGTGACTACAGCTGACCCAATTCTTTGCCCAGTAGCTAAGTACTTAATCCTCTGGGATGCTGGTCCCTTGCCATTCACAGTCCTCAGTCACACACCCAGGAGGAGAGAGGAGCTTTGGTCTGGGAAATCTGGGGCTCACCAGATTACTGACACTTGGCACCTTCGAGGCCATCTCCTCCAGCCTGCCTCTTTGTCTAACAGACAGGAAACCCAGGCCCCTGAGGGGAAAGGAGACTTTACTGAAGGTCACACAGTCTGTTCACGTCAAGCTCAAGTGGATGGAAAGAGAAGTTTGGAGTTTGGAGACGTCCTGGGAAGCTGCTGGCTTCGCTGTACCCAGAGGGCAGAAGAAGTGCGTATCCATACCCAGCTCTGTGGTACTACCGCGGTGTCTGATTTCCCTGCATACACTCAGACCCACTCACAGGCCATGTGCGCTTCTGAGAATCGCGGGCCTCACAAAGCGTCCCGATCCCTGCAGACCAGTGATTATTAACCATTTATCCAATAAAGGCCTATTGCTTGGGATTAAGCCTTAAGCCAACCGCAGGAGCATGCATCATTAAAGACTTAAAAGGGCTCATAAAAAGTATCGTAATAGCAACCAGAAGGAAAACAAACCAGGGAGGGGCTGGACCCAGAAAGTCAGGTAGGCCCGGGGAAGCTGCCCACTGTCTCCTGCCTGTTATGCTGCCCACTCTGATGTTTGCCCTTGGACTCCATGGAGCACGCACATTAACAAGTGCAAGTGGAGAGTGGATCAGCTAAGCTCTGGCGGGGGTGGGGGGCACTTTTGCTCACTTCTATGGAGCTGAGCCCTTCCTGGGGGTGAGGCTATGAGGAACCTTCCAAGCATGAGCTCTGGTGTGTGATACAGGTGCTCCCCAGAGAGTGGAAATCACACTTAAGTTTACAAAGTCTACCAGATGTCTGTCACTTCACTGAGACATCCCTACCACCTTAGGGATAGCAAGAGTCTGGGTCACAAGGCAGAACCAGGATTCAAACTTCACCCTCAACTAGGATACACCAGGGTTCATATTATCACTTTAGTTTCCCAGGTGGGAAACTGACCAAGGGGAACATGACTCAGGTCCCCACTATCCTATTGGCTGATGTAAGCTCCAGCCTGTGAACAAGAATGACTGCCAATAAACAGAAGCCCCATGTTTCCCCAGCCCAGACGCTCATCCTTCTGGACCTGAGACGTAGCTGTGGGAGCTAAAAAAGAAGCCTCTGGACCAACAAACCTGCTTCCTTCCACAGGACAGCTTGTGGCATGACCAGGAGACATAAGAGCCTGATTCTAATGACACTCAAGTCACCGAATAACAGAAAGTACTAGAGTCAGCCCAGGCTAGCAACAGAAGAGCTGATTCTGCTACAAGCTAGAAGGATGATGCTGACAGTGGATGAGGCCATGGCTGAGCAGGACCTCCGTCTTCAAAAGAGCTGTATGAAATAGTGGTCGATTCCTAAAGCCAAAAATTGAAGGCCACATTTCTAGAAATCAGCTGCTCTGGGACTCGGATGCCTACAGGCCTTCAATGAAGTATCCGTTTGAGGTCCCTGGGCTGAGCCGTGAAATCTGGGTCCTTACTACATACACCCTTGACATCCACCTCCATCACACCCTCTCAAGCTCCCAGATCAGTTTCTCCTCCAGAGAAATGAAGTGTCCTGCTCATCATACTCGATGGGTCCAAGAGGGCAAGCATATAAGTGAGGCAATGCTTTGAGGACAGAAGCAAAATTCATCGATCCCCACAGGTCTCCACTCTCCAAGCATGAAGCAATTCTACTAACACAGTCGTGGAAATAATAGCGATCAATGGCTTTCACACCAAGAGCTCCACAGTCAGGTCTTTAAGTCTTTGGGGGAACAATCTGAACATGAGCGGAGGTGGGTCAGCTAATACTGTGGGTCAGCTAATACTGTGACAGTTGTGGTGATACAGCCAATACTGTGGTAGTTGCCAAAGATGTTTGCACTGTGACTGGCTCAAAGCAAGAACCATTAAAAAGGAAAGAAAAAAAACAACAAACTTTTTTGTTTTTCAAGACAGGATTTTTCTGTGTTGCTTTGGAGTCTGTCCTGGGACTCACTCTGTAGACCAGGCTGGCCTTGAACTCACAGATACTGGCCTGCCTCTGCCTCCCCAGTGCTGGGATTAAAGGCGTGTGCCACCACTGCCCAGCTCAGGAAAAAACACTTTTATAAAGCTGTTTTTGTTTTAAAAAAATCACTATAACAATTACTCTAATCTTTCCATCAGATATTGTATTTTATCATCAGGTCAACCAAATTTGTGACTCTGAAAATTATAGCTCTCTCCAAAATTAAGCAACAACAAAACACATCCTGCACCAGAACAGCTTCTTTTGTTTCTTCGGGAAAAGACAGAAATCCTTGCAAAGTGTTTCTGAGCCTCTTGCCAGCACAGTCTTATCTCCGACAGCTGCTTAAGAGCCTGACCCTGAGGAGGTCAGCATTTTTCCACTAAGTCATGGTTTTTAATCATCTAGGCAGCAGAAAAATGAGAGGTTGCACCTACAATTTGATGGGGTGGGGAAGGCAATGGAAAAAAAGAAGAAGAAAGAACTCTCGTTTGATTTGCCAAGCACATGACAGGTATGGTTAGGAGGTAGGCAAACAGTGTGCTGCATGCCGGGCTGCCCGGTAGACCTCGGTAGAGAACAAAGAAATGCCCCTCTTCCAGAAACAAACTGCTTCTGGTTAAACCTTCAAATCCAAAGTGCCCTGTCTTCTCTCTGGGCTGAAAAAACAAACAAGCAAATGACTGGAAATCCTTCTATAGTAAAGGCTCTTCAGAAAGAGATACGGGAGGCTGCTAACATGATCCCCAGCAGGGCAAGTCTAGAAGCATCCAGAAGCCTATCCCTTCCTGCTTCTGCCATTACTGCCCTCCACAGTCAGCTGTCACGTGGGCATGCCCAGGGTGATGGCATGAACAGAACTAATGAGCACCAAGTCCCCGACCACACAGATGAATAGAATCTTGTCAATCACATATGCACCAAGAACATCTTGAGGCCTACATGAGCAGCAGGTCCTGTAGCCCTGGTGACGGTGAATTTCACAGAGGACACCTCTGTAGAGGTACCATTGCCAGATGCCCCTTCATCACAATGGGTCTTGGCACTTTGGGAACTTGAGAAGATTCCATTGAAAGGTGCAGCTTTAGGGTTATACAGGAGGAGGCCTATGTAATGTAGATGCCAGCATACTGCACCTTCTGGCTGTGAAGTCTAGTGTAGTCCAAGAGAGCGCTCTGCTGCAATGAAAATGTTTTCTGTGCCGTCCAGCCCGGTGGCCACTAGTCATGGATGGCTAACTGAGCCCCTGAAAGGTGGCCAGATTTTACATGTGACTTAAATAAACACAAATTTCATGAAAATCCCAACAGCTACTGTACTCAAGCTACATGATCATGGGGACAATGAAAACAGGGTTTTAAGGGAGGTTGGAGCTACTGGACTGGCTGACCAATGCCAGTGACCTCAGAGCTGAGAGCTGTGGGGCTGAGGCCAGGTTTCTAGAACCCATGAACTCATCAGTAGCCTTTCACTTGGGCTGGAGACTTGTTGCTGAGTCAGCTCCCATTTCACGAACAGAGAGGAACTGAGAGACAAAACTAGGCCTCCAAAGGCCCCAAATTTGGAGACCTAGCTATCAGCTGTCTGCCTTTAAGCCAGGTGACCTAAACCCAGCTGCCTCTGGGGTGGGGATAAGAAAGACTTGCCTGGCACCTACCATGGAAAATGTGAGCAAGTCTAGTCTTTGTGGCCCTTCCCTGTCTGTGCACCGCAAGGCCACCACCTCGAAAAACAAGATGGTCTGGCCACAAAGAGGGTGGAGGGCTCAGAGCTGGGAGATGCTAATGGGGAAAGCAGACACCAGCAGGTGGGGTGGATGAAAGGCGCTTAGCTGGACACAAAGGACTAATTACCAGCCATGCAAGTTGAGACACCAGCAGCCCTGGGTACCCTGCTCCTCTTTGCTGGGGAGGAGTGGAGGGCAGAAGAAGCTGGGGGTGGGAAAGAGGGCAGAAGGCCTGGGAGAAAGAGTCAGGCTAACTCCCCAAGGCACTGTGCACAAAACCACACAGTAGCCCTTTACCCTCTCCAGTTGCAGAGAGCAACAAAGAACCAACTCCAAGCCAGCTATGGAAAAGAATCACGATTCTTACAGGTAAATCACAGCTCTGAAGAGTCTGGCTTTTACCTAGCTCTTAACTCTTAATATCTCTGTGACTGTGGCTGGGTCACTTTCATTTCTCTGAGCCCCTTCAATGAAGTAAGAACATGGTTTGTACTCTACAGGGCTACTAAGGGAGGGTGCAGGGTCCTAATGTACAGCTAGCTTATTCCTCTCTCCCCCTCTATAAATTTGGATTTCTACTAATGCTAGTGGTACAGAGTTTGGGAAAGAGTCAAACCCAGGTATGTGTGAACACGCTCTGGAAACTCTTACTGCTAACGCCCTTAGTAAGTAGAGCAAGGGTCCCCCAAGGAGCATTTAAAGCAAGGACCTGGAAAGCCAACAACTGTAGCTTGGGACAGGAGCAAATGAAATACACCTCTGAGTTTGTACACGCAAATCCCAGGCCTGGTTCTTCTGAGAAAGACCTGTGATGTCACTGCCTCTGTCCCAGAGCTGCTATGACATGGATTAGGCCAGTTGGAATGGAAACCACTCTCTTGATCAAACCCTGTTCTCTCCACGGAAGCCTTGGGAAGCCCCTGTCCCTCCTCCCTGGGCCTTCTCTAGGAAGCTTCACCCAGAGAAGGCTGATACCTCCTGAACTCCAGATTCCCAAAGCCTGGGATTATTAGTTTTCCTTGAGAACAACAATGGATTTGCCTTGTGTGTTTATTCCTTCCTAGAAGGGGCTAGGATGCCACAGTGAGCAGACCTTGCTCTGCAGAGGGTGGAATGAATGAGCACTAGTTAACTCAGATGAACCATGTACTCTGCTCTTTGGTCCTTAAACTATATATCAAGGCAGGAACTACAGTCTTTGAATCTGACCTCCTGCTATCTTATCATGTCATCAGCAACCTTAGCATCTTATTGATTTTGCAATGTAGTAAGTGGCTGGGGAAAAACACAAGAATTCCCAGGGGCAGAAGGCCACACAGATGGTTCAGGGAAACCTAAATGCTACCCAGTTTTGTATTGTCCATCTCACCTCTCAATTTTTCTCTGAATCAAGGCTATAGGACATCTAGCTCACCCCGCCCTGTCCTTCCCTGGTGCTTCTAATCCTTCAGGGCACTTGAGCAGACACTTGGCCTTTATAACAACCCTGAACCTCCTTCCTTTGGATCAAAGATGCTTAAGCGCCTAAGCCTTGACTCTGGAAGGAAAAGGAAATCCTTGGGATAAACACCATCTTTCATAAACATCTCTCAGACACACACCCATCCTGCAAGTCAGGGGTTCCAAATTCCGATTAATTAGTACTAATGGCTCCTTGATAGTGCTGAACCCAGAAACAGATGGAGCTTCTGAAATATTAGAGATCTCTGCAAAGTTCTCTGGGGCATAGATGACTTCAAATATCTGTATCTTATCAAATACGTGTATCATCATTATCCCTTGAAAGATGGTCTCCTGCCCAGTCTTCCCAATTCCTTTCCCCATCCTCCTCCGTCAGCACAACACACATGTCCCATGACTATACCGCCTCTCTCAGAAAGTCCAGACTGGCACAGCTGCCATTTCAATCATCCCTCCCTTCTTCACTTTAGAGACAAAAGTCTTGAGTCTTCAACACTGGCATCTTTGTTGGGACCGTGCTTCCTAAACCCTACCCTACAGCTTCCACAGTCTCCCCTCAGTGGAAACACTCTCTCAGATTTCCCAGGGCCTTTGCTAGGTTTCACTCGCGACCACTTATGCCATACATTCCCACATCAGCTTGCCTTGCTCCGGAAGTAAGTCATCTGCTAATGACTTACCATAAAAAGGCTGTCCCCCAACAAAAATGAACTGGTAGCCCCATGACTCCCCTCAGTCACACTCTGTCCTGTCTAGAGAAGTCACGTTCAGATCCTTTCAGGAAGGAAGCACAGATGGGATGAAAATATTTTCAATACAACTCAGATTCCATTTGCTTTTTACACCGTGTTAACACTTACACTAATGATATAAAAAGCCACAGTTACCGAAACTGCTGGCGCCTTCACAAGTACAGCCAGAAATTTGTACTTGTCATCACTTATTATCTCTCACCTCACAGGTTTAAAACAAAGACAAACAATAACATCAATAACAACTCTTAAATCATGTTTCCATATTTGTGGTGGTAAAATGCAAAGTTAAAGTAAAGCATTTCTGCTGCTTACCAAGGTACCTGGGTTATATCCCTAATAAAAGCACTTACATGGTTGAGTTGCCAGCTAAACTAGCCACCTTTTCAATGGACCACCATAGTACTTGGAAAATGACTGAAAACCAAACTATGGTTAATCCAACATGGACAATTTCTCAAAAATGAAAACGTGATCTGTAGGTTCAAGGGAAATGGCTGATGGTATCTATCACCAATGATAAAAAATAGAACTCTCAAGTGTAAATTAAAATTTTGGAAAATTTGTATCAGCCACCATGAGTTTGATAACTTCCTAATACTTGCTAGCTTTCTGATGAGGCCAGTGGTGATATTAACAAATATGCTTTTTTTTTGATATTGCACAATGTGACATTACAATGAATTTAATATTGCATAATGAAATGTGTCATCATCTGGAAGATCTGAATAATTTCCAAATGATCAGTGTAATACACTACAAGACTGAATGTGGGGAAAAGAATCAAGCAAAGTACAAGCCCAACTAATAAATTTTAATGTAAAATCACAAAAAGTTCACTCATAAGGTTTCATCAGAAAAGACATAACATTTAAGAAACTACCACGGGGGGGGGAATGGAGAGATGACTCAGCAGTAAAGAGCACTGACTGCTCTTCCAGAGGACCTGGCTTCAGTTCCCAGCTCCCCCTTGGCAGCCAACAACTGTTTGTAGCTCCATTTCCAGGGCATCCAATACCCATGGCAAAACACCAATGCACATAAAATAAAAATTAATAATAATAATAATAATAATAATAATAATAATAATAATAATAAAAGAAAATATCACTTGCTGTTGAATGTGTAATACTAGCCCTTGGGAGTTGGAGGCAAGGAGGATTTCAAATTCAAGGTCATCTTCTGCTACATAACAAGTCGGAGGCCAGCCTAGGTCACATGAGGTCTTGTCTCAAAACAATGTCAGGGGAGAAGGGGAGGAGAAAGGAAGAGAAGAGAAAAGAAGGGGAGGGAAAATAAATGGAAAGAGAAGAAAAAGAGCCTACCACATTTATGTTTTGGCGATGTACCAAAAACAGCCTAGAAAAGATGTGAAAATCTTTCTCCCATTCCTAACTGCATAATCTGTATAAGCCAGATTTTATTCATTTTCTTCAACCAACACATATTGCAACAAATTTACTCATGGGGAGCACACATGAAAATCTCTCTATCTTCCATTAGATCAGACATAAGAGAGATTTACAAATGTAAAAACAATGCTTTTCTTCTCCCTATGATTTTCTGTTTTGGAAAATACAGTTATTTTATGAAAAACTATTATTTATATCAACATATAATTGCTTCATTGCTATTCTAAATAAACTAATAAGTAAAAATTGAAAAAATCTGCTTTGATTCCTGAAACAATAAATATAAAAACATAGCACACATAAACAAAAGCTCATAAATTATTTTAAGTATAAACTGAAACCCAAAATTTAGAACCATTGACCTAGAGACAAAAAGCATTCTCAGAAAGATGGCCAGGGAAATCAGGACTGAAGACAACATATTCTTTAACATTGGAAAAGAGATGAGTAGAACATCAAAGGTACCTTCAAATATGTCAAAGGCTAATATGAGGACCAGAGAGAAAAGTTTTTCAATCCTATGTGACAATCTAGTACCAGCAGGATTTCATGCCATCATTCATCTGTCCAACAAAATTAGTAGAGATTAATTCTTACTATGGATGAGGCAATTGAGGCCTACAGTGGTAACACAAGCTGCCTGAGGTAGCATAGATAACACAGCTGACAGTAGACAACAGTTATCTCGATGTCCTAAATGCCTCTGAGTTCAGGGCTTCTGAGCTCTGTGTTCCTGGTGCTGCCCAAAGGACCCCTGGGCAACCCAACACCATGTGACTTTACAGGAGATGTCAAGATGACTAGTCCAATCTCAAAAATGCCTCCCACTCAGATGCCACAGTACCACAGCTCTTATTCCGGGAGGTAGGGGTAAGAGGATGTATAGGTATGTACACCTTTTTGTTGACATAATCACTAGAAAGATTTTGAACAACTGTACCTCATTTAGCATGTCCAAGCACTCCTGCTGTATCACAAATGTTAGCAGGATGAATATACTGCTCTTTTAAGTATGCTCACCACTGGGCTCAGCATGGCCACACATGCTCACGCATGCAGCACTCAGGAAGTAAGGAGGGTTGTCAGGAGTTCAAGGCCAGTCCAAGCTGCACACCAAGTTACAGGCCAGTCTGGGCTACATAGTGAGACCTTGTCAGAAAACAAAACAAAAACAAGAAGAGAACAAACAAAAACAACAAAAAGTTCCAATACACGAACAAAAACAAACAAACCAAAAAACAAAGCAAAACTATACTCAATGTATTATGAGAATGAGAGCAATTCCACATCAACCATTTTCTACTAAAACACTCATAAGTAAGCTTCGAAGTCAACCTTATAATATCCTTTTCTCTGCTTGAAACCAGATTTCTACTATATTTCTAAATGGGATTTATTCTTGTTTTGTTTTGTTTTTTTTTAATTTAGACAGTGTTTCATATATGCAACCCAGGCTAGCCCGGAACTCACTGAGCACCCCAGGCTTGCCTCAAATTCATCATCTTTCTGTCACATCCTATGAGAACTATGATTACAGACATGCACCACCACACCTGACTGAATATTTTCTTAATATCCTTTTATATTTTCAAGGTTATAGCTATTGGTTCTTGCATACTGCCCTCCAACAAAAATATCTATTATTTTATTTTTTTGGTTTTACGAGACAGGGTTTCTCTGTTTTGGAGGCTGTCGGTCCAGCCTGGCCTCAAACTCACAGAAATCCGCCTGCCTCTGCCTCCCAAGTGCTGGGATTAAAGGCGTGCGCCACCAACGCCCGGCAAAAGATCTATTATGTATATAATTTGACATTTTAAAAAGTCAGGTGACCTTAAGGCTTTATAAATTCAAATTTTCTGTATTGGCTCAATGTGGCTAAAGTGAGGGTATAGATTTCCTTAGACTCCTCCCTGTTTTCATGTCCCCTGGAGAGTTTCTGGGATCCTCTGGGGCAGCTGCCTTTCTGTCTTAACACTTTGTAAGATGTGAAGTAGTGTCTACATGGGGCATCATCAAGAAGTGATTTGGCATGATCCCCTCTAACACAGAAGTGCTGGGGGAAACAGCCAGGAAGCACCCGGATGCAGCGAATCATATTTCAGGGGTAAATAACAAAGGAATACAGAAATCATAATTGAGCACTAAATGTCTTAGCATTTCTACAAAAGAGGACACTCAACTTTTGAAGAAAACCAATTCCTTCATGGCCAGTTCCAGTGATGGTCTCCTAAAGAACCATGCTGCAAAATCTCCCACTCATGAGAACAGGTGTCTGCCAGCCATGGAGCACCGTCTCATTTTCCCATGGTATCCGTGTAGGTGTCACGCTCCTTTTTTATTCACTTGTTTAATACATACTTGCTTAAAAATCAAACTCTATCAACACAGAAAACTAGTGTGTGCCATTGGCGGAGCCATGGAAGGCACTGACATTTTCATAAACCAACAGGAGTATTGAACCCCACTTGAACACGGACATACATTGCTTATGTACATGAGAAGTCCTACAAACGTGCTGGATAGATGCAAAGCACCTGTTAAATTTAGATCTACTAAGTATTCAGTCAATCCTAACATCCAGAGAAGCAAAGTTTCTTAACCAAGAACTTCCCATGAGGCAAACCCAGGGACCCCCAAATGGTTTCTAACACTAAGGATGCCTTTGGCCAAACTTCATGGGTCTGTAGAATTGCACTGGTCTTTTCAAGGTTACAAGGTGCTTCAAGGTCATTAATAGAGTGTGGTAGTTTGTAATATAATTGGTTCCCATAATCTCATAGAAAGTGGTCCTATAAGAAGGTGTGGCTCTGTTGAAGTAGCCTTGTTGGAGATCTTTAAGGTGCTGTATAATCAAGAGGCTTAATGTTGCTGGATCTCTTTGGACCAGTAGTTTTGGACCAGTAGTTTTATTTCCAGGAACTTACATCAAAGAAGCATTTTAGGGTTGTACAGAGATTTACATAAAATGATGTCCAGAGCAGGATTCATCATAAGAACAAAATACCCCCCAACCTAGACATCCTGCAATAAGAAGTGATACATATAGAGTGATGTACTGTTTTACAAAGAAAACCAAGTGACAAGAGCATAGTCACACTATTAAGTTAAATGGAAAAGGGTTTGCTACGCATTGAAAAATGTGCACAGAAAACTGTTGAAAGTAAACATACCAAATTATTTCAGTGTTAGGAATGTGACCATGTCTTGCCTCTTTGGGCTACTCTACTTTGCTACATTCTATGAAGAATAAATATTATCTTTATAATGATAACACATATACATCCATCCACACTTTTGCTCTTTAACTCAGAAATCCTACTCATAAAACTATTCTAAAAAAATAGTATACATTATTCACTAAGATTTATATTAAAAATTTAATGTAAACTATCTCAGTATAAGAGAAAAAATTGACCTAAAATTTTCAACAATAAGACAACAGTGAAACAAATTATCATCCAACCTCATGACATAACCTTCGCTTTTCCAGGGTATAGTGGTGGATGTCAACTAAGGAGCCTGAGGCAGGAGGACTGTTGAGAATTCTAGGTTAGCCTAGGCTACAAGGCCAACCTAGGTAACTTAGCAAGAACCTATCTCAAAACCAAAAATAAGGAAAAGTGTTGCGATATAGCTCAATGGGAAAGCTATTGTCCAGCAAACACAAAGCCTTAGCTTCAATCCCTCAAGACAGGAAAACAAAGAAAGACAGAACTAGATAGTGTAAACTGTAGTGACACCATGATGCCAGTGACCGGTGTTACTTAAGACTTAAGACCAGGCCGGGCGTTGGTGGCGCACGCCTTTAATCCCAGCACTCGGGAGGCAGAGGCAGGCAGATCTCTGTGAGTTCGAGGCCAGCCTGGTCTACAAAGTGAGTTCCAGGACAGCCTCCAAAACAGTACAGAGAAACCCTGTCTCGAAAAACCAAAAAAAAAAAAAGACTTAAGACCAGCACGAAGTGCACATTCTGATGGCAGGAAGTGCACGGGAGAGTAGGGTGAAAGACGCAGGAGTGTTAAAAGCGATGAGCTATGCCAGGCTAATGTGGGAAAATTAGAAAAAAAAATTAAAGAAGAAAATGAACATTCCCTAGGAGTCACCCAGTTTTGAAAAGCATGAAAATAACAAAAAGCAGACTTCATCCGTGAAAACAGGAAGTGACTGACAAGAGGGAAGGAAGGACTTTCCTATAACTACAACACTCTAACTGGAAAACTGAAGCCCGCGGCTGTGCTAAGGTAACATTTGCTCTCTCAGCTGTACGGTAGCACGGGACACTGTAAGCACTGACAGCTGCACCGTCCCCTGGGACGGTCCCCCGCAAGAATCTTACAGTCTTCAGGGTACAGGCCGAAGATGAATTCAAGTCCTGAGGAACCAAACACCTCTACAACCAAGTCTGTGATGCTTTCCTGGGCTGGCCACTTCACATAAAAGATCTACAGTCTCTTTCCCCCTTGAGCTCCAATAAAATCCCCAGCCAAGACACTGGCAGTCAACAGTTTTAGCTAAATGGTTGGAGGCTTCTACTAGGAAGCCTAACCTGAAAACAAAACAAAACAAAACAAAAAAACAAAACAAAACCCAAACAAATACCAAATCAAACCAAACCAACCCTAGTGCAAGGTAATAAATGAAGACAAGAGGTGGACCTCTCCCCCGAGGCTCACAACACGACCTCTATGACACTTTGGGCAAACTGGGCAGAGACAGACACTGAGGTGGGTTTGTGCAGCCACTGGGCCAGCGGCAAGCCAAGGACAAACTGCCGGATACAGGATTTGACTGCTTGACACAGATCCTTGCTGGGCGGGAAGGGCAGATGGCCAGCAAGAGGCAGCACTGTCTAACCAGGCTGTAAAGGAAGGAAGCCCCCACGAGCTACAGCCCCATGTGAATGAAGTCCTGTCTTCATACCCTCTAAGGATTATTTCAGACTCAGGCCTGAAAGATCATCTCAGGACATTCGCCAGACACCCAGGAATAGCTCTTGGCTTCAGTCACAAGATTCACCATCCAAATGTGTCCCTTCTCTTCACAGTACAGTACAATCCTCCTTTCTATCCAGCGTAAGAGACTGGGCTGACTGGGAAAAAATGCTGATCTTGTTAAAACCTTTCACCGTGGGATTGCCAAGGTACGGAGATAGTCTCAGCCCAGGAAAGGGAAAGAGGAAGGGCCCAATCCATCATTCGGTACTCATTAAGCATCTATTTGTAGGACACTGGGAACAAAGAGCACTCTGAGACATAGGCCCTGGCTCTGTAGCATGATGAACACATGGCCACTGGAAGAGGGAGGGTCAGACCCAACACAGGCCTTTTGAGAGAAACTGTATGAATCCAGTGTGCGGCCGGCTGGCTGGCTGGCTGTGAAAAAAAAAAGCCTGCTCTCTCTATGGCCAGGCACAAACACACTGTTGTGTCCATGGGGGTAGGGAAGACAAAGTCTCCCATGGGAACAATCCCAGCCATCCGCAGGCCCTAATCCAGGGACTTTCCACAACAGTGAACATGACCTTTGTGTCAGCTTCTAAGACAAAAAGGAAGGTTCTGGACTAGCCTACCAAGAAGACTTGCAGTGCTAAGATGTGTGTTGGGTTAGAAAGAGCCAGCGTCGCTCAGATGAGACAACTCAGGCTTCTAAGTCCAATGGACAGACTGTTGTGCATCTCCTCTGGGAGAGAGGTGGGAGGAGAAAGAGAAATTGCCATGATCCCAGCCATGCGTCCTGTCTATGGATGACAATCTTCTGCCACAGGCGTTCGGCGTTTTAGCTTTATGTCTCTCTGGGGACAACTGAGGCTTTTTAAAAGTGTGCTGTTTGTGAAGGATGATTTCCTGGTGACCGTGGAACCTGCAGAATACTATCCTGCACGTAATCTTTGAGTGCTGCAGTCCTCGCTCCAGGGCAGAGCCACACTAAGATTCCTGGCTGCAAGAAGCAAACACCTAAGGAGTGACAAGAAAGGTTAACCCACCACTGTCCCTCTCTTTACCCTGGGAGATGATGGGGAAGATGCAGGAAGCCCTTAGCTCTACAGATCAAAAGCAAGGCATGAGTGTGGGGGAGGAGGGAGGGACTCAGGAGCAGCGGGGTGTGTGAAGAAAGCGCTCCCTCTGGTTTCCAGTATGGCCTTCTGGAAAGGAGAGCCAAAGTGCCTGCCTGAGATGATGTCAAAGGCAGGCATGCAAGGCCAAAAGTAATAGCAGGTGGGATACTGCAACAACCAAAGAAAGAAGAGCGTCGGGAGGGCTGTATGCTCAGCTGGCCAAGGGCGCATCTAGAATGTACGCGACTCTGGGTTTGCTCTCCAGCGCCACAATAGCAGACATGGTGACACAGTTCATGAGAGGGTCTGAAGCTCGAGGTCACCCTCCCCTACACAGAGAGTTCTGGGCCAGCCTGAGCTAGGGACCTTGTCTATCAACAAATAATATAAAAACGAAAGGAGTCAAGGGAAAGATAAAGGTATCAAACCTTGGACCAGAAGCTGAGGTTTAAATCTTAAGGCACCCTAAACTGTGCATAGATTTGAACATGGTGAGAAAAATAGTACAGTCTATGTACACTGTGCCAGGAGAAGTAGGGGGCAAGGTTAGCATGCCAGGGCTCCTTGGGGTCCATCAGTAGAAGAACTCACAGGTAACTCATCAGGACGCTTCCCCGTACAGAGCGCAGGTCAATTTGAGAGGAAATCCCCAGGGAAAGCCATATCCTTCCATATCACATTCTTGCGGCCGTGGGTCCATAGAAGGAGCAGGCTCCACCAGGCATCCAGTGATTGGTCTACACTGGGTGGCACACATTCCTGTCCCATAGGCTGGTGGCTGACTGGGAAACCCGTAGACGCAGCATGGGGATGGAGCTACAGCCCTCAAGGACATAAACATCCTGACGGAGACCCTCCTACACGGCTCTGCGAGCTTGCTGCTGCCCACAGCTTGAGCTAAATGCACTAGGCTTTCTAGTAATCGTTTGCTCACCCACCCCGTGGGGTGTGATCATTCCTGCCAAATAAATGTGCCACGTGGGTTTCACTTATTTCAATGACTCTCCAGATGGATCTGAAGGGAAAACACGGCATTGGCTCCAGATTTTTACACATGCTCACAAAACGGCATGAACTCTTGAGGCTGAGGATGTAGCTCGGTGCTGGTACAGTCCTTGCCTGGCACTCAGGAGGCCCTGGGTTTGACCCCAGCACTGCACAAACTGGGCATTGTAGCCTGGGCCTCTAATCCCAGCACTCAAGAGTTGGAAGCAAGAGGATTATGGTTTTAAAGCCACCTTTGGCTACTCTGGGGAATCCATGAGACTGTCTCAAAATACAAGGCAATAAAGTATTATTGGTATGAATTTCTAGACAATAATAAAAGGCTAACCCAGATCCTTCAAAGGATAAAAAGGATATGCATTCAGAGCTTGGATAGGTGAGGGCTTGGCCTATACCTTCAGAGGCCGCCACAGATGTAAAGGTGACTTGTTTCCAAACCAGGAGCCCTTTCCCTTAATACCAGCTCTGTAAGCATGTAAGCACTTGAGTGAGGAAAGGACAATGGGAAAAGGATACAGACCTGATAACAAGGCACCATTACCTTCCCCTGCCATTAAAGACCTGGCATTGGGAAGGTAATGCAGGGCCCACATCCTGAAAACCTAGCACAGCATCACTGGGTAGTTTAAAATTCAACCCCAAGCATAGGCATTGAAAGAATGGCCATATACAATACAGGGAACTCAGGAAAACTTAATTCAGTGTGGGTCTGGAAGGTAGGGGAATGACTTGCAAGTCCATTGGATCACTTATATGATGACCTTGTTTCAAGGTCAAATTACAAGCCTGAGCCTCTGTTTCATCTGCCAAGTTAGGATTGATGTCTCCTGCCCTTACTCAGTTCCTTGGAAAAGCAGGTCTCAGTGAAAGCCTCATACTATTATTATCCTCAGGAGTAAAGCCAAGAACAGAGCACTGAGTTCCCACCCTTAGCTCCAAGCAGATCCCAAGCATGCAGGGCGACAGGCTTTAGCCAAGAGCCAGGCCCAGCCACGTCCCAGGGCGTTGGTGGGAAAGCTTTTAATTTGATGGCACCAGCTTTGTGGGGGTCCAGAGAGTACCCATCAGTTGCCAAACCAGCTCACAGTGGAGCCCCATACTTGGCATACACAGGCTGCCAAGGGGCATCTGAAGCTCCGTGAAACTACATGTGTGAGTGGGGGTTGCCCCCCAAGGCTCTCCTTCAGCCCTTGCTGATCCCCTGTCTCATGACATCTCAGACTCTATAAGATGGCATCACCAGTGCCCGCACATAGATTGACCAGGGCTGGGTATGTTTCAGAAGTATGCATGCATGCTGCTTCCCACAAGCCCCAGGCCCTGGATGCTGTAACCAGGACATCAGATGAAATGCAGAAAATGCCTGGTAAATGCTGCTTGGCTAAACACTGTAACTTTCCCTTTTCTCTGCACTGGACAGCCAAGAGCCTTTTTTGAAATCATCTATGACAAGATGTGCTTTGAAGTTCCAAGTAAGATATTTGAACACTGGGCAGAAGTCCCCACCCAGGGAACAGAGGCTGATTTTCTGGGGGCTGTGGGAACTGAGCCATAAGAAAGGTCTTTAAGGGTCTTTTTCTCAGGTGTCCAGACACTAGAAGAACCCAGAAATGAGTTTGTTTGTCTCCAGCCACTGCAGCCGCAATTCAGTCCTCTTTACCTAGCATGGCAGTCCCCTCCTCCATGTCACCTACAGTAAGGCTCCTATCTATTAGAATGTACTCACAGAGGTGTAGGGCTAAGACTGCCTGACTACTAAGGAAGTGTTTAAAGGAGAATAACACCACACAAACACACACAAGCACACACAGACACACACACAGACACACACACACACACACACACACACACACGTACTGACAATTGCAGCTGGATGGAAAGATTCTGCAGTGGAAATCTACAACCCGGAACTGAAATATGCCCTCACCTGTAACCAAGATATTTAGTCTGACTCACGGGCTTAGAAACTGGTATCCAAAATCACCCAGCAGGTGAACCTGGGGACTTCCATACTTCCCACCTGGTCATGGAGCCCTCCCTTGCCTTCCTTAGTCCCTCTCCAGGAAAAGAAAGAACAGCCTTAAAAAACTATTTTCCCTTAGGTCCCTCACCCCTGGGATCCTTATTTGCAGCCAACAAGTGAGGCCTGACGTGTTGACATACAACAAAGGGCCTCCTGAACCTCCCCAGCACGTCTGGTATCTGAAGCCATGTTCCCAGCCTTCCCTTTTATCTTGGCTTCTCTTTGATTACTCTCCTCCCATCACATGGCACCCATCCCAGCTTTTCTATTTGCTTCATTCTCTACGAAAGAAGTGTCCCTGAAGCAGCTCTAAGGCATAAGCAGCCCGAGTAAGTCTACACTCAAGCAGAACTAGCCCAGTGTGAAGACACGATTACGTCAGAAAATCAAAACCATCAGAAGCAGAGATCCAAGTCACCAAATAGGGCTGGGCTAGGGCCTCAGTGTAAAAGGTGGGTGGGTGTTCCTTTGGGAGCTCCAGCAGGAAATGGACAAAGTAACATGTACAAATTGTTTACGCTCGTGCCCAGGCTGGCAGCTGTACATAATACCTGAGCCTCAAAATATTCCCTTACAGATACCTCTCTCCTCCAAAACTGGCAATCTAGGGACTCTCAGATGATCCAAAACTAGTTGTCCCTCCGGGAGGTAACCAAAATGCTCTGTTGCTGGCTGAGGTGATATCACTTTCCCATGACGTTGAGGTTTCCCCTTAAATAGCACCGTCCAAGAGTAAGAAAGGAGGCCCCCACTCTCTTTTTTTGCTGTCCTATGAATTTCTCTCCACTAGACAGGATGATCCCTATGCTACACTCTCGTATCAGCATCCCTAAGAAAGCATTCTCTTCAGCTGTGTATGTGTAGTTTTAACGTGAACGTTGACTCAGCCAGTCAGCCATCACTCTGAAAAGACAGGTGGCGATTCCCCTATCAGACCACTCTTCCCCATCAGCTGTGTTTTTATCGCATAAGGCCTGGCTGGGAAGAGAGTTCTGCTGATACTGGGAGAATCAGGATGGCTAAGCAGTGATGTCAGTGAACCCAGGTGTCCCAGGCACTGTAACTGCCCGAAACCCACCCTCTTCATCATAATCCTACAGGATTCATTTTACAAATGAAGAAACTAGGGCTCACTGGCAGTCAAGGACTTTCTCAAGGAGACATGGCTCTTACAGGTGACACCGGGATCCCCAAACACTTACAGGTGATATTGGGATTCCCCAAACCATGCTTACTTCCAGTCCCAGAGAAAAGTACAGGCCCTAAGAAGTTTGAACACACCTGATAGGAAAGGCCATCCTTCCGGGGGCTGAGGCCAATCTCCTCCATGGATGGGGTGCTCATCATCACCTCAGTCATCTCAGCAGATCTCAGGTAGTCAGGGCTGCGAAGAGAGTCAGGCCAGAAGTCAGCATATAGACACAGGCACGTATGTAGCAACTTTGTGGCCCTGAGATCAGGGATGGGCTAAAGATAGGATGAGAGATACTCAAACAGCTCACAGCAAAACAAGCTCACCTGAGGAAGCAACCTTCAAACCCACAGCTCTGTGGCTTGCTCATCCCCAGAGACAGACAAAGCCCCCTCTCTGCAACTTCTCCACCCACCACCAAACCCTACACAAAGCAACCTTGGATTTTCTATTAAATTAGAAACAACACACACACACACACACACACACACACACACACACACACACACACACACACACACAGGATAGGTAGTTGAGTGTGTGTGTTTCCATGAAACTAACACAGCTAGGTCTCTCCTCACTCTTCCACTAAGAATGAAAATAATCTTGCCCATGAATTTCCAATGGGAACTGCACAGCAGAATTACATAACAATAACAGGCCAGCCTCGGGTTAGACATGGAGCCTTCTTCTCAGTCTCTGTCTGGTGCCCCTTTAGGCAAATGCCCCACCCCAAGGAGCCAGCTTTTCCCCAAACTTCCCATCTGCTATCCTACCCACTTCTGTAGCCCTAGCAGCAGCTGCTACTAGCTCCCAGCATGAAAAACATCCCCTGGATTAAAAGCCTGAAGGATAGATACAATGATTCTGATTGCAAGGAAATTTCCAGAGGGGCCAAGCTGGCCCACCAATAGCTTACATGTGAAAGTATTTTGCACTCTCTAAGCAAGGTACAAACAGTCCATTATCCTTGCCCAGCCCCTGGGCACACACAGAGTTCAGTGTGCACAGTGACAAATATACACATGCCAAATCCAGGGGCTCATGATACGCACCCAGTGTTTTCACTATCATGTCTGAGCACGTGGTTTTAAAAAGGGAGCAGGCAAGGCAGGGGCAGGCTTTAGAGAGACTACATCTATGAAAACAGGAAGACAAGAATATTCTTTTTTTTTATGTACATGATAGAGTAGAAATGGTATTTGGCCCTGGCAATAAAAGCATTCAGTTCTGAGAGCCCTTACCACTTAAGAGCTGTGTGATCTTTTACAGAATATAGAACCTTTCTGAGCTGCAAGAGCCCTGTTCCTTACCAAGATGCTAACAACACATAGTTAATGTCTGGAGGGGAAAATGTTGCAGACATCATAGAAAGTGCTAAAGAACAAAATAATCGAAAGCCTTAATGGGTGAGTGGGGGACTAACATCCCTGAGGGCTCTAAGCATCTACCTTATTGAATTTTGAACGGGAGTGGGGGTGGGGTGGGGGTGGGGAGCAAAACCTCCACCACCCTTCAAAGCCTCACCCATAAGATACCTGACTTGTCAGCACATGAAGGGGTACTCCAACTCCAAGTGTAGGGGAATTTTACTTTCTTTTGAAACTCAGTGGTCTCTCTAATCAAAGACAAACTGGGGGGGGAGGTGCGAAGACACTAAGAGAGGATGACTGACTTGGAGGCAAGTTTAGGTTTAGAAAGATAGACTTTCACAGTTTCCTCCCGGGTCTGGAAATGATGCCTCCAAACCCCAAAGAAGGGAGTCGGGAGAGTATCCACAGGGCCGCGACCAGGCTTTTAGTGGCTTTCTGTTCTTTCTTGGAACTGTGGCGCGGGCCCAAAAAGTTAAAACGAGAAACATGAACTTTCAGAGTTCCTGGGCTAAGCAGAACAGCGCCATGGCAAGGGCCCACTTTCCCTGGGTTCAGAGCTTGCCTTGGACCTTGCACCGGCTCTCCGAGGCCAGCACCTGCGCGCTCCAGGACCACGGGGCACTCATCTCCCTGTAGCGCCCCCCCTCTACCCCACAGCAGGAAGGAAGAAGCAGCTGGCGCGCACGTCCCAGCAGCTAGGGCCCTCCTGGGATCTGATGCCCACAACCGAATTCTCCCCGGCTGGAAGCAAACCTCTGTAGCCCCCCACCCAGCTGTGACCGGCTTCTTCCAATCTGGCACTGGGGAACCTCTCCTCCCCGACCCGGGCCCTCCACAAAGGCGCTTTGGATTTTAGGGGCCACGGAGAGCAGGGGTTGAGAAGGTGCAGCGTGCACCCTGCTGCTTGTGGCTTGTGTGTGCGAAGAGCGTCTCCCCCCACCCCCAAGCTCTGCATCCCGGGCGGCTGCACAAGCTCAGCCCCGCTGCAGCCGTCTTCGACGCCGAGACTTGCGTGCAAACAAAAAGGAAAAGGGGAGGGGCCCGGCGAGCCGGAGCCCCCTGCACCAGGCAGGACTCATCTCCTGCCGCCCTCTGCGGACAGGGTTTCCTTAGGGGGCTTCAGGCGGGGACCCAGGCTCTCCCCCACCCATCGCCACCATATCCACACCCTCTGGCCGCCACTTAAGTGAAGGTTCCGAGTTCACTTCCTTTGTCTGGATGCTCTCAGCACCACCTCCCCCAACCCCCAGCTTTGCAACCTTGACGTCGACTCCTGCAGGGGCTGAGGCGGCGGGTTAGCCAACCCTGGGTGTCCGTGCCACTCTGGCCTCGCACCCGGAGCCGGCACTAGGAGGCTGCCGGGCCCCCGCAGCCACCCGGGTTAAACCGGCGTCCACTGCAGGCTCAGGATACTCACCAGTGAATGGGGAAATATACAGACATGAAGTCCTAGGGGAGGCTGACCCACGCCCTTGTGATTTAAAAAACAAAACAAAAACAAAAAATAACACCAAAACGGTCACTGCGTCCCGAGTGAGGATGACGGGCACAGAAAGCAGCGGGCAAACCGAGAGCGGGTACTGGGCGATCTCCCGTCCGCCTTCCCGAGACAGCCCGGCTGCCAGCGGCGTCGGCAGTGCAGACCAAGCTCCCCGCTCTCCACCGAGCTCCGGGTCCCACAAAGAGCCCGGGAAGCCGCATTTATAGGAGCGGGGGCGGGGCTTGTCCGAGAGCGGCTCCGCCTCCCCTCGCCCACTCTTAGAATAACGTCACCAAAATCATGAATGGCTTCAACGCTCGCACCTCCGGCGGGGCGGCGGCGGGGACCAGCCTGGCACTGCACCCCGCCTGAGCTGGTTCGCGGCAGCTGCGAGTCCGACCCCCTCCCCACGGCTCACACGCGCGCGTTCCCGAGCTGGAGTTCAATGTCAACGCGGCTTCCTGTCCGCAGATCCGCAGTGTCCGCAGCCCCCTCCCCGCGCACACCCCGGGACTCTAAAGATTGCAGGGATGGGTGGGCGTGAGGAAGGCGTTGAGGCCCACTCGGGACGTGTCAGCTCGCCGGGAGAGGGCACCATTCCTCCACCCGAGCGACTGGCGCCGCGTCTCTCCGTGACTCCCGCATCTCAGGACCCTCTTCACTGGTCATCCATGCAAACTAGGCCTCTCTTGGGGATCATAGCCCGCGGCGCCCGGGGCGAGATCAGGAAAAAGAAAAAGATGGGAAAGAAGATTTCAGAGACGCGGGGCTGGGGGCATGTTGGCTCCTCGAAAAGTCTTCAGTCCTGGGGTCCTTGGAGGGTTCTGTTTGTGGGAAAAAGGATGTGGTGTCTTACTAGGGTTTTTCCACTGCGCGGGAGCTCTCTCTCTCTCTCTCTCTCTCTCTCTCTCTCTCTCTCTCTCTCTCTCTCTCTCTCTCTCTCTCTCTCTCTCTCTCTCTCTACACACACACACACACACACAGTCGCCCACGCACGCATACACCGTTTGCGTTGGGAGTAGGGGGTGAGGGGTGGGCAGCGTGCAAGCAGATCCCGCTAGCCTTAGTTCCCAGAGCCGTTCTGACAGCAAACACAAAGATGTCCAGGAGACTGAGTCCTACACTGCCCAGGAATTGCAGATCCAGGTCTGTCCTAGAGATTAAACTGCTGTGCGGCCCCAGAGCTGGGAAGACAGGACTGCCCCTCTGTGGCCTCTGTTTCAATTACTCCTGTAAAACAGCTTCATAACCTTGACCCATGCGCATAAAGGGGCTGGAGAAAGAGCTGTGGTGGAAAACTAAGCACAATTAAAAGAGAGTTGAAGTAAGTCTGAACCGTGAAAGAAAAGTGGAACCTCACTGGTCCTCCAAAAGACTGCTGGGCCATGAGGATGACGGAAAAAAGGGACTTCATAATTTTCAGCATCTACTCTGCCCCTGAATTAATCCAAACATAAAATAAATCTGTAAGAACAATTTTGCAATAAGTGCTTTTTTTCCCCAACCACATATTCAACCGGAGTAAAAGCTGGGCTTCCTAAAGAAGCAGTATTTTTCATAAGCTCTGTAACAAGAAAAATGCAGGGGGCTGGCCCTACTCCTTGAGATAAACCTAGAGCTGTTCTTGCTATAGGACCTGTGGGTGGGGTCTGGTGGAGGGCCAGCCTTTATGAACAGGTGCTGATGGAAGGTGGTCTAGGATGCTTATTATTAGCAGAGGGGTTGCTTGTACCTTTTAATAGGGTGGAAAACATCTCAATGCCATTGGCTGTCATGTGACATGTTGTCACCTGGGGAGCCAGTGTTTGGAGAGCTAGATTCTAGGCTGAGACTTTCTGACAATCTTATGAGGATGGTCCCTGAACTAACTGCATCTCTGGATAGCAATCCCTCACAAGGCTTGGGATGAAAGACTATCATACCACTGTGTCACAGACGCACTTATTATTACCTAGTGAAGCCATCAAAAGTTAGAAAGCTTTCTCAACCCCCTTGGCACCACCACACACAACAGAAGTCAGTTAGCCCCTTGGGAGAAGAGGGTGTGAAATAAGGCATCCCTCTACAGTAGTGACTTGGCCTTGTGAAAAATCCCCTACATCAGAAGACACTGAGCAAACGCTAGATGATTACGCTTTGAGAAACTGTATGGATGAACATTTAGCTCAATGTCACCTGTTACTACATTAGAGCAGAAAATAGCCTGGGATAGCGAGTGACTCCCAAATCTATGCCAGTTCTCAATGCTACTACATTTATGTAGTTCCTTGCAGATTTTTCAAAACATGGCCACTGTGTTGGCTCTCAGCAGAATGTGATGTGATTAAAATGGCACAGCCCCCACGTTACAGATGTATGAGTCATGGCTGAATAAATTAGGAAACTTGGCACAACTAGACAAGGTTGAGTTGGGACTGAAATTCAGAGTGTAGGCTTACTCAGCTTACATTGTTTCTTCTACGTTGTTGTTTCTGTTACATTGGTTCCCATCTCTGCATTTCCTTGTCCCTTTAAGATACCAGGGATTTTAAGGCTGTGTCGTCCTTCCTCTATATGACATAGGTTTCTACCCTCACTGCCTTTGAATAAGTGAAGAAGCAGAAACACCAGCAAATGAAATGACTTCAAGCCCCAGCCTCAGAGCTGAAAGAGACCTTCCAAGTTGCTGAGTCCAGGCTCCTCGTTTTACAGGCGAGATGACACTTAACAGATTAAATGGCATGTCTAAGGTCGCCAGACTGTTAAGTGATGTAGATGGAAATTGCACTTTCGGACCACTGGTCAAATGTTCTTTCCGTGATCACGCCACAGTGTGCACCGTGTTTGCCAAGAAGCCCACAGCAGAGAAAAAAGGAGAGACCTGGGCTTGCTAAACGCCTCAGATCATCAAGCAACATTCAGTGAGCATCTCCTACCACATGCACCAGCCTGAGCTGTATGCATTATCTCCATCATCACCCCTTGTCCTGAGGGATCAAAGGGTTGAATTGCAGTTCAGCTTGAATAAAAAAAGCCTAGATAGAATTATTTCTCTTTCCAATCTCACCGAAGTCCAGTCTCTTAGTTCCTTTTTTCCTTTGCCAAAATCACTTTTGTTTAAAGAATAATGGTAATGAACTTAAGATATGCACATGTAGTCATATATACATATATATGTATGTGCGCGCACACATACACACACATAGTGTGGAAGCAGATTTTTTTGTGTGAGACAGGATATCACTCTGTAACCCAGGGTGGCCTAGAACTTACAGCAATGCTCCTGCTTCAGTCTCCCAAGTGCTGGAAATTACAGGTGTGAGCCATCGTGCCCAGTTGAACTTACAATCTTATAGTATTAACTGTCTCGGTTGTAACTGTGTATATAGGAGACAGATAGCTAACCATTCATCTAATTAAGAAGTCTCCATATAAATCTAGCAATGTGTCCCACATTAGGTTTCCTTGTGTTTTGCAAGTACAGTGTTGCACTTAAGTTGCCTAGTGGTTTGGTGCATAGGGTTATACTTTGGCTAGTTATATGGGACTTTACCAAGTATGTTTGACCTGTTCAATGACAGCTGGGAAAGGCAGAGAGCAACATTTGTGGAGGTGTTATCATGTTTATCTCTCAAAACACCTTTGTCACAGGCTCTATGACTACACTTGATGGATGAATGAAGACATCCAGTCTCCAGCGATTAAGTGCCCTGGACACAGCCACAAGGCCTTCTAGTGGCCAAGCCAAATTTTACCTGGGGCTTACTAGTTCCAAAGCCCATGTGCCCCACAATATCACACTTGCCATGGCCTCTGTGCCTTTGTTTGTTTTAACAGCTGAACCGCAAGCTGAACACAGACGTGTTGGTTCCAATAGCAAAGACAGGGCTCTTGGTAGCTATCCAGTAGGGCAGGGCAGGCAGAATAAACAAGTTACTATTACCCACTCTGGTAACCTGGGAGTTTCTTAAAGACATCAGTCAAAAGACTTGAGGGTTTTTTTTTAATGTGAGTAGAATGGGAGTTTGGGGCCAATTTTTTCAGTAAAACTCATTTGGGTACATAAGAATTCTAAATGGCAAGAATGTGTGTGGGCTGGTGTGAGGATGAATGAGGGAGTGTTGTGAAAACACTCGGTGCATTGGAAAGCACTGAGCAGATGTACAACTTCCTTCCAAGGTGTTCGAGGGAGAAGACACGGTTAGCTGAGTCCATTGCATCTGCTACAGAATCGTACATTCTAGGTAGAACTTTTGCTTTCCCCCTCAAGTCCCTTGATTGATGCTCTAAGCTGTTAGGGAATAGGCATCAAAAGTGACGATCTGCCCAGTGGCCACTACTGTGGCTCCGGTGTCCCACATCTCCCTCCATACCAGCACCAGCACCTCCTAAGACATGCTCAGCTTGGTGCACGATGAATACAGAAGCCTGAGGATGTCACTCTACCTTCTTACCTTGGTCATCAACGGGATGAGCAGTTGACAGCGCAAAAACCCCAAACCCAAAAGATGAAAATCTTTCGGTCTTTGATTTACTTTGCTGTGTACCCTCAAGCAAGAGGCTAATCCCAGCACTCGGAAGGAAGAGGCAGGCAGATCTCAGATCTCTGTAAGTTCACCCAGCCTTGGCTACATAGTAAGTTTAGTTCCAGGATAGCCAGAGCTATATATTGAGATGTCATGTATAAACACACACACACACACACACACACATACACACACACCTCTGCTTTAGGCTCCTGAAGCAATCAAAGTAGTAAGTAGACATCACCCTTGCAGGTATCAGAGAGATGGGGTTGAAAGAAACTGGGTCTAGAAACTATTGGAGCAAAGCACTCTTGCATTGGGACTCGGCAGCCCCACAAAAGCTGCCCATGATCCTCCTGCCCTGCACTATCCCAGAAAATTCCTCCTTCTTTCCAGCCAGAATCCCCCTCACCCTAAAAGAGGTCTAGGAGCTGGCTGCCCATAAACTCTTGCCTTCCCAAATATCAAAGAGACTCAGGCCTGGCTGTTTCTTTATTTCTATCAAGGGGCCTTTGAATCAAAGGGATTTTTTCTGAGAATGAAAACACTATGGAATCTTAAGGGACCAGGCCCTAAAAGAAAACACTCCAATTGGAACTGGTTCAAGGCCCTCGTGTCCAATTAAGGAAACACTCACATTCCTGAGCTAGCTCTAGCTCTATCTTCCATTCTCTCCCTCCACAGCCACACAAGAATGCACTTCCGCAGCCAGAAGGAGGGCTACTATCACAGGGACAGTGCTGGCATAGCAGAGGGCTCCTCTGGTGGGCTGTGCCTGTCAAGGCTTTAGACAAAAAACAGGGACTACAGAACAACGCAGACTCCTTCATACCAACTCATCCCGCTCCTAACTGTCCCCAGCCCCCCCCCCAGGGGTGGGGGAGTGACTCCCACCATACCTGTGGCGTTATGAAAAAAAGGAAGGAAAGGCTCCAGTCACTTCCCTGGGTAGAAACACACTTACACTTTGTTTCCTCCAGAGGATTTCACACCCACTCCTCCTCCTTGGAGGAGCAAGCAGCCTGTGGTGTCCCCCAGAGAACGGCTTCTGAGCACTTCGCTGCCTCTGAGTAGTAACCCGAACCAGCTCTAGCCTGCTGGAGTCCCTGGTGTACTTCACACCCCGCAAGGCACGCCCTGGAATCAGATAGCTGGGTCCATCTTACCCCCTTCTGCCCTTCCAACAGCTCCAGCAGGCAGTAGCACCTACTACGCACCAGGAGGGCTGGCCATGTTTGCAAGGAGCCACACTAGGAGGATTTTTGGGTCTCTCCCCATCTTTGCCTTCCCTGTGACCCAGACAAAGCCATTCTCCATGAGCAGCCTCATCTGCAGAAGCACGGTGCCCAGCAGGTGAACACAGCTAGAAGAACCCCCTAACCACCATTGGAGACTCCCAGTGAATCATAAAGCCCTAGAGAAACGTGCACCGAGCAAGAGCAGAGTGTCCTGAGGCCCATGGCTTCTCCCTTGCTCTTCGAGTTCTTGTTACAAAGAAATGAGGTGCTGCTGCCCCTAATGTTAGGTGGCACGTCAGGTGCTGGGGAGGCAGGGCTGAGATGCAGCAGAGACACATGACCATGATAGGGATAGGATAGGTTCTGTCATGAGCCGCAGGTCACTTAGGGGGCGGGGTGCAGAATCTAAGCTCGACCAGAACAAGGATTGTGCCTAGCTTTGTCCTAATGTCCATCGACATAAATATCTGTCGGATGAGCGGTAGCTGGGAAACAGGGCTCATGTTAATATAGTTGATATGAAAGGATGAAGAGAAGCCAGAAAAAGCCAACAACAGGAACAGTGCCAGCAGAGGCCCAGGGGGAGGAAAATACCAAGAGAATGCTGGGAACTGGAAATGACCTGTCTTCTACGACGTTCAAGCTAGAAACAAAACACAACAACAAACGCCACTGCCACCACCATCACCCACAACAACAACAAGAACAACAACAAAAAGCCCAAATCAACAAAAACATGTCATTGAATTACAAACAAAGAAAGTCTCGATGTTTTAAGTAAGTTTACTATTTTGTGTTGGGACACATTTACGGCTGGCTTCCTCTGCACGCAGCGCACAGGTATAGTAGGGCATGCCTGGTAGCATCCAAGAGAAGAGATGTGGAAACCCTCTATGATACTGGCTCTGCATGGCAGACAGAATGAATGGCTATGGGTAGGAAAGGTACCCCACAGAATTTCTTGGGAAAAATATGTCTTTCTCTTTTGTTAGCCAAGCCAATCCTCTACAGCCTCTGCTTCCTGGGCTAGTGACCAGCAGAGAGACACCTCAGCAGAAACGTAAGTGTCACATAATTTAGTTTATGTGACAAAGCTGTTTGGAGACTTCCCTTCTGCCCTCTCTGGTCCTCAGAACCCAGTACTTCCTGACTGTTTCCTAGGATCCCAAGCCTCCCTTTTCCTTTTCCCTTAATCCTGTGACTCCCCAAGTCCAGGAAGCAGCCAGGCCAAGTGTTTACTATGACACATAAATTCTGCTACAAGGATGACCTGTGTGTGGCACTGGCCATAGCTGTTTCTACTGAAGTAGCATTTCAGGAGAGTAAGTAAGGGAAGAACGCACTACAGGGTCTTGGTGACATGGGAAGGTGAGAGCCGGCAGGAAGGCCGGGGGTGGGGGGGGTGGACGCCACCAGCAGACACCCATAGGAGACAGCTGTCCCCATTCCCATCTGTCACACCCTTCTAGAGGGCATCTGACTGGAATACTTGACCCTCACTCAGAAGTGATGACAGCGTTCTAGTAGGCAGGCCCCAGTGATTAATGGGAAGGGAATCAAAGGTCTAGGAAGATCATTTTCTTCCTTCTAAGAACAGAGAGAGACGGGCACTGAAAGGAACTCCTCTAGCCGGACCCAGGGAACCTGATGACCCTGCACAGACGTGCACCAGCAGAGGTGCCCACGGCCTCGGTGACGAAGTCCTGCACCACCCGCCTGAGTAGTGTCAGATGCCAAATGTCTTCTCAAGAGCTTGAGGAAGTGCCAGGGGGTCTGTGCCCTAGAGCCCCAGAGCAGGTGTTTGGGGTTCATTCGACAGTACAGGCCCCAGCCAGTGAGGGTGATGGGTCAGCTGACCACCTGTACCACTCATCTCATGACTCAGGGTCGCTTTGGAAAGCTGGTCTTGCACTCACAGCTGCCCTCCATGCTGCAGCAGCTTCTCTGGGAGAGGAAAAGCTTCCCCAGTACTAACACCGGAGGCTTTAGAGCAGTGGTCCCCAACCTCCTTAACGCTGTGACCCTTTAACACAGTTCCTCATGTTGGGGTGACCCCCAGCCAGAATATTATTCCATTGCTACTCCATAACTGTAATTTTGCTATTGTTATTAATTATAATGTAAATATCTGATATGCGACCCCCAAAGGGGTCACAACCAACAAGTTGAGACATTTTGCTTTAGAACAGGAGGCAGGAAAAACAGTAATGGGCATCTCAGCTGACAAAGAAACTTACAGCAGTGTGTATTTGGTGCACGCCTACTATCCCGGCACTTTGGAGCTAAGTCACTGTGCTTTCCAGGTAAGATCAGCCTGGGCTGCTCAGTGGAACCTGGTTTTTTTGGTTTCCTTTGTTTTTTGTTTTGTTGGTTTGTTTGTTTTTTCTCACCATCAGTTCCCTTTCCTTATCCATAAAACGATACTGCCTGCCCTCAGCTGTATTGCACAGCAAAGGTAATAGTGACAAGGGCCCAACTTCCCCAGCAGAAAAGTGCAGTATTTAATCAGCTGCTGCTTGAAGATGGACTGGGGGAAAGAGAGGGAGGGGGAGGGAGGGGGAGGGAGGAAGGAAGGAAGGAGGGAGAGTTCTTTTGGTTTTTGTTTTGTTTCGTTTTTTGTTAATGATCCCACTGTCCCTTAGAAAAGCAGCAGAAGCATCAAGTGAAACGCTCTCTGAGCGTCCCAGCTTAGCCAGCTCTAAAAGAGAACAATGCCAACAAGCGTGGTCCATGCCCCATTTCTCCCTTGAAGCACCTTTTGGGGTGTATTTACATGGGGGCCTTACACTTGCCAACACCGTGTCCACAAGCACACACAAGACCGAGAGTCAAGACATCTAGTGGCAATACACGGATGGCCTACCGTGGCAGGTTTACAGTCTCCATCCTCACAACCCACCCAGGCTGCAGACATTTCCATCAGCATCTTTCAGCTGTCTGTTTGACAGGAGCGTTAAGAAATGCCATGGTATCCAATGCCAGCAAGTTGCTCGACTCTTTTGTTCTTGAGACCTCTGCATGTCCGCACAAGCACATACGCTCCAAGCCAAGGGCATCTCAACACTTGAACCAGTGCTCTGAGTTCTGGGTCAATGCCGGGGAAAGAACACTGGCCCCGGTCAAAATAGGAGCTTGTCCAGTTCCCATTGTTTTAGCATCTTTTGTTTTTTGTGTTTGGGCATTTCTTGCTAGTAGCAACGCACACCTGCCAGTGACTTCAGGGAAACAGGTGGGAGAGACAGGCTTGGTTCCAACAGGCCTCTCTCTTTTCTCTGAAGGGTAATGATTCACACAGGAGCTAACAGAAGCATCATAGCGTAGGACCAGCCACAGGCGTGAGTGCCTGATAGGGAGGAAGAGGGGCTAACAGGTTGCTGCAAAGGTTGTAAGGGAGGTAGGTTGGGGTGATGGTCAGACAGACCTTCAGGACCTTCAGGTGCTGTGGGGATGGGGGATTGGGAGGGAGGGAGGGAGATGGAACAGGCTTGGAGATCTTGAGAAGCCGAGTTAAGAGAGGCTGGAGGAGGAGGAGAAGGTCATGTCTATTTCCGACAGAGGAAGCTTCCGTGAAGTCACCCACCATTCACAGAGTAGCAGCCGTGCTATTGTCTAACTACCAAGGCTGGTTCTCAAGCTATGGGCTCATGGCCACCATGGCTTCTGCATAAAGGTCACGAGCCGTGGGCATTCATGCTGTTATACGGATGTTATACGGATGGGGTTCTGTTGAAGCAGAAGGACGTGGTTTGGGACCCACACTTGTAGAAGATGCCCAATAGAAGGCAGAGGCAGGTCCAGTTGGAGTGAAGGCCTGACAAATATTGGCAACTCTGCAAAGAACTATGGAGCAAATATCATTCGTCAAAATATCTTCCTATGGCAAAACGCCTTTATTTCCTTGCCTCGCTCAGCCCGTAGTGCGGCTGTCATGAAAGGGTACGAGCATCATGGAAGCACTCCTGGAAGACAATGGCAGCTGAAGGAAGTCTGCTGACCCCACGCTCGCAGCTGGGCAGCAGACGTTTGCAAAGGAGATCTGGGTGCTCATTTGATTCTTCCGCAAACCCCAAGACTTGCAGCCCTGCCTCCATGTTTCTCTTCAGCTAGCTGTACACAGCACAGCACTGTAGCCCCCTGGCTCCTCGGGGAAGACCTGCTTTCTCTCTGCTCATCTGATTCTCCCACCTTGCAGGGTACAGAACAAAAACCCAGAAAAATCTGCCTTTCCCAAGTTCAACAGTCAGGGCACTGTCAGCCTAGGTTTGCCAGCATGTGGTCCTGCCTCCGCTCAGCCTCTTCTCAATCCTTTGGTAGAGACAGTCAGGGCCTCTTGACAATCATAAGGGAAAGATCATAGTAGATATTGTACCCCCATCTTCCATGTGTACAGCTCTGCAGGAATCCAGGGCAGCTTCTACCCCTACAAGATTGACAAAAGACTGAATCCAAGTTTCCAGGGAGTCCCCAAATAGGTTCTTCCTTCTGACTTTTATCCAAGGTTAAATAGGACCAGCAGGGGTCATTCTGGAGCCTTCCATAATTGCTCTTGCAGGATTTGGCATTAGCTTGGCCGTCCATCTGCACAGAGGGTTCTGTGGGAAGCATCCCAGGAAACTCTGGGTTTTGCTACAGGGTTGTGGGTGAGGCCTCGCCACCAATGGCATTGGGATTGAATGCTCTTATTCTGAGGCTTCTTGAGGAGCCTGGGCATTGGGAATGACCGTGCTTACCCGAGGCAGCTCCACTTTGAACTTGCGATGCATAGATGAGGAGGATCATGCATTGCCTTTTAAGTCAGGAATTCTGATCTCTATTGAAAATACCCCAGTGTAAGCCCTGGGAACCCATGCTTACGACAAGGTAGTGGCTTCTCCAGGCCCGAGCTGCTCCCGTCTTCAGTGTCTTTTTTCCCTCTTCAAAATCTATCACTTTGTAAAAGAACTCTCTGCTCCAATCTCTGTGGTTGCCGTAAGCCTGTAAGCTCGGATACTTTCTAGAACGATGTGTAAATAACAAAATCAAGGAATGCCTTTCTGGGAAACCTCCCATTTGTCTTGAGGCTTACCTCCCGTTTCCCATTGTGGAAGCACGCTGCAGGGATGGTGCAGTAGACTTTTCTAGGGGCCCTGTGTGTGGTCTCCCACCCTGCAGCACTCGGGGCCACTGTGAGTGAGGTTGGAATGCAGATAGAGTCGCAGAGCACCCAGACATGGTGAGTGCACCACGGAAGTCAGGTCTTCCAAGAGTCTGGGTTAGGGTCTCACAGTTCCCAATTATCTCAAAGGTAACGCATGGCCAGGATCAGGAAGCCTGGCTGCTTCATCCCTTATGGTCCAGACACAATGAAGCTTCTCCCCTGGTGCAGCTGGGTTTATTTAGACATCACAGATCTTCTAACACATCACACATTTCCCCCAGAAAGTTCTGTCTAGCCATCATTGCTTTCCTGTTGATGTTTCCACAAGCTGGGCATCCCTGCTCTTGCTCTTCTCCTGCAAGCCCCAATGGCCTGCCTGAGGCATTCTTTCCAAGCTGACACATCAACACAACTCCTCCTGGTATTAAGAATTTTCTTCAGCTCCATGTCCTTAGGCTGAACACATCAGCACCAGGGAGATTTGAAAACCAGACGTGTCCAGCGTTCTGCCTGTTTTGAAGCCAGAGCTTCCTAGGCCAAATACTGATACCAGGATCTCAGAAGTCCTGTGCTTGGCCCAGGATTCTATATAGAAGAGATGACTCACTCCCAGGTGTCGAGAGGTCCAATCACCACAAACAGACAACGCCTGTCTGCCACAGGGTGTCTATTACCCTTTGTCTCTGGGTTATTTCAGATCACTGGGAAAGGAGCAGAGATAGTAATGAAATCTCTTGGAAACGACATGTAGAAAGCATGAATTAACCTTTCTCAGCTTCAGTCCTTTTGCCCGTCAGGCGGGGATGGGGATAAGAACACCCACCTTGTAGAAATGATAGGAACACCTGGCATGGCACCTGTGCTCCAGCTCTTTAGATGGTGACCGGTTTCTGCAGGCACAGACTGTCACCTGAGGTCTCAACAGTTACAATTTTGGAGAGATCCGAAGGCCAGCCCCTTCTGCAGCTTACACGGCTGGCAATTTCTGGCCATCTCCACCTGCATTTTAATGGGATTCCCTAGGTGACCATGCACACATCACAATTTGAGACTTGTCAATTTAAAGGCCAGGGACCTCACCTTTGAACCTCATGAGTTTAATGGCACGTCTCTTGGTAACGAACAGTCAGTCAAATTAGTCTGCCCATCAAATTAAGACAATATTGACCTAACACAGGTGATCCCGGGCCAGGCTGGTTCTGCAGTGGCTCTGGCCAGACCAAGGCTCACCTGCCCTGTTCACCTGCCTCTCCTATCACCTGCTCAAAGCCAAGGCTCTGGGGAGACTGCGGCTCCTGTTTGCTGGGCAAGCACAGATAAGGTTTCTCACAACTCCACCTGGGCTCCTCTGCCAAGGTAAACTTGCTCTCCAGAATTGCTCCCCGACTGGAAAATGTGTCCGTCTATTTATTTCTCACTCCCACTGGAAAAAAGGTGGGGGATAGGGGTTGGTGATGATGTCATTCTTTCCACAGAACCTCTCAAAGGCATCGTATGTCACAGCCACTTCCAGGCAATACTTGGGTTTCTCCGCACAGCACCTATGGAACAGAGCTAACCAAGGGCGCCAGCTTCTCTTCCTTCTCCCCTGTGCCTGTCCATCACCTCTGGTTGGGACTTTTATCCTCTGGGGAATTCGAGGGCAGTCTTGAAAAAGAACCTTAGTCTAGGAGGTGAGGGACCATTTTCGTGATATTTCTCGCAGAAATGAACTACAACTGAGCAAATATTTTGGCGGCCAGTGAGGATGGGGCCCAGTCGTTGGTCAGATACATCAAAGAACTGAAAGCAGAGGGCAGAAAGACATTTCTAAAAGTCACCCAGAGATCACAACAATTGTAGTCATCATAATTCTTGCTTACAATAGTAACGCACTAACCTATTTGCTTCGTGTCCTTTTATTTCAAAGCAACTATTAGAAGTTTTGTGTGGTAATGCACACCCATGACCACAGCGCTCAGGAGGCTGAAGCAGGATGGTTGTCGCATGTTTGAGGCCAGCCTGAGCTACACAGGCTGGAGCAGGACTACACTTTCAAGCCAGACTGCTGACTTGTGCAGTGACTGCAAGATGAACTCAGTTATGGGGCACTAACAAGCCACACCCCACCCCCAATCCCTGGCCAAAGCCCGCAGAGGTCCCTTCCTCACATATACTTATGATGTCCACCAGTAGTAGCCTGGATGTGTCATGTGTCCTCACAGGCAAGGGAGGCTAAAAGCTTTGTGTCTGAGCTGCCATGCCATGCTGGCCAAAGCTTTTTACTTGCTAGATTATGAGGTCATAAATGTTAGCCACATTCCTATTTTATTGGGCAGAGGAAGTCTCCAGGCCACCTCTAACTTCAGAGCAGATAGGAAATACAATCATCTGTCTGGAAAGTAGAAAGCCAAAAAACACCTCGTGGGCAGCATTTATGATGACCACATGAGCGTTGGCAAATATTAACACATTACCCTTTCTGCCTTGTGTCTTTTTATTTCAAAGAAAGTAAATAGTTGAAGCCTTGCACAGCATTGCACATCTGTCACCCTGGGACTCAGGAGACAGACACAGAAAGACTACTTAGTGCAAGTTCAAGGCCGGCCTGAACTGCAGGCCAAGTACCAGGCCATCCAAGGATACACATCGAGACTCCATCTCCACGATAGACAGACAGACAGACAGACAGACAGACAGATAGATAGATGAATTCTGAAAAACACAAAAAGAAAGGGAGGAAATGAGACAGCTATAACTAAGTCCCTCTCCAAAGACTTTACTGTAGTCTCTTCCCTCATTTGCCGGAATTTGTTTTGCATTCCATCTTAATTATCTTCTCCCCTGTTCTTTTTTTTTTTCTTTTAATCTTTTTATTGCATCTGTGTGTGTTCACTAACATTATAAAGTTTTATTTAGGCAGGGTTTTGAAACTTTACCGGTTAAAGTGTTACAACCCTTTACATTACATAGGACATAATTATAATCTTCTGCACTGTGTTTCTGCCTTGGCATTATAACTGTGAGATCTTGATCTCTGATGACACATGCTGTTGTATTCCATTGTATAACTACAATACAATGTGCTTATCCATTCTCTTGTTGATGGACGTTTCAGTTGTTTCCAGCATGGCAGTAAACATCTTCATACATGTCTTCCTGACCGCCTGCTACGCGTGGAATTTCTAGACACAATCACTTTCATCTTCGTGACTTGCTGCCAGATTGCTTTCCAGAGTGCGTGGGTCAGCTGACAGCCCCACCAGCAAGGTATGAGACTCAAAGATTCAACTGTTCTTTCCCGATACTTGGCACGAGCTGTCCCTTTTCACCAGTCTGGTGGGTGGAATGGTAACTCTGTTATTTTGCCTGTATTTCTCTAACAGTGAGGGTACACGTCTGTTTAGACTCATTGGCCTTCTGCAGTTCTTCTACGATTCTTTCATATTCTTTGTCCATTCCTCTTCCACATATCAACTTCTTACAAATTTGAGAAATTTAGTTACATAGTACATTAATCACAAAGATCTTCTCTCAGATAATATGGGTTGTTTTTCTATTTGTCATAATGGACTTTGTTGAATAGCTGTTAATACAACTAAATTTATGAGCTTTTTTTGCCCCTAGTTTCTGTGTGTTTTGATTGTTTATTAGTGAATTTTTTTCTTTAATTTAAGATCGTGGCTTTTTTATAGTATATGTTGTCTTTTAAAGTTTTGTTTTTTATTTCTTTTTTTTCAAGTTGACCCAACATAGAAATCTACTTTTATGCTTTCCATAAAGATGAGTTCTTTCCAGTACTCATTAGTCAAGAGAACACCTTTCCCATCTGGGCTAATAGCTTCACCCCTGCCCTGTACTGTTTCTGAGCATGGATGAGCCCTGGCGGGGTTTTCTGCCCTCCTTTAGTCTATCCTGCGCCCAAACACATTGTCTTCTTACCAAATATTTTGAGACTAAATGTTGACATCTGGTATGGCCAGTTCTAGCTTGTACCTTTTCAGAATTGCTTCTCCGTTATTCTTGGCCCTTCGCTTTTCAAAGGGAATTTCATATTGATATTATCTAGTTCCAAACAAAACAAAACAACACCCCCCCAAAAACTATTAAAGTTAACCGACATTCTATAGATGGATTTTTGGAAGAAATTACATTTCTTTATTTTCAAGTCTCCCTTTTAATTATTTGTATGAGGTGTGGTGCACTTATGGTTTCCAGGGCTTATGTAAGACTCTTAACTTCCTTCTTTTGTCCTGTCTTCAGCCCTATTTTGGCTGAGGCATTGCATCCAATTCTTGTTTCTTTTTTGTCTTTCCTTGTGGTGACATCCATGTCTTCCAAGAGTTTCCCCATTCATCCCGCTGTTCCAGGTGTGCAAGCGATGAAAGCGAGACACATGCAGTGAGGGCAGGTGGAGAAAGAGCAAGCCCTCTGGCAGTCTTCCCTGGGGAGAGATAAAAGCACCATCACACGTAAGGGGTGCACGACCAAGCTTCCCACGCTTTAGAGTATAGCGTGTATTTAGAGTATAGTGTGTATTTAGAGTATAGCATGTATTTAGAGTATAGCGTGTGTTTAGAGTATAGTATGTATTTAGAGTATAGTGTGTATTTAGAGTATAGCGTGTATTTTGAGTATAGCATGTATTTAGAGTATAGCGTGTGTTTAGAGTATAGTATGTATTTAGAGTATAGTGTGTATTTAGAGTATAGCGTGTATTTTGAGTATAGTGTGTATTTAGAGTATAGTGTGCATTTAGAGTATAGTATGTATTTAGAGTATATTGTGTATTTAGAGTATAGCGTGTATTTAGAGTATAGCATGTATTTAGAGTATAGCGTGTATTTAGAGTATAGTGTGTGTTTAGAGTATAGCATGTATTTAGAGTATAGCATGTGTTTATAATATGTATTTAGAGTATAGCGTGTATTTAGAGTATAGCGTGTATTTAGAGTATAGTACGTTCTAAGCGCTAGCTCTATCATTTATCAAATCAGATCTTAGGCAAAATATATGACCTCTCATGTGTGTCTCAGTTTCCCCTCTGTAATGTAACCTTGAAAATATTAATTATAAGTCCTCGTAGCTGTAGGAAATAAGAGTTAAAATGAGTCAAGCACTTGGGGCAGTGACAGGCACATTACAGGTGCCCTCGATGCGTCGCCTGTCATTGTTGTTGCTGAGACAGGACATCTAAGCCATGCTCCAAATAGGATTAATCTGGATGTTTAAACCAGGTAATGTCAGAATAGTTGAGTAATCTTAACAGTAAGTAAAGAGTGCTGGTCAGCATTACATCTTATCACTCCGTCCATACAGTTGATGTAATTGTCGGTGGTCCCTTGTGGTGTTGTAGTTAGACCATGCTTTTTATTTTCAGATTCAATGAGGTCAGGGTTGAATGCCACTCAAGATACACTAATCCAATTTCCTACCTCACACTTGATAGCCCTTAGGATAAATATCTGAAGAAGGAGAGCTTTTCTGAGAGAAAACCAACAGGTTGGACTCTTGAGAAATCATCAGGCTTAAACAAACAAACAAACAAGCTGAAGAGATGAAGTAGCAGGGATAACAAGAGTTCAGAAGGTGCTGAGGAGAGCTCTTAGGTGAAGCTGAAGGGGAGGGTTTGTTTCTCAAGGGCATAAAGTCTGGGCCTTTATTGCTCCTAAGTGGCCTACCAGAGGAGTTTACAATATGTACTTGTGGGTCCCCACCCGGCAGCCAGGGGAGCTGACAATTCCCACCACCATTGCCCTGTTTGATGTTGGATGCCCCTATTTAACACACACACACACACACACACACACACACACACACAGAGGAGAGTAAGGCCATATCACCCATGACTACCTTAGTTTGAATTCCTCCATGTAGACCTAAAAAAACCTGGGTTATGTATCATCTAATAACAAGTTCTGCTGGGCAAGGTGGAAGGAAAGACTCAAGGTGTTGGGCCCTTTACCATCAGGCCAGCAGTGATCCAGTGAAATTGGAGGAGAGGCAGTTTGGGAAGTCATGGAGGAGAGTATAGGAAAGGGGGGCTAAAGTGTGGTTAGAATCACTGCCATGGAGTTACTTCTCCATTGGCCTCAAGTCCCTAGAAATAGCTGCAGACCTGTGGGAGATCTTGTCCCCTCTATCAAAGCAGGATTAAAACTCCACATTACATGCAGATTTCCCACTATGCCTTCAGATTCCATGATAGAGGTTGCTGTGTACTGTGATGATCCGTGCTGTGCGGAGAGTGCATGCGTGCGTGCTTGTACAGAGCACAGGGAGGTCTCATTTGCTCTGAAGCTACACAGGGCAGAGTTTTCTCTCCAATCATAGAAGAGAAAACAAGGTTCAAGAAGAAGTCAAGAAGTTAAGGCAAACTCTCAGGATGGAATGACGAGCCAAGCCCAGAGCCAGTGGAGGTCATTAGCTCAGGGCAGGGCGGGGCTGGGCTGGGCTGGTTAGTGCAGATGCTCCCTCCCACAGGGAGGGGCCTGCAGAAGGGGCTGCCACTGTGACAGAGGTCATGCCCTGGGTGGGGCACAGGCTGCAGTCATGACTCAGCTGTGTACATACACAGCATCGCCTGCTCTAGTGCTCCACCCTTCTATCCCCTTGGTTCATTCATGAATGCAATCACTCACAGTAGACAAGGCTGTACCACGCACAGAGATGAAGAGGGCCCATTTCTGCCCTTCACAGTAGCTGGGAGCCAGCAACACCTACACAGACAAATGCAAGAAAGACTGCTTTTTTTCAGGTAGTGCAGTGGTTACAAGAACAGGCTTTGGACCCTGACAGAGAAAACAAATGATGAAGAGAGGATACATTTAAAGGTACAATGACTAGGCATTTTAAGAAATAAAATATGAAACTTCAGATCGAATGGATTCCTAGTGTTAAATAAGATAGATATAAAAGAAACCCAGATCTCTGCAGTGGAATTTAAGAACATAAATGACAAAGAACATTCTCAAAATATTGACAGCAACTAGATCAACTTAAGATGAAACTACACCAGGACATTACAAAACTTGGTAAAACTGAATACAACAAGTAAGTAATATTTAAGGTGTTCACGGAAGAGGATTTCATACCTATAGCTTTATATCTAGACAAATTGTCACTTAAATAGAAAGTAAAACAACCATAGTATCAAGTATTTAAGGTTTTAAATGACTTTGTCCTAAATTTCTTCTGAAAACATTCTTGTAGCTAAATGTTCAATAGCATAACCTGATAAACAAAAACAATAACAACAGCAAAAAAATCCAGAATAAACCTAAAGAAACTTATGCATAAACCAGGCATGGCAGCTCATTCCTGTAATCCCAGCAAGGCTAAAGCAGGAGGGTCGCCAGGAGTTTAAAGGCAGCCTAAGCTACAGAATGCCAGGCTAGTTGTTGAACAGTGAAACCTTGTTTCAACACACACACACACACACACACACACACACACACACACACACACACTCATGCACCAGCATACACTCACTTCAGGAAGTCAAGGACAGCAACAAGACATTGGACATACTGGGCTTTAAAAATAGACAAACACTATGGCACTGACAAAACAGTTCGGTTGGCAAAAGCACTTCCTCTGCAATCTGATGACCTGAGTCTGATCCGCAGAACCCACATAAAGGTGTAAGGAGAGAGCCAACTCCCAAAGATGTCCTCTGACCTCTGCACAAACGTCATGGCACATATGAGCCAATACACACACACTCTGTAATCACACATGCATACGTATAATAATAATAAACTTTAAAACAGAGATACACAAATGCTTGATAAGATTGCTGGAGAGATTAAAAAGAGACATTAAGGGCTGGAGAGATGGCTCAGAGGTTAAGACCACTGACTGTTCTTCCAGAGGTCCTGAGTTCACTTCCCAGCAACCACATGGTGGCTCACAACCACCTTGAATGAGATCTGGTGCCCTCCGCTGGCCTGCAGGCAGCAGACTGTATACACAATAAATAAAAAAAATATACATATATATATATATATATATAAAGAGAGATGTTAAAGCCACATACTAAATACTAAAACTTTTCACAGACCTAACAAAAGTTTTAGGCTACCAATATTATGAAAGTTAAATTTTGGAAGCTTATTAACTTTGGTGGACTTTTTTTTTTTTTGAAAACTATAAAATTCCAGAATTGGAATTAAAAGGTCAATTAGCAGGTCAAACTTTCAAGCATCCACTAAGGGACTACAGTCTAATCAAAGAACTTCCCTTCCTGGAAAACTCCAGACTCAGGTCACAGAGAAGCTCTGCTCCTGTTGAAGGCAGATAATCCCTAGACAACCCAAGCTGACCCAGAAAACAGAGCCGAGGGACCCCTTATAAGACTGACCTTTATTACAAAGCTAGGTAAGGACGATAGAGACAGAAAACTTTCAGAATACTTCGTGTTACCAAATTTTAAATAAAAATATTAGCTAGCTGTATGGATCTAAGATAGAGATCAGTAGAGATAATTCATGAAAGTATCAGGACTTGGGAGGTAGAGAAAGGGGAACATTGGCCTGGGGAGCAGGCTGGCTGAGATACTAGGTGACTGAAGATGATCAAATGTATGAAATGTCATTTTTGTACAGTTAGTAAATGCTAATATGGCCAGGCTTGGTGGCACACACCTTTAATCCCAGCACTCAGGAGGCAGAGGAAGGTTGATCTCTGTGAGTTTGAGGCCAGCCTGGTCTACATAATGAGTTTCTGGTCAGCCAGGGCTCCCTAGTGAGACCCTGTCTCAACATAAATAAATAAAAGATAATAAAAATGAAACAAAATAAAATAAATAACATAAATAAGATAGTTACAACTGGGGCTGAAGAGACGTTTCAGTGGTTTAGAGCGTTTGCTGCTCTAAAAGACTATCGGATTTGGTTTCCAGCGCCCACATAGCCCCTCACAACCTCCAGGAACTCCAGTTCCAGGAGACCCAATGTCCTCTTCTGGCCTCTGAGAGCAGACCATAAGCAGACAAAACACTCATACACACAAAATAAAAATAAATAAACCATTTGAAGCTATAACTAATCAGTTTATTTTTTAAAATAGGAAAGTTTAATGTGAGAAAGAAACACAACTTTCATCATTAATGGACTGAAGGATAAAAAGTTCATGATTATCTCAATGAAGTTAATTTTCAAATTTAATAAGTCTAAGAAACTTTGATTTCCAAGAAATACCACAGAGCTCTGGGTTCTATTTTCTCAGTTGTATGAGGTCATCATTGAATGTCTATGCCCAGTGGAGGACATGGAGAAACTTCAGGCTTCTGCCTGCAATCAAAGGTCCCTATTATGGCTGCCATGGTCCAACAACACTAAGGATGATAAGAAAGGCTGATGCGGCACAATCAAAAATCAGTCAGCAGATTTCAGATCTGATCGCAGCAGCGCTGTTTTCTGGATACTGATTATATTACGAAGATGAGTGTCACTCCCCAATACCAGCAGTAGAAGGTATATTACAATATAGGACATATGAGAATATAATGGTATTTTCTGAATAGCTAATGCAAAATAAGAAGAGACCCTGGGGCATTTGGGATTATTCTGATGAGAAGCATTGCCCCTCTTTAGGGAGGGAAACACTAAATTGGCCCAAAAAGAGAGCTGAAGAAAAAAAAATAAGACACTACATTCATTGATGGGCTAGTTTAACTATTTTCACAATTTGTTTTTATTTCTATTTATGTGAGTATATGAGTGCATGCGTGGGCCATGAGTGTGAGTGCCTGAGGAGGCCGGAAGAAAATGTTGGCTACTTTGAATGTGGGTACAGCTACCTGGTGCAGATGCTGAGAACTGAGCCTGGATCCTCTGGAAGTGCTCTTATGCTCTGAGCCATCTATCTCTCCAGTTACATGGATTTCTTTCTCACAAATCAATTTCTTATAAGGAAATTTACAAATTAAATTAAGTTGCAATTAAAATTCCATCCAATTATTTTAGGAGCTAAAGAAACACATTCTGTGATGTACGTGAAAAGGTCAGGGGAAGTAAGGTACATGATATTGGTACAAGAATGAGCAACTAGCCGGGCGCGGTGGCGCACGCCTGTAGTCCCAGCTACTCGGGAGGCTGAGACAGGAGGATCGCTTGAGTCCAGGAGTTCTGGGCTGTAGTGCGCTGTGCCGATCGGGTGTCCGCACTAAGTTTGGCATCAATATGGTGACCTCCCGGGAGCTGGGGGCCACCAGGTTGCCTAAGGAGGGGTGAACCGGCCCAGGTCGGAAGAATGAGCAACTATCCAGGAACAAAACAAAGATGTTAAGGCGAGACCCATCGTTACATACAGACACATACCATTTATGATGGCAGCAGTACCCAAAACATTGAAGGAAAGATAAGTTTGAAGATCAGCTACGGGATCTAGCTAGTAAAGTGCATTCTGACCTATGTGACATGTAAACTTAGCATGGGAACATGAACGTCTTTGTGACTTTGGAGTGGGAAAGCATAGCTGTCTGGAGAGGTCTGATTGAGCTGATTATACCAAAAGTGCATATTTATTTTAATGCAATTTGCATGATAGTTTGGAAGGATATGTCTACAACCAGAAGGGGCTGCACACCCAGATCATATCTGTATCCTTGCAAATTAAATAGAAAGGAGTTGTTAGATAACTCTTGGTAAACTGAATAAACAGGAGGAGACTTAAATGGTTGTCAAATGTGTAAGACGCCTAACAACATTATGATCAAAAAACGATAGGTCGCCTTTGTACACCTACTCAGCCAGCAAGCCAGGAAAGAGGAGAAGCTAAAATGTTAGCCATTTTTATGGAGAAATGGAAGGCTAGAGAATCCCACTGGTGGAAGTGGTGAATACATTCTGGGGGTCTTTGACTAAGGAACTGCATGTACCCCAGGCCCCAGTAGCCATGAAGAAACTTAGCAGCTATGGGTATGCCTTGCTGGAAGACACCTGGGGCTATACTGCTAAGAGAGGAGATCACTAAAAAGAGATGAAGATGCACGAAGACCCACAGTGACCCACAACCAAGTGGTCAGAAGTAACAACAGCAACGTGATTAAATCTAAAGACCAATCAGGGGTTCCATTAAAAAGAAAAAAATAATGGTCAGAAAAGTATTTCTATACACTAGTAATGAGACATCTGAAAAGGAAATTAAAATGTCAATTCCATTTACCACGGTGTTGAAAAGAATTAGCTATTTCTTAGATAATTAACTGTGATAGAATAGGTTACATTCACAAAAACTAAAAGAAAAAAATTGCTAAAGAAAAAACGTTTAAATCCTACCTCGAAAAACCAAAAAGAAAAAAAGTTTAAAAACAAATTGAAAGACACTACGTGTTCTTGTTAAGACGCCCATAGTGCCTAAAGGGATTTACATAGTCAATATAACCCCTAACAAAACTCCAGTATTTCTCTTCATGGCAAATTAATACAGAATCTCATGTGGCCCAAACAACAATCTGCTAAGAAGAGCAAGCACAGAGAACACACGCTTCCTGAACTCAAAACACACTACAAAGCTACAGCAATGAGAACATTGTGGTGTTAGCATAAAGACCAACAAACGGGATAGTATTAAATAAACTGTGTTGGGGCGGGCGATGAAGACAAGCCAATACCATACACCACATGCAAAAAATAACTCAAGAATGAAAGGCTGATACAAAAAAAAGCAAAAAATTTATAAAACTCCTAGAAGAAGGAGTATCATAAAACTTAATATTGATTTGGCGAAAAATAAAACCAAATGGAACCTTTGAATATCTTGGTAATGATAAAACTGATGATGGAGGTTTTAGTTCTATGGCAGAGGTTTAGGAGAGAGAGAGCGGATTGAAAAGAGGTGGGAAAACTTGTGTTGATACCTGTGCCAGTGCAAACTGATGAGGCTTTAGTGCCCTAAGACCGTAGACAGTTTTGTTCTGTGGAGTACTGCATGTGATCTGTGAACTCACCTCGAATGACCGGCACGCACATGTCTGCAAAGGGCCTTTAATCTGAGTGTCCCCATACTCCCACAGGCAGAAGGGGCGATGCTCTCTTCCTGGATGCAGAAGCAGGTGTAGAGACAGCTGGTCCCGGGTTAGAAACGGGCGGGTGGAAGCCTTGAGGGCTGTGTTGTGTTGTTTGTGTTCCAGCATCTCATATGGCCTCTAAGCCTTGGAGGCCTATGCTTCCACCAACGGACCATGCAGCCCACCTAGACTCCTTTCACTTTGAGGGGAAAGAGAGGACTCAGCGCCCCCACTCCCACCTACCCTAGGGTTTTAAAGGATGTAAACATCTGGAGTGGCAGGCTCCTGCCCCCTACTGGTAGTGTCTGGATATTGCTCAAATGGCATTCCAGACACCAAAACCCTTTGAAGATCGTTTTGCTTCTTGAATATTAGTAATCTAAGCACCGTTGCACCAGCTCTCTCTGTATCTGAACAGAATACAAACCACACTATGAGCTCCAGACAAAATGTCAGGAAACTCCATCCCCAACCCCATGTCTTCTGTGTTGTATTGAGCTAATCTTTCAGCTTCTAGGGGCCTGTTTTCAAAATTGTAAAATGGGTATAATAATATTTCCTTTTGGAGTGGACGTGAGATTGAAGATGAGGCACAGAGTGTCACAGAGCAGAGATCAAAGAGAAGCCCCGTTAGCATTTGTTGGTATTCATGGTTTTACGAGGTGAGGCTGCTCCTTTACTTGCTTGAGGCCTGAACTCTGCTCAAAGGTTTCAAACAACCTCAAAACTGGAAGGTAGCTAAAGGCAAGCCAGGAGCCTGGGGAGTCCTCGAGGGTTATCAGAGGTATCCAATACTCCTGCCCACCTGTCTTGCATCCTTAGGAAGCCAGTGGCGGGGCACACCACACCTGCAGGGCCCGGATGTGACATCACGGGGCGGGCTTCCGGCATGTGCAGTTTTCCTTCCAAGTCCATTTACTTCACCCTTCACTAGGTGACTTTAGGTTGGGGACTACCTGATTTTTCATTTATTAAGATATTTTCCCTGAAGTTGTTGGAGGGTGGGAAAGAATATGATAAAATGTACTGTGTGGGGCTGGAGAGATGACTCAAAGGTTAAAAGTACTGGCTGCTCTTTCAGAGGTCCTGAGTTCAATTCCCAGCAAACCACATGGAGGTTCACAATTATCTATATTGAGATCTGGTGCCCAATTCTGGTGTGCAGATATGCATGCAGACAAAAAAATAAACAAATCATATATATATGTATATATATGTATGTATATGTATATGTATATTGTGTGAAATTCTCAAACAATAAACTTTTAAAAATTAAAAAACATAGTTCTTCATGAATTCCCCCACTCTGGTGTCTCTTTGGGAGTGGCACACTCCCATCGTCCAATCAAATGTTCGCCAGCTGCTCTCAATCACTCCTACTGGGTGTGAGTGTCAGCCCTGCCAACAGACACTTGTCACTGAAGAGGGAGAAAGGGAAATCGGAGGGGCCAGAGCGAGAGGGGGAGCTGAGGGTTTTGTTCGACGGGGAGAAGGCTCATTGGCTGGATCAAAAGTAGTGGAGGGATCATCTTGTTCAGACTTCTTAGCCAAAAGGAGTTGAGTGGGAGAGCATGAGGCACAGAGAGAAGGCTTAGAGCGTAGCAGAGAGAAAGCCTGGACATAGAAAATCTCCTTCCATTTCTCCAATCACTCACAGTAGTTCTAAAGGTCCCGAATAACATTGGGATCAAGGGTGCCATTACGTGGCCATTTGGACTGATTATCTAAATGGTATTTAGGCCAAATTTTATTGCAAAAGCGAATAAGTTTAGGACCCTTTAGTTCAGGTGTCAGGTGTAGAGACTTGAGGTTTTCTAGGAGGCATCCCAAGGGGGAATGGGAAGGTATGGAGGACACAGTTCCCATGGATGAGAAGGAAAAGGTCACTGTAGCCTGTAGTCAAGGGCATCCCCAGGACTCAGGGAGGACCACTGAAAGAGGACCAAGCCGTTCAGAGGGTCGTCACCCAACTCAACGGGGGTCAGGCTTAGCCCCGCTAAGCCAGAAGAGACTCAGAGCCTGGTACCAGGGCTTTTCTAGAGGCCAGAAGGCGTAGACGGAAACCGAGCTCTAAGAGGGTCTCATCCACAGGAAAGGGTCAGGAATGGAGTCGTAGAAGCCGCAAGGGCCTAGAGGAGCTGTGCGATGATAGCCAGCTCCAAGGGAGGAAGTCAGGAAGGGACGCAATGACTTGGTGGGGCCTAAGGAATTGCAGGATTGCAATTTCAAGGGTGGTAGGATGGGGTAAGGTGAGGAGGGTCAGCTGTAGCCTTAAGGGCCTTGGCTGGGGTACCTCTGCCTCTACAAGTATCCCTGACTTAGGGAGCTGAAACACCAAATGAAGGGGAGACTTACCCAATCGTTGATGGTGGATGGAGTGTCAAGCGATTGGTGAGCTGGAAGGCGAGTCTGCTGCAGGCCAACTGGAGATGAGAGATAGGGTCCCAGTGCGGCTCAGACCACTAAGGGGAACACAGGCACCAGGAGAGCCTATCCCGGGTTTCAGCACCAAATGTAAGCGTTTCGGGATGGGTCAGGACAGGATGGAACAGGAGTGGGTCAGGTATTCTGACACCCGGGAGTCACAGAATACTCAGTGTTACACAGCTCAGGTGGAAAGGTATCCTGGAGCTCGGGAGCCAAGGATACTGAGTGTTACACAGCTCAGGTAGAAAGGTATCCTGGAGCTCGGGAGCCAAGGATACTGAGTGTTACACAGCTCAGGTAGAAAGGTATCCTGGAGCTCGGGAGCCAAGGACCACCACAGGTTGCAGTAAGCTTGGCAGTTTACAGCCTTGCCTCAGGGCAAGGCTTCTCCGGTGTATCAGCTCCGCTCCGGCAGGATAGGGTCTTCCAGCCGGTGATGTTCGCCTAGTGTAGCAGTTTTGCTAGGCAGGAGGTTTCTCGGGCGAAGTTGCTACAGTTCAGCTCTGCTCCTGGAGAGCTGAGAGCGGAGAGCAGGGAGCCGGGAGCAGAGTGTAACAACTCTGCCTGCCAAGGAAGGTTTCCCGGACAAGTGTTACAGCGCTGCTTGCTCTGCTCTGCTCTGCTCTGCCCAGGGTTGCCTCTGCTCTGTCCCCGCCGCAAAAGAAGATCTTCACCTGAGGCTCATCCATAGGGGTTTATTGGAAGGCAGCTGGACCAGCCAAGCTGAACATACACAGGGTTTATATAGGGATTCTTGGGGTTGGGGAAGTTTTTCCAGAGTAGGGATTGGTCCGATTTCAGTGCTGAGCTCAGATTGGCTAGAGCTCTGCTCCGGGATTGGTTACTTTTTTACACAGGATTAGGGTCAGATTTGGCTCTGGTTTCAGGGCCAAAGTGTGTTTCTTTCTCTGGTCCTTTTTAGCCTTTTGGCTCCAATTTTAGGCCCAGGGTACATTTCTTTCACTGACTCTGATTCCAGGGACAAAGTGTGTTCCTTTGGCACTGGTTTTAGGGTCAGGGTACATTTCTTTGGTTGTGGTTGCAGGGCCAAAGTGTGTTTCTTTGGCTCTGCTCAGGGTGTGTTTCTTTGACTGGTCCCTTTTCCCTACAGTTAGTGTGTCCATTGGTGCCATCTTTGTTCAGCTCAAGTTTACGCAGCCATGTTGGTGAGAGTTCATGGGTGCTGCTTCTCTGACATGTCTCGGAGACAACATCTCACAGCAAAGTCCCTGATACTTTGGCTCTCATAATCTTTTCTACAATATCCCCTGAGCCTCGGGTGCAGGAATGTTGTGTAGATGTATCCACTGGGGCTGAGTTCCACAACTGTGTTTTGATCAGCTAGGATTTTCCGTACTGGTCTCTGCCTGTTGCAAAGGGAAGATTCCTGGACGAGGGCTGAGAACTACACTTCCCTGTGGGTGTGAGGATAAATATTTAGAGTGCAGTCAGGGATTATACTGCTTTAGTAAAGTGGTGGTTGTAGGTTCTTTTCTAGCCCCAGGTGGTTGGCTAGGCATCCAGTACCAGCCTGGATTCCCCACTTGGTGAGCCAGACTTAACAGATTTGCTAAAGGAAGGGGGAATAGTCCTGAGACCTCAACACTAGACTAAGAACTATAGGCAACTAAGGAATGCTGAAAGCCGGAGAAACAGAGAAATAGTCTTCCCCAGGAAGAGTATACCAACTGGTTATTCAGTACTACATGGTCAGCCTTGAAAACATACATACGTTCTATGGACCAAGCATAACTATATTATAATCTCAAAACTTATAAAGAAAAGAAAGAAATCATCCAAGAGGTCAGAAAGAGCTCACCGCTCGAAGGTGCTGTTACCTGATGCCTTCTTTGGAGTACATGTATCAGAAAATGCCTGTTTTAAATGGAACAGGAGAAATACAAATCTAAGTGTGAGTTTTAATCAGATTACAGTGTCGGTTGATTACTTGGCCGGCCCTTATCTGTAAACACCCAGATGGTGGTAGGGAGGATTTTGAGATCCCTCTGCTGGTAAGACCAGGTGAGGCCAAGGCAAAGGAGGATCTCATTCAACATCTCCTCCTCCAAAATGTGACCCAGAGGAGCAGTGTGGCCCTTGTGCTGGGACTCATTAGATATCGAGTCTGTGTTGCATGATCACAAGATCCCCGGGTGACAGGAATGTGGGAGACAGGGTAGGAAGACTGTAACAGCTGGAGGATGGAAAGGGGCCCTGTGGCATGCTGTCTTCTAGGCGTGACACGGTTAGCATAATTGCAAACACACAGACACTATGACTATCTGCACGAGACCTGAACAAAGACAAGAAAATCAGAGGGAGGAGGAGAATGGGGAAATAAGAGGGTGAAAATACTGACAATTATTGCATGCATTCGCAAACGTGTCAAGTTTAAATAAAAAATAACTTATAAAAGGAGCTATAGAACACAAAATGGATTTGGTGATAACTATTTTCTTAAGCTCTCATATATATATAACTTATTATAAAATTGCAGCTACAATTAGTCCATATATATATGTTTTGTAATAAATTGGTCAGTTATTTTTAAAAGATTGCCCTGGGTGATTTACAAACACCCTAAAGTTTAAGAAGTGTTACCTCAGAAACTGGCTAACCCAGCCACCATTTGATCACGTGATTGGCTTGGGTTCTCACTGGTAAGTGCCTCCTTTCTCCTCTGTAATTCTTCCAGTTTTTTTTTTCCCGAACCTTCTTCTTTCCTCCTGACATTTTCTCTTTACAGGGAAAAGTAAAACAGAAACAAAATAGCCATCACCACTGATTTTAGTCCCTGAGGGAGAAAGAAAGAGATCAAAAGTCAACATCTGTGATTCTGCAAATAGAAAATGACATGTTTCCCAGGCAGACTGGGAAGCGGCTCTGGTTGGCTTGGCTAGCCCTCCATGGTCTCATTTGAGGTGGCTGTGCTTTAAAGGAAACCCCAGATGGCAGTGATTCAGCAGGTGTGCCCAGTCAGCCCCTGAGAGGAACCTGGGGTGGGCCTGAGGCCAGCAAGGTGAGCCGAGGGGGACCCTGCTCTCCCTGGATAATTTTCTGGCGAGGCAGGGTGAATCGGCACCTGGATACATACAGGACACGTTGTACAGTTACTGCTCTGCCAGGACTCAGCCAGACCATCACCTCACCCTGCCTCTAGCTGACAACTGGGTTTATCGAGGTTCCAGGAAACGCTTGGACGGTTTTGAGCCTTCTTGCTAGTGTTCCCAGCAGGTTGTTTTTCAGAGAGAAATCATTCTGTGGCTAGAATCCGGCAGCCAGCATGTCAAGGCAGAACCAGTCGTGGTGAGCATGGTTAGGGTAAGAGGGGAGTCATTCCAGATGCCAAGGTCTCCCTGAAATCCTTGAGATGGGAACCTGGCTGGGTTTACTTCTACGGGTGTCAGAAGAGGTGACAGAGCAAAAATGGTACATGTCCCTCCTGGAGGCCAAGGAGGACACTAGTCCCCTTGGGAGCTCTCTGGCAGGATCCTGCAAGGTAGGCAGTGGGGCCAGTTTCACAGAAGAAGCTTGAAACTCGGAGAGATGAGTAACTGTGCCCAAGTTCTAGGAATTCATACGAGGCAAAGTACTTGGAGGAAGTCCAAGGTTAGTGATCTACCGGATGAACCTGCCTCAGTTCCCAGAAATGGAAACGTACTTAGTTTTAGTCCCAACTTTAATTAATCAGTTCAGTAACCTTAAGCAAAACATTTTCTTTCCTGTGGCTTGTTCATTTTGAAAAGTGAAGACTTGAATAAGGTTCCCGCCACATAGCAAATGCCTAGTGTGGATTTTAATGTTGTCTTCTTTTATGACCTTGATGCTAAGTGTACACTGTGGAGTTTTAGGTCCATTCCATTGCCTGGCCCTGGAAGAGACTGGTCTCCCTCAGGCCAGGACTGAGATCTGGGGGCTGAAGGGTGTCTCCAACAGAGCTCCTGAATCTGTTGTCCACCTTCGTTTTGCTGGCCACCATGTTCATGAAGTCCCTCGCCACCACGCTTGGCTCAGCTTCTCAGGCCTTCCGCACTCCGCCCAAGGGCAGCCGCCAGACAGACTCACCTTGGCCCAGCTGTAGCTTACTCTTCCATGCTCTGAATTCCAGCCAAGAGCAAACATCAGATGTACTGGCCTTGGGTACATCAGTTACGCAGTGCCTGGCAGGTGTCCCAGCTGGAGGGAGAGCGAGCCCCTGTGAGAAGGCGCTGGGAAAACAGGCAGAGAGCAAAGGCTCCTGAGCCGCGCTTCAGGTCTTCTCACTGGCTCTCCTGTTTAGAGGCACAGCTGACGATCCAGAGGGGTCTTGACACAGCTTTGTAATGAGCTGTGAGCTGCGGACCCTGGATGGAGCGTGATGCGCAGACTCACGCCTTCACGACTGAGAGTCTCGAGTGCTACCTACCCACTTCTGACGTCATCCCAGACAAGCAGAGTCCGCGCCCTCATTGGCTTCAACGTCAAGTGTATAAATTAACGCTTTCTATAGCCATCTTCCCAGATGGATGGGTTACGGTGTTCATATGCCACAAAGGGCTGGGTATTCACTGAGCTTAACCCAGCAAGTCTGTCTTCCTGGTGGTCTATTCAGGCATAGACACATAGGTGCCCAAGTCTTTGCTACTTATGAAAGCAAAAAACCGGAACCACATAAATGTTTACCAGTGAAGGACAGCTTAGTAATGACATGCATTTATGATGGACAGTTACACCCCTTAGAAGTTATGCTTGTGATAGTTTTGATGACCAAGAACATATAAGAATCATGTGATGAGAAAGAGTGGAATACTTATAAACACTAACACTGTATAACAGAGAATATTCTAAAAATCTATAAATGTGAACACCTCTTGTGGATTATTAATTGTTTTTGGTTTTTATTTTTATTTAATCTTTTTATTCATCACGAATTCCTCTCAGAATAGAAACTGTATTTGTTTTAAAAAACTCTAATTGTCTAAAATGGTACTCTTTAAACCCTATCCATCATGAAAGAGCCTTAGGGTTTGGTATATAACTCAGTAGTAGAGTGTCTGCCTAGTGTGTGGAAAGCCCTGAGGGTAAAAAAAAAATGATAGAAGGAGCCTCTGGGGTGGGGTGGGGGGAAGGACGGGGATGGGGACACGATACTAATAAGATGCTAAAGCATTACGTAGATTTAAAAATACAGTTTTAAGCCCAGAGGGAGTAGTGGCACACCCCTTTTAATCTCAGCCCCTGGGATGCAGAAGCAGGTGACTCTTTGTGAGTCGGAGGCCAGCCTGATCTACATACTAAGTGGAACTACATAGTGAGACCCTGTCTCCAAAACACAAAACCAAAACCACACCTTCAGGGGCCTAGGGGAATGTGTTATGCAAGCATGAGGACCCGTGTGTAGAACTCCAGCTCCCACATAAAAAAGTCAGGCTTGTAGGTCAGGCTTCTAAGAGCCCAGCGTGGGGGTGGGGCAGTGGCGGGGGAGAGGGATGCCGATCTTTGAAGCACATTGGCCAGGCAGCCTAGTCAAATCCTTGAGCCGCAGATTCTGCAAGATACCTTGTCTCAAAAACAAAGGTGGAAAGCAACCTTGGAAAGAAACCCGATACCCACGCCAACATTGACCGCTAGCCTCTGTACGCACACGTATATGCGCATGTGCACACACCAAAAGACAGAAAGAGCTTTAGTGCGGTGTGCGGTGTGGTGGTGCGTGCCTTGGATCCTAGCACTTACACTAACACAGGGGGATTTCTAGTTTGTGGCTAGCCTGAGCTACACAGCAGGACCCTGTCTCAAAAGAAGAAAAAGTCTAGTTTTACCTTCTCCTTCTGTATCTATTTTTGCTTCATAACAAATCACTCCAAATCAAATGACTGAGAACAACAATTTGTCCAGCTAATTCTGGACCTGACTGAACTGTGCTTGGATGCTCTCTCCTGTGGCCTCAGCTGGTCTGGTTGGGGTTTCCCTCCACTTGGCCTCCCTTCTTTAGGCGTGTGTCATGAAAGCAGGGTTAGTTTCTAAGAGCCATTCTGATTCTCTTGAGTTCCAGGCTCAGCACTGACAACTGGTCACTTCTGTCCATTCCAAAGCAAGTCACAGGGCATTTGATCCCCAGTTCTATGTGAGAGAAATAGATTCATTCTCCTTCTTGATAAGAGAGGCTCAAAGTATTTGAAGTATGTAATACTCTTTATTTCTTATTCTCTCCCCCACCACATGTGTACGTGCACGCGTGTGCACATACATTCCCGTGTGTGCCAAGGCACAGAGGAGCTGGTTCTCTTTTTTACACTGTATAAAAGGACAAACTCAAGCCATCAGGCTCCATCCACTTGATGAGTGATCTCCCAGTCCGGAATTATGTAATATTGATGTTTAGTAAAACTACTGTTTCTATGAAAGTAGACACTGAGGAACTTCTATAAAATGTGGTTTTGTGGAATCTTGAACTATAACTGGGATAATTTATACTAATAATATTAGCTTTTGTTGTCGTACCCACTTTTTTCCTTTTTGATCTGGTGAGTTAGCTCTAGTTGTTTGCTACGTGAATTTAAGTGATGATATATTGGTAAGACAGAGCTTGATATAGACCAAACAAAACCTAAATGCCCGTTGCTACTGTTATTTTTGGTATCTTTTTTTTTTTGAGTGATTGCTCTTACATTACATGTATGAGTGTTTTGCCTGCATGTATGTCTGTGTACCACATGCATATGTGGTGTCCATGGAGGTCAGAAGAGGACATGGGGTCCCCAGGAACTGCAGTCATAGGTGATCATAAGCCACCACGTGGGTGCTGGGAATTGAACCAGGGTCCTGTGCAAAAAACAAGTGCTCTTAGCTGCAGAGCCACCTCTGCAGCCCCCATATTATTGGTATCTTTACACATTCTATGGTGAGCAGAAATCCTAAACCCTGTTGGGGAAGTGGATTCTTGTTCCCAGTGGAGTATGACAAAGACTCAGATCTCTATATACTTGCTTGGCTCTGTTCTCTTGTCACAGGGATGCAGGTCAGGTTTCTGCTGGGAAAACAAAGCAAAACAAAAAAGCTTATTCTCAAAGTGACTTACAGCTTTTCCAAGAGAGTCCTGGCACGCCTGACAGCACCCATTTGTACCATGTCATTGCCAGCCCTCGGGGCAAAGGAAGCATGAACTTGAACAGGAGACACCTGAACTGACCACGGCTGCACACCTGTGAGCTACTCTGGCACCTGCAGTTTTGCTTTCCGTGATTTCAGTTATCCATGGTTAACCATGGCTCCAATATGTCAAATGGAAACTTCCAGAAATAAGCCATTCATACGTTTTGAATTACACACCATTCTGGCTAGCAAGAGGAAATCTTGTGCTATCCAGCTCTGTCATGCCTCAAGTGTGCAGAATCTCCTTGTCTAATGTGTCCACCTCATATGCCACCTTCCCATAAGTGGCTTGGAACCTTCTGGGTATCAGGGTTGATGATCAAGCAATCCTGGGTTATTTTCTAAACAATGACCCCAAGGGTCAATCATGGTGACTCTGGCAATCCAGATATGCCACAGAGAAGTCATAATGTGAATCCTTTATGAGAAATGTGGAGAGTTGTGACTTAAAAAATACAATGAATGAAGTTGCTAAGTTATTGGTACAGATTATATTCTCACTGTGAAATTTCAATAAGATAAAATAAATCTATGATAGTCTTGCTGTCTTATCTCAGACTACAAACATCATGACCACACTGCATAATAAATACTAAAGGGTATCTCACTATAGGGTTTGCAACTGTTTGAACTTTTGAGTATCCTAAGACTGGATAGAACATATTCCCGTGATAAGTGGGGGTGACTGTCTATTATCTTGGCCACATTTCTATGAAGGTCATCCCCTGAATGGTAGGCTAAGGCTGGGGATGAGGCCCAGTGTATAGAACTGGCCTGGCTGTGCGCAGTTCCTAGAACCACAGGGATGGGGAGGTATAAAGTATAGAGGCTACTTATTATGTTAATGTCAATCAGCAAAAACTCGATGGCATTTTCATCTGTATGGTTCCAGGTTCAGGCTGCCCACAGAGACTTGTAGAATTCGAAACAGCCACCACGTTTAAGCCCTGAAGGTTGCCACAGGCCCTGGCATGCTGCTGCTGCTCTTCGGTCTTGCCTGAGTCCGCAGCCTTAACTCTTAGTTACTCCTAGCCCTGGACCAGATTGTATTGGGTTCTAAAGAACCAACTAACCCTGCAGGTCACTAAGGGACAGTGAGCCAAATAGGAGTTCCAACTGGTCTTTGGGATGCTAGTCTGTCTTCATGGATTCTAGTTTGTTCTTGCTAGTCCACTTTATGTCCATCACCTGACCCTGAAGACTGACGCACCAATTGCCACAGTGTGCAGATTGGTTAACACACTCTCACGATGATGTGAGACTTGATTTCCCTGGATGTCTGTAGCTCGTATCACTCATACAAGTTCTTTCTTTTTTATCAAACCCCAAGGGTTAAAATGAGGGGTACAATGACAGGGGACCACAAGAGCTAGGTTTTCATTCCAAGGCACTCTATGAAGCCCAGCTGTCTTCCATGGCAGCACCCAAGCCCCCTCCCTTTCAGTCTGGGACACTCAAAGTGACCCCTTCTGTAGGATAACTGGCCCACTTTCGTTCAGATAAAGATAGAGGGAAAAAGACAGGATGTACCTGGCTAGATTATAAACAGAACAACTGAATGCAGTGTTGGGATGCTGTTAGACCCTGATTTGAATAAACCAACTCAGAAATAGATAGCTTGAGATAATTTAGAAGTAAGTGTCTAAGAATGAGTTGTCCTCGTCTCTTTGGCTGCTACCATGAAGTTCCTGTTTGAGTGACCAATAAAAAACAGACAAACCCTTCTTTCACTTCTGGAAGCTGGGAAGTTCACAATCAAGTTGCCAGCAGAGTCAGGGCCAAGTAAGGGCCCATTTCCTGGTTCACGATGGTGTCTTCTGGCTTTATGTCCACACATCTCTGGAATGTTTTATCGGGACACTGATGCCCCCTCATGACAGCAGAGAGCTAACCACATCTCCAGAGCTTCACTTCCTCACCGATGACTGGGGTTTAGCTCATGAGGGTTCTGAGGAACACAAACCCCTAGGACATAGCATGCAACAAAGGGGACTTTCTTTCTTTCTTTCTTTCTTTTTTTGAGTAATGATGGTGACGGTTCTCTTATGGCTTGATCTATTTCTTCGTATATGTGAACTGGCCATTCTCACAGCCTTGTCTCTGATACGTGGTAGGGCTTTGGCATACACCCTTAAGCATCTCCAGCTGATTCTCTGCCTGACAACAACACAGAAAAAAAAGAAAAAGAAACAATAGGGAAGCTAAACCATGCTTTGCTTTGTGTGGACTGTCAACACCTGGTGTCTACACCTGGTGTCTATACCCAGTGTCTACACCTGGTGTCTATACCCAGTGTCTATACCTGGTGTCTATACCCAGTGTCTACACCTGGTGTCTTGGTTATTTTCCCGTTGCTGTGATAAAAAAAAAAACATACCGTCACTATATAAGAGGATGATGCAATTGAGGGGAGAAAGGCTTGTTCTGACTTACTGCTCTAGGGGTTCATGCCATCCAAGTGGAGAACACAGCAGCAGCTGGGGAGGTGTGCGGGGTGTGAAAGCAGGAAGCTGTCTGGGCACACCGCATCTACCTGCCGTCAGGAAGCAGAGCAAGGTGAGTGTTCGTGCTCAGCTAGCTTTCTTTGTGTATAGACTAGGAACCAGGCCTAGGGAATGGTGCTGCCGCCTTCAGGGTGAATCGTCCCACAGCTAAGCTAATGAAAAGAGTCCTGACAGGCAAGGCCAGAGGCTCGCCTCCGGGGTGGATCCAGACCCTTTCAAGTGGACACCAGGGAAGGCAGGACCGGAAGTACTCTACAATCCAGCTATACCTTTCCCTCTCCCATTGATGGGGTAACTAAAGCCCAAGGAGGCAAAGAACACAGGATCAAGAGCCAGAATTGGTGACGTAGACATCACTGGGCGTCACAGGCAGTGAAAGGAGGAGATCTGATAAGGACCAGTGCATGAGGCAAAGGTGGGGTCTATGATGGGCTATGAAGGTGACTAGGAGGAGAGCTAGAGGGAGAGGTAACATCATGGAGGTACAACAAAGACGAAACAAAATTAGGGGACCTTGATGTCCTTAAAAGAGATGAAGAGAACACATGGGGGAGAACTTGTTATACAATTTTGGAAACCCAGGTAAAATATAAGAATAACGGCTCAGGGAAGTCATGTTCCCATTTCCAGGCCTACCAGTCACTGCTCCAACCCAGAGATGCCACAAGACCCACAAAAGCTGACAACCTTTATACCAGACATCCTCAGTATCTATATGGGGATGGGCATGAGGTCCTAGGCAAGTCACCTGTGCCAGCTGACACTTATCCCAACCCAATAGATAACCGACAACCTCTCTAATCCCAAGACATCATGAGATACATTCCCATGCTGGCCTTCCCCATGGCTGAGAGTCTATCCTTAACAATGAAACCCTGTTCAGAAGCTAGCTGGGTGCAGATGGAGAGGAAAAGGCCAGACAGGGCCCGGAGCACCATGGGGTAGAGAAGACAGTGTTAGAGACGTAAGAAGAGAACAACCAGATGAGGCTCCCTCATGCCTTCAGATTTCCCTCACAAATTCTGTGGTAGAATTGCCAAGAATGTCACATGGCAAATGCAGACCAGGGTCCCCTTTGGAATGTACTGGCACACATCCTCCATCCCTGGCTTTCAGGAGGACAAGGAATACGTCACGTAGGTATAATCAGGGGCAACACTGTTGAAGGCAGTGAGGCAGGGAGATACGGAACCACACAAGGTGTCTCTGAAATGGGAGAGCCTGCCTTGAAAAAACAAAACCAAAAAGCATCCTCAAGAGCTAAGTGGTGTGCTATTGTTGGCTTCTGTGTGTGTTCACGTGTATGCAGGTACACAGCTATAGCCGCCATTCCTTAGGAAGTTGTCCATGCATCTTATTGTTTTGAGGCAACTTACCCCATAATGCAGGCTGTCTGACCTGCAAGCCTTAGGGGTCTACCTGCCTCTGCCTTCCTTGGGATTGCATGTGTGCCAACACACCCGGCATTCTCTATGTGGATGCTGGGGATCAAACTCAAGCCCTTGTATTTCTGGGGCAAGCATGTTACTGACTGGACTATCTCTGTCCCTGCCTTTTTAAACTCTATTTTTAATTTCCTGTGCCTGTAGACTATCCTTTGACCTTCAAAATGACACAAGCACCATAAAAATGAATATGTGGTTGCCTGGAAATAAATATTTTTGGGAGCTGCAAAAATATTTTTGTTTGGTGAACTTTCTTGTATTTCTAGTCTAAATAAGAATATTCGCTTGAATATAAATTTGTGATGCTGTCTTGCTTTTAAATGTCAACTTAAAAAATAGAGGCACTAAAAAAATGTGGCCTGTATTTATAAGGTACTATTTCCATGTTACTGTTTACAAATGCCCTGTCATTCATCAAATATATAATGACATGTGTCTGCCATTTCAGTATCAAAAAGAAAAGCTCCATGTTTGTCTCAGTGCCACAAGACAAAACAGAACAATTTCAGTCTAAAATTCCTCTGTGTTCCATAGTTTGACCTTTTTCAAGATGTCCACCTTCAGGATCTTACAGTATGCAGTCTTGGCAAGGGTGTCTTTCCCTATTTATACTCAATATTCCCCTGTATCTTTTCAGGCATTAGCAGTTTGTATCTTTGATACTGAATAATATCCCCTTGTGTGTATGAACCGGGGTTTATCCATGCATTTTTTTAACCTACTTGGTTGCTTCCAGGTTTTGACAATTACCAATAACATTGTCATAAATCCCTGCGTGCAAATTGGCACATGCTTATACATGTTCAAAGCACCTAGTGTTTAAGAAGATAAAAGGCAATGGAGTGGATGCAGCATTGTCATCCTGTATGGAATGAATGAGAGATGTTCTCCATGACTTGTGGTATCCCGTGTGTGTGTGTGTGTGTGTGTGTGTGTGTGCATGTATGTTGTATGCTGTTGTACTTGCTCACATGAGCACATGTGGAGGTGAGGATGTTTTCCCCAATCACTTCCCCACCTTAGTTTTCTTTAGACAGGGTTTCTCACCGAATGTGGAGCTCATCCATTCAGCTGGGTTGGCTAACCAGCAAGCCGGAGCTGCCTGTCTCTGCTCCCCACCCCCAGCCCCCAGTGCTAGGGTTACAGGTGCACATCACCATGTCCAGTTTCTTAAGTGAATGCTGGGGAACTGAACTCGGATCCTCATGTTCACACAGCAAGCAGTTTGTCCAGTGAGCCGTCTCCCCTGACTCATGGTGCATTTTCTGGAACTCTGGAGACCACACATCTTGCTGCTACTGATGTAAAGATATATTGAGGTTCTTCTTTCTGAAGGAAAGGATTCCAGTCCCCTCCCCTCACTGCCATCTTCAGATTTTGTACCTTCCAAGTCACCCCAGGATCATGGCCCTGTTTGTTCTTGTTAGAAACACAAGACCGGGAATCCGGATATAATGCATCTTTGTGTTCTCAGACCCTCACAAAAATGTTGCAACTGTTCAAAAAGGAGTATGTCAGACATGGAAAGGGAGTTTTGTCTTTGCCATGGCATAAACTAAAACAGATTTCTCATCTGTATCTCAGCTAAGTCACTCTGCTCCTTAGTGACTGCTCCCATTCAGACTCAGAGCCTGCAGGCATGGGTTACAAAGATTATAATGACAGATTCTCTGTGGGCCGCTCTCTGTCAAGGGTTAGTCCTTTAATCTCATCTGGTAACTATTTACTTACATCTCTGCGTATTCATCTCCACTTGCTCCCCTC